>NC_141610.1:13822139-15022139 GCF_047967505.1 Dipteris shenzhenensis
TAAATGTAATTGTATCTTTCCTAGGAGCATCTTGATGACCTGGCAATATGTCTAGAGGTAAGCTTGCACCCTCTACCCTAAGTGATCTAATTTAACCTTCGTTTTGAGAAGCTAGCCTTGCTTCTCAATGAGAGTAAAGCATCAAATATGTTTCATGTCATGTGGACTATAGCCATGAGAACTAAGCTCGAGACGTGAGGCGATTGGATGATAGGTGGTGCTACACACACACACACACACACAGAGAAAGAGAGAGAGGGGACGAAAGAATATAATGGTAGAGCAGAAGTGAAATAAGACATGGCCATGATGTGGTTGGACCAGTAAGAATTAAATGTGATTATATCTTTCGTAGGAGCATCTTGATGACTTGGCAATATGTCTACAGATAAGCTTGCACCCTCTACCCTAAGTGATCTAATCTAACCTTCGTTTTGAGAAGCTAGCCTTGCTTCTCAATGAGAGTAAAGCATCAAATATGTTTCGCATCATGTGGACTATAGCCATGAGAACTAAGCTTGAGACGTGAGGTGATTGGATGATAGGTGGGGCTACACCGAGAGAGAGAGAGAGAGAGAGAGAGAGAGAGAGAGAGAGAGAGAGAGAGAGAGAGAGAGAGAGAGAAGGGACGAAAAAATATAATGGTAGGCCAGAAGTGAAATAAGACAAGGCCATGATGTGTTTGGACCAGTAATCATTAAATGTAAGCTACATTTTTAAAATCATCCAAACCATTATGATCTTATAGTTTCTAGATGATTATATTATTGAGATGGAAGAACTAAAAGATAATAGAGGCGAGAGAGAGAGAGAGAGGGGGAGAGAGAGAGAGGGAAAATATATTGATGGACAAAAGTGAATTAAGTTAGTGTATCAGTTAGAGACAAGGCGATGATGTGGTTGGACCCTAAGTGATCTAATCAACCTCTCAAGGAGAGTAAAGGATTATGTATGTTTCATGTCATGTGCATTATAGCCATGAGAAGTAACCTCCAGAGGTGAGGCGATTGGATATTAGTAATCATTAAATGTAATTGTATCTTTCTTAGGAGTATCTTGATGACTTGGCAATATGTCTAGAGATAAGCTTGCACCCTCTACCCTAAGTGATCTAATCTAACCTTCGTTTTGAGAAGCTAGCCTTGCTTCTCAATGAGAGTAAAGCATCAAATATGTTTCATGTCATGTGGACTATAGCCATGAGAACTAAGCTCGAGATGTGAGGCGATTGGATGATAGGTGGGGCTACACATAGAGAGAGAGAGAGAGAGAGAGAGAGAGAGAGGGGATGAAAGAATATAATGGTAGGGCAGAAGTGAAATAAGACAAGGCCATGATGTGGTTGGACCAGTAATCATTAAATGTGATTGTATCTTTCGTAGGAGCATCTTGATGACCTGGCAATATGTCTAGAGATAAGCTTGCACCCTCTACCCTAAGTGATCTAATCTAACCTTCGTTTTGAGAAGCTAGCCTTGCTTCTCAATGAGAGTAAAGCATCAAATATGTTTCATGTCATGTGGACTATAGCCATGAGAACTAAGCTTGAGACGTGAGGCGATTGGATGATAGGTGGGGCTACACCGAGAGAGAGAGAGAGAGAGAGAGAGAGAGAGAGAGAGAGAGAGAGAGAAGAGAGAGAGAGAGAGAGAGAGAGAGAGAGAGAGAGAGAGAGAGAGAGGGGGGGGGGGACGAAAAAATATGATGGTAGGCCAGAAGTGAAATAAGACAAGGCCATGATGTGTTTGGACCAGTAATCATTAAAGGTATTTGTTTTTTTCTTAGGAGCATCGAGCTGGCAGTATGTCTAGAGATAAGCTAGCATCCTCTTCCCTAAGTGATCTAATCTAACCTCTTTCAGAAGTTAGCCTTGCTTCTCAAGGAGAGTAAAGGATTAAGTGTGTTTCACGTCATGTGCTTTATAGCCATGAGAACTAAGCTCGAGAGGTGAGACGATTGGATGATAGATGGGGCTACACACACACACACACACACACACACACACACACAGAGCAAAATATAATGGTGGACAGAAGTGAAATAAGTCCATGATGTGGTTGGATACACCTTCATGAGTAGACAATAAGATTGTAGTAAGATTTCTTGGTGATGATCATAGGACTAAGGTCTCAGATTTAGGGTTGGGTAGAGGAGGCTAATGCATGGCAAGGGGAGGTTAGGGGGATTTGATTTTTGAAATAGACGCTAGGGCCATGTGCCCTCCATGTCGATTTCTCCCTCATTTCTTCTTTTAATATGTCCTATGATTTCTACTTCATGATTTCTACTTCCTACCACCATATCCTTGGTCACTCTAAGCAACTTCCCGCCTTTGAATCGGAAAATATTTGCACGAGTGCTTGGCAAGAGCTCATTCACAAATATCTCAATCCATCTAACTTGATTCCAAATTCTTTGTTGAGAGGAGATGGGCTACAATCTTTGGGTGTCTACCTCCTATGCCAATTGATTTCTGCTCATGTTTATTCTATGGAATCTATGTGATCCAATTATACAATTGAGCCAATACATACTTGAAAAGGTTTTTGTATTTTATTGTGGATGCAGCTCCAGAAATGGCTTCTACCGTTGTTTCAAATCTTGGGGAGTCGGGTTTCCATGGGCGAAAAAGCCTTCGAGCAATAAAGCGAGCTGCAAGGGTGGAGGGCTCTGCAGTTTCTGACATTGTTTTGTCATCTTTTCCTGAGCCAGATAGCATTCATGTGATAAATCAAGTTTTTGCAAGGGCCGAGACTTCAACCCATGGAGCAAATCACGGTCCCAAGTTGCCTTCAAAGCGTTTTAAGTCTAGCTGCGAACATCGCACTGCTAATATAATGAAACGACTTACAAGGGGGAGAGCTTCAACCCATGCAACTGAGCATTCAAGTCATTACAATCTTTTAAAGTCCATTCAAGCCATGTGCGAGAATAATAAGGATGCATGTGCCATGAACACACGATATTTGGGCTCTTTGTGGGGAGAAGTCCATTCAGATGGTGCTGCAGTAATAGCGCAGGGCATGGCAGAATTGCCTGGAACTCTCATTGCAAGGATTTCTCAAATTGAGAATAGCATTAAGGACTCTAATCAATGGATGCAGCAGATTTTGGGGAGAGGTGGAGAAGGGGCAGTTGTATGTGAGAATGGGTGTAGACTACAAGTTGATAAGCTGAAAGAACAAGTTCAGCTACTGTCCACTGAGGTGTCAATGTTCAAAGTTGGTTTAAATAGGCTAACTGCTTTGATGACCAAGATGAGCCGTAAACTAGAGCAAGTCGCAACCCGTGATAATTAAGAGAGTCCTGAGACTTTTATGTCACTTTTTGTACTGGAATCCCAAATGCTTCTATGGGATTCATGTACTTGGGTTGCCCTTATGTTATTTGGCAAGACAAGTTTGACTCCTGAGACTTTTGTGTCACCTTTTGTACTGGAATCCCAAATGCTTCTATGGGATTCATGTACTTGGGTTGCCCTTATGTTATTTGGCAAGACAAGTTTGACTCCTGAGACTTTTATGTCACTTTTTGTATTGGAATCCCAAATGCTTCTATGGGATTCATGTAGTTGAGTTGCCCTTATGTTATTTGGCAAGACAAGTTTTTTGCAAATGATTATATTTACTTTCATTTGACATATATATGGCAATGGAAGCCAATTTAATTCAATATTTGAATTGCCTATTGTTCCTTCCCATTTTCGTTTTATTTAAGATATACTCAAATATTTGTGATTTTTTTGAATCATGTATTCGCATAAATGCTGATGCAATGCTTATACTTTTTTGAGATGGTCAACTTTGAGTTTTTTTAGATATGTTAGCTTTGGTTTTTATGTTTCAAATGATGGTTGCACATATGGTATTGTATTTTGCTCACATGTTGAAAAAATATGAGCATTACTCTTACCAAAGATAGTGAGACACTGAAACTTGGTCATGGGACACTATGAGTTCAATGCATAGATGGTCCGCTCTCAATTTTAGATAGATGGGAAAGGGATGGCTTTGCTAATTAACCTTGCTTCTTGCTTTTCTAAATTATTTTCTTCCTAGGGCACATTTGTTGAGATCCATCAATTTTGTCATGGTTAGGGATGATGCATAAGTTTTTTGATTAAGCTATTTTTCCCTTTGAGGAATAGATATTTATGTAGTTGGTTGAGTGGATACAGAAGATGGCAAGACAAATAGAAGAGAGGCTACATTCAATACGTTCTCATAGGAGAAGATTGTTGGATTCAATTGTTTAACCCAAAAGGCATGACCAAACATTCATAGTGTCCATACTTTGTTCGAAAAGTTATCTTGTACTCATCGCCTTCTCGTATGCAAATTTGATGATAACCTGAACGAAGATCAATCTTTGAGAATTGTGTTGCATCACCTCAGGCATCATCTACCACACAATATCGTGTTCAGATTGCACAACCAGCCCATTTCGGAGCTATTGCATCGTGGGTCTTCTGTGTCACGTGCCCTCCTAGTGATCTGGACCACATCCTATACCTTTTGCGTGAGGCACCTCAGTTACATTACTTCCTCAGCATAGTCCAGGTTGTGTTCCATGAGACATGTAGATACCCAGAACCCGATATTCCTCACGAGTTTGCTGTCCATTTTTGGAGAGACTTTTACCCCTCAGCTTCAGCATCTCCAGGGTACTCTCCACTTCCTTTAGCTCCCAGATATCCTCCTGAAGGCACTCCTTCTCCTGGATATCCTCCACTCCTAACAGCAGCTCCTTATCCTTTCTTAGATCCGTGGACTCTGCAACCTGCCCCTGTACTTTCACGAGCAGTAACACCCATTTTGGCATCTCCAATGTTACCTCAGACAGGACCTCCTTTACCAGATTTCCACGGGTGGTTCCATCCTGCCTCGCCTGCCCCCTTCAACATGAGCAACCTCAGGGAGCAGCCCGAATCCTCTTCCAGGAATGGTACAAGCTAGAGCGCATGTTCGTGTTTTTCTCACGGGGACCTCAGATATGTCGCAACGCTCGCGTGCAGGTCTCTCCAGAGATCAAAGACTCAAGTCCAAAAAGGACCCCTGAAGTCAACATACAAGGCGAAACATTACTGCAACTTCAAATTTCCTAGCTTCAGGACAACATCTCCGACTTGGTCCAGAAAGTCCAACAACTTCAAGATTCTCACAGTGCCACCCATACAGAGGATGACGTGACGCAACCAGACGACTATGAGCATTCATTCCCACCTGAGGTAGAAAACACTGAACTACGTGCCCTCTACCGTTTACTTCAAGCTTCCAAAACTAAAAGACTTGACATCAAACTTTCGGAAGCCTACACTGTTCAACGCAATCGCCGAACAGTTGACCAATGGCTCGCAAAAATGCGCATGTATTTTGATACTGTTGATCTCACTGAAGGCAAAAAGATCGCCTTGGCAGCCTCCCTCCTCAAGGATACAACTTTTCTATGGTGGCAAAGATGCTTAAAAGACGGTAAAAGTGTGTTAACATGGGAACGTTTTGAACACGTGCTCCGTAAGCAGTTCATACCTGCCAATGCGGACTTCCAAGCACGTTCAAAACTCCGATAGTTGGAGCAAACAGGCTCCGTGTCTTCCTACATCTTTCAGTTCACCACATTGGTGCTGGAGATTAATGGTTTAACTGAGGATGATCGCCTTCATGCTTTCATCTCAGGCCTAAATCCCTCGTTACGCATTGATGTCCTTAAAGCAAACACCACCACAGCTGGCGCTATTGCTTACGCAGAGCGCCTAACAGATTTTCAAAACACAGGGAAGCAGAGTACTAATCGAACACAGAACTCTACTATGGCCAAAGGTGCTCGTCCTCAAGATAACACCAGGTTTTGAAAAAACTCTGGCAATCAAGGTTAGCGACAGTCTCAAGATCCCCAGAAGTCTCAGAAATCGTATGCTGGATTCCAACAGAAGCACTTCTTCAAGGATCGTGCCTCTTCTTCTTCACAAAGTCATCACCGACATCCCCAACATAAAGGTGCGGCCACTGACAAGAAGAAGAACTCCAGCACAAAAGGACTTTGTACCATCTGTACAGGCGACCATAGATGGTTCGAGTGTCCCAAGCGACCAAAGCAAAATTCCAATATGGAACCTAGTACTTCCCATACAGAAGATGCTACCCCAGCACAAGACAAGAAAGGCAAAGCTGTTTGAATGGCAAATACCATCCACCTGAGCCTTGCCAGCAACCCCGAACCTTCCCTGGCGAGCAAGTAAAGAAGTGGGTTCGTAAACGTCAAGTAAAGACTTTTCACTTTTGTTGGTTACGGCAGTAGAGGAGACACCAACAAAGGATCCTCTTGAATACCTCAGCCAACCTTTTTTCCAGCCCTACCTGGATATTTTTCCACAGGAATTGCCGAAGCAGTTATCACCTCGACGACCAGTGGATCACCCAATCGAACTTATTCCCGGCAGTAATCCACCGTCAAAACCTCCTTATCGGGTTTCTTACACTAAAAATGAAGAAATCCAAAGACAGGTCACCGAACTACTCAACAAAGGTCACATTCGGCCCAATTGCAGCCCTGTCGGATCTCCTGTACTACTTGTGGAAAAAAAGAATAAGTCAATGCGCCTCTGCATCGACTATCGAGCCTCAACAAGCTCACTATCAAAAACAAGTATCCATTGTCTCGCATCGATGACCTCTTCGATATGCAGTAATGTAGCGTGCATTGTGGCTGAAAATACAATGGACCTCAATACTTCAGTAACAGTAGGTAGATAGCATTGATAATGTCCTCTCGTCCTGCCTTTGGAAGAACTGGCAAGACTTGCCTAAAATCCTCCCCCAACAATACCACCTTCCCACCAAAAAGTTGCTCATTGGACATGATATCTCGTAAACATCTGTCTAGTGCCGCGAAAGCAAACCGGTGAGTCATCGGTGCCTCATCCCATATTATCAGCCTAGCCATCTTCAAAACATCTGCGAGTTGACTATAAACCTTAATATTGCAACTGCTAGTACCATCCAGCTCCAACGGTATCTTGAATCATGAGTGTGCCGTGCGTCCATTGGCTAGTAGCAATGCAGCAATCCCAGAAGATGCACATGCCAAAGCGATGAGCCCCTCCCCACGCAATCGAGAGAGCAAGCAATTGTAGAGAAAGGTCTTTCCAGACCCTCCTATACCATCGAGAAAAAAGACCTCACCACCATCTCCATAGACCCTTGCCAAAATCCGATCGAATGCAGCACGTTGACAGTGATTCAAGGACATTTCCATTTGCTGGGCAGTCTGTGCTTCTTTCACACAATCAAACATTCTTTCTTCTTGCAATAAGCCATTTCCAGCTTCTAACAAAGATGTTCTATCTACAACAGGCATTCCGTCAAACTCAGCCAACCTTCGCCCATGTTGTTGAAGAATGTGCTCCAAGTACAATACAGCCTTCTTTATTGCTAGTTCACGATGACCAATTAAATTCCCCATACTTGATTCCAATATATTAAAAAAATCATCCGAAAGCTCAAGGGAAAATTTTTCCCACAAAAGTCGAGGAGACATTGGCTCACAAAAAACCAATATTGTCACAAATAGGTGTCTCAGTTGTGCACTATTTTGATAAAACACAGCCTCTTGCATACACACAAACCATTCATCATCACTCTCCAACAATCCTCGTGCTATGCATGCTGCCTTGAAAGTAGGGTACACTTGGCTATCAAAAGTACGTAGGTCATCAAAGGACTTGCATCCCATGCACACATTAAGAAGCATACGCATGAAGTAGAGCTCACCAGCTGAGGGGGAAATATTGTACATCCAACCTATGGTATTCCCCTTTTGTCTTCTAGTCCACTGCTTATTGGTTTTGTTCCAAACCAACTTGTCTGGCAAGTCACCATATAGCAAGTTGCTTGCGTCAGATTGCAACTGATTATAAATGAACCATTCTGTGAGGGTGGTCTTTTGATTTTGTTCCCTGCCTACAACATTTTGCAAATCATCATCATCTCAAAAGATGACATTATTGCGCATTGGAAGATGAACCTGCAATCTTTGCACATCGGGTTTTTCATCGTGCGTGGCATACTCATAAATCCGCCAACATGCTTCTGATGCTGACACATAACGTGCATCTAAGTAACTACTAATCTCATCAATGCCACCGTTAACTATGTTGTGCAAATGCCCTTGCTCTCCTACATTATTTCCCTGCATCTTGATAATGGCTCTATCATGACCTTTGTACACATATTTATACAAATACTTAATTGCAGTGATTGTGGAGCATATTTCAACATTTATATGTGCCTTGTACTTCACGAAGAGGAAAGGATTAAATGGCACAATCCAACGATTATCAATCACACCCCCTTTCACTTGTATCTTTCTACCATCATCACGACACATGTAAACTGGATAGCCATCATTGCCAACAGTAGTCGTCTGTGAGAATCCACGTGGATAATGACGAATGCATTTTCCATCAACCATGCAAGCTGCAGATGGATTTAGTGCACCACACGGACCATGGACATTACATTGCACAATAATATCATGCAACTCTGGGAACATAGCCTTATCTGGCAACTACGCACACACTAATCGGTCATAGTGACCGATCTCCACGGGTTTGAAACCACTTTCTAATATCAACAATATGTGTGAGTGTGGCAGACCTCTCTTTTGAAACTCTATGACACTCACATATCTAGCCACCTTCCCAAACAAATTATGTTTTGTAATTGACTGCATCATGTCCTTATGCTTTTGGAAAAACACACGGGCTGTCAAATCTGGATGGTCTTGCGCAGTTTGCCCCGGCAACAATGCTATAGATATTTCAGGCCATTTGGGATTACAGGTGAATGTTATGAATAAATCAGGTTTGCCCCTTTTTCTAACAATTGCCATAGCATCTTGGTATAGCTAACACATATACCGAGGCCCTCCCGTAAAAGAAGAAGGCAACACCACCCTATGCCCTGCAGCATTGCCAAGCACAGTACGTGTCCCATCAGCTGTATTCACCATGTCCATCAACCCTTGATAGACTTCAGCGCGTAGGGAAGCTTGGTTGTTTCGTATCCACACCAACCTGGACTCTTCCATGCTACTGTAGGCATCAACCATGTATTGCTGCAACAA
Organism: Dipteris shenzhenensis; assembly: GCF_047967505.1. Taxonomy (NCBI): domain Eukaryota; kingdom Viridiplantae; phylum Streptophyta; class Polypodiopsida; order Gleicheniales; family Dipteridaceae; genus Dipteris; species Dipteris shenzhenensis. Next base: position 13,831,263 of record NC_141610.1, read on the forward strand.
TCTACCCCCACGCAAAAGACATGCATTTGTATCATATCTCACTTGCAAACGATATGCGTAGTATTGTCTCTAGGTGACACAACTCTGTCCACGTATCTCGTGCAATGGTGTGTGATTAGGAACATCACTATATGGGATATATGGATGCCAACCATCTTCCCCCCGAGGGAACAAAAGAACATACATGAGAGGCATGTATGATCGGTGCAAATTAGATATTCTACGCACAAACCCATTCATGATCAGTGTCATACATGTACAACTGTGCAAAACGTGGCATCTCTTGCCTAGCCTCATCGGGCAATAAATTTCCAATCCGATGATACACACTACCATGGACCTGAAAGTTTTGTATACCCCCATTCCCATGGAACATTTGATCAACATGAGCTCCCAATGAAACAAATGCCATGGCACTATTATAAGCCCTAATGTTTTTCTTAAATAGTTTGCTTCTAGCATCATGTCCATGCAATAGAACTCTCAAAATCTCTGGTGGTTCTTCTAACGGCAACAATGACACACGACCAACTTTGCAACAATGCTTGCCCACAACTTGATGCATATGCATTCGTGTCTCTTGTTTCCACAGTTGAGCTTGGCAAAAGCTGCATGTATGATCCATGGATCCAAGTGCATGAACAGAAGGAGCATTGAAGACCAGTGGATACAAAGAAGGATGCTCTACATTTTCCCTTAACGGAAAAGTATGCAAGATAGAGAGGCTCCCCCCTGCACCCAAAATCACAGCCCTGTTGTGAACAACATGCCTTCGGGCTCTTAAATGAGTAGCATCCCTGCTTGCATCCATTTGAGTAGTTGTACATACTACTGGAGCAGGTTCATGCTCATTACGTACTATTGGTGAAGTATGGAGGTCCATTGTATTTTCAACAGTGCATGCTACATTACAGTGCCCATGCATTTGATTCTGTTCTCTACTTCTAGCAACTTGTGTTCTCGACCTTGTTCTTTGTATAGCATAAACACGACGGGCCGCCCGCGTTGAATCCATTTGAGTAGTTGTACCTATTACTGGAGCATGTTCATGCTCATTATCTACAGTTGGTAAAGTATTGACGTCCATTGTATTTTTGACAATGCACGCTACATTACTATGCCCATACATTTGGTCCTGTTGTCTGCGAAGGCCGTCTTCTACATCCATAGATTCCACAGCCACCCTCACGCGTCTAACTCCTTGTGTTTTCGATCCTTAGCAGAACACCAACAAATTGTAATGTGAGCTAAGAAGCTTGCTCCACATATGGGTGTTTTTCACTCTCTCTTTTTATAGCATAACTACGACGGGCCGCCCGTGTTGAATCCATTTAAGTAGGTGTACCTATCACTGAAGCATGTAAATCTGCTTGGTCGACTTGATAGCTGAAATCTTATTTTGTATTGAAATCCATGTCTAGGTACACTATATCAGTTTGCTGCATTTCCTCATTTACAAGAAACATATTCCCATGTTCATTTGCAAAATGACTGTGACTAGAATGTCCACCACGATGATTTCCTCTGCCGTGGAAATTCCCTTGATTACTGCTAGATTGACAGCCTTGGTTGGCTTGCTTCTTGCGACAATCTCTTTCATAGTGTCCAAACTTATGACAGTAGTTGCACTGGATGTTTGACATGTTAGTGGATGCATTTCCTCATCCTTGGAATCTTCCTTGGAATGATTTCCTCTTTACTGATGCTATTGCTAAGGATGATGTGGACTTTGTTGATGACCTTTATGCACATGTTTCTGGCTGCGTGGTGACTTCTGGAGCTGTTCTGGACCAGTGCAGGCTGCAAGAGGAACTTTCCCTACTGCTTTTGGCACCCTCTCTTAGGAGGACTCAGGCACAAATCCCGAGGCAATCATTTCGGGATAGATCTGTGAATCATCTTTCCTCTACAGCTCTTTCTTGTTCACCCTCCGCTCTCTACCTTCATTTCTCTCCTCTTGATTGCTGGAAGACACCTGCACCCTGCGGGGAGTCTGGACAGAGGATAGGTGCGAGGAAGGAGCTCGCCCCTCTGCCACAGACAACGGGAGTTGGTTCCAAGTTTTGTTTTTCCTTGTTCTTTCTTGCTTTGCAGCTTTTTGCAGTGCATGCGTGTTGTGTGCAGTCCTTTCAGGACTCCTACAGGTTCTAGCAAGCACCCAAAGGCAAGGGTGATCCCCGTCGCAAGCTTTTCCGTGCAGTACATGGCCATAGACTTTTCCCTTAGGGATGTTTGTGTGTCTATAGTAGATTTTATATATTCAGTTATGACTTTATTTGCGGCTGTGTATTTGGATATATCAATCAGTTCTTTGATGTAGCTATTGCATGTTCAGACATCTGTCTGCACTTTTGGATGTGATATTTTGAAGTACTCTGTCATACAGAATTTTTTTTTGGACATGGTGGATGTGGAGTACATGGTTGACGCAAGCTTTTCCCTATAGTACATGGCTGCAGACTTTTCCCTGTAGGGATGTTTGTGTGTCTATTGTAGATTTTGTACGTTTAGTTATGATATTGTACGGGGATGTGTATTTGGACATATCAATGAGTTCTCTGGTTTTACTTTTGGATGTAATATTTTGAAGTACTATGTCATAGACATTTTTTTTTGTTAGAATATGTTGCTGGTTTCAGACATTTTGAGACCCGACGGAGCGGGTCACTAGCCCGTCGTAGACGGGTCAGGTTACTCGTACACTCAAAGGACCCTAATCTCAAAGATTGTGCCTACCTAAGGCGTTCACCTACAGCGCTACCATAGAAAAACCCCCCTACACGTGCGCCCCCCTACGAAGTACCTCCTTAACTTCCCCTGACTGCCCACCTTCCCAAAAATCAAACCCACTCTCCCTTCCCCGACTACCCCTCCCTTTATCTATATAAGCCTATCCTTCCCCACCTCAAACTCTAGCCTCATTCGATTCACTACCCGCAATCCCGCACACTTCCAAACATTTCTCTAGTCTGCTGCTCTAAATCCCCACTTCTTTTCCTAAACCTCTTCATACTGCCCTCTGCGACTCGCCCAGTCCAGTCGCCCGCTATCCTCGCTATGCTCCCAATCTCCCACCATCCTCATTGAAATGGATGGTGCTGCCAACCTGCTGCTGCATCACTCCGTGTACCTCCCTACCTGCTACACTCGGCGGGCAGTTGGGCTGTCTACCCCTCAGGACGCCTCGATTGCGGCTCCCTTGCTAATCATCTCTGCGTACTGCGCCTCGACTGTAGCGCACTACATATCCACTCGCTTCCACTGTGCGCCATTTCGCTTCGCTCCACGACCTGCCTCACGACACGGACTCCCAGATTCTTGTATCTACACCTCTCTTTATTTTTACTTCTCTCAATGTCTCTCCCCTCATACTTCTATACTACTCCCTCACTTTCACTTTATCTCCCTCCACCACACGTGAGATCCTTTTGACTTGTCTAACTTCAATTTTGCGGTTGCCTCTCGTACCTCTGTTACTTCCCCATACCTCCAAAGTCCTCGCTTCTCCTTCATCTGCTCCCCTAGACCCTCTGCTCTTCTCTTGTCCTTCAAGGGCCGTGCCATCAAAACAACCGGCCTCCTGTAGACCTGCCCTTCTCAAAAGTCACATCAAAACGAACCCCTCCCCCCTCCCTCCACCCTTCTTAATTTTTGCATCTAATTTCCCCCCTCTTCTACTTATCTATGTCATATTTATCCCTGCAACCCTTTTTTTTCATTTCCCCCCCCCCCCCCTTTTTTCCTTTTATCTGGGTACACGACCTCTACCTATCATTTTCCTTTCCTACCTTTTTAAACCCCCTTTTTTCCCTTTATATTTAAGACTACATTCTTTTTTCTTATATTAGTCCTTCTTCTTCCTCTTGACTTATATTTCTATCCCTTGAGTTCTATTTCTATCCCTTCTCTTTTAGTTCCCGCTACACTTAGTTTAGCAATTTTTTAATTCTTTTTTTTCCCTCCCCATAGTCCATTAGTTCTTTATATACTTCTAATTTTTTTACACTAAATTTTTCCTTTTCTTAAACATAATTTTATTTAATTATTTGTAAAGATTACTTCTAGACCTTATCACTTTTTTATTTTTCCTCCTTCCCTTCCTTTTTTCCATTTCTTAATATTGCAAAACTTTTAAATAGTCATATCCCTTATTAGCCTTCTTTTTCTATATAGCCTAATCTCTTCTAAATGGTCTCTCCAAAAAATTCTCTCCCCCTATCTTCTATATGTTCATAACTATAATTTTGTCTATTTAACTTAATTTCTCTTTCACTCTTTGAATATGCTTATATCTATTTCTTCACTGTACCTCCACTTTATCACCCCCATAATTCTCTTAACATAATTCTACACACTTCTAGTGATCATACCATTACTCCATACAATTTTGCATTTATAATTTTCACAACTAGCTTTGTAAGTCAGTGGTTAAGTGTTTATTTTTATTGTAACTCCGATAACAAGGGAGGGGTGTTTATGACACATGTCTTCCCAACTAACGTTTAACTGGTTCTCACCATGTTTTTCTTGTTGGATGGTGGCAGGTAGGCAGATTACCCTCTTCAATAAAAATGATGTTGCCAACGACTTATCAAAGCTCAACTGCTCACATTTCCTTTTCTCTTTAAAAAAATGTTCACCCTCTAGTGATGCTACTTCATTCTTAGTGGATTTTCTATTTATTTTAATGTTTATCAATAAAACATTTCGCATTCCTACTCTAAATTTTCTTCTCTTCACTATGGAAAGGGGTGTTGTAATTGTCTTCTACACACGCACACGCACACACACATGCACATGCTCACACACATGCATGCGCATGCACATGCACACGCACATGTACACACACATGCACATGCACACCCACACTCACACGCATGTACGTGCACACGCACACACACACACATATCTAAGAAGAATGATAGTTGGAAGATTGCATTACAGGACTTGACTGTAATTCTCTGCTTGACGAATTGTAGCATGTGAACTATACCTATGTTATTGAGTTAAGAAGTATAGGAGTGCCTTATGCTTACTAGGGATTGGTGTTGCAAAGTAATGTAAAGGCAAAGAAAATAGATTGAGGATAGTCATGGAAAGAGAAAAGTGAATTGACAAAAAAAAAAGGTAGAGTCAGGGTTTTGTAAGGAAATAAATAAATAACTAGCTTGTAAACTATTATGAGCTCTTCCACTTTAAATCAAAGGAGCACTCAAAGTGAATAAGGTTTGCCATCAATTCCTATTCTAATGAGATCCTAATCAACTACTATTATTGTCCCATCCATCAGGCTTGACTCTCATGCACCTACCTTTGTGCCCTAAAACATACTAAACACATAGCTATGTCATAATAGGACTTGTTGCTGAAGCAAGGGAAGAGATGAGATCAATAACTGTAAAAAATATGCTAGTAGAAGGACTTCACCAAGTACAAGCTATGAAATTGGAACAAAACATTGCAGGATGCGCAACAAAACAAGGCAATCCTACAATTCTTAACATAGAAAATTAGTCTATAAGGCTGAAAATGCAACTATGAAAGCCAAGATTCATGATATACATGCCTTGGCAAGAAAGAACAAGACATAGGTTACAAAAAATAGTAGATAGAGACAAAGGTGACACACCTCAAAGAGCAGCTCACCCAGATGAAGCGCAAAATTGGTAGCAATCCCAATCTCCTCTATATCCACATCTGAGGAGGTCCAAGAAGCTATGCAAGAAGAGATGGAGAGACAAAAAAGAGCTAAGAACATAGTTATTAGAGGCATACTAGAGAAATAGGAAGAAACTCCCTCAAACCTCCACACCACTATATAGAATTTTGTTAGCACCAACTTTCCTATGCTAGGGGTGCCAGTTTGCAAAGCTTGTACGCTTGGATGGAAAGGGAACAATCCTTGTATGCACCATGCTTGATGTACAAAAATGAATTATACACCCTACTATTTAAATGAGAAGAGAAAAGGAAACTATAGGAGGTTCATAAGATCTATCACAAATTATCTCATTCAAGATTGACACCCTCATGCTAGACTTCGATCAAAAACCTCTCCACATTCAAGTGTTATGCAACATTGTCAGATGAAGAGCCTAACTACATGAGGATGCCTAACCTAAGACTACTAGTAGATAGGAAGAAGGCATCCCAGTATGCGGAAACACTTCACAGTAGTCTCTGAGACGCAAACATGCATGGATGGGTAGAAGAAAAATGGTTTACACTGCGCAATGCCATTTCTAGTAGTGACAAATTTGATTTTTTTTGTTTTTAATTGCTCCCTTCTCAGTCCCTCCCTCCCTAAGAGAAAATTTATTTTGTTAGGAAGACATAATGAAGGGGATGAAAAGGCTCACCAATGGGAAGGCCACAGATACATTGAAAATGAGTGCTGAACTAGAGGATATCAAGGTGCGCAAAGCTATAGAATAGAAATAGCTTACCTATATGAGAAGGTTAACTCTCGGTACAAGGAAGGTTAATGCAATTTTTCCTCACTGGCATGGGGTAAAACAACACTGCCCACTCTCACCTAGTTTATTTGGGATATGCATAAATAAGATGGAAAGAATGATTCTGAATTTGGCACATGGAGAAGGAATTATTGGCTCTCACTTTGGATAATACACTGTCTTTTTGCTTATGTACATACATGACATAGTGTCCTTTGCGTATAACCAAGTGGACCTCCAATTGATGCATATTCTAGAGAGTTCTGTGATAGTAGTGGCCTACATGTTAATGTGGTAAAGACAAAGATCATGGTAGCTAAAACAATTCAGCCTAAGGAAATGTAACACATCACATACTTAGGGCAAAGCATTGAGGTAGTTCAATACTTCCAATACTTGGTTATTGGTATTCCAAAAAATATTCAATTGGTGCAAATGATGTAAACCTAGACTTATACTGGCTAGACAAACTACTATGCCTTTGAGAACGAATGCACCTAAGGGGGACATTTGCACATGGCACCTTAGGTCTTATCCATTCAACACATTGGTCACATAGGTTCTACTCTATAAAGTGGAGGTATGGGGAGGGAGCATCTCCAACTATAGTTAGAGACATTGAGAAGATTTAAAAAACCTTTTTGATGAGACATATTGGGACTAAATTGATGACTCCCTACTTCATCCTTCTATTGGAAACTAGGAATAGGACACTGTATTTGAGATTGGATCTAGGTTATAAAAGATGGTCAAAAACAAGATCTTGAAATTGAGGTGTCTCCTAGATATACATGCATGCTTCCAAAGATGGGAGGTTGAGTTGATGTTTCATTTACCTCCTGAAGAAATGAAGCTGAAAATCATTGGTCACCCTTTATAAGATACTTTACATAGGCAATGGAAAGGGGCTCCCAAACGATCAAGTTTTAGTATTATTGCGCACACATCAATCCCCAATATTGGAAACTTACACAAAGGGGCAAGTGCAACCCCTATTACAGACACCAATCTCATCTCAGGCTCGTTGCATCACTAGGTCCCATGAACTAGGAATGAAGACTAGATTCTAGGGGGGATAGCCACTCAATGCTTGCATTTGTAATCTTTATCATTGTAATGAGGTAGAGATGGAGGAGCACATGCTTCTCTCTGTCTTGCACATGCGCATGTAAGACAAAAGTACAAACACATCTTATGTGGATCTTGTCACCTATCAGACATACTTCATAGTCCTTAACATTTGTTAGCACTCAAAACTTGTACTCAAAACTTTCTTTGCATAGGTGTTGACCCATCGAGATCAACTTCTTAGTCTTAGATCTATTGAACTAGCACATGAGCACTTGTACTTTTCATATTTTACATTTTCTCTGTACTCATGATCAAGTCCCATAGACCATATTTTGTTCTCCAACAGATGTAATAAAGTCTCTCTCTCTCTTTGTCTCTCTCTCTCTCCCTCTCTCCCTCTCTCTCTCTCTCTCACACACACACACACACACACATTTCACACTTTTCAACACACACACACACATATGCCCTAAACCTTATCCATAGACACACATTTTAGTTTTTTTTAATTTTTAAGTATTATTTTAATTAATATTTATTAATCATCCTTTAGAACTTCGACCCTCCTACCATTGGCTTATATATTCCCCCCCTTTTTTTCTTTAATTATTTCCACTCTCCACACCTTTGAACTTTATAGAACATTTTAGTTTTTTAATTAAGCACTCTTTTAAGTGTGGGTCCATGTAAGTTTCTTTAATTTGTCAATTGTCTTTAAGTTTTCTTTAATATGGCACTCTTTTAAGTGTGGGTACATGTAAGTCTCTTTAATTTGTCACTTTTTTCAATATTGTTTCGTGTTAGCATCTTATTGGCACTCTAGCACACTCCCAAGTGAACTTTAGCCCCCTTTACTAACTCTAATGTGTTCAACATTGTGGTCTAACTATTTAATGGCTTCCCTTTGTTAAATTATATATATATATATATATATATATAGTTTGTACTTCAATTTCTATACATAGTCTAATTTTATAAATTTGTTTGTTATTTAATTTTTTATTTTTGTCTATTTATAGTGCTTTCTCTACTTATTGCTCTATTCTTTTCCATTTTTCTTTTGCTTTATCGTTATTTATTTCGACCTTAATTTTTTATCATTCTATATTTTTTAAAGAAGTTCTCTTGATTTTTTTGACTTTAATTTATGAGGTGCTTTTAAGGTGTATTATCTTTGAGCAAAGGCTAGAATAGTATGGGCTATAGCAGCAGCTCAGCTTGCAGTCGGGGCAGAAAATGGCCAAGAAAAGGCATCATGATTCTTTGATTTCTGCTACTGCAGGTAAGTGAGCAACCATACCTTGCTTCTACATCTCCTTCAGCATTGCAAATCCGATGTAGCCGAATCTTTCATGCCAAAGTCTTCTTGTGCCCACTCTAGTGGTGGCTATAAGAGCACTTAGCTCATACAAGTTGTTCCTCCTTACTCCTATGCCAATAAGATTGCCTGCACTATCTAGACTTTTTGCTCCTGCCTTATTGAACCTCACCTCATGGTGGTCAAGGTCAGTTATGGAAGCAACTGATAGCATATTTCTCTTGATTCGTGGAACATATAGCACATTAGATAGAAAACACTCCTTAAACTCTTTGCTTTTGGTCCCTGGGCCTATTTGGTTCTCCCCACTGACCGCAGGGTCTCACCCTCCTCCTACATGAAACCGCGCACCCTTCCTCGTGGCCTTCCCTTTTAGTTTCTTGGTGTTATGGTGGAGTTGCCTTCTCAGCTTTTCCGTCTTTCCTAGAGTTCTCCTCACTTACCTCAAGAGTCTTCTCGCCTTTTGCCTCCCTTGCCCCCTCACGGTATTTGCTTCGTTGCTCTGTTCTTTTTTTTTTTGAGTTACTATGGTGGCTTGACGTTGTTCTTCTACTTTGCACTTTGCCTACCCTTGCTGATCTTCGTCTTCTTGAGCGATCTGCTTCTCAAGTGTTATTTCGTAATGGATCGGTTTCTTGCTTTGCTCCATATTTTTTAGTTTGCATGGAACTTTGGTTGCTTTCGACTACGTACACTGCATTGTCTTCATCTTAGCAGCTCTTGCTTCCTCACACTTACATCGCTCTTCTCTCCATTACACTTTTCAGCTTTCACTTCTGCCAAAGCTCTCCCCTACGCACTATTGCTCTTTCGTGGGTCCTTATAGTTTAGACGATGTTTATTTCTACGGCAAGTTTTTACGCTCATTACGTACTCGTATTATGGTCTCCCTCTTCCTTTGCGACTTCTTCCTTTTTGGCTTTTCTGCCTTTCGCGGTATCCTTGTGTTCTCTCCCTAGCTCATTTTGCCAACTTGGTTGTGGACTTGGCGGCGGTTGCATGCTTTTACAGCTTCTCTTACGTACTGCTTTCGGGGACTATCAGCCAACTCGCCAACTCTCCAACTGTTTCAAGCACCCTTGCCTCAAGCTTGTGATCTTTACTTCTTGGTTTTCGTTCGGCGATCGCGTAAAGCATGAGACAAGCATCCTGCCACCGTCCCCTTCTCCAGGACTTTCTCCCTCTACTTAGCGTACACTTTTACGTGCTAGCGGTTTCTTTTAGCGTTGTTTTTAGTTTGTTTTTGTCCCTTTACGTTATCGGCCTCCTTCCTTAGGTTTGTGTGAAGGCATATGTTAATTATTTCCATATATACCATTATATATATACAAGTAGTATTTATACTATTATATATATATATTAACGCTTATCTTTAGTTTCTCTTAGTCAGTTTTTACCCTTTAAAATCTTTTTTATTTTACTAACACTATTTTCTACATATATAATTGTTCTTTTTTTCTAACAAAATTTTTTTGTTATTTTTAGTTTCTTTCTACCTAAGTCCCCCCCTTTTGACCACAATTCTTGTTATTTAGTTCTTATTAGGAGTTTATTTAATCTCTAGATTCATAGTTTATGGCATTCATTTAAACTATTGTTGTTTATTGTCTTTAACACTTGCCATTTTCAAATTTGGGTAAATTTTTGTTTAATGTCTAATAGCGTAGAATATCCCCCTTAACTTTATTGGTGTATTTTAATGTCTTTGTTTAGGGTGTGGACTACCCCCCTTGAATAACAATTGCTTTTTTAAATAAGAAATGAGATTTTCCTATGGTTTGTTAATGGTTTTGGACCTCATTAAAGGCTATGGACTTTGCCTCTATGATGACTTTTTCTTCTCACTAAAGTTTCCACACACAAACATGTTGAGAGTTCACGCTTAACATTATGTGATCATGTGTGCATAGCACCATCATGTGATCATATGTGCATAGCATCAACCCAATAGAGTGCTATAAAGGAAAGGGTTAGATGCTTTAACCCTAAATGGGTTTATATATATTCTACATTTTCAACTAAATCTAGTGTACAGTTAGTCATTTGTGGTGTGCTCTCTAGCTGTGCCCTCTCTTCTCATCTCCACTCTTCTCCTCTCCCCTCTTAATATTTTGTCATGGTTTCAGAGCTCCCTTTCCTTCCGAGGCATTCCGATCCTCATGAGTGTGAGAGAGATTGAGTGATTGAGAGTTCTTTGTGACACTCCATTTCTGATGAGATTTCCATGAATCTCATCCATTTTCGTCCATAGGATTTTCGTTCATTTCCTTCGAGAGATATAGTAATCGTGAGAGAGTGTAAGAGATTGATTGAGAGTTCTCGAGTCATTGTGAGTGCATTTCATTCTCTTCCGCATTGAGAGAAAATCTTTGTTCAAATTTCCGTTTATTGTGATTGAGAGAGTTTTAGCATTAAGAGAGAGAGAGAGAGAGAGATAGAGATTTTCATCTATTCAACCTTTCCGTTCATTGTCTCCATTGAGAGAGAGACAAGCTCTTGTCGAGCTCCTGAGGCAACTACTCGATCGGCTCTCTACAAGTACCACAAGCTAAGTCAGCTCTATCTACAACTACGACTAAAGGAGGCTACCTTACGACCACAACAAAGACCTACAACCCAACCTCCAACAATCAACCTGGGCAACGAGCTTTAGAGTCTTCACAGTCCTTGATGGATGCTCACGACCTAGCTCCTACATACAACTGCACCACGAACTCTGTATCAGCCCACAGGCCAACACAACGCTTGCTTCAACAATGACCTTCTATAGCTACGACTTCATCAAACATTGCGACAAATGCTTCAGCTCAACCAACCCCTCCAACGAGCTGCTAATGACCCAGCAGCTTCTACGCAACTCCAAGCAGCTGCTGGCTGCTCTAGCACGGCTAGCACCTCCTGCACCTTTAGCTCCAAATAGCTCTTCAAGCAACAAGCCTACAACGAGCAATAACTCGAAGCTCTGCAGCTAAGGGATGCCTCCAGCCGCTCGCCATTGTCACGGTAAACGCCACCCACAGCGAGCTATGCTCCTTTAGCAGTCGTGATGACAATCAACAGTCTCTCAGCCACACCTCCTAGACGGCCTCCCTATAGCACCTCTGCAACTTTGGCTCCAAGCTCTGCTCCACGTTGAAGAATGGCTCCTTCTCAACTAGTGCCAGGCCACCAACGAGTCCGTCTCCAGCAACCATTCTCTGCCTCCAGCGCGGACTACGGCTCCTACACTAAGTTCTTCCAAGCCACCCATCCACTCGACTCCATCGACAGCAGCAATAGGCACTAGGATTTCCAACGCCATCCCAGTGGGACTTCAACCGGGATGCTCCATCTATTGCTCCAGCGACCTTTTTCGCTTGCACCGCGCCAAAGCGACCCTGCATAACGACAGCCTTACATAGCGTTAGACTCCATGACCTGCTCTCGTGAGCTCCTAGAACCTCCAAGGATGTACCATTGATGATGCCTCTAGAGCATATTCCATCAGCAGATCAACGAAATCTTAAAAAGATTCCGATTGCTCTCCTCCCAACACGTGGCGACCTATCCTCAGGGTTAGCCTTGGGACATACAGCTGACACGTGGTAGCCGATTGCCACATCAGCATTATCGATCCATGTCAGCATTTGCACCTCACGTGCCACGTCATCTAGCCATGTGGCAGATAAGCATTGACCCCAGTTGAGAGGTATAGTCAAGCTAACCGTGGGTCAACCAAGGATAAGGCTAGTTAAATCTAACTCGGTTTAACTGGACAAGACCTTGGGTTGAAGGGTTGGTTAAGTTAACCATGGGTTAATTTTACCACGGGTCAGTAAACCATGGTCAAGTTACCTTAGTAAACCATGGTCAAGTTACCTTGACTCAACTAGACTACCACATCAACATCCCAGTCAGCTGCCACATCATCAGTGCCACATGGCACACTAACCCTTTGCAAGCACACACAGTGCTCTACAGGCACTTCATGTGAACACAAGTGCCATCTCATCACTACTCCACAAGCACAGTCCCTACTAGGCACAGTCACTGCATGTGACCCCCTGACTGCCACATCATCATTGAGCACATTTGCACTCTGACAAGTATTTTGCTGATCTGGGATACATGAAATCCAATGCATATCATACTCTCTACTACAAAGTTCAAGGGGAACACATTACTATTGCACTTTTGTACGTAGATGATCTCATTATGATAGGAAGCAAGGATACCTTCATCAGAATACTAAAACAAGACTTATCTACGGAGTTCAACATGAAAGATCTTGGACTTATGCACTATTGTCTTGGAATTGAGTTCTGGAGAGATTCAGATAGCACATTTATGAGTCAACTCAAATATGTTGATAGTCTCCTGAAGAAGTTCCATATGGCAGATTGCAAGATTGCAGCAGCCACTCCCATGGAACAGAGTTTGAGACTTACTAAAGATTCAGAAAAGCCTACAGTCAATGATAGATACTATAGGCAACTCATTGGATCTCTTATATATCTGACTATCACATGGCTAGATATTTGTTATGCAGTAAGCTCACTAGCACAGTTTATGGCAAATCCAAAACAATCTCATTGGAATGTGGCCAAAAGAGTCTTGAGATACGTCTGAGGTACAAGATAGTTTGGAATAAAATACAGAGGAAGCCATCCACGGTTGCATCGATACTGTGACAATGATTATGCTGGAGATCATGAGACCAAGAGATTGACACAAAGATATGCATTTTTCCTTGGTCAAGGTGCTAAATCATGGTTGTCAAACAAACAGCCAACTATTTCTTTATCTTCAACTAAAGCAAAATATAGAGCACTCACTACAGGTGCATGTGAGGCTATATGGCTTAGAAGACTATTGTCGGAAACAGATTACTTTGATGAGTCAAAGCCAACAACAATATACTGTGATAATCAATCGGCTCAAGCATTGGCCAAGCATCCAGGATATCACTCCAAGACAAAGCACATTGATGTCACAGAGCACTTCATTAGAGAAAGAGCGTTACTTGGTGACATCACACTATAGCATTGTGAGCAAAGAGAATGTTGCAGACATCTTTACCAAACCACTCGGTAAGGAGCTATTCAAGAAACACTGACTAGCTCTTGGTTTGATGGAGAGGAAGGACATTCCCATTAAAGGGGTGTGATGGAACGTAATGTTCAGTCCTTTTTTGATTCCCCAGAATCATCATCTTGAGGGAAGGCCTACTTCATGATGTTGATCTTGAGGGAAGGTGTCGAGAGTTCACGCTCAGCATCATGTGATCATGTGTGCATAGTACCATCATGTGATATATGTGTGCATAGCACCATCATGTGATCATATGTGCATAGCACTAACCCAATAGAGTGCTATAAAGGAAAGGGTTAGATGCCCTAAACCTAACCCTAAATGGGTTTGTATATATTCTACATTTTCAACTGAATCTAGTGTACAGCTAGTCATTTGTGGTGTGCTCTCTAGCTATGCCCTCTCTCCTCATCTCCCCTCTTCTCCTCTCCCCTCTTCATATTTTGTCAACACAAACACACACACACACACACACACACACACACATAAATTGCCATTCATGGGTATAGATTACCCCCCTTCTTCATGATCATTCAATCAATTGGTTTTCATAAAAATAAAGAGACATTTTGCTTTTCCACAAGGGTGTGGACTACCCCTTGGTCCTTTTTTAATATAAAGGTGGACCATCCCTTGGTTCCCTAGAAATTGGTAATATTTGTATCCTTATCATCTCACACACTTTGGTGGTAGGGTCTATTCTGCCTTTAAGATTTTAGTAATGGTGGGGAAGGAATGGATGTTTTACTATGAGAATTATATGGAATCTACTAAATTAATATGAAATGGCATTGAAAATTCAAGCATCTTAATTGAACATATGACCTAGTTTCTTTTTAATCATATGAAGCATTGTTAGTAGCTCTTAAATTGTATGTACAAACTAGAGGGTTAAAGGCCTACAAAAATGGCCAATGGGATTTTTAATCAACTGGCAGTTCAACTGATCTTCCAACTATTCTATTTATAGAAACCTTGAATGAAACTCACCAGATATCACTAGTGCTCAGTACATTTCTATGGAAAAGAATGGAGACATGATCAATTTGGAAGTCCTTACACCATCCTGTTTGATACTACCTTTGAATGTTTGGAATAGTCGTTGATAATTAATGTCTAGATATGTGTCGCGAGCTCTTCTTGATCTCTATCCTTGTAATACCATGCTCAAATTCTTTGTAATCTTTCAAAAATATTGTGATTACCAATAATCCTTACACTCTACTAGCTAGGTGGATTCTCTAAGGATGGCTATATCTTCTGTAAATAAGTTGGGCATTTGCCTTCAGCATAGTGGGTTTGTACCAGTCATTTTGGCTAAGCATCATCAATGACTTCTCTATTTTGTCTTCCCAAACATTGCTTTCCTATGAACTGAATTTTGTGCTGCCACATGGGACATTTAAAAAATTTTACAACTTGGCTCAAAGACAATAACTGAAATAAGGCTTGCCATCTTTAGGTTACCTTTTACCCTGTTTTCTATTTGATTTCTTAGATCCCACCCCCATATTTTGGGCTTCCTTTTGTGTTGGTTTTGTTTGATTTCTTGATGAATTTGAGAGAAATCAAAGAAAAAGCAAAGTCATCAAGAAATCAAGAAAAAGCAATGGTCATCAATGGAAGCAATTTTAGAGAAATTTGTATTTTCTACCCTCCAAATATCACTTGTGAGCTAGTCAGGTTTTTCTTGGACTATCTTCCGGGACTATTTGAGATCAGAGCATCGATTGGGTGGGACTCAATGTTGGTTTGTAGAGCTGGTTAAGTTTTGCTGAGACTCTCTCCTAGGACTATCTTAGATATGATCATTAGTGCGATTGAACTCAATGTTGGAAGCCCAATTCCTTGAGGGAAACAATTTGTAAATGTTGCTCATTGATAGCAAGACAAGATTAGAACCGGATTTTGTCTTTCATTCTTGTCATACATAAACTAATTAATATGTTCCTTTCCATGTTGGAAATTGGGAAGATCGACCTTGAAACATTGAGTGCAATGATTAAGTGGATTTATAGAATCTTGAAAAACCTCACTGGAGGGATTCTTTTAAAGTCCTATGAAAAGAAAATTCCCACTCTCTTCAAGTAGCTCTAGAGCACCTCACTAGCAATGGAGTAGACGTCCAGTAATTATGGGCTAGTAGTAAGGCAGTGCTTCTAGTTGAGGCCTAGTCTTGATGAGTTGCCCAATCTATATATAGCCAACTAGTTCTCAGTTTATAAACAACAAACTAGCTATTCCCTAGTCTCTTTTCTCATGTATACCCTTTTATATATCCTTGTTGTTCATTGTGATGATCCATATAATTTCATAAGGAAATGTGGCTATGGTGACATTCCTTTGCCTTTCATTTTTTAAATAGGCCTCATATACCTTAACACATATATTTTAGTTTGTTAACAATGCATATCTTGTATCATGTCCAATTGACATCTCTAACTTTGGCATATACATTTAGATTGTAATTATTTTCTTGTAGGTCTGTGTTGGATGGTGGTAGGTATCAGGTCCTGGCTTTAGAGTGAGTTCAAGTTTGAGCATACTTTTGCTTCAATTAATGAGTTTCTTTCAACATCATGTAATTTGTTTACAAAACACCCATGATAGGTTACTTTTCTATTTAAACAAAGTGACAGTTCACTGTCTCAATTAATCTAGATATAAGCTAGATGTTTTTCAATCACTTGCACTATGATACTTACCTTTGCTTTTCTAAAAGACTAGCACCTAGTCTCTAAGTGACAAAGTGACAATTCACTATATCAATTAATCTATATATATACTAGATGTTTTTCAATCACTTGCACTACTTTTCTATTTGAACAAAGTGACAATTCACTGTCTCAATTAATCTAGATATATGCTAGATCTTTTTCAATCATTTGCACTAGGATACTTATCATTGCTAGTGGGATGGTCATTTCTTTATTTTGTGGTTATCTACCATCACTATGTGTGGGTCCTATTTGTGTGTGGTGTTGCATACCATCTATGGGTGTCAAGGATCACATGTTTATGTGGGGTGTTGTGTGAATACGTGCATTGTTTTACTGTCACTCATTAGCGTCCATATATATTTCTTCTTTGGTATGCCATTAATTCTATTATTCAATTATGTACATGAGTTTGTGTGCTTTGGATTTTGTCTCTTTGTGTTGCTTGTCTATCAATTGTGTGGGTAGTTTGTGTGGTCTATGTTTTTTGGTGATTTATTGATTACAAGAGTTTCGTGTTTTGATGTATTAAGTTGTGTCTTCTTGTTGTTGGAAGCACTTTGGTATAAGGAGCAGAGCCTATTTAAGGAGCAGCCACCAACCATTAGTTTGTATTGCTCTTTCTGATGCTAGTCGAGATCAAGTTTGAAATCATCCAAACATTGTAACAAGGACTTGTAGTCCCTTGAACTTGATTTGGAGGAGTTAGTGGTCTAGGTTTACTTCCACTTAAATGTGCATGAGTCCATTTGGATAAAGTGCTAGGGAGAATTGAACCACCATCAAAGAATCTCTTCATCATCTTTGGTTGCCCCTGTTACCTTAGAATGGCAAGCTCAATTGATATATCTAATTTGGGGAACATATGACGACTTTGGATAGGAGTCTCAAAGTCCCCTTTGTCCAGGCATCTTGTGATGGGTTAATTCTACAAGGCACATGATGGTTCTAGGTTACCTTTTAGCTCCTTTGAGTTTCCCTTTAGCCTCTTCTTCAAAGCATTAGAGCTCATATGACCTCTATCTATGCTACCAACTATGCTGGTTCCACATTGAGCTATTTTAATTCATTGATTGGTATCGTTCTAGAGTTTTGCATTCTTACTTAGATATCTCTAATGATTGCGTGCTTGTTTCGATGTAGATTCTTGATCTTTTCACTTTTAAAGACCAAAGCAAGGCACAAAACAAGATTGTTTATGTCACATTCTTCAGCAACATGATCAATAATGTAAAAGAACCTTTTGCATTAGGATGACTATGACCCATTACGATGAACTCATTACAGATGATCCTACTACTACGAGGCCTCAATTATGTGTATATGTGTATGTATGTATGTATGTATGTATATGTATATGTATATGTGTGTGTGTGTGCATGTGCCCATGTGTGTGTGTGTGTGTGTGCACGCACATAGAGAGAGAGAGAGTCATACTTGAGTCATACTTATTTGTATATTTATATTTAATCTATATCTATATTTATATGTATATATATATGTACATTTATTTTTATTTTTATGTATGTATGTATAATTTCATTATAATTAAGTAGAGTGATGCTCTAAGAATTAGTCAGAATATATCCAAAGTTACGCTTCTATTTTATCAGAGATAAAACTTAAGAGCTCAAGGGGGCATTACCATTATTCATGTATTTGCTTGGCTCCAAATTCCAAAAAGCGTAAGTCTTTGGCCATTACTAACTTAAGAATTAAAGCACGATTCTTGGTCCATCAGTAACTTAAGAACTAAAGTATTAACCCTAACATGTGCAGGGGGGATCAGGTCATAATGCACCCTATGATCTCATGTCCATAGTTGTCTTCATATCTTTGTTCCTCTACTTTCAAGCTACATTCAATAGATCTGAACCTATCCATTATGGATTGAATAAAGCACATAGCAAGGGTCATAATAAAGATCATAAGCCATTCTAATTATTTGATTCTTACAACAAATTACTACACACCACTTTCTTTCCCATAGTAACAAGAGTGCGCATGGGCACTGCCACTGCCTCCTACTATAGCAGTCATTTTTGGATGTAAACGAGAAAGCGACTGGTTTTTTTCATCTGTTGGGCTATTAAAAGGTATTTTAGCTTAAAGATCAAGGCTTTGTTGGATGATCTTAAAAAAAATAAGTTTGAAACATCCAACTCATTTAACTTTTTTCAACAACTACACGTGGCAATTCACAAGGGAGAATTGAATTCTCAACTAAAGCGTTCACAGACAACTATCAAACTAGGGTAAAGGGGCTAGTAAAGAAGTGGGTGCCTTTAAAGTGTTAGCAACCCCCTCTTTTTCCTTCATGAGAAGACCTAATAAAGAGACGTGGAAGAGGCAAAATATGCTTACATGTCAAGCTCTTATAAAAAGTTGAGTTAGTCAACATTGGCACTGTTCTAGCCCCCTAATGCCTTTGGTATTGGGTACTTAGGTTTTCCACAAGCTAATATTTTTTCTCCTTTTTTTTAAAAAATTTATATTCTCCCTCTATGGTTATGCATACAATTTTTTAGAATTTTTTAGAACTTTTGACGCTTTGGCAAAAATGTAGTATTGAACTTTTCCTTGATTTGGCAAAAGTGTAGTAGTCCAAAAATGGTCATTAAGCAATGATAGTCACATATTTGGAGCCTCACAGTTGTGAGGCTCAAGGGCATCTACATTTATTTTGTAGGTGCCACGACGAACTTGATGTTAAGGTAGCTAAATTTGTTGAACGTTATGCAACCTCAGGGGACATTACATTCCTCAACTTAGATTAATTTATTGAACCTCAGGGTACATTATGTTAATAGGGCAACTTAGGCTAATCTAGTTAATTCATGGAAAGAGGGAGGGAGTATTTAACTTAGGCTAATCTAGTTAATTCAAGCAACTTAGGTTGATCGAGTTAATCCACACTATTGAGGAGGGGACTATTTAATTTTACTTTTGCCTAAAAGTTTGTTAGGGTGATAAGTATTAGGAAAAAACTGTGAGGTGGAAAGTGCAACTTGTACTACAAAGCTCCTGAACACTCCTAGGGCCTTTATACATTGAGCATGTGCTCGCCATGATCAAGATTTTTAATCAATGACAACGAATAAATGAAATGGTGGGTGGTGAACACTTTAAACACTCCCCAGCCAACTATAATGGGTCTATGAATTCACAAAATTCAATAACTTTGTGCTCCAGCATCGGATTTGCATCAAATTTTGTGCATTAGGTTTGTAATTTTTTGTTTCAATTGTCTTGGTATTCGAAAATTGCATTGCATTAGCAAGACTTAAAAATTTTGCAGGATTCATCAGAAAAATTAATTGATGATCTAATTAAATCATTAGCCTAAGCTAAAACCCCTTAATGTAAATTAATCTAAACTAACCCTCTAATCTAAACTAACCCTCCACCGTGTCCCTTCCCCTCCGCCTCTGACTCCCTTCTGTATGCATAGAACATTCTATGCAATCGATTCTCTGCAGCTCTACGATACTCCCTCCTTGGAGCAGCCTTTCCACCACGTAGTCTTGCAGCAACAACACCTCCTTAGATTATCCCTTTCCCCACGCAATCTTGCAATGACACCCATGTGGTTCTCCAGCGTCACAACCCCTCCACCTCGCCACCCATCCCTCTTCCACCTACACCTCCCTCTTCTGCCTTCAGTAGTGAGAGTCTATAAATGTCGTTCCTATAGCCTCAGCCTCCCCCCTGGCAAGATCGGCATGCCCGCTGAAGAGCTTCTACCCCACATAGCCTGCGAGATTGAGCGGTATTGTGTGAATAAGTGGAACCACAAGTGAAGTGACTTGTGATGTACCAAAGTCCATATGCATTTCTCTTGCGAATATTCTTAATTCTCAAGAACTCGTCCACCATTGCACCTGTTGTGAAAAGCATGAATGCTTGTAGGTACAATTTCGACTCCTCCTTGTTTGACTCATCTTCCTTGTCCGTGTAGTCTGCGAGAGCGTTTGCCCCGAGCAAAGGTGTTGCAGGTTATGTGGCCTGAGCATGGAGATTGCGCATGAGGTGAAGCCACTACTTTATGCAAAGTCCGATTGCCATAGATGTAGCAGCAATGCCTACAAGGTCTTCACAATCCATGGGATGAAGATTGCTTGAGAGTGGAGGTTCTGCTACTACAGGGCATGGAGGATCGTCAAGTGCGAGTGAGGAGAGGCTGGCTTTTGTTTTACAGTGCAACCGGTTCGTTTTGGCGGGTGGGTGGCGAAAATTGCGGCACGCGGAAGTCTTGATCAGGAGGCGAAGGGCGAGGTTCTAAAGGAAAGTCCTAATGAAGGGAGGGGATATATATATATATATATATATATATATGTATAGAACTAATTGTGCAAAGACGGACGCCATGGATTTGTAACGAACCCATTACGAATCTCAAATATGCTTTCAAGTTCCAACGTACAGACATGTGACAAACCTCAAAATCACACCCGCCTTTCAAATCAGAGTGGGTTGATGACATGCTCATGAGCTTGTAGTAGTCACTAGTCCAGCAGTTTGCTTTCTCTATGGGCACACATGGGTGATTCTTCCCGGCTCCAAGCTGAGGAACACCATAGCCCTCCTTCCCTCAATTCCACCTCCTCCGCTTCCGCTTCCGCTTCCGCTTCTTCTTCTTCCTCCTCATTTTTGCCCTCCGAAATCCTCTTTGTCCCTGAATCTCTCTCCCGCAGTCACAAGAAGAAAGCCCGTGGCCTCATCCGACGCAACGGAGAGCAGGATGGTCGGAAATCCATGCCCCCACGACCTCCCGACAAGCCCATTTCCGAAGAGACGGCCCGCGCCCATCGAATTGGCTGTCCGGAGAAAGCTTGCTGCCAATGTGTTGCCCGGTTTACGGCCGATTGTGCCGCTGTTTGTTGCTGCCCTTTGGCTTTGCTTCATTTGCTGGCGCTTACTTTCATTAAGCTTCCTTCCACGGTTGCCTGGAGAACGCTTGTGAGGTGGAAAAAGCGGCTGTGCCTTAAGAGATCGCCCACGGAATTAGTTCAAGGACAGGACGGCCCCAGGCCGACATCCAGCTCTCAGAAAGAGCCTTCGGAGGGACCGGACCCTTTACCACACGTCTTGCGTTTCGACAGTCAGAAGCTATTGAAACATTTCGAAGCAGATCATTTGGGGTTTGGCGGCTTATCTATGAAGAGGGAATGATTGGCCTGATACTTGCGAGCACGTTTGTAAGTTGGATACATTATCGTGGAAGGCTCAGTTACTGAACAGGACTATACTCAACAAGCTATTTATTCTCTGTAGTATCGGCGATTTGTTTTGGATCATATCAGCATGAAACACCCTAGTTTGTTCGAGACTCTTACGTTTATGCCTTCTTCTCTTTCGCCCAACTTGGCACAAGATACTCAAAAGTCAATAACTCGGATGCTATTCAATGCAGCTGCTTAAGAAGACCCTAATATCCTACCTTAGGTAATTTTTCGCATTAGGGTTATGGTGTTGAGCATTGTACCACGAGAAGCTAAGCTTGCTCGATTGATGTGTATTTTTTGCATTCATCCCCAAGAATGATATGAAGGCTTAATTCGAGTCAGAAAATGCTCTTGTATGGGCTCCAAGCGTGACTATGTCAGTCTTGGGATTTGGATGGCTGGTATGAAGAACAAGTTAAAAGATTGTTTTACTGCCCTGTGACCGGTTTGCTTTCAATTGATCGAAGCAATGCAGGCGGTTTTTAAACTGTCATACATGCAAATCTTATTCATGTTGTCTGGGTATTTTGGAATTTAAAAGGCACTGGAACTCAGCGTTTTGTTTGCCAGATTTGAATATGCCATGCAACATTCATATTTGTGTAACGTGGGAAGGGGTGCAGGAGGAATGTCGCTCGCTAGTTGTTTCATATCGGAGATCAGACTTGAGGCGAGTTCCTTTTCCAATATGTATACGTTTGTTCATGTGGAAGTTCCAGCTTTCGCCTGCTGCATAAACATTTCAAAGTCCTTATTACCAACACATATTCTCCTTGTTATGCATGTCGTGGGGGAAATGTCTCATGCTCCAGTACATCGTATTGTAAATGTGAACGAATTTGGGGATGACTGATTTGTGGACATGAATATTTTCTGGCAAGCCTTTTTCAGGGAACCTGTCTTGTTGGAGAATCACTGAGTTTTTAACATTGAGTACTAGAAAATGGGTTCTCCACTGGGAATTTACGTTGTAAAAAAGGTGGTTATGTTGGATTATGAGTCATGACCTTTTACATGTAAGCTATCAGAGTGCTGCTGCGACATACATGATTCAAAAGTTTGCAGGATCCGGAAGCTGCATTTAAATTTTGGAGTTCTGCTATTTAAATGTTAGGCTAGGTATTCTCCCTCTTCCTCTTATGTACAATAAGCTAGAAAGAAGGGGTGCATATGTCATGCCAGGGTCTTATTTTGCAGGTATCTGACTAAAGTCTATGGCAATTTCATAAAATCAGTTAGAGTCTCAGGCATGACTTCGTGTTTTGCATTGACGAGATGACTTCTTTACGCCCAAATCAGTTAGAATCGCAGGCCCAACCTCGTGTTCTGTATTAAGAAGATGACTTCATAACTTAAGAAATTTACTGTGATTGATTGCCTTGAATTTTAAATATCCTAGAAGCTTTGAACCTTGCATTTATTGTCTCTAGCGTGGCTGTTTGTGAACGGGAGCTGTCTTTTAGATTGGCCTTTTGTAATTGGCTGGGCTAGCTGCAACATCTCAAAGGGTTGCTGCGTGAATTGTTTCCTGTCTTTGAAAACATCCAAAAATAACAAGCAGCAGCAATATAGTGGGACTGGTTTTCGCAAATTTATCTTGATAGCACTGCTTGTACTCCACGATTTTTATTATGGCATTGCAACCTTAGCATCTCTCTCCTCAGTTGCTGGTTTTGCCCAGCTCCTATCACCATTCCAATGGCAATTGTGACATTGCAACCTGCCCCGTCTTGTTTTTTAGTTAACACGACTAAATATCTCTATGAACTTTGTTAAAAAATAGAGAGCTGCTTGCTGTAGGCAACTCCTACAGTAGAAGACTTGTCACAATGCATAAACAAATCTCTATCTGTCTCTTGTGCACACAAGTATGACTGAAGTAAATCGCAGATACAAACTACAGAGGCTGATGAAGTACAATAGCCAAAACAAATCTCACTCTGTTTCTTGTGCACACATGTATTATTGCACAAAACAGGGAAATCCTGATAGAGAATGGTGTGCTCACTATACCTGCATGATGCATCTAGCAGCCTATGTGCAGCGTACATGGGGTCTGTAAGCACCTCCAAAATACCACTTTGACCTCCACAGAGCCAACCTGATCTACCTGCATGCTCCCAATGGACCCTCATTGGGCTACCAAGATGGTGCACCAACACCTCTCCTTGCTGCTCTCCTTCCTGGGAAGGTCTGCTACATAGGCCTCCCTGCTTCTCTTCTATGCAGCCAAAGGTGTTACGAAAACTGAAATCAAACATGCTCACAAATTCAAGATTTACCAAAACCCATAGAAACCAAGAACTAGGAAACAAGTGGGGGAGAGAAGAGAAAGAGAGAGCGACACTGCATGGGGTCCAATTTACCCCCCTTAGATGGTGGCTCTTGCTTCCCATTTATAATTGTAATTCCAAAAAGCAAAGAGCCAATAATAGTACATCTAAAAGCATCCCTTGTCCACAATTAGAGTGATTGCTCACATAGCTCAATATACCTTCATCCACAATTAATAAAATAAATTAGCCCACGGCTTAAAATTCATTACTTTACAATATGACCCATGGCGTTTGACAGCCATTAGATACTTCGATCAATCCAAATCACCTTCACCATCTCCGTTCCTCGTTATCCAACTCATCATCTGTACTCAAGCTACCAATTGTGTTAATTGTTACAATCAATTGATGAATCATCACACCAACTAATCCCAACACAATTGTACGCTTGATATACAACATCAAAATATATACTTTGCGACCAATTGCAATAACACCAGTAACACTAGCGACATTAGTATTAACATGGAATCACCCACAATACTAACCATCTAGCCTAGCAAAACACAGGTAGTTAGGCATCCCCAACTTAACCCCCCAAAGCATCCACTAGGACCCTCGTCGCGTCCGGTGCGCTCCTATGGAATACTTTGCCATAGTCATACTTGACTAAAATAAAATAATTTCCATAGCAAGAAATATTGGAAATACAATTTCCATAGCAAGAAATATAATTTCCATACAACCCTGAGATTGCTGTCTGTTGACCTACTTCCTCTGTGCTGACGTCCCCAGTCTGCAGACTGGCAGTCCTGCCGACCAGATGCAGCAGGCTTGTCCATGGCCATCTGCATATGCATCTCTCTCTCTCTCTCTCTCTCTCTCTCTCTCTCTCTCTCTCTCTCTCTCTCTCTCTCTCTCTCTCTCTCTCTCAGATCAGCCCATGGGGCCTCTCTAAGATCTCCATACCTGTTGCAGGCTGTGTCCTCATATAGGGGTTCACAGGTGGGGAGGTGACCTCTAATTTCCATCACGAAGTAGAAGTGGATTGTTGTGCATCCCGATGCATTGTACCTTCTCTGGGCAAGGTACATTTGACTGGCGGCTAGCCAACCATCATTATGCAAGTGACTGGTCAGCCAACCAATCTTCCATGGAGTAACAAGGTGAATGATATATTTATCATTCATTAGGCCTGCCTCTGAGTGAGTGACATGCTCAAAGAGCATAAAATTGGAGGTCCCAAAAGTTGTAAAAGGGGACCCTGAATCATCAATACTCTTTGCCAAGGTTGGGAGCAGCCAATGAGAATTTCAAACACCCAAAATAACAATGGATGCACCCAACACATGGACCAACCACAAATTAACAAGTAACAGAGCATAAATAATAACAATAATTTTATTTTTCCCATCTCAAAACCAAACCTCACTAAGGCCTACCCATGGCAGGCCAAAAAGGGGTTTTGTAATATGCATCAGTGATGTTGTGCCCAACACATATGCACGTGCATTCCTGCTCACAATGTACGACTTGCGTGTGCGAATGAGGTCGTGGCCCCTCTCTAGGATCAATTGCCCAATCCTTAGATAAAAGTCCTAGTGCAGGATCCCAAGAAGAGTGCTTTGTTCTTCCAAGTATATGTCATGGATCTATAGACCCATGCAAGGTTAGAGTAGTTTAGAAGGTCAAATTAATAAAACCCAAGCTAATTGTATAAAGCTGCAATTAAATTGAGATGAGCAGAAGATGAGCTTCTATTTGAGAAGCAAAGGACCCATTTTTATTGCATTTTTTGTGGCTGCAAGACATTGAACTTTTGAAGAGAAAGCTCATCGTAGCACATTTCTTCCATAAAGCATGATGGACAAGATTGACCGGATTGCCATTTCTCAGAGTTCGATAGTTACTTCTTGATCCTTTCAAAGCCCCAAAACGAGGAATATCCTTGCATTGCTATGGACCTTTTGGAAGAACTTACATATTGAGAGTGCCGCCTCCTCTTGCTTTAGTGCATGTAATGAGTGGCAATAGCATGGATCACGACAAAGTTGAGTATGCTAGTCAAAATTATGGGAGCGGTCTCACTCTAGTGGCTGAACCTTCAATAAAGGTGAAGCATCGAAGAATTGATGTTTGTAATCTTGCTAGGGGATTAGATTGGCTATGGATTTTATTGCTTATCCATTTTTGTGTACGATTTTATTGCTTGTCTATCTTATTTATGTTGTTGCTCGAATGGGAGTGAAAGCAACCTTGTTGTCACATTTTCCAAATTTTCCCTCCTTCAGAATCCCAAGCGCACAAGTAAGCTTCTAAGAGCACAACCCTCAGAGGATGTCCTAGCTAGAGTTGTTTACACCCCTCCCTTTCTTATGTGTGCGGTGAGTGCGTAAAAAAAGTACAAGATTAGTGAGTGCTAATAATAACTTAAACTGCCATTTTGTCCCTAGGAATTAAGAAATGCTGCTCCCAAAAAGATTAGTTATGCTTGTATAAGGACTTGGACTTGAGAACCCCAACAAATCCCACGATAAGGACAATCTTCGCCGAAAGTGCACAAGGGCTACTTTACTCACAACTTTTTAGCGCATCTTGATAGCCCCTTAGTTCAACACATTGGAGCAACAATAGTAACCACACCACTTGTCGACTTGTCTGACCACATCTTTGCCAGCCACACAATCCACTCCACGGTGCCACCATAAGAACTTGACATACACAAATAGACCTCACATGTCTCAGCATTAGCACTAAGCCATATCCAAAAATGAAAACATTCCCTTATCCACCATGAAGCAATATGAGACAAACCCAGCAATCACAATGACCTTTCTTGTAACACAGAATGCCCACATGCCATGGATTTTGGAGGAAGTGTGGTGCAAGCTCTTGATTGTGGGGGATGTCCAGGTTTGTGTCAATCATTGGGGATACTTTGTGTTTAAATTTTGTATTCCTAGTTTCTAGATTGTAATGCCCATACCCGTGCTTGGGTCCATGCATCCTATAAGAGCACATTCAGAAAGATGGAAATCCCCAAGCCATAGTTCTGAAGCCTTTGCACATTGCCTCGCACCAACTTTCTTCACACACCCCTTCCTTTTCCGCTTGGCCTCATGCAGCTGCAATGGCAAAAAATGTATGTGAGGGTAGGGATTGCATATTGTTCAGCCACTCTTTGTAGCCCATGTTTTTTGCACTTTGATGCTTTTAGACTCGAGGGGACGGAGGTATTACATGTTTAGGCATCAATGTATCAGCTCCTCTTGCTCTGTATTGCCAAGAATAACATCCCACCTATCAGCCCAAGTCCTGAAACTACTCCTCCAAGATAAATTATTCACGTCTTCAGAGGACCAGCCTTCATCCCTCATCTTGATTCCCTTGCTGCCAACCTCATCACTACAACCTGCTAGGGTCCCAATAGGAGATGAAGGCTATGCTTTCAACTCCTTGAACGAGAAAGTATATTTGTTCAACATTTAACATCACTGAGGTTTGCATCAGCCCCCTCTTCACATGCATTTCTATTCTCTCCTGATGCCCTCTCTTGATTTCATCTTGCCCATTCCTTGTTGCTTTCACTGTTGCCCATTTCTCTCTTATCATTGCTGCCATCTGTGTCCACCATCTGTGTCCACACTACCACCATCACGTATAATAGCTCCTCTCATTACTGCCATCAATCTTTCCAAACCTGGCGAGAGCCCATATTGCCAAGAGAGGCACGATGCAAAGCAAGAGCACAAAGAGGTATGTTCATTCAATGCCCCATAGCATCAAGAAGGCATCCAAAACACAAAGGTTCTCACCAACATCTAGATGATCTTGCCTACCCTGGCAGATGCAAGTTTTGATGCTGACAATGGTGTGCTCTTGACAGAGAGAGTATTGGTCGACAACATGAACTATCAAAATGTGGATGGTGGGCAGGACCTATAAGAAAAACATGGTCCTAGCACTAACTTGAGAAGCGGCGCTACTGCAAAGGTGTTTTGAAATACAAGTGGTTGGCCAAGGCATCTCTTTGCCATAATTGAGGTTGAAGCTAGCATAAATTTTTTGGGGCACGCACTCTTCACAATGGGGGTCTTGTGTAAAGTTGGTGGGATTCTTTTCATCACGTTGGTGAAGGGCTTGACAAATCACGTGCAACAAATAGGGGAATGGGCCATGGTCACTTTCGTGGGAGGAGTGGCCAAAGGCCATGAGCTTAATTACAAGGACTTTCCTCCCATGAAAGTCATTCCCCCATGTGAAAGGCCTTTGGGAGGGTAACCCAAGGTAAAATTGTTCTGTAAATGAACTAAGAGGTTAATTGTGGTGTGGTTAGTCATTGGGAGACATTCCTAATATGCCAAGGTCTGACGGCTACTGTCAGATCTAGGTTGACCGAGGACTTTCACGTCCATGTAGCAATGATTGGCCAATTGCTTGCCAAGTTTGTTGTGCCGAATGGTGTGTCACCCACAAATCGACATCTAACACCCAAGCATGGTGGAGAAGGCTAGAGAGGGACCTTGGAGGTGTGAAAATCCTCACTTTACCAAGCCATAGATTATATGCCTTGGATATATTTAAGCATAGTTTCCAACTTAGAAAAGTAAGTGGCAACCGAACATTCCAAAATGAAAGGGTTGGTATTGCCTTCTCAGCAGTCAAACATGAGTGTACTAGCATCTGGTTGGGCCCCAAACCCAAACGCCATTTCTTTTGCAAACTAACCACGTGGACAACCATTGTGGAGGGGATTGCATCTGCTCACCATTTCTTTTGCAAGCCAACCATTGAGAGCATGACTTCTAACCATAAGGAGAGGGGTGCATCTACTATCGAAGGGCTATCTCAGAAGACCCCACAATAGGCAGAAAATTAGAGGGAGTTGCAATGGTGGAAGTAGAGGGATTGCACAGGCATTGGTAGGATTGCAAAGAACCTCTTGGCCAAGGATGGAGAAGACCTATTGACCGAAGATTGGGATATTAGTGAAAGAGCCACGTGAGTGCACCCCTCGGTAGGATTTGGAAGGGGAGGCGATGCAGGTATTGAGTCCTTGATAGAGTTGACAAGCTAGAGCATAGAGACAAGAAGAATTCCATAAATTTTAAGGGTTCCAAGAGAGGAAGGAGTGCTCCTTGCGAGTTACACTAACTCCATCTATTAACGAGGAACATTGGGACGATGATTGAAGCAATATCATTCGTTGGATGATTGGGAATTGATTTTATTTGTTGAATCAAAAGACTTGTGCACCAAGTCAAGGCACTATTCATGAATTCCTTCATGTTTTCAAGATATGCAAGCTGGGTTCGATGGATCTTCACAAGCTACCAAGCCAAGAGGTCTTGAGGTGGTGCGATTTCTCTGAGCTTAGATAGTGGACAACGAGCTTCTGAAAAGGCTTTGATTTCAGCTATCCACGATCAATCCTCTGCACATCTCGATTTGCACCATGGGGTTCTTGATCATCTATATTAGAATTTACACTGCGAAGTGTTGAATTTTTGACCCGTACAATTCTCGATCATGTGCACCTATAAACTTTTCTACTCATTGACTTGATTCAAGATTTCACCTTTGCTTTGTAGTCAGTCCAATTCATCATCATTTAATCGACCTCATCAATTTGATTCTACCTGGAGAAACACATTTCATAACTAAGAAAGAAAGATTCAATTCATGATTCAAGAAGTCTCTACAAGAAAGCAAGGTGTTAGGAGCCTCGATCAAAGTAGCCATGGATTGAAATTGGTTACATCTCTCTCCCTTCCACCAATTGGAACCATGGAGTTAGTTTGATTAGTAGAATACGGGGATCACCTTAGGCACCAGGATACACAAGTAGGTGTTTGTCAGTAGTGGAGAGAATTGCAAAAATGGGCGAGAGATCAAATATATCCCCTAATGCAATTTGGCGAGAGATTCAGATCTTTGTTGTAATTTGTCAATCAGATTACAAAAGTTTCATTTTCGTAAGCTTATTTGTCCTAGTGGAGGGAATTGAAAAAAACAATTATCTCTATTGTATGCATAATCTATTTGGTGCTAAACTAGTGTAGAAATGTTTGAGTAGACTAGCATCTGTAGTGTGCATCCACATGCATGCCTAAAGGACGCATTGGATGCCTAATGATAGATTTCGAGGTGTTTGGTTTATCGTTAGTGGATGCGACGGGCCCCAAGATCGCCGAATCTCTTTTTCGATGCCGAGATGTTTATAAACACTCTTATAGACATACGTTTATAAGCATGCCACAAGCATGTGCGTAGCGTGGTGGCTAAAGCTTATCAACGTTCCAACCGAGATCTTAGGTTCAATCCCCAAACGTCCATAACCTTTTGCACTTCTGTGCATTCATTTTTTTTAGCGACTCGAGGTGTGGGTCCTAGGCTATTCAAACCTAAGGATACGACAAACCAAACACCCCAAAATCTATCCCCAAGCGCATTGGACAGCCACTATGACTCTAGACATGAGAAAAAGGCAGACCAAGAGCGCAAGCAATCCTTGGACAAAACCAATGCTTAACATGAAGGATTAGCTCACTGACTAGAAAGAAGAACGAGTCCTTGAAAAGGATGAAGCAAGTCAAAATCCATTATCTAAAGTAGGCTAGGCAAATCTGTCCAGGAAGAAAATCATAAAGCAAAGAGTCAAGTACTCTCAGATTGTGGAGAACATAGTTTTGCAAAAAATAATGTGGATTATGTAGAGATCAAGTACATGAAATTACAAGGAGAATAACTATGATTCGCATGTGGATAGAATCATCTATTCTCTGCAGCAGATTGCCGCATATGATATACTGGAGTTCACACAAAATTGCTTATCACTTGATAGGCCACATTTATGAGATATCAAAAGACTTGATTGAGGTTTCAAAGAGGTGATCATACCTCTCAGGATGTTTCAACTAATGGATGAGAAAGGAAGGTGGCGGGAAGATTCGAAGGCTCTATCATAGGACCATATGCAGAGTTACGAAAGAGAGCAGAATCCTTCTCAAGTGAGTTGTTACTAAGATAAAGGAGCCATCATGCACATAAGTTTCTACTTTCCATGGAGGACTATGGCCCTGGGGGGCCAACTCAATATGTGTTATGTTACTACCCTTGTCCAAAATCTAGAGTACGGGGGCACAAGGTCCATATAGAATATGCATGGATTTCCTAAAAAGATTTCAAATATGCAAGGGAAAAATATGAAAATATCATGTCCCCCCTCCCACAAAATATAAGGCATATACCTTGAAAAATGTGCAAGTTTTTAAGATTTGTACATATTTTTCATAATATGTGATGCCAAGGGGGGGGGGGAGCTTTTGGATGAGGAAGGGTAAAACAAAAAAAACACTAAAGTAGGGAAGATTTTTATTCAACATTCAAACATGTTTCCATATTCTTGGGGCATATATTACACATTAATCTATACATTTATCTACATTTAGTATATGTAAATATAGATAGTGGAGTCCAATGTCTAAACATGTAGACATATGGTAGGGTATAAACATCTATGTTTACATTTATGTACATTGACTTTGTGTAGATATACATAGGGGAGATTTTAATTCAACATCCAAACATGTATACATATGGAGGGGTATAAAAAATGATGTAAAAAGCATTAATTTTTAAATAGTGGGTTCTTTTAAATATGTGCTTGCTTGCATGTGGTATATATGTTTTTAAAAGGATCAATCCCATACCCCACAAGGCAAGGCTCAAGCCCAAAAAGTGACTAATGGAAGGAGGAGCTGGTGTGGCAGTAGGAGCATCTAGGGGAGCTCCACAACCCTACCTTCCCTCACACTTTGGCCTCGCATTAGAGGTATTGTCGATTGACTATACAAATTAGGGAGGCAACAATTTGAATAAACCTCTTTCTTGGGAGATCAAACCAAGTGATCCCCAAGAATTGGAATTACACAATTAAAACATGTTCTTCTTATGTAGATTGGGTTCTATGGGTATGAACAAATATTGTCTTTGTCTAGCAATAATCAAGCCTACTTCTATAGACTCCAAAGCAAGAAAGGTAATGATGTTGCTTTTTGCCACACGTTTTATGGTATAGACCTTGACCTTGAAATGGAATATCTAATTTGAGATCTAAATTCTTTTAACCTAGAGCACAATGTCCTCATGCTTTCTAGTTTATGAATAAGATTCTTTCCAACTATTAGCACGTGTACAAGCATGTGCATGCACACACACACATACAATCCCTTTGTCCTTTTGCGTTCAGACTTTTTTTTTTGCCTTTTACCCTCTCGATGGTCATTATTGTCTAGTGGATCCTCCTTGAATTGCATGGATCCGGTTCTAAATTTGGAGTATCATGGATGTTAGTTGTTGTCGATTCTCATCTACCAACGTCATGTGGAGCTTGCAATAGTTTGCAATGAGGAGCTCTAGGTATCTTCTTTTCGAATTAAGTTGCATATGTGGCACTCCATGAAATAAGAGTTTGATGTATTGCCAGGGGAGATGAGCTCGTCGCTCTCATTCCTGTATACAAAGGGTAAGTGATAGCGATTCTACAATGGAGGGGGTGTCGGGCAGTAGGCAACCTACAGGATTGTACAACTAAGGGGTAACGGCAATTGTACAATGGAGGGGTAACGGGTAGGAGCTGCAGTCGGGTAGTAGGCAACCTACAAGACTACAAGCAGGAGGTGAAGGTGGCATCAAAATTTTTGGGTGCCAGAAATTTTGAGTGTAGAGTAGGGGGAGTATGGGGATTTCTCCATAGTAACCACTGCCCAGTGGGTAGCATGGGATGCAAGGAAGCAAAAAAGGCAGTGCTGGCGTGGGAGCGAGGTGCAAGGTGATGGGGATTTAGCGTAGGCAAAGGTGTGAGCAATGAGGTGAGGGGGAGTAATGAGTGGTAGGATGGGGAGTAGGGTAGGTGGGTAGTCAGATTGGGGGGGGGGGAGTTGGAGTAAAAGGGGTTGGGAAGTGTAGTGAGAGGGGTTGAGAGAAAGGGGAGCGAGAATTAGGGGAAATAGGGGAAAAAAATTTAGAAAAAATAAAGAGAAAGATTAGTTAGGTTAGTTGGGGAGTACACATAAATAGTCAGGAGGGCGGGGAGGGAAATGAATAGTCCAGAGGCATAGAGGTAGATGCGTAGGGTGTCAACTAGTTGGGTGGGTGAGGGGGGGGTGTAGTGAAAGGATTGTAGTTTGGTTAGGGAGAGTAATTTAGGAGTGTAGTTTAGGGTAGTTTGTGAGGGCATTTAGGGAGAATTTAGAGAGAGAGAGAGAGAGAGAGAGAGAGAGAGAGAGAGAGAGAGAGAGAGAGAGAGAGAGAGAGAGAGAGAGAGAGAGAGAGAGTATTAGATGGAAATAGAGGGGATGTAAGAGAGGATTAGGTAGAGTGACCAGATGCAAACTTGAACAAGGTCTCCAGGCTCTTAATGCTAGATGAGTTCAAGCATGCTTACTATAGAGCAACTGGCCATATTCAGAAATATCAACAAGAATGAGACTAGCCTTGATGTGGTCTATTCATTTGCACTCAAAAACTTACCTAACTACTCTCCCTAACTTACCTTTTTCTCTATTTTCTCTAATTTTTTTCCCTAATTTTCTCTAATTTCTACTCCTCTCTCTCAACCCCTCTAATTACACTCTCAAACCCCTTTTACTCTAACTACCCCCCACCCCCCTAGACTGACTACCTGGCTACCGACTACCTACCTACCCTACTCCCCATCCTAGCAGTCATTACTCCCCCCTTGATCACCTTACATCTCACATCTTTGCATATGCTAAATCCTCATTATGTTGCTCCCCCATTCCCATGTTGGCACCGCCTCTTTCGCTCCCTTGCATTCTATGCTTCCCACTAGACACTGCTACTGTGGAGCCCTCGTACTCCCCCTGCTCTACACTCAAAACTTCTAGCACTCGAGAGTTCTGACGCTACCTCTATCTCCTACCTCTAGTCTTTACACTGCCTACTACCCGATTGCAGCTCCTACCCCTGCTGACACCCCCTCTGTTGTACACCACCATCACTTACCATAGGGACACTCCCTGCCCTTATGTAGTAACTGCGATGCACGAGCACTCGCACCACCTTTGTCACTTGCTTGTCGGCCCACGCGATGGCTTAAAGGTGCCTCTCGTCCCTTCTTTTTCATTTACAAAACCCCCCTCTATACACCCCCTTGTATATCTCCCTATGCTCCCCCTCCCCTTTTACACCTCTCCTAACTCTTTAATCCTTATGTCTCCTAACCACCCCTTTATTTGTTCATACTCTCTTACCAACTTATTCTACTTATTCCCCCCCTATACACGTAATTCTCCCTTCTCTTAAAACCTTTTTTAAGCTATATTTTATTTCTTCAATGCAATTGCTCATTTCTCTATCTACTTCTAATCCCTTTATTTATTTTTCACTGCTTTTCTTTTGATTGGCCTCTCTATTATGACTTGTCTCCCTTCTTAACCTCATTCCCTAACCTAATCTTTTTTATTTAAACCTTTTTTATTAGTTCTTTGTAACCTTCTTTGTTAGTTCTAAAACTTAGATACTTCCCCCCCATGTTTTAACACACTCTTGTTTACTATTATTATAATTAAGCTACCCTTTTTTTCCCAGCTTTCTTTAATAATTATTTACTTATCTCCTTCCTACGTTCCCCTTTCCTAAGTTTTGTCCTTTTATCCATTCTCTCTCCCCTTCAACCTTTATTTCTAACTACTTCTAACCCTCCTTAACCCTTTGTTTATTTCTACTACTATGTATTTTCATTTTATTTTAAGAAACTTTTTCAAAACACACGCGCACGCACGCGTGTGCACACATGCACAACACAAACACAATAATTTTGATTAGTAAATGTATCACACACATAAACACTTATTTCTTTACACACACACACACATGTATATTTCCCAAACTATGAATTATTATTTTATGTACCCTCGTGAAATCTCCCATTTACACTCTTTTAACATGCAACACAACAAGCACACTAATCCTCCCATACCTCCCTTTTTTTTTAAAAAAATCTAAGAATCCAGATGGTTGTCTATATTCCTAGGTAAAGTTATAACAAATTGGGGAAAACAGGCATTACCTATCTACCCAAAACTAACTATGATGTTTTAACACCTAGTTTGTTTGGATGGTGGTAGATAAGTGGACCTTGACCTCAAAACTTGGACTGGCTTAGGATTCGACATTTATTTTCAATATTTTGTTTGTCAAATTCAATATTACTAAAAATTCTTAATTTTGGTGGAAACTTTTGCAAACTCTAGATGTTGCATTTCTCAACTTAGATGTATTAAATTCTAGTCTTACAGAGGTATTTATAGATGCCTCAAATATTTTTTCCTTATATATTTTCCTTTTTTTACTTTTTATCCAATTGATGGAATTAATTGTATGGCTCAATTATTGATGGGACTTTTTAATGTACACACACACACACACACACACACACACACACACAAAAAAGTATATTCCTACTCTACACACACACGGCCCACCGACTAAATCACACACACACACGCGCACGCACGCACGCATGCACACACACATGCACATCATCCTTTACACACTTACTTCCCTTCTGCTAGAAAATTCCACATGATTTTGGTTCAGTTATGGGCCATAATAATTAAACTTCCCCTTCCTATCATTGCACTCTTCATTTTCATAATTTTGTTTATGACATGCATAATTTATTTGTGGTAGTTTATATATTATGTATTTTCCTTAATTTTCTTCTTTAGTTTGATTGCCCCCCCCCCCCTGCCCCCTTTTTTTTCCTTCCTTCCCTTCATTTTTTTCCCCCTTCCTCCCCTTCATTTTGGCCCCCTGTATGCACTAACCACCTTTATATATTTTGTATAATCTCCCCTTTTTTTCCTTAATCTTTAGATACATTTACTTTAATTATGGGCATAAGCATTAATTAGTGTGGGCGGTAAACCACCCTAATCTTTTAACACTTTCTCGTTTTAACTTTAATAGATCCTTATACCCCCTAGCGCTCCTACTTAATCTCCACACCCTTTTGATAGTTATATATTTACTTAAAAGTACTTACCCCCTAAGCTACTCTCACGTAAAACTATCCCCCAAACTTATCCTAGCCTAACCTTATTCCCCTTCCTTACTAGCCACTATGATGGGCCACTACAATTGGCCACCGCCCCACTTTCCCCCACTATACCCCATTATCCTTCATTGTAGCAATAGACTTAGTGGTCACACATAAGGACTCCCTTCCTAGCATTAAAAGTGTCACCTGCAACTCCATTTTGTAGTTACTTTGCTCGTGGCTGTCTTTTGGCAATTTTGCCTTCCTTCCTCTAAGGTTTTACTACATTCACTCATTGCTAGTGGCACAACTCTCGTACAAAGTTGCACCATGTATGCCCATTGATGATGTGTTGTCCTACCAGTTTCGTTGGTTGCAAATCCCTATGAAACATATAAACAATATTCCCTTGCCTTATGTACTTCCCCATTCCTTACTTAGAGGCTCTTATACATGTGATAAACTATGGTTTTTGTGCTAGTTATTGTCGACTTTATGCTTTGCCTCACACGTCTCTTTGGTTTCCTTGTTGGTAGCTTATAGTTTGGTGGAGCTTTCCCTTACGCAGTTTTAATAACTAGAAGCTATTTTGTCATGCAAGAGAATCAGCTACAATGATGCAGTCTACATTGCCATTAGCTTGCAGAATGTTTCCCGTTCTAGAATCAGCATCTGTATGTTTCAATTTTGCTTCTACAATCTGACCACTCAAATGCAAAGGATCCTAGTCGAGTGATCAAATTCAGTACCAAGAAGAGAAAAGGTGGAGTAAGGAAGCTGGATAGGACCATCTAGACACGAGTCACTATCTTGAAGCATAAAAGTCATGCTCATAGTTTGTTTCTTCCCTTTGATTTTTGGCATTTTTGCTTGACTGCTCCTTCTTTGCTTGACCTATTTAATTATATATCTTCCTTGAAGGTTAAGAATGTGTGTGTATGTTTAAGATTTAGATAATAACCCCTCAAGAAGGTCCAAGAATATATGAACAACAATTCTACATCAAATGATATATGAAGAAGGTATTACTAAAGATAAAAATATGGTTGAATCCTAAAAAGAGAATATTTCTAGGATTATAAAGAAATTTTCCATGACAAAACCTTTGTACTACACTTCAATCAGCCACGCTGATACCTACCACCATCCAACTAGCTTAAGTTAGGAGTCTAGCTTAAACCACTAGGGAAGACAGGTGTCATAGCATAGCTGGACTTGTTATCGATGTACAAAGAAAAGTAAAAGATTAATCCATGGCAAAAATTAAATGGATTTGGAAAACTCCATAATCCATAAACACACAAATATCAGGATTGAAATTTTATTCTATCCTTTCACACAAAAAATTATCCTTACACATGTACAAAAATCTTTTATAAATAGCCATATAAAGAAAAGGAAGCCATTTGAAAAAGTAAAGGCCTATAATTGTACTTTGCACAAAAAACTGTTAGGGCTTTTCCTTTTTAAGAAACTTCTCATTCCATAAAAAAACCTTCCTTATATTGCCTAACTTATATTGAAAAAAAATATGTTAATAAGGCTTTTGCAAGAAGCCTAATGCACAAAGCAACTACCAGCCCAAAACAGGAATATGTGGACCAAGGTGAAAAAGGCCTAAGGCACAAAAATGAATATATGCATATAGCATCTATAAGGCATAGAAAAGGAATAAGTGGACCACGGTGAAAAGGTCCTAAGGTCCTTTCTATTAGTATGGCTCGAGGCCTAAAAACATCTTATTGGAAGGTCATGAGGTCCCAATTAAAGGTCTCATGATCCTAAGGTTCTTAATTCCAGTATATGAACCTCCATGTGTAGGCGTGTGCTAAGGTGCTTTAAATAGTTTATGTCACTATACTTTGTAGACTTTGTGAACTAGGTACCCATGGGCCAAGACTGTGTCATTGTTCTCGTGCATGACGACGCGGTTGGTACTGTGCAATGTGCAGCTCCATGAGCTTTTGTATCATATTATTGGGCTACCTCCTACATTAATGCCTCAAAGGGAGTAAGGGAATAGGATTCACGTGAGACTATCATCGCGAATCTTGTCTCTTACTTCATTCCCCTATGCAATAAGGCCCACATCTTTGACTCCCCACCGTGGCTCCTCTTCTATGAACGTACTACGTAGTATGTACTATGAGAACTATTGCTACTATAGCAGACATCTGCAAACTATCTCTCCCTGATTCCAAAGTTATTGCATTGGGAGGAAGGCTCAGAGGATGCGACGCGGCTGCACAGTGGCAGTTCCATTAAAGCCGTTACACCTTGTCCAAATTAACTTGCAAGCATTACTTGGATTAACAAACGAACCATGAAGGTATGTTCTTACCTTATCACAACACCACCAAGCTATAGTGATAGCCAAGACTTCTTTTCCGCCACCACACAATAGTGATAGCCAAGACTTCTTTTCCTCCATCCAACTATTTACGGTGTTTTCAATGGAAGAATAGGTGGTATTTATAGAGGTGTCCTCCCCATAAATGAAGGGTCACCATGGAGATGAAGGGTCACTTTGCCTTTTCATTACCCATTCCTTTGCCGTAAAAACCAAGGGTCTCTTACTAATTTCTTATATCCCACAACCCATGTGCATATTTTTATTTTTTGATCTATATGCAAGGTTATATTATTGAAAAATTAGCTATACCTTGTGGCCTAGTGACTTTAGCACAAAATCTTTTTTCCACGAAATGAAGGGTCATTCTTCTTTTCAATTACCTTATGCCATTGCAAATTCCTTATGCCCAAAAATTAATGGTCAGTTGTTGTTAATTTCAAATATCCCATCATTTTTGTGCATACTTTTATTCCCTTATCAATAAGCAAAGGTCAATTATATATTATTGACCAAATAGCAACCTTTTATGGTCATGTGCTATATGCCATGAATTTTATGAGAATACTTCAACGCTTTTGTCCACATTTTTTTAAGTGACTAATTGAATGTCATGTAAAAAAATATTTTTGGAACTGGCTATAAAGGGCATCATTCATTGACCAAATCATTCTATAAGGAACATTAATTCTAGATTAAGACTATCAGGAAATGGTATGTGTGTGTGTGTGTGTGTGTGTACCCGCCCTCTTCCCATGGTGGGCACAACACCATAATTGGAGTGATGGTAGACACCCCAATATGGAAGTGCCTACCATTCTCCACAACCATATATAGTTTTTCATATAAAATCATACCTTCCAGGAGAAATTATGGTACTTTAAGTAGCGCTCCAGGAAACTCTGAGGACATTAGGAATTATCGCATGAGGTGTAATTAATTTTTGCTTTTTGAAACCATTGTTGGTCATAAAACTGACCATTTCTAGAAAAGCCTTAACAGCATTGGCATTACTATTGCATAAGTAGGGAATAGGAAAGATTTGGGAAAAGATTTGTGTGCGTGTGTGCGTGCATGTGTGTGTGTGTGTGTGTGTGTGTGTGTGTGTGTGTAACATACATACATACATATATATCCTACCTTTAAATTACTAATAGGAACTTTTATTTAAGGCTATATATTTTTTCTTTGTACCTTAGCTTGCTTTTACTTAGGCTTACTTGTATGCTCTTTTAATAGTTTCTTCTAGTCTTGCTTTTTTAATTAAAAAAATTTTATATTCTTATGGAACTTTTTATTTATATATTTAGATCATTGCATTTATTGGTTACTCATCCCTAATTGCTTTTCTATATTTTGCATTCAAGTTTCTAGTTTCATGTTGGCAACATCTGGCCAAAAGAGAGGGCATTCTTCCTCAACGCTATCTTTTTGCATCTTCTTGAGGTATTCTATCAATTTATGTGTCTTTTTGAAGTACAAACACATTGTGTTCCTACCAAGAAGGATATATCACCATCATTTACTCTTGGTATGCAATAAAATATTGTAAGCTATTGGGGAGAGGAGAAGAGTGGAGATGAGGAGAGAGGGAATAGCTAGAGAGCATGACCACAAATGACTAACTATAGACTAGATTTACTTTGAAACTAATTTTTTTTGAGAGCTTGAATCTATTCTTTGACCTGCATGAACTTTATGCTAAATAATAAATGTAGAATTATTGATTCAACTTTCAGCTGCTTGTTGTTTGACCAAAATTTTGCAAGCATCTAAGTACTCATTGCAATGCAATATTTTACAGATTTACGCCCAACCATGACTCAAAGACAAACAACTCTTTTTGCTCTTCCTAGAATGAAATCCTTGTCTGATGTAGCATCATCATCTCATGTGACATGTGACTCAGATCTAGAAGAGATACCAGGACTGGGCAACAAAAGATTCGTCCACCACTGCAATGCATTTGCATCCTTTTTACCTCATATGATTGCAAGCTGATTGTAGCATTCCCTTCACTAGGGAGAGCCATGCTTGGCTGAACATTAGGCATGGGAGCATATGTTGTGACTTGCATGCCTGGCTGCATTCCCACATTTTCATACATGGCTTGCTTTCTATGCCCAATTGGCGGTGAAATCAACATAGCATCAAAGATAGAATCTGTACCAAAATATTCAGGTTGCTGCCTCAAATATGGCTGCACTCAACATAGTAGCATCATCTGACTCATTGCTAGAACTAGTATCACCGTTGAGCTCCTTCTCCCCCTCATACCCCCCCTCCCCTCCATCCCTCTTGCCCCTCCCCCTCCCTACACACGATTGCGGAGGGGAGGGAAAACCCCCTCTCTACCCGTCCCCAATCAAGAATACAAAGCACATCTATTTGGGTCTTAGAGTAGGATATATTTTACAAATAAAGCCATTTACAAATAAGGATGTAGCACAAGGAAAAGTATTGGGTTTTGAACAAGTGAAGTATTTGTCATTTGCAAAGATGAGAATCATGAAAGCCATTGATGATGGTATGGATGGTTACAGACCTCCTTGGATTGTCCCTATGATCTAGGCAAGGTTATGGTCCTTGGATGGTCCTTATGATAACATTGAATTGAGGCATGTGGTTTTCAATGACAAGGAAAAGGTATATTACAATATGGAAGGACAAAACTAACTTGAGCACATGTCAATATCTACCCTATTAGACATGGATGATTTCTATGTTGAATCTTTTGTACTCAACTATAAAAGTAATATCCTATTATGAGTGGAGAAGCTCCTTCACATTGAGGAACTAAAAGGTTCTAGAAGTGATCTCTTATTTAGAGTGGATGAATTCATGCACATTGATAAAGGAAAAGGTTTCATTAACAATGCCTTATCAAGCATGCATGAGTTCGTGGATATTGACAAACTTGGTAAAAGAAGTGTGGTATTGTGAAAACCATGTAAGGTGTGTGAATGAGTGATGCTCTCTGGAGTAGATGAGTTTGAAGCTCTCACACCACTCTCATAGCTCATTTAATGGAAAGGATGTAGTTACCAAATTAATAGAAACTTTCTAACTTCCTATCCATATATTTAAAATAGGTTTTGATTTCATCAACAAAGGATTACTCAGCATTTGGATTCGACATAGAGATCACCAAGGATGCACATGCAATGGATGTAATGTGACAAACAATTGTGAGGAGGAAAACAGTGCAAATACATGTGCAGGAGGAATTAAAATGGGCATACAATGCATGAAGAGGAAGTGGTCCCTGGCAAATCCACATAAGTAATCAAAGAGGATAAGAGGGAGCATATGGTCAATGCATTGGAATTTAGGTGCTGTAAACGTAGATGTATGCATTTCATTGACTTCTTTGATATTAAGGCATGTAGAGAATATGCATGGCAAAGGACAGGGAGCAAAAGCAATGTATATCTCCTCATAAGATTTTCTTAATTCCTTCAAAATCACATAAAAGACCTTAATTACAAAAGATTAATCCTCTTTTAAATGGGAAGAGGCTTTGCAATAATGCACATTAACATACTATGGGAATACCACATGGAACATGTCAGGATTTAGTTGGGAAGGACAAAGGAGGAATAAAAATTCAGCATTCATGGTAACACAGGGAAGTCGAAAACAAGAGACACAACTTTACAGACATAAGCACTTTTAAATGATGTCATAGATGAAAATGATTTACCTCAACCCCATTTGTCTCATAAACTTCCTAACGGTGAAGAGATGACCAAAAAGCACCTTCCAATGGGCTCAAGGTTAAAAAAAGTATTTGAATCTATTTAAGAAAGGTGAAGGAAAGAGGGCATGCCATGGATTCATCTTATAATTTGCATACTCTTTGGCAAAAGGACTTTGCACATGTTAAAATCCCCAAAAAGGGAAAAAAGTCAAAATGCAACGATTGTAATGACTTGAAATAGGTAATTAAGAGTGTGCCTAGTCTAGAGGAGAGGGAATTATAAAAGACAAAGTGCAAGTATCATCATGGACTTACTTATTCATTGAAAGATCATAGCCATCCACATTACTTTTGCTTCTTTTTAGAGGATTAAAAACTAGTAATGCGATCGCCATACTATTCTTTTGATACAAAATGGAAACTTGAATGTCCTTATAGTCTTGTAACTTCCATTTTGAGCAAGGAAATGCATTCAAAACAGGCTCCTATACAAGAATCCACTGATAAATTTGGAGGTGAAATAGATGGTTGTTGAGGATTCATCTCAAGATCATGTTTGATATTGTGCATAGCACTAACCTAAATAGTGCTAAAAGGCACAAGGGTTGGAAATTCTAACCCTAACCTCAACCCTAAAGGAGTTTGTATATATTATTTTCAAGTAAATCTATTGTACAGTTAGTCATTTGGGGTGTGCTCTATAGTTGTGCCCTCTCTCCTCATCTCCCTCTCCATATTTGTTCATGGTATCAAAGCATACTTGCCTTCCGTTGAGGCATTGCGATCTTGTGTGAGAGAGATTGAGATTGAGAGATTTCCATTCTTTCATTCTATTGATGTTTTGAGAGAGAGAAAGAGAGACTCTACTAGCCTCCATTGACTCTAAAGAAAGACTCAATACTCATTTTCGATCCTATTCTACAAGCCTCGATTACAAGCCTTGAGGCCCTATCTAGAATAGCAAGCAACTAAAGAGCCGTAGTAGCTACTATCTATGCCATCCCTACAACAAAACAAAAGGTAGCAACTCTCAAGTAGTGGCTCCTAAGGTGCACCTATAGCAAACTTCATGCAAGCAACTAAGCACATCATTGAATTAGGAAATCAATGCCCTCCTACGAGTCTCAATCCATGGTTGGCCTCAACTACTCAGTAGACAAACACCACCAACGCCTAAGCTAACTCTCAAAGCACCATCACAAACAATAAGCAGCCACACTTCTACAACCATATCAACGGCCACACACAATGCTACAACCACTCCTATCAATGGCACTCGACTAATGACTACAACAAGTGCTCAACAAATGGTAACCTATGTAAGAAACACCCATGGCTACCCACATCTTCAACAACATCAGCCTCAAAGCATCCTCTGAGTAAGCAACAACATCAAGCAACTCTACTCTACATCAAGTGCAGCTCACAACAAGTGTGGCTCATGATAGTGCTAAAGCTATTCAACCTTTCGACCATCAACTACTACAGCTAATAGACAATCAAGGCATACACTTGCAACATAGCACCTTCCATCGACCTTTGCAAAACCCCGTGACCTCAAACTCTATTAGTCCAACTTCAATGACTTTCTATGCACAGCTTCAACATTGTGTACACAACAATGCCATCGACAAACAATGATGCTCCAATGCCATCAACACCATCGACAATCCACATGACCAACGAGATTCAACGAGCTACGGCTCCATCAATGAAATCTCCTTAGATTTTGAAGAATCTCTAAATATTTGCCAAAATCTTAAAAAGATTCTGATGAATCTTGTCTTGGACATGTGGCACCCCTGTGAGACATAGTAACATGGCACACTGACGTCCTTATCGCCTTATTCGCCACATCAACAGCAGTGCTGACCCTCTTGCCATGTCAT
Organism: Dipteris shenzhenensis; assembly: GCF_047967505.1. Classification (NCBI taxonomy): domain Eukaryota; kingdom Viridiplantae; phylum Streptophyta; class Polypodiopsida; order Gleicheniales; family Dipteridaceae; genus Dipteris; species Dipteris shenzhenensis. The sequence goes on from NC_141610.1 coordinate 13,875,401, forward strand.
CACAATGCCACATCAACATCCTATCTGCTGCCAGCTCAGCAAACACGTGACATTGCCACATCATCTTACCAACCTAGCATTACCACATCACCCCAAATTCCACATCACTTAGCCACCTTAGCTACCATGTCATCTACGACATCATCACTACCACATGGCACATGGTACCTCCTAGAGGCACAGTCTCCACTCTACATGTGCACATAGGTTCCACCTCAGCACAGTGCTTAACAGGCACACCTCTTACACACATCATCACTACCACATGGCACATAGTCCCTACATACAAACTACTTTAGGATTAGGGTTAGGGTTTCCAACCCTTGTGCGTTTTAGCACTCTTTTGGTTAGTGTTATGCACAATATCAAACGTGATACTGAAATGAATCCTCCACACCTTCCAAGGTTGCATGGATACTATGCCAATGACTCTGCAGGAGATCATGAGACCAGGAGATCCATACAAAGATAAGCATTTTTCCTTGGTCAAGGTGCTATATCATGGTTGTCAAACAAGCAACCTATTATTTCTTTGTCTTTAGCAGAAGCATAGTATAGAGCAAGAGTACTCACAACAGGTGCATGTATGGCTATATGGTTTAGAAGACTATTGTCAGAAATAGACTGCTGTGATGAGTCAAATCCAACAACAATATACTATGATAATCAATCAGCTCAAGCATTAGCCAAGAATCCAACATATCATTCCAGGACAAAACACATTTGATGTCAAAGAGAACTCCATTAGAGAAAGAGTATTACTTGGTGACATCACATTGAAAGATTGTGATAGCAAAGAGAATGTTGCAGATATCTTTACCAAGCCACTTGAGAAAGAGCTTTTTGAGAAACACCAAAAAGCTCTTGGTTTGACTTTGAGAAAGGACATTCCCATTAAAGGGGTGTGATGGAATGTAATGCTCAATCCTTCATCGATCAATAGATGATCCATTATTTGCCCTTGATCATGTACCTATGGGAGTACCTGGTGGCACCATTTCTAGCACATTCGCGATTGTTTAACATATTGATGGATGCATTCCCTCTTCCTTGAAATCTTTCTTAATTAAAATGATTTCCTCTTGGATGCTGACGCTGCTACTTCGGATGCTAATGCTGATGTTGTTGTTGATGCTAATGGCCACTTCTTAGAGATAATCTTCCTCTAGCTTTGCCTCTGCCTCTACCTCTATGTGAGGCTATGAATTCTTGATCATTAGAATGACCTTTGCATGCTTGAATAGCCTGAGTCTTGATTTCTTCACCAAGTAACACTGACTACAACTCTTCTAGTGTTGAAATTTGGCAATACTCTAGACTCCCATATTCCTTTCCTAGACCATTCAAGATGACTTGAACCATTTCTATGGGCCTCATAGTCTCTCTTGTGATGCTAGTCGATTGTTGTAATCCGTGATTCTAAGTACATAAGCATGACCAGCTTCATTGCTATTGCAAAAACTATAGTTGATCTAGTTTCTCAATGTGAGAATCTTGGATGTCTTCTTGGGCTCATAAAGTGCCGCAAACATATCCCATGCTTCTTTGGATGTCTTCACTGTGCTGATCTATCCAAACATGACATCTTACACATTTTGCTCAATCAAACGATATGTATATTTGTCTTGCTTGTCCCATTCTACCTGTGCTCAAACAATGGTAGGATCTACTGTTGTGGTGTGGACACGTGTATCTGTAGACCCTTCTACTTGTGCTATGGCAATCGTGGGAGTTGTTGCTGGTACTATAGATGGTCTAGGTGTAGACCTATCTACATACTCCCATTTGTCTTGAAGAATAAGAATGGTCTCCATTTAATATTTCCATGTGCCATAATTGGAGTTGTCCAACTTAGAACATGCCTCAAAATTGAGGTTTCTAGTGGTAGATAAGATGCAAGAATATACTCAGAGTGTCTACAAAAATACTATCTAAATCAATTGTAATTGAATTGTCGGTGAAGATAGAACTACAATATATTCCAATCTATTACAAGGCTTATGTGGCAAATGATGCCAAGAATAGCCAAGAGGCTTTACAAAGGCTCAAATGATGTGCACAAATGCCAAAAAATAGGCAATAAGCCTTTACAATGAAGGCATGTGAGTGTAAAATGAAATGATGTGCAATCTGCCCGCTAAACAATTAGCCAATACCTCTAAGCATTGTAAAGTATGCTCACTAATGTGTAGACGGTTAAGTCTAAAGATATTTCATGATATGAAATAGCATGTGAGCATAGGGACTGACTTCAAGTAGGAACTAGTTTGGGAATTGTGCATGGCTTTGGTTGGTTGCTTTGCAATTGTCTCCACGATGGTAAACTAATCTGCACTAATCTAGAGCTAGACCAACCATCAAGTGATGAAAATCAACAAATAGTTTCTTTTTCTTTTATTCATTTTAGGTGTGCGGTCAAATGTGTCGATAAAGAGGCTTGAACATGTGCAATAAGTGGATTTGATTCCAAGGCTAAAAGTGTGTCACACAAGTTTCCAAATGTGTGCATGATGTGACGAGCATGTAGAGCATGAAAAATCGAGCTTTTTTTCTTTTTGGAGTACCCTTAGATTCTTCCTAGTTCAAGAGATACAACTTGATCTAGGCGGAGGGGAAAAAAGGAGAAATGATGATCTAGCAAGAGGGGATACAAGTAGAGTGAAAATTCTGCCTGGCAAGAGGTGTGCCTATGAAGCACTGTGCTGAGGTGGAACATATGTGCACATGCAGAGTGGAGACAGTGCCTAGAGAGAGATTAATTGAAACAAGAAACAAAGCATGTAACATCCCAATCTACATTAAACAAAGTAACAAACTACTAGATTAACCAATCTAGAAGATATGGAGTTTGTTTGATTGGATTTTTCTTGAATACATTTAATTGATCGCATGCCTTTTGAAAATGTTGGCATGCGATACTTGTTGACATATGCTTACTTAAAATTAATCATTTGTAAGAATGGATCTTATGACTGAGATATGTAGGGAAAAGAAGAAAAATACTAAGAGTGAGAGCTACCTTTAGAAAGAGGGTAGAGTATTCCTAAACAAAGTCATTAGGGATTTCCTGGCAATCTTTTTAAGTGCTTTGTCTCATAATGATATGGAGAGGAACACACAACATGATCTTGCAATGAATCAATGAAAGTAAGGTATGGCCAATTATTAGTGTAAGTTAGATTTATAAAATGCTTTGTCTTCCAATAAGATGGTGGAGAGGATCACACAAAGTGATCTTACCATTTATTACTACATGTTAGATATGGCCGCAAAAGTTCGAAAGAAGATTAATGACATGCAAAGATGTGATGTTTTGCTCACTTTGAATTGGGATAAAGAGGGAACAGACACATTAAGTGCCTACATTGGTGGGCTTTTAGAAGTATATGATTAGAAACTTTTGACCTTTACCTGACAACAGGTAGACATGTCCCAATTAGAATACTAGAATCAACTATGGCAAGAGAGAAAGTTGTGGATACAAAAGGTGGCTATCAAGGAGTACACAATAATTGAGCTAACAAATAAGGCCCATAGATATTTTTCCTAGAGCTCCCTTGTCATACCAATTTTAGGAGGAGATGAATCTTGGGACCATGCAAGCCATGCCATGCCCATCATGGAAACTCGCCATGTAGGTAAAGTCATATTTTTGCAAGTTTAGTGATGATTTCATATAGATGGGCAAAAGAATTGCCAAATCGGCATTAGTGACTACACTTAAGGTTAGGATAAAGGGGCTTCCAAGCCTACATGGAAAGCATTTTCATGGAATGGATAAAAAAACTATGCAAGAAATGCTCCAAGACTAGGCAATTGTAGTGAAGCACCCAGTGTTAGTCTACACCATGACAGAAACAAGAAAGAAACCCTATGAGGTTACTTCCCTCCTCTACCCTCAATTAATCTAGTTTTTATATATTTTCCAAGTAGGGGAGGTATGTTGCACTAAGAGAGAGTCCATGAAAACTATTTCAAGATGCATAATGAATTGGGCGGGCTCCTCTACCGTAGATCGAAAAGCTCGAAAGCTCTAGTTGGGTGTGTTGCATTCGATCCACAAGATTGACGTTTGGTGACCCCCGTAAGCGCCTTGCCTTGTGGCGTGACGTGAAAAAAATTCTTATTATTCTTCTACTTCTCCTAAGTCTTGAGAGAAAGCGGAGCGAACCCAGGTTAGTCTATCTAACTATAGTTAAGCCCTGCCAACTTGGGGACTGTTAAGGTCGCCGCTCACTGGACAGATTGGTGTTCAGTGAAGTTAAGGAAACATCGTTTTCTTACTTGACTGAACGCCTGCAGCTTCAAATTGAGAGCTCTTCAGGATTTCTACGATTTCTGATTGCATTTCTGTAAGTATGTTGCAATCAACACGGCCTTGGAGTGTGAAAAGCTCCGCCTGTTGGCTTCATCGATCATACGAGTTGCAGCCGAAGTTATTGGCCCGAATAGTAAGAGGCTACCTCGACGACGCTAGCACATTGGAAGAAGGAGATACCGAGAAGTCTAGCACACCGTGGGTGCGTACAGTTCAAAGGTAACGTTGCCTCGAAGACAATACTTTATTAATACATGGCGTCTCGTATGTGTTATCGCTCCCTATTCTTTTCTTCAGCTCGTGCTCCACATGACAATTGTCTGCACTTATCATTGCTGACGACGTTGATGCAAAGCGTTTTTGAATAACTACCGTCTCTACACCTACTAGCTCTATGACTAGCAATGTGTCCTTATAGCTGTAACCCCTCTCCTCCCGCTTTTCTTATCCGACCTTTAAAGACTATAGCAATATTGTATGGTCTGATCTTTGCTTATCAATCGCAATCGGCCCCCAATAAGGATCAAGGGTGAGTGCCCTCATTGTTACGAGCCTATTTCAAGTGATTTTGGTCATGGACCTTTGTGTGGACAAACTCCTACACTTCCATGCCGAGAGTTTTTAAATAATAAATGAATGTATAATAATTTATGAGATGATACCTCTTGAAGCTCTACAATGTAATAGGTGGAACAGCCCTTACAAGGATAATTGTCTTTTGATGGTTTCTTCTTCCAATCGGGTATTGCCTTGGCGATATGAAAGGGCAAGTTTCTTACACCACACAAGCTCAAATGTCGTAAACTTTATCACATGGATGAGGTGGAGTTCAAAAGTACATACCATCTTTGCTTTGTCTACATGATATGTGGGGAGACTTTGCTTAGAGTCTCTGCGTATTATCATGCGTTATTACAACCTGTGGTGTCAAGCCCTACATTTGTACGAGATGTCTCATTTTGATCAGTTTCTTCTTGAATTGGCTATCCACACATTGCCAGACACATTGGTCTGACGAGGGATCTATGGACAATGAAGGATTCTGTCTAGCATTCCTTTGTCTGATAAGGCTTCCAGATTCAGCCTGTTCAGCGTTCCTTCTCCAGAATTCAGAACTCAATATTGAAACCTTAGACATTGAGTCTATGCCCCTGCATTGATGACTTGTAGACCTGTTTACCCTGCCCCTCCCCTGTGTGTGTGTGTGTGTGTGTGCACCCGCTAACCTTCTCCTCAGATCCCCCGCCCCCCCGCCCCTCCCTCATCCCCCAACCTGCCGCTTAGCTTCCGCTCAGCCTTTGCTCATCCTCCCCTTCCTTTTCACTCAGGTCTTAGCTGCTTAGGGGGGAGCATACCCCCTTCTTCCCCTCGGATTTGGTGAAGATGGCGACATGCATGATCAAAGCAAAGGGGCTGCTACATATGTTTTGAACAGCTGCCCCACAAACGTGTTAAAGGCCATTGCATCTTTTGGTATGGCAAGAAACCCAAAGTGGACTAATTAGGGCGTTTTGATGCTCAATCTATGCACATGTGCCTCAATAGATGAGAGGCAAATTTGACGAAATCAAGTGCATTTTTGTTAGCTATAGCAATGAGAGTAAAGGTTGTCACCCCTAAAATCCTTTGACAAAAAGAACTTTTGTTAGTAGAGATGTCTTGTTTACCGAAAACCTAAGATCATTCCATGATCAAGTTTAAAAAACAACTAGAGACAGGTGCACATGATGTGTTTGATAGGTTGCTCCCATAGACAGAGGACAATAGTTCAAAATAACCATTGGAAATCAGCGAATGCAACATGGACAGCAGCATGTGGATGCCTATATGACTCATTGTTCCTATTTTCTAAAACCCCCATACTAACTCATTCACAAATAACTTTCTTTTTTTTTTTTTGGTGAAACCAGTGACTATAAAATTAACATAAAATCAATGTACATGACATTAGACTCCAAAAGAGAGCCTAATGGAAGCACTCAAAAACAGTGAGAAAACACTTCAAGGCTAGTAGCATCCAAATCACTCACAGCATAACTATCATATAAAGATTGCTTGAGGGACATTCTGAAGAAAGCATATGCCTGAGGGAAGTGTCTCATCCACAAATAACTCTCACCATACGAAGGTACTTATCATTCATACACATGGTATTTACAACGATCCATTCTAATCATCCTCCCGATCCCTTACAATATCTTAGAAAATAAAAATAAAGTGATAGCCACTAGGCTACGGCTTGATCCTCACACACTTATGAAACATAAACAAAGCAATACCAAGCACAATAGGTCAAAACAAACACCCAGCAGACATCCATGAGATGCAGTGTGAAGAAATGAGTGGAGGTGCAAGGGATAAGAATAGACATTGATGAGATGTATGGTGGGTGTTTGTGCCAATGTAGAAAGATGGCTCCATGATTAGCCTAATATTCAGGATGATGTGGAAGTTGGAACAAATCATCAAGGAAGAGATCAGTCCGTAGGTGGCTAGTTCAAACTCTCTAGGTTAGTGAGCTTACAGCTTCTCTTACTAACAAGACAAGGGCTGATTCTTGATGTTTTGGTGATGCACATTTTGTGGATGCTGCTTGGATTTATGTTGCTTGGATGAGAAACTTACGTGATGACGATCAACTTGGCAGCTTTGAGGATGCTCAACAGAATGAGCATTAGATGAGAGCCATGCGGGCCGAATTGGATTCAATCCACAAAAACAACTCCAACGTGGAGTTGCTCATAGGCAAAAAGGCTATTGGGACAGTGGCTCTTTACAAGATGAAAAGAAAATCTGATGGCACCATTGACACGTTCAAGGTAGTTGCTAAATGTCAGTTATTGAATAAACGTACATTCCTTGCTACAAAATTTATATGGATAAATTAATCGTTGTTTAGTTAATGCACCCAGCTTGTTGGTTTCATTAGAGCTAGCTCAGTCCTCCATGACTCCAAGACACCCCATGATGTCCTCATGAGTGTCTACATCCATTTTGAAGACCCTATTACCCTTCTTTTCTCTAGGCACAACTTGCATCGAAAATTTAATAGCTCTAGAAAATGAGAGTAAAGGCTTATGGACTTTTATACAACAGTCCGGACTGTGGCCATACGTGGATCTTTTTGGTACCAAATGCCTCCAACTACCTCATCCCATGTCCCATAGGTTGTTCTCTAATGATCCTAAAATGCCTAACCTTATGTTAGGCATTTGGCTATTCATTTCAGTGGGAAAGTGCAACAACTGGACATTATTACTGCTTTCCTTAATGGGGACTCGCGGGATGAAGTCTATGTGAGTCGGCCCATTTGATTTCTGATGATTGGACAGGAAGGTAAAGAGTGTAAGATGCATAAAACATTGTATGGTCTCAAACAAGCTCCACGGGCTTGGTATGAGAAGATGCACACTTATTTAACCACCCAGGGTTTGAAGAACAGCCCAACTGAAAGTACCTGAGATGCAGCTCACAAGCATCAATGAGGACCGAATTGTAGAATTCGGGACCAAACTTGAAGCCTCATTTGAGATGTCAGTTTTGGGACTATTGCATTATTACTTGGGAATTCAGTTTATGCAGTCAGAAGATGGCATTGTCATGAAAGAGTCCAAGTATATACAAGGGTTGCTACAGAGGTTCAGAATGCAAAATTGTAAGCCAGTTTTAACACCAATCGAACTTAGGCTTAAGTTGTCAATGTATGATGGAATTGAATCTGTTGATGCCACTCTATACAGCAAGGCTGTTGGCTGCCTCATTTACCCCTGAACACATCTCCTGACATTCAGTAAATGTGAGCAGATCCATGCACAGCCTCAAGACCATGCACTAGTATGCAATTAAGTGCATTTTCAGATAATTGCTGGGCATCCAACATCCTGGATTGTACTATGCCAGGGGGGTGACTTTCTGTTTCATGCATTCAGTGATTCAGCTGGTGATTATGATGGTAGGCAGTCCACAAGTTGAAACTATTTCTTTCTTGGCAGCTCATGCGTATCTTGGTTGAGCAAGAAGCAATCCACTGTGGCCTCCTCCTCTTGGTATGGAGCAAAAGCGCTATGGCATGGTCTTCAAAGCTTGCTAGGTGGCAAAGCAAGAGGTAAACATGAGGTGAGGGAAAATAGAATTACATTTGTTCAATAAGGGTACCTTTTGTGGATTAGTTGAGCTAGATCAGCCTTCCGATTGACATAAATGAAAAACACTTGCAAGCCACGACATGTCTCCCTCTTGCGTTATATGGCTGAAATGAGAAGGTTATTTGGAGTGCACTTAAGACTGCAGATTGTCATGGGCTGTTTTCCTGGAACGGTGATCTGTAATGCATTGTTGTCGTAGTCATCCTGGGCTCGAAAACTCCCAAAATCACATTGGCAACCTGAACCGAAGTGACGCGCAAAATTCTTTTGAATGATGTCACCTTGAATGTGCATCTCCACATGTGGAACCTCTTGTGAAAGGATGCACCATCTGCCCTGTAAAAGCTCCACCAAGGTCTACTGCATGGTAAGACTTGGTGAGAGCGTAGCCCTCTTAACTACCTGTGGTGAGACAATGTCCTCTGTGCTTCCACTGTCAAAAAGTACCAAACATTTTGATTGCCAATCTTGGGTAGAACACTTCAACCGCTCCACTGTCTCCAACTTCCCCTTCTGCTCAGAATTTCCTCCAAACTGAGATAGCTGCCCATGGTACCATCTTTCTTCTTCTCCTGAAACTGGAAACCATTACCTCCCTTGTTGTTGCCAGGCTTCTTTTGGTGATTGCCACCACCACCTCCCTTGTTTATAAATGATAAAAGAATGGTCTTTCTGCTGTAAGCCCTTATGCATCAGCCAAAAATTGTAAGCCAATGTGAATGCCGGATCATATGAATTTGGTGCATAGCCACAAACATACCACTGGATGCTTGGTTGAAGGCCATGAAGGAAATGGACAAACTTGGCACCATCATCCTTCTATAACTGAATAGCTACCTTTTCGGAGATATTGGGTCAATGCCCCACTTGTGAATCCCTAAATGAGGATAGCTTAGGGGGACATGGGGATGTGGGACTGTAGGGGGAAGGGTTCAGGCTGCCACATGGGCAGTAGATCAGAATCCTTCTTAGGGTTTACTTGGGGCGTCTCAAAGGGCCACCAAAGATTGCCTATGTGGGCTGGCTGTGGGGCTGGAAAGAGCCGAGCCATGACCTGAAGCAGTGGGCACGGAACTGCTGCAGTGCGCAGCAAGGAAAGTACCAAGAAAAGGGCTGTGACAGTACCTGATCAGCAGCAACAGCAGGTGCATATCTCAAGCAGCAAGTCTGTATGTTAGGAAGGGGGGCTGTACAACGGGTACACCAGCAGGTACAGGTTGATGCAGAAGCAGACAAACAGCAGCAAGGGAGCCTGCAGAGGTCCAGACAGCAGGAACAAACGGTTCGCCAAAGGCCAGTTTGTGGTCGGCCTATTTCCATGGAGATGCGAGTTAGGTCAGGTGATCTGGTTGGCCAGATCAGGGCCAGTCAGCCTGTTTGGAGGGCTTACTCCCCTATATAAAAGGCCCCAGGTAGGGGCCAAAATCACTTCAGAGAGGTTGGATGGGCTGCATCCAGAGCAGCCAGGAGGAGCCTAGGAGTGCACCCAGCCTGCAGATCATCTCGTCTGAGTGAAGAGCAGTGGGAGTACCACATACATAGAGTGTTCTTACATGGCAGGCAAGAAAGCAATTGGAACTTATTGGGTATATAAGCTGCAATCAGATGGTTCTATAGCCTATTTTCTTTTTTAATTCTTAGGTATGTTCTATTTCTTGGAGCTTATTGGGTATATAAGCTGAAATCAGATGGTTCTATAGCCTATTTTCTTTTTTAATTCTTAGGTAATGCCCAGGAGCGCACATAGTGTGCGTGTGGGGTGTGGAATCAATCACAAACTTCTTTACTTAATGTGCGTCACATAGATTAGATGTGCAGACTCATCAATGGACAATGAACCAGCCAGATAGAGAAACCACGAAAAATATATTTCCGTCCAAAACTATGGACACAATACAAAAGATATAGATCCAGAGTCCCACCAATGGTGTGGTCCTCTGATCTTACCACAAGGTCCTTCTCCTATCAGCCAGTTATCTCTAGACTCGAGTCCGCGTGCTCCACCTCGAGCGTCTGTAGACTTTCCGTCTAGTGTGTTCTTCTCCACCTTACTGCCTGTGAATCAGCCTAGGTGGGCAGCCCCTGCCAAGCTTTGTCTGCAGCACACAGGTCCCCTTGGTCCTCCTGAATGTAGGCCCCAAGATAGCTGTTCCACTGCTCCAACCTGCTTGTGAATGGCTGCTCCAGAAGATGATGATCTCAGCAACCTTCTGCCCTAGAAGACAGTCTAGGTTCAGCCTCCTCCTGGAGCTAAGTTTGCAGCACTTGTTGCACTCTCTCACCTCCTGTAGATAGGCCCAGAGAGTAGGCTTCCTGCTGCTCCTTTCTGCCCTGGAACTGCTGGCTATGCTGGATGAATTGTGAGGCATCAAGCCTCTCCTTTTATAGGCCTAGGGGCCTGTCAAAAAACCGACTAGCCTGCCCTAATCTAGCCAACCAGACTGTGGCTGGTCCAGCCCTTTAAGGGCTCACAACCTGGGGCTTTTGGCCCCACACTTCTAGGGCCTTTGGCCCTCCAATCTAGGCGAGGGCCCAGCCCTATATAAGCCTGCCTGGCCAATCTGTGTAGGCTATAAATATGCCCCCCAGGGTCAGTCTCTTGCAGCCCTCCTTGCTGCTGCTTCTGGACACCTGGGTGCCCACTCTCCAGCCCTAAACCGGGGCCTCCAAACAGTCCCAAAACCTGCTCCACGTCTGTGCTTATCCATCCTGCACATCCTGCCATCATTGTGCCTCTGCCAGGCTCTTCTCCAGCAGTGTACAGAGCCGTACACCCTGCAGATGTCAGTGCCATGTGATCGCCTCCTATTCTGGGTCCCTTGTGCTGGCTACTGTGTCCTTCCCGTACATGTCCATACTATTGCTGATGTCATCGCGCCTTTTACGTGGGACACCCCGCCATGTCTGCTGTTCCAGATCCACCGCTTCCGGGCCAGATCCTGATGCTGAATGCCTCCGCATCTGCTCCTGTTGTTGGCGCCATCTGTTGCAGCCACCTTGACTACAGGTGTGTCCCCTTAGCTGGCTGCCCACATGACAGTCTGTGTGCTGCCCATGTAACAGCCCCCTCTCTCTCTCTTCTCTGGGCATTTCCTGCCCTAGGTCTCCCTCCCCCACGCTCTCCTCATATGGGGGCTTACAGATGGGGAGGTGACCATTCCAACATCTAACATATCCAGAATCACAACACATGCTTCTAAAATTTTGCAGGTGGATCCTACAAGCATCGACATAAGCACAGCTACATAGAGAGCTTGAGATAGACAAAGAGGGACGCAGGAGAGGGTAGAGGCACATGTAGAGGCAGTGGATGAGGACCACGAGGTCGTGGCTGTACTGTGGCACTAGGAGAGCTGTGGCACGAGATGGTGGTTATCGAGATGAGGTAGAGGTTGTGGCTAGGATCTGCCTACATAGTCAAGAAAGAGAGTGTAAAACCTCGCTTTTCTGACCTTTTGTTGGGCAACCAAGAGCACACAGCCATATTCCATCCCCAAGAATCCTCCAAGGCTTCTCCAATTCATACCCCCATTAGTTGAAACAGAATGACCTAAGGGAGAGCGTAAGGAAGCTTTCTCAACCATTTTTCACAGGTTGAAAAAGAAAAAGTGACCTAAGGGAGGCTTTACAGCTGTTGCACCCATTCGCTTGCAAAAAAGAAGTCACAGTGACGGAAGATCATCCTCAAGCCTTCTCTCTCACGAAGATTTAGGGAACAGACTGAAAGGAGAGGGTGATGGAAAAGCTTAAGTGAAATTCTGGGTCTTTGAAAATCCTCTTTCAAAAACGAAATTTCTCCTTGAGTGATTTACATGATATTCATGAGTATTTTAAAGGAGATTCAAGGAACAAAATGAGGAGCATCGGAAATGATGAAACTTTAACCTTCCTTCAGCTCAGGTTTCTTCCTCCATAACGGTAGTTTTTCACCAAAAAATAAAAAGCTTGTGAAAATCTCACCTAAGGTGAAGCAAGGAACCATGAGCATTGAGGCAAACCTACAAGCCCATCGGCATTGCTAACTCATTCTATGTGCTTTTATTTATAGAATGAAAACACTTCAGATAAAGAGAGCGTACACACAGATAAACAATCTCATCTATATATAACAGATCCAAGTACAAAATCTTGTCAAATCTATACCATCACCTTCAGCAAACATCAGCTGGGGTAGGGCACCAGGCTCAGACTCTATTTACTGTTCCTACTATTGTTGACCTGTCCTAGTTCATGGCGCTGCCGACTGGCTGTCAGCTCTCCTGAGACCTACAGGCGTATAGACATGCACCTCTGCCCACTGGATGTGCTGCGTAATCCCTAGCCCATTCACCCTGGATATAGGCTCATGGCTGGACTATTTAGCAGCCCCACAGTCAGCCAATGATACTGAGAAGGGTGGCCCCATGGGATGCCCTAAACTTAACCCAAGAAGAAAGGTCTGTTGGTTACTCTTTGCTTCCAAATAGTCCATCTATGAAGCTTCCAACCATAGACTTTACCAATCATATTGGGACTATATGCTATGACACCTACGTGTTTTCATGTTTGCGAATTGGGACCAGATTATGTTCTAAAAGATATGTCCTTTTGAATTTTCATAAATTTACACAAATACCACAAGCTGAGTTTCTATCAAAAACTCCTAAGGAACAGGCCTGATGGATTGTAGACAGAGGAGATTACGTGCATGCCCACAACCTTGGCAAGGCATCTACAACCATGTTTTCTTTGTTCTTATTGTACTCACTGACGGAGTCATCCAATTATTGGATAAATAGAGTTAATGCCCCACCTGCTAGCTCCCATTTGAGAAGTGCAACAGGGGCTTGATACCTGTAGTAATATGGGTAATCATTGTGCCATACTAGCATGTGAAGTGGGTCTGGGAGAGACTGCCACGTGGGCAGCAGACAGGCTGCCACCTGCCCTGTCTATGCTGAAGATGCTAAATTGGGATTTTTATCAATATAGATATAATCTTCCATTCCATGTAATGAAGGAATTGAGCATATTCAAACATGTAGTTGTGCTGTCATTTTGACCTTTAAAAGAGGACTGCTGTTAGCATTACATGAGTTTTGTTTTGGTGAGTTTGTGTGGGCTTGTTTAATGCAGGTTTTAACATTGTTTTCCCTCTCAGTGGTATCGATCTCTTGCGAAATCCAAAGTTCAATAAGGGAATGGCTTTTACAAAATCGGAGCGTGACAGGAATCATCTTCATGGTTTGCTTCCACCAGCATACATGAGCCAGGATTTGCAGGTTTCTTTTGGCCTTCCCTCAAAAGCACCGTTGCAAGGTTGAAATTACTTTTTCTTTAAAGGATCTCCTGTTTGGCTTGCTTTTGTTATAATATCCGATTATCAAATGAAGTCAATGGTTCTCCCTTTTACATAAGGCTTTTTAATCTAACGTGATTGTCAAACCTTGGAGGTAAGTTTTGCAATACCTAACATCTTCCTGAGGATTTAATAACCCTCATTGTCATAATACTTAGGCCTTCGAATTGAGGCTTTAGAATAACTGGATTATATCTTTCTCTGTAGCTGTTTGCCATTACAAAAACGTGCAATGGCGCTTGGAAGTTGTGTGTAGAGGAGGGCTTCAATTTGAAGATGGAGTGCAGCCTAAAAGACTGCCATGAGGGATGGTGCACTTATGTGGATGAATCAAGGCTTGAATGGTACACATAATTTCTTGACGTTTGTAAGTGGGATATGGGTCCAAAATGGGCACATTCTAGGATAGGGCATACGTACCTCTAGTACGGAGTCACATTTCCTTGGCATGCACATTTGGTTCTTAAAAAATTGGCAATGCCTTTTATGGAACTCTTCTAGGGCTTGCTAACTTTGGTTTTTAGATTTAAATATTCCCAGCTAGGAGTAACGTAGTGAAAGTCCCTACCAAGTGTGTTATCGAAGTCTTTAATGCAAGCTATGATGGAGCTCTACAGCCTTCTCCTTAGTTGTAAGTGTATGAGTTGGTGAGCTAGGGATTCCTAAAGGGCATCAAAACTTGCTAGTTTTGCTGCTCAGTATAAATTGCATTTGTGCTCTCCTGCCTCTCCCGCCCTCCTTCCTCCTCTTCATTCCTTCCTCCTTTCTCTCCTCCCCTCTACTTTCTTTGTCGCCCTTTCCTTCTCTCCCCTCCGCCTTTTCGCCTCGCCTCGCCTCGCCGTTCTTTCTTTTCCCTTTTTCATTTGCCTCCCTGCAGTGGGAGCATTCATGTTTGTTACGGTGAAAGAAAATCTTGGTGGCGACCTTTGATCTGGCAAGGGGCTCTATGGTAGCACCCTCGACTCCCACAGCCGTCAAGGTTCTTCTTTCCCCAGCTGACAAGCAACAGGTACAACAGGCAGTTCAATCCCTCTAAGACAAGGTGCTTGTGGGCAGAATTGTGGGCCTCACGCCTACACGGAGACAGGTGCGAGAGTGGATCGAGGCGAGCTTGACATTAGAGGGCGACCACATCGAGGAGGTCACCATCCATGGACGAGGCGTTTTCCTCATCCAGCTGAGCTCCCATGACATCGCCTCGACACTTGTGGAGTAGAGCCCCATACTCCTTGGTCCGCACCTTATCTACCTCTTTCCTTGGTATCATGGGTTCACAGTGGAGGACATGGACACGACACACCATGTTCCACGGTTTTCGGTTACACTCCGAACCCCAGGGCTCCCCAAGGAGTATCGAGCCATCCTCCCTTCCATTGGTCGGGCATTTGGCACGGTGCTTGAGTCCCCATCAGAGACGACTGCCTCCGTTCTAGCAGATGATGGAGTCCCCAAGATTAGATTGGTGGTGGAGATCTTGGATTCCCTTTCAGAGTTGATCTTTCTCGAGACCTTGGAAGGGGGCACACTTCACGAGAGGGTGGAGATCTCCGGGCTACCAGGCCAGTGTCTTCGATGCAGACAGATGGGTCACCTCTCTAGAGATTGCCTCCATCGTGCGCCTCCTCCCCCTCCTCCACAGAGTAGGCAGAGTCAGCATGCTCGAGTTCAACGCCCTCTCAGGCAGGAGCAGTAGGAGTCTCAGACCCCATGGGTTACCCCCTCTGAAGGGAATTGGACACAAGTTAAAAAGAAAAAGAAAACAAGCAAGCAAGCCTGCAAATGCTGTAGGCAGAGGGCCAACTGTAGGGAGAGGGACATGGTTGACCGAGAGGCCTCGAAAGAGGAACAACAGGAGCCTTCCCCAGTAGCAGGGGCCTCTGCCCATCTAGCCGATCCTCCGCTTCGGAAGTCGAGCCTCCTCCGCATCCACCCTTGCAATAGCAGAGAGCCCTTGGAGCTCTAGAGGCGGTGTTGGCGGAAGCTACAGTTGCTAGCCCTTCCTCTCTCTCGCTCGGTTCGCCAGGGCTGCCCACTAGCTCCCTTCCTCTTCTTGTTTGTAGCATAGGCTTTGGGCTACTATTTGAGATCACAGGTGGCGGGTCTCTCAGGGTTGAGGCTCCCAATCAGGCAAGAGGAGGAGCTCCTTGACTCGGAGTTTGCAAATGACATGGCCTTTATGTTGAGGGCACCACAGCGAGTCTAGAGAGAGTCAGAGGCGCCTTGGCTATCTATTGTGAGGCCTCGGGGGCACGAATCAACTAGACGAAATCCATAGGCTTCTTTACGGGCTTTGAGGAGACACAACCTACAGGAGATCCGTGAGTGGGGGAGTGACTTTGGTTTCAGATGGATACCGTGGGGCCAGACAGCAAGATACCTCGGATGCTAGGTGGGTATTGACATCATAGCAGAGCAGTAGATTGCCCCGGTCCTTAAGAGTGTTCGGCGCGAGCTTCTCTATTGGAGCTCGACCAAACTCTCCCTTGTAGATCGCGCCTTAGTGGCAAACCAGGTCCTTCTTGCCATCGCTTGGTATATTGCCTCCTATTGGTGCTTTCACAGAGGATGTATTGGGCAGCTTCGACGGTTGGTACGGAACTTCCTCTGGGTAGGTTCAGACGGCATGAGGAACACTAGGGCCCGAGTAGCTTGGCAGACGGTGATCATGCTTGCTGGCACTGGGAGGCTTGGGTATCATTGATCCGGAGATGCAGAGCAAGGCCCTTCTAGGCAAGTTGGTGGTTCGTGGCCTCACCCTAGGTGCCAAGCCTTGGAAGCTCCTCTTACAGAGAGGGCTTTTGAGGACACCCCACGCACTGGGGGACAGTGGCAGCCTTCACATAGATGGATCTTCTCAGAGGCCCCCCTTATGGGGAAGGGCTCCCCCCTGATGAGGAGTCTGCACAGGGTTTGGCAGAGACTAGCAGGGGGTCTCATCCGTGTTCCGCCTAGATGCAGAGAGGAGTTTGAGTGCCAGCCCCTTATGTGGCACCCAAAGGTCAGAGATAAGGAGGGATGTATGCTTGGGCAGCTGGACTCACATTGGCTGGACGTGGTTGTGGTCCAGCTTGCGGTCGAGGAAGATTTCATACTTCTTCTAGCTGGCAGCCCACGGAGGCTTGCCCATCGGCCCGTGGTTGGAGCAGATGTGAGTGGAGGGGTAGTGCCACTGTTGCTCAGATGGTGTCCTGGAGACTGTCCCGCACTGCCTATGGAGCCGTCGTAGCACAGCGAGGATCTGGATGAGAGCCCGCAGGATCATGACATGCATGCAAAGTCTACACAGAGACTACACCTGGGGGATGGTGGCTTGGTTGACAGAGGGAGGGCACGCATTTGCGATCGATGAGATCTCCCCAGCCTACTCGATACAGGGTCAGAGCATTCAGAGGATTGCACTCCATGAGGCAGTCCCCCCGGACACCCTAGCTCCTCCTCCTCCTAGGGAGGACAGTGTTTGGGAGGTGGTAGCCAACATTACGGCTTGGAACATTTGGGTGGCTCAGTGCAGTCTTGTGATGGGAGAGCACCCGGTTCCACCCTCGGCTACCTTGGTTGCCATCTGGCAGGATATCAGTTACACTCTACGGTCCACCTGGGAGCGTGGGACTCCAGGCTCTTGCCCTAAACTCAGCTTCACATGAGGAAGTTGCCACTGTAGATTGCTTCTTGCTCAGGCAAGAAATGCAAGCTTTACCCAAAAAGAAACAATTACCACTAGTGGACTGCTTGGTACCATAGTCTCCAGCCCAATCTGAATCACTGTAAGCATGCATCTACAAGTCACTCCCCTGGGAAACATCAAGCCATAAGACTTTGTGTCTTGCAAATAACGGAAGATGCGTTTTACAGCCTGCCAATGTGTTGTCTTTGGGCTGTGCATATATCTGCTCACCTGAGATACTGCATACTGAATATCGGGCCGTGTATTGCACAAGTAGATGAGGCATCCAACAGCCTCGCTGTAAAGTGTGACATCCACTGATTCACCTGCATCATACATAGTAAGCTTCAGCCCCGGCTCCATGGGAGTGGCTATAGGCTTACAATCATGCATGTTGAACCTATCCAAGAGCTTCTGCACATACTTGGATTGAGACATAACGATGCCACGCTTGTCTTGTATGAACTGGATCCCCAAATAAAAATTTAACATGCCCAAATCTGTCATGTCAAATTCAGCTTTCAACTCAGCTTTAAAATCTGCAATTATTTCCTCATTTGACCGTGTGAGTAGCATGTCATCTACATAAAGAATGATGACCAAAATATCCCCCCCATCCTTCTTGATGTAGAGGGTGCTTTCCGTGGGACTATTATGTAACCCCTTACTTGCCAGGAATGCATCGATCTTGGCATACCATGCACGTGGGGCTTGTTTCAGCCCATATAAAGCTTTGTTAAGCTTGCAAACCTGAAGTGCATTGCGAGGAAGTTCAAATCTAGGAGGTTGTTTGACATAGACCTCTTCCTGCAAGTCCCCATTAGGGAAAGCTGTTTTTATGTCCAACTGATGGACATTCCAAACAAAATTTGCAGCCATGGCAATAAGTGACCGTATGGTGGTCATCTGGGATGTAGGAGCAAAAGTCTCCTCATAATCTATGCCCTTCTTCTGTGCATAGCCTTTGGCAACCAACCTTGCCTTGTACGTGTCAATGGACCCATCTTGCTTCCTTTTCACCTTGAAAACCCACTTGGTACCGATGGCATGCTTACCTGGTGGCAAATCCACAACATCCCAAGTCTGATTTTTTTCATTGGACTGCAATTCATTGTGCATGGCATGCATCCAATGCACATTATCCTTTGCTTCTTCAAAAGAGTCAGGTTCTTCTTCATCAAGAAGAGTCCGTGCATATGCCGTCTCAACTGAAAGAGCCCCCCCTGCGTGCCTTACTGCACAACGAGTCGTGCCAGGCAATGGGGCCTCAAGCCTACTCTCCCTAAGAGTCTGTAGCAATCAATTTGGGACTGTTTTGGCTGCGTGTATCTCTTGAATTTCTTGCCTGACAACTTCATCCACACCCTGTGGAGGTACAAAATGAACCTGTGGCTGAATCGGGGCATGTGGATCAGGAGGAGGTTGCTGTAAATTTTGATCTCCAGCAAAGAAGCTGGAATTGTAAATTCAGCATGTGTATGTGCTGAATTTTCAGAAAATATACCATCTCGATTCTCTACTAACAAAAATCTTGCAAGAAGCAGAATTGCCTTTGCTTTGTGCACTATACCCAACAAAAATGTATTTAAATGCCTTATCTGACTTGTGTCGAAACTCCACAGGCACGTGGGCATATGCAACACAACCAAAATCTCTAAAGTGATCCACTGAAGGCTTTCTCCCATGCCATGCCTCATAGGGAGTGATTGTCTTCAAAGCCTTTGTGGGAGCCCGATTCAAAATATAGTTTGCACACATGAGGCCTTCAAGCCAAAACCTGTGAGGCAACTTTTTACTGGTAAGCATGCATCTATCCATGTCCATAAGAGTGCGATTCTTGCGCTCATCTTTACCATTTTGCTGAGGTATAAGCCTCACTGTAAGTTGATGCGTGATGCCTTTCTCCTTCAAAAATGCCTCAAACTCATGAGACATATACTCCCCCGCTCTATCTGTGTGAAGTGTCTGCACCTTGAGTCTGGTCTCATTCTCAACCATAGCCACAAAGTGTTTGAAATGCATAAACACTTCTGATTTTGCCTTAGACCATAGACCTAAGTGTAGTTGGTGAAGTCATCTATGAATGTAACATAATAGAGGTAACCCCCAAAAGCAGGTGTCCTCATGGGATCGCAGACATTGACTGTGAATGAGCTGTAATTTGCGTGTAGCCCTCATTGCACCATCCTTCTTAAAAGGAAATCTATGCATCTTGCCAAGGATACAACCCTCACATGCATGAGGAGGAGATGACTCTAAAGGAGGCAATGCATCAACCATAGCATGCTTCTGAAGTGTCATTAAGCTGCCATAGCTCATGTGTGTCCATACGTGGCATGCCATAACTCCGTATTTTGCATCGCAGCAATGGGAGTGCTCACTGAAAATGCAAGATCGGATCTTTTATCATATATATCAAGCTAAAAAAGACCCCAATACAAAGTGCTAGACAACATCAAAGCATAGTCATTCTCTTAAACTACACACAACGAGACGTTTTGCCAACTAACATGCACAACACAGGCACCAGAAAGATATAGCAGCTTTGGTCAAAGAAAGATGACAAGGCAATACAGCTCATCATGGGCACTATGCCTAATCAAACGGTAAGAATGATCATCGAGAACTACATAAAATTCAATGACAAACAAAACACTCCTCTAGAAAAGGTGATGGCTCACATACGGCTCGGACTACACACTTAACATCATCGAATACAACCTGAAATCCCTCTCTATTAAGAGAGGACACTAAAAGCAAATTCTTCTTTATACCTGGCACATAGAGAACATATGAAATTCTAGTGGATGTGAGAATAATGTCCCTCACTCCACACACTGAATAAGAATAATTATCTGCACAAGTCACCTTCTTTTTAGTAGGTGGAGAATGCAGAGATGCAAAAAGGCTCTTCTTAGAAGTGATGTGCTTTGAAGCATCACTATCAAAATACCAAGTATTCAGTGTCTCATTGACACTGAGAGAGCATGCATCCTTTGAAGGATCATAACTGCAAGTCAAGAAAGCATAAGGGTCATCCTCAATAGTAGCTGTAGCATCTGAACTACCCACTGAAAAATTTGACGTGCAAGACAGAAAGGCATAGTGCTCTTGCACAAAGTTGGCTGTAACATCTCCCCCATCATGTGAATGAGGAGCTGATGCATCTGACACAGCCATCTGAATCTCTTTTCTTTTCTTTAGCTAAGCGCTTCTTGCATTCACCAATATAATGACCTGGTTTCTTGCAGTAGTGACAAATGCCCTTCTTTCTAGGCTTATCTACATCACCCTTAGCCTTATAAGAGGGCTGTCCTGAATCAGCTTTATGCTGATGTGCGGGTTGATTGGCATGTTGCTTTTGCTGCCCTTTTCCCTTGGGCTTAAACTTAGAAAACATGGTATGCTCGCCAGCCTGTGTTGCCATATTTCTTCATGTCTATTCCTCTTGCAACAGAAGTCCTACCAACTCGTGAAAAGAGAGAGGATTGCTGTCCCCCCTCAATGACAAATTCAGAGAGGTGCGAAAACCAAGATAAGACTTAGGAAGAGAATTCAGAGTGGTGGTAATCATCTTCGAATCTGGAATGCCTTAATCAATATTCAACAGTTGCTCCCTCAAATCCTAAAGCTTTGTGAGGTGAGTATTCATGGAATCTCCCTCATCCATATGTGTATGAGAAAGCTCTCTCTTCAGAAGGGAAACTCTGGCATCATTTCTTGCTGCAAACATACTCTCCAATATCTCCCAAGCTGCCTTTGAGGTCTTACATGACCGAATGTGAGGAATAATGAACCCCTTGACACAGAGAGAAATCACTGATAGAGCTTGTGCATCCCTAGAATCCTATCTTTTCCGCTCTACTGTGGGAGCCCTTGGAGGAGCAGTTCCAACTACTTGTGCTGCATTTTGACCTCTACCCCTGCCTCAAGGTGTAGGAGTGACAGGTGTAGCCACAGAATCTGGCCTTGCTTCGTCTCCATTGACATAATTCCAAAGATGTTTGCCAACCAAGATTTTGCGAACCATAAAACTCTGGTGCCATCCAACTTATCCTCTTGTGTGAGGACTCCAAACACCTCATTGGGGTTGTTTTGAGCCATTTTTGCCAAATAAACTAAAAAATACAGCAAAATGAACAAGTAAAATCCCTTCCTGGGATGCAAAATGCACAAGTAAAATCTGACAAAGAAAATCTGCCCTCAGTGACAAATACTGTCACAGCCTATCAAAGGCTCAAATTGCACCACAACGCTCTGCTAATTACCAAAAAATCTGCAAAAGATGGCAAAAGTCTGCAAATTGACTCACTCTGAGTTCAAAACTGCTTGCAAACCTCCAAAATTCTCTTTCAACTGCAAAATTGCAACCCAAATTCAAAAGCCCTAATTTCTTGTGGGAAATTGCATACAAAAGAGGGCAAATGGTCTGAAAGCCCCAAATGTTGCAAAATTTGCACTCTGCCTGCAAAAGCCCCAAAGTTCATTGCAAATGCAGTGTAATAGCAAAAGCCCCAAATTTCTTCAACACCTACAAACTAACTGCAATGTCTGCCCACGAATACAAAATGCCCCAAATCACAACCAAACAATGGCTCAATGCATAAATGTGCCTGCCAAAAAACACCTGCAAGGTAAAAGCTTGCAGAGTGTACGGAGCAGATACGATGATACGGATGACGCTGATGCAGCTGCTGTATGAACTCCCACGAGATTCTACAGATAGTCAGCAGTTGTACGGACGTTGTCTGACGGGGGCAGTATAGCTGCAGGCTGTGGTGTTGTGGGAGTACGGACGATTAGCAATAGTACGAATGGAATGACGCCTGCTGTACGGCGACTTGTACGGTGCTGTAGTACGGAATGCAGTACTGGAACTGTACTTTGTACAGAAGGCGGTGCAAATGTACGGCAAGTTGCAGTTGCACGGATAGATAGTCTGTACGTTGTACGGACAGATAGTCCGTATGTTGTGCGGACATCGAGGTGTACGGAACAGAAGCTGCACCAGGAGCTTGTACGGAATGCTTGGCGATGAATAGTACGGATGTAGGTACGGAATCCGTACAGTCGTATGGGCTGTACGGAATGGTGGGTAAGAAGCAGGTTCGGGAGCGAAGAGCATAGGAGCTTGGGCAAGAGAGCAGATGCGGGAGCTGGGAGCAGTTCCGGGAAGGAGAACTGCTCTAATACCAAATGTGAGAAAGAAGGAGAGCAAGAGTGAGCAAGAGAGTGAGCTGAACGTAGGTCACTCAATAGTGGACTGAATGAAGTGAAGTAGAAAAAGAGAGATGAGGGGCTTTGTCTAAGTGACAAAACCCTATCTTCACTAACCGTAGTTAGGGATTAGACGGTGGTTAGAACTTAGGGGGAAAAACCTCTAAGAGGGAAAAGTGCCCCTAACCCACTTATTACATTACATTGGCCACTGTCTAGAATATAATAATAATTCTAACACATCTTTCATAAGAGATCCTTCCCTAAGAGAATACTGACTGGAAGATTGTCCTTCTTGTAGGTTCTTCACGATTCCTCTAGTATCCGGATCATGTAAATATTGCTCTTTCATGTCTACCAGATCCTTATGATAGGCAATATTGACATTACTACTCGAGGTCTTCTATACAAGACATCTGCCACTCTATTCTGTGCTCATGGTCTATGCGAAATCTGAAAATGAAATGGACACAAATTTGCCCATTTCATATTCTTCTCTAAATGCTTGGTTGGCTTCTCTAAAAGTCATGATCCGTCTTGAGTGTAGTCCTCTTCGGCATCAAAAGTTGTACTTCCTTTGTATGGGATAACTGTCCTTTTAACGGTCAAGGAGATAATGGCCATGGCTTGAGCATCTCTAGCTTTCCACTGGGAATATTCCAGACGCACTCCAGCAGAGGTGTCTTGAGGAAGATTAGGGGCACGATCACTGCCCTCAACAATATCCCAAAGTCTTTTGCTACAAGGATATTTTTAACCAAAAAACTCCAAATGGAATAATTTGGCCCTTCTAGTTTATCCTGCTTGTTGATGAAATTCAAAGACTCAGATTGTAAAAGGAGGGTTCTTGCTCCCACTAAAGACCTCCTTCTTAAAGGCACACATGAACAGGGAGAACAACAGCAAGCTGCCTTCACCATCTTTCTCAAAATAAGTAGATCTGCATGAGCAGAGTCGGCGATGTTTGGGCCTCCATCCAGAGCCGGTTTTCCCACACTTTGTGGATGAATTTATTGACTGCTAGCTGGTGCATTTTTTAAATTCTTTATCTACTATTTATTCAATCGTGCATTGTGTGTGCTGTGAGTATATATTCAATTGTGCACAGGGGCAAGCCATAGCTCCTGAAATTTTGACATCATATCAGAGCCTTGTCTGCAATTCCTTTGCTACCCCTCAGCCTTGAAGGAAGAAGCCCCTACCAAGAAAGGGGACCCCATTTCAAGACGAAATTGTGTTTTCAGCACAAACAAGACGCTCTGACCCGTTCCTAATCCTTTCACATCCTCGTCATGGCAAGCAAACTTCCCATCTCATCTTTGGGGACTGGGGACGATCCTTTCATAAATGTGACTGAAGGCATCCAAAACACAATCTCTCTTTACTTGCTTTTCCCTCTGCTAAGGAGTCAAGGAGGACTTCGACCAACAAGTCTAGGCTGCCGTAGGGGATCCTTTTCTCTGCACCCCTATGGTGGTACTTGGTTTGCAATGTACTACCAGTTATCCTACTTGGCTTGATTATTAGCTTGCTCCACTGTACCTTTTCTCACAAACATTTTTAAAAGTCAGCTTTTTCAAAAACTCATACTGTGTTCCAAGGTGTGTAAAGCCACTTGTCTTGCTCCTTGGATCCTAACAGCTCAACATGATTGCTATTGTGTCATCCAACATTTTGGCATGATTTCCTATGACTTGCATTTTGATTCTATTGTTCAAGCTAAATATTTAATCTTTGACTTAAACAAATTGCAGTAAAGGCTTAGGGATTTTCATCACCATTTCCCAAAAATTTTTAGTACATTTTGCTACTACGGATAATCATCCCACACTCTAGAAGCTTCATCAGTGGGTTGAAATTGTTTTTCGAACTCAAGTTTAAAGGTTTTCCAAGTGATTGGAGCCACATTATCTTTTGCCTCGTCCCATTTGTGAACCCATGCCTCAATGATATTTGAGTTTCTATCAGCCAATCTACTAGCATATTTCTTAGGCTTATAGTTTGCATTATTGTATAAATACTGAACTTGGTTCCATCATTCCTTTTACTTTTTTCTCTCAAGAGGGTCTACCTCTCAGATGTGACTGCTTAGAAATCTAAGAGTTGGAAATTTAAGAACAGCAATCAAGACACAGAACAAGCATGTGGAATGAGAGAGACTAGATATCACATAGTAACACCGAGCTTATATTAAGCACGAAGAGAATACAAATGCAAAGATGCGGGATTACTCAATCATCTCACATACCCACACAATGAGATACACAAGGCTCCTAAATAGAAAACAAGGAGAGGAATCCACCGACCTTTCACTTAATTACTCCACCTTCTCCGTCCCTAGATCAACTCAAGTGTCCCTAAATTAGTGCCTCAAAATAAGGAGGTGATTACGGCTGATTGCCACACAGTGTGACCGCCTACGCATTCACATGTCAGTAGCCTAGCACACAACTAGAACCTTAGACACCCACTTCACCTACTCACACATAGACCGATTGAGGTTGAATGCTACGATCACGAGCTCCCAAACACTGCCTTGGTCAAGAATCCATACCACACAGGGTGTGCTTTGACCAAAGAACCACTAAGAACTCACATTAAGACCAAAGTACCCACTGGCATACTGTTGATACAAAGCTTATCAAATTTAGATACAATACATTTAGCATGCTGCCACTCATGCTAGGTCAATGAAGTAAACCACCAAGAATTTTTTTGATCACAAAGGCGTGTAGAACCACATAGTTTAGAGTATACTTTTACCACCAGCGAGATTGGCTTCATGCTTGGCTGATGATTTAGCATCTTCATGATTGAGCTTCTTGTCTCCTTGCTTCTTTCGATAGTCCTTGATGACATGTCCAGGTCGTTTGCAGTTGTAGCAAATGTGAGGCTTTTCTAGAAAGAGAGCTTGTTAAGTTGTATATTTACTCTCTTCATCCTTTAAAGAGTATGCACTTTTCTCTTTCTCTTTGACATTCTCCTTCCTTGAAGTTGTCTGTGTCTCCTCCAACACAACGGCAGCAACAGTATCACTAAGAGTTAAGGTGGATTGATTCACTAGAGAGAATACACACGCCTCATATGATTTGGGCATGCTGCTGAGATGAACAAACACATCTTTTTCTTCACTTATAGTCACCCCAACACTAGCAAGTTGATCCTTTAGCCTTCTCCTTTTGATTAGCCTTCTCCTTTAGTGCTAGCCTTCATCATGGCTGAGTCTGCCCTTCACCTCCGGAGTGCCGACAGAAACTCAATACGAAGACTTTGTATAAATGGATGCTCAAGTATGTGTGGGTGTGTGGATTTGTATGTGTGAGAGCATATTTTTATACTATGGTCTACACCCACTGTTGGGCGCTGATGACATCAGTGGGGATGTCATAGTAGCTAGTCCCTGCTATGCATGATGGAGTTTATGGTTTTCAACCTTGTGAGTGACTATCATGAGATTGAAACTGCACTATGTTGTGTTTTTAGAGGATGAGTTTGGGAATGTTCCTGGATTCATCTAGGTATATGCTTCTGCCGTATTAGCGGACATGCAAATTTCACCTTGTGAAGTTTTCGTCCAAGTTGCGGCCTGCTGGTATTGTGATAATTCTTTCTATCTTAAATGGTGCGTTGCCCTATCAGCTAGATTTAGATTTAGATGCTCGTTGGGGAGAGACTAAAATGAAAATGTTTAGACTTCACAGGCAGTTGTAGCTTGAATGAAGAGATTTTGGACTACCTTTTGATTAGCCTTCTCCTTTAGTGCTAGCCTTCATTATGGCTGAGTCTGCCCTTCACCTCCGGAGTGCCGATAGAAACTCAGTACGAAGACTTTGTATAAATGGATGCTCAAGTATGTGTGGGTGTGTGGATTTGTATGTGTGAGAGCATATTTTTATACTATGGTCTACACCCACTGTTGGGCGCTGATGACGTCAGTGGGGATGTCATAGTAGCTAGTCCCTGCTATGCATGATGGAGTTTATGGTTTTCAACCTTGTGAGTGACTATCATGAGATTGAAACTGCACTATGTTGTGTTTTTAGAGGATGAGTTTGGGAATGTTCCTGGATTCATCTAGGTATATACTAGCAAGTTGATCCACCAAGGCATGAAGGTTGCCAAGATGTTCTGCTACCTTTGTTTCTTCATTCATTTCAAGATGATATAATTTTTTTTGACATGGTGATGGCTTTTTGTCAACTCTGGATACTATCGCCCACATATCTCGCTCGATCAAGCCCATCTACATCTTCACAGACCATTTATGGTACTCACGGATCCTTCTATCAAAGTATTCCCTTCTAGAGCCATGAACCTTAACCCCACTTGAATGTTTTCATGCTCCACTAAATTGCCTTGGAGTTGTCACAATAGAAACACCGATCTCAGAGTGAACATAAGTAAAGTATAACCACATATGAAACCACATTTTGCAGGTATCATAGCGCAAACTTGACACAGAGAGGCATCACATAGAGATGCATGATTGACGTAAATGGTTCCCTGAAAGACTTTGACAAAGCGGCAACACTATCCATTTGTTGCAAGATTATGATAGAACTCGTTTTATCGACCAAGGAACATATATTCAGCCCAAAATGCGCTCAGGAAGTTTCGCCTTATGGAGAGGGCATTATTGTACTAACCAAATAATAGAAACCCAGCCATCGATTCAAGGAACGACCAAGAGGACCACCGCCGAGTTGAAGCAGTATCAAGAGAAAGAAAGAAAGAAAGAAAGAAAGTCTATCAACGTCCATGGGAGACCAAAGGTCTATGAGACAATAGAAAAACCATCTAGTACATCAGCTTAGGGACGGCACATGGCAGCTTCCAAGTAGTGCAGAAAGCAACTCCAATTAGAGTACCTAGGTTAAATCCTAAAAGAAATATAATCGGCCATACATTATTTTAAGACTGAGATATAATCGGCCATACATTATTTTAAGACTGAGAGTCTTTTGGTTTAGATTTGAACTCCCTAATATTCCTCCACGATACACTGCCCACTTTCCATCCTTCTTGGCAGCCTTAACTTTGGTAAATTCTGTTGCTTTAGCTTGCAGCTGAGCTATTGTGAGTTCCTCGGCTATCCATAACTTGGTCCCTTTCAGCTTGTAAGGCTGTCGTAGAGCTTTGAATCGTAAATCTTGTGAATTGAATGTAATGACAGCATGTCCTTTACATTGACCAATACGGACTGCTCTAGCTTCCCCATCTTCATTAGGGTTGTCAGGCTTGTCGTCCTCGTTTGCTGTCTAGTCGATGTTAGGCATGGCTACTTTGACATGTGCTAAGGTATCCTCTAATGAGTCCTCCTCATTGTACCATCCATTTGGAAGTCCCCCAATTCTGATTTTTAATGCATTATATTGTCTGGCTTCATGTTCTTTGGTCTCTTCTTGAATATCAACTTTGTTTGCCTTTGCTTCAAACTCCACAATGACCTCCTGCTTGGCTGTCTGTACTTCAGTATGAACTGAATCTTTGACTGTGGAGACTAACTTGATGGAAAGGGGGGGGGAGCTTTGCAAGACTTTACAACCTCACCTATTACTTCTTGCTTACCATGTCCTTCAAGCACGTGGATTCTAGTTATTGCATGCATCCTCAACTCTCACCTGATCTTGTAGGAACAAAATATGTTCATGATACCCAATGATGGGTCGGTCAAAAAGACCTACTCATTCATAGACCTATGCATACAGAGAGTGTTCAAGTTGCAATTGTGGCATATCTGGCTCTGCTAGGGTTGAGGGGGTTTTTGAGGAAGAGGAAGTGAGGCTGGGCCACTCTTTGCTGGCCATTCTCTTGCTACCCCCTCGTTGTGCTACCCCCTAGTTGGGCTGGGGGTTGAACCTAGCTAGGGGTGCTCTCTTCAAATAAGGACCGGATGGAGCCTGGCGGTCCTACTGTCTATGCCCCTCTAGTGAGTAGAGAGGTGATCGGGAGAGCTGAGCGGAGCGTTGAGAGCTTGTAGAAGTCCAGAAGCAAGTCTTCACACGAGAATAAGGTCTTCTCAGGTGTAGGGACTCAATTCCAACAAGACGTCCTTAGATGCAAAGGTTCAGAATGACTTGCAATAGTACCGGGGTGAATTATAAGAGAAGGTGATTGGGAGGTCTTTCTTTTCTCTGTAATTTGTGCACCACATAGTAACATATGTTTAATGAAAGAGAAGGAAGATCTCTCAGGATTAGGCCACGAGTCTTAAATGTAACGATTGCAACCATGTAGGGGTAGCTGCCTTGAATAGACTTTCAGTAGACTCATTTGGGTTCTCAGAGAGCTGCTGGCAGCAGCAGGCATTTACTTAACTTCACTGAAAAAACACTGAATAAGGCGACGTGAAAACTTTTGCGAACCAACAAATGAAATTAACTCTTCAATGTCGCTTTTTGTCAGTGAACCAAAGAAAGTGCCACGTAGTGATTCACATTGTCTACTTTGGACGTGCCACACTGAGTTTGCCTTTGCAATTGATCACAGCAGAGAATGGAGCCTCTCTAAGTCTCTCTCTCTCTCTTTATCTATCTATCTATTTATAGTGGAAGATCTCAATTAAGAGGAGAACCAGCCCAGCCCTCAGCCCAATGAAGGGGCTCTGATACCTTGTTAAAACGTAGAAATCTAGTAGCTGGAGAAAAGCACTCAAGGCACAGCAGCAAGCATGTGGAATGAGAGAGACAAGATATCACATAGTAAACCAAGCTTCTATTAATCACTAAGAGAATACAAATGCAAAGCTGCGGGCCTACTCACAGCCAAGGAGAGAAATCCACTGACCTTTCAATTAATTAACTCCACTTTTCCTAGCTGAAATCCACCATTCCTAAATCAGTGCCTCAAATCAAGGAGGTGATTACGGCTGATTGCCACACAACATGGCCACCTATGCATTGACATGTCAATAGCCTTGCACACCTAGAACCTTAGACAGCCCACTTCACCTAGTCACACATAGAGATGGATGCTATGATCATCCATTTCTCAAATCAGTGTCACGGGGACGTGAATTTCATGTGTAGCTAACCCCGTGGCAACTTCCGTGGTCACTTTGGCCTAGGGGGCTGGCCTAGAGGAAGCACCCACTTCCTAGAAGTCCCTAGTCCAATTTTCAGTGCACCTACTAGCCCCAAATGCTAGGGGTTGAGGGGTCTAAATGTTAGGCCCAAGAGAAACCAATGTTTCATTGGTGTAGAGGGTTAGGATTTTAATGTGGGGGGAAAACCAATGTTTCATTGGTTTGGGTGGGGTAGAGCTTTAATGAAGGGGCCACGTGGCGACCCCTCGTGCATACTCACTTATCCCTTTCTTTTCTTCCAAGGCAAAAGGTACGGATTTTTGACGTTTCCTTCTTCTTGCTCGCATTTGTCACTCATCCCGAGGTCCTCTCTCTCTAAGGCTCATTCTCCAAGGCTTCCGTACAGCTGTACGGAAGCATTAATTGCTGGCTGTACGGGCTGAGAGCGACTCCCAAGGTACCCCGTGAGGATTGTACGAACCCTTTGCTGCTGTATGGGCTTGATTACCTGCAGTACGGACTGATTCCTTTGCTGTACTGGTATTTCTACATGCATTTTAAGGCCTCTAGGCTGTTGTACGGACTTTGTTGGCACCTTTTTTGAGGCAAGTCTTTTGCTGTATGGATGATTTTGTTGCTGCTGCTGCTGCACAGACTGCTTGGGCTCATTCTTCAAGGCTGATACTGTTGGAGATATCATAGCCAAAGAGTGTTGGTGTGAAGTGTTGGTGTGTGGTACTAGGTGATCTAGTACTAGTCTATGTGTGTGAGTCATGTGTGAGTACCACATGTCATCATGGGACTTAGCACTTACCCCTAGGTGCATGGATAACTAATTAACCCGTATTATTTGCATGGATGTCCTAGAGCCTTCTAGTTGTGTCGGACTCTGGTCGTCAAAGAGTCCACAGCTAAATCCTTGACCAATCCATATTCTTGGCAAGATCATATCTGAAGTATCTGGTATTGTTTAAGGTTGTCCATGTTGGGTTCAAAAGATGCAAATGACAACTGGCAAGATTGCTAGGGGAACATGTAAGCCAGTGAGGAAAGATCTACCATATTGGCTTAGCCGAAAAGTTGTGAAAGAGGTTTAAGAAATGCAAATCATAAGAAATATGATACCAAACATCTTATGAGGCAGTTTAAATAATTCATATCTGACAATCTGATTATTTATTGATGCAGGTGGAACGTGTCATGTCAAATATAAGGGACACTGAGACAAATCTGCAGAAATACATTTTCCTGATGGGTCTACAGGTGAAACTTATTTATAATAAATGCTAATGACAATCCTTGTGCTTGTCTTGTGAATTGCTGCATTGCTGTACATAGTCATAATATTCTTTCAGATTACTGTCCTTTATGGTGTCAGCTGATTTAGAACCTGACAACTCTTATCAAAACCTGAAGAGATACACATCTGTCTGAAAGCTGTTTTAACTATTTTTCTCTGACACTAAAGAAGTATAAAAGAGACTGGAAAATGAATCTTAAAGGAATAGCCTTCAGGACTAGAATGAAGTTGTGCAGACATACTCACAAATACTGGGGCCCTTTTCCTACAGGAACGGAATGAAAAGCTGTTTTTCAGGGTTCTTTTGGGCAATATTGAAGAGCTTCTTCCCATTGTTTACACTCCGACTGTCGGTATCGTATGCCAAAAATATGGGCTTTTATTCCGAAGACCAAGGGGTCTCTTTATAAGCATTAATGACAAAGGACAAGTGCTTGAGCTTCTAAAGAATTGGCCTGAGAGACACCTTCGTGTCATTGTTGTTACTGATGGAGAGCGTGTTCTTGGGCTGGGTGATGTTGGTGTCCAGGTAGATAATGGGCTTGTAGTGTGGATGGTGATTTTATTGTCTTTGATGTTCCTGCTGACCATCACTCTGCTTTAATCATCACAGGGAATGGGGATTCCTGTGGGCAAAATAACTTTATATACGGCTTGCGGTGGTATTCCTCCTGAGGAGGTATATTGTGTATCTAATTGATATCTCCTATCATCAGCTTCTATAATCAGACTTTAAATGTTTTGGTTGTGCTGGATCTTGTCTAAGGTTATCTCTATAAAGGGTTATTCTCTTTTAGTGCTTGCCAGTGATGATAGATATGGGAACAAATAATGATGCATTGATGAAAGATCCGTATTATCCTGGCATTCGTCGGCGGCGAGTTGAAGAAGAGGTGATCCTGTTCAGAAAGAATGCCCGTCATATTAGCAGATAGACAAGTCAAATAGATATGAACTTGGATGGTCTTTTCTTTGTACAGATGTATAATGAACTGATTGATGAATTCATGGATGCTGTCAAGACACGGTACGGTGACAAAGTTCTTGTTCAGGTGGTTGTCCAAAATAAAATTATTTTGGAATTGTTACTTCATTCTACAATGTAGTTTTATGACAAATTGTTAAGAAGTCTGAAACATTTCATCGGTGTGGTATTAAATTTGCTTACTTTTTTGTCTCTTTTCATAATCATTTTTCTACATCTTTGAAATTTTGTGCTTTTTTGATTTGATTTGGGCCATTTGGACAGTTTGAGGACTTTGCCAACAAGAATGCTTTCCGTTTACTTCTCCAGTACCGTGGTACTCATCTCGTTTTTAATGGTGACATTCAGGTCAGCATTCTTTAGTTAGAATGTTTTTACTTACTGGAATCTTTCTGAATTAATGCAACTGGAAATCTTCTTCGTTCATCAGGATTGCTGTCGAAGTGCTCAGTTTTAGTTGTTGAGGAGTTTGATTATGCCATCTTTTTCTTTAGGCAGTTGGAGCAGTTGCCTTAGGAGGTATTATTGCTTCCTTGCCCTTGACTGGGGGTAGAGTATCAGATCATACATTCCTTTTCAGAGGGGCCGGTGAGGTGAGTTCTTGAAATTTCCTTATCATAATTATACTTTATATTCCATGGAATTTTTCTCATTATATATGCATTCCTTTTTGTGCATCCATTTGTAATCAAATTGGTGGTCCTGAACAGCAAACTGATTTTGTATTGTAGTCATTCGTCGACAGTGCACTCAGCGTCTCATTGAGATGTGTGTTTTCTTTCAGCCTGCAGTCCATCACAAGCTGAAGAAGAGATGGGAAATAAGATAGGGAAACAGCCTCCTTTCTGTCGTCCCTTGTAAAGAGGATCTTTAGGCACCCTTTGGCTTCCTTTATTGCTTCATACAGTCCCTAAAACCTCCCTATGCAGACCCCTTTGCAGCCTCTAATATTCCAAGCCAAACCCTGGGCGCAGGCTATACAGCTGTACAAAATCCCTTATGCAACTCTCCTCTTAGTCTCCCTACACAGCCCCCTGCTTAAAAGGAAGCTTACTGGCCCAGATCTGTCGAAGACAATCCTTCCAAAGCAAGGGAAGCATAAACAATGTGCATGCTCTTGAATTTATGGTTGTGGTAGTAAAAGATGATAAGCTTTCTTAGTGTGCGCACACACACACACACATATGCATGCATGTATGTATGTATGTATGTATGTGGTCTAGAAAGCCACGTCCCTTAACTGGACAATTTGATGTGGAAACAAGGGCTTACTATGAATGATGCAGCAGCCATTTGTCAGTTTGAAACACGTTGCAAGAGAAAATAGAATATGTATAGGTGTCTCACGGGACCAAAGGGTGAGTGCAAAGATGGCATCTGAAACTGTGTAAAAGAGGAAAAGATGGTGCATAGGGGAGTTTGTAACTTTAAGATTTTTGGGTCTTCTTTGGCAGCATATGAGAGCTAGATTTTCTATTGCAACCTTTGGCAAGCATTTCTGGCTTTTTGGGATTCACCCACAGGGTTTGAGTTATTTTTCTTTTGGGTTTGTTACCGGGCACTTTGGACTCTATGGAAGGATCGAAATCATAGAGTCTTTGGTGATCCTACTTTTTCCACTTCTCCTTTTTTCAGACTCTCTCTGCAGCAATCTTTTTTTGATTGTTTGCAGACTCATTACATAGACTATAATGTATACTTGTCATATAATGAGATTTTCAGCTGATGTACTTTTGAGCTCCCCATTCAGGCGAAGCTACTATGTAATATAAAGCATCAACACATCAACATCTTCACAAAGAAAAGTGTGTGTGTTTGTGTGGATGCCAACATGCTACCGGCATTTTATTAGCGATCTCTTGAAAAGAGAGGTGTTCTCAATGAGATATTATTATCTTTCACAAGTCAATATTACTCTTTCAGAGAAGTCCACCTTCTCCTTCGGTTCATGCCATAGCTTCTTTACAGCTTCTTTACAAATTATTATGCCACTAGCTCTCTGATGACAATGCCTTTGTCAAAGAGTCTAACGTGCCTATTCTCCAACGTTCCATCTATTCCGGCCATTGCCTAGTGAGAAAGTATGTGCACATGGAGATGATTACAGATCAGCGGCCTTTGGTGGGGATGAGTAACACCACAAGGCCTTTAATATTCGAGCTAACAATCCTCATCGATGGGAGGAAGTAGAGTAGAAAACCTTACTCGATTTGGTGCAGAAGTACCTCTCTCTTGTGATGAAGATCTCTTGGAGTAATGGAGAGGAGGAAAGTCCACGAGGGAAAGGACCCCCACACCTATGTAAGTGGACGCTCTATTGGTAGGAATGGAAGAATAATATCACCAAAAGTGGAGGGCACAAACACTGCCTCTCTAAAAGCAGCCAGAGTTCGTCTTAACCAAACACACTGCCGGAGTTCGCAAAATCCCTGCTTGTATGCGAGCAGCAAAGCTAGGGGCCACATCCCTTTCTCGAATAATTACTTGAAGTAGAAGGGGGCTGCTTGGAAGGAGAAGAAGGGCCTGTATCCGGACTCCGGAGAAGGAGCTGAAAGAACGCCATCAATGGCCGCAAACCAAAACAGGGTCAAGAACAAGAGAAGGGGCCTCTTGATCTGCAGATGGTGGAGTAACACAACTCTAATCGCAACCCAAATGGGCGGCAATAGGTGCTGGAGAAGTGCTCTGACGAGAGGGAGCTGCACCAAAAGGCATCGTGGGACTTTTCTTCTTCCTTGGACAAACTTAACAAACTGCTCAAAGGCCCTGCAAATCTGACACTGATCCTGCTTGCTTGCAATCTCAACTCTTTGCCAACAAAGAGAGCCGTTCGGATAGACAGATGTGAAATGCAAAAATACCTTGGGGTGGATATATCACTGTTCAAAAGCCATTTAATCTGCAAAATAAGTACTAGCTCCCATGACCTAGAGGTGGAAAAGAGCAAGTGGGCAGTACCTAGGATTCCAAGAGAGCAACATGTGCTCCTACAGTGTCGAGCCTATGCACACATCAGGAAAAAAAGAGCAGCAACAGTGACAACCTAAATACCCTTTTGGCATAACCAGCCAAATAGACATCACAACAAAGCTCTTGGGCTGGCACACTAGTTAGCCATGCAACTACTCACAACAACAAGCTTTGTAAAGATTCTTGTTGAATTTTCGGATGTAAAAGAATCACTGCCAGTCCCATAGATCTCGAAGGTTCTCAAGCGGACTATCATACGATCATTTCATATCATCTCTCTCTTTCTCTCTCTCTCTCTCATGGATAGACTACCTCCCTTCCAGTACAGCATGGATGCTCCGTTTTCTCCCCTCCTACCACATGAGGTCAACCAAGTTATCTGTGAGGATCTATTACAACTACACACATTTTGGACCTGGTTGGGATCGAGTGAACTCCTAGTGAAGCTTAGCTTCTACAGAGATCACTTCTTACATATCACAGCGGAGGCTTTCATTGACCCACCAGGATACACGCAAATTCACCTACCCACTGAGGATCTCTCTTGGGCAGTTTCAAGTCTCTTCAAACAGACTTCATATTGAGAGCGGCAGAGCAGAGCGACTACCCAGGGAGAGACGCATATGCACACTATGTGACATGCAGGAGGTTGAGACAGAGGAGCATTTCATCTTCAAATTTTCTGTTTACTATGAGATCCGAGGGCGTTTCTACTGCCTCTTCAGAGATAGCTATGGGATTTTGGCCCGTTTCCTCTTCTACCTAGACCAGCGGTGTTTGGCAGGTTTCATTCATGAGGTACTTAGACACCGTGAGAGGATACTCCGAGCACGGAGACAGGAGCAGCCTTCTTCCTCTGTTGATCCCTCTCGGAGCTTTATCACAGAGTTCTTTCAGACAGATCACATGGACCCCCACGAGACGAGGCCTCGACATGACCTTGACCTGGAGCCTGTGACCCGACAGCTCAGACAGAGGGTTGACACACAGATCACACTTGGGGACATCCCCTCCTTGTTTAGAGTTGGAGCCCGACCGACGGGGGTCATAGTAGCCCTGGTTAGACGCAGAGCTACGACCAGGAGACGTGCTAGGACTGCACCCTTGAGTGGCCGATAGCACTCTATTGCCGACTTCATGCCTCCACTACCTCATCCATCCTGATGTCCTACTGTTGATGATGTTGATGATGATGCTGAGATTGATATATAGTTGACCATCGACATGACTATGTTGTACTTAGGACTTAGTACTGCCATTCTGCATTTTTTGCATTTTGCATTGGTATGGATGCTCGTTTAGTAGCTCCACTACCACAGCTCATTGTATCAGGTTTTTCACAGTCTCATAAACCCATCGGTCTTCCAAAGATTTTAATAAACTTTCTTTCTTTCTTTCTTTCTCTCTCTCTGAGTCACGAGGGAGAGGATGGGGTGCAAATGGTTGGAGAAATGATGAATGGATGTACATGATATATTGGATGAAGAACTATCAATAAGGGAACTAGTACAACATAATATGATTGATATAATATGGGCTAAATTGGAAGAGAGCAGATTGGGAAGATGTGTCTGAAGCACTCAAATCTGAGTTTTGATCATTCAGGCCATTAACAATATAGCTATGAATAATGAAGCCTCAGTTGTGGAAGAAGTGGATCATGGTTACTCACCCACTTCCCAATACATACACAACACCCCAGTCATATTTTTGTGTCCCCCATTTCCTCACCCATACCTACTTGGCCCTTTTACCGACCTCAAGGTCACAGACCCTTTTCCTCACCTATAGGTCTGCTCTACAGCCCCCTTCTCCTAGTCCCTTGGGATTGGTTTTCTTCTTTTGCTTGATTTGGCCCTTTCTACAAGCTCTAGAACAAACTGCGGGATCCTTGAAGAGTCCAGATTGTCCTCTTCCTAGGGCTAGCTTCTTCCCCCACTTATTCAGCCTCTTGGGCTTTGTTTTTGCCCCTCCTTCCTCCTGCATGTGCCCCTTTGGGACTCTAGAGCTGCCTGTGGTGTATGCATGTAGTCGTGGGGGCATTTGCATCTTGGTTAGCCAAGCCTTGGCTGCAGACGTATCTGACTAGAGTGAGCTGATTATGGGCCAAGCAGTTTGGTTGGGGTTCATGCCTTGTATAGGGATCTCAAGTCATGAGGGTTTCTATGTTGGATTCGAACAACAAAGTAAGGCTTTGTGGATTCCGAACAATAAAGTAAGGCTTTGCCGAGCAAGCTTGTAGGTAGAGGTTTCCTATAAAGATTTTTTTTTGGAAGCATTCCTCCTTTATGGCATTACTATGTAAATCCTTGCTCACCAGGATCTCCATGGCTTTGTGCTTCCATTGAAAGCAGATGAGGATGATGCTAATCTGTTTGCATTCATAGTAGGACTGAAATATTGAGGCAGGGGCCTCCACATTTTTTTGGTGGCCACTTGGCTACTAAGGGATGGGCTCAATGGATAGATGCATTGCTGTTTCTAATGAAGATTTTCTATGCTGGGGGGCTGTTCCAAACTGCATCATCTGTCATGATTATGAGCTATCCCTTTCCTGCACACTTCTTAGACGGATTCATTCCACTTATCAACAGATGCTTTTTGCTCAAGACAATCATCCTGCTTAGTCTACTACCTTCCCATTTTACCTACATTTATTAGACTTCGCCTCAAGCTGTGATGTTTTCGAAGCCAAGGGATCAAATACCGTATCATCACATGTGTATTTGTGGATGTTTATCTCATTCAATGGCACGAAGCTAGGGTATGTAACTGTTTAGGGAAGCTCCGAAGAACTGTTCCACCATAGAGGCAGCTTAAAGAGAATCAAGCTTAAAGATGGACGAAGAAAGACTCTCTTGCAGATCCATTATAGTGGAGATGGACGTGCAGAGTTCCTTAGGAATGCTGCTCAGCTCTCTGGATTCAAGAGTTCAAAATATATTTTAACAACAATCCCAATAGTCTTTCTTATTGGATAGATTATTACATCCATAGAAGAGATTGTCTATTGGTATCATCATAGTGGACCACCATTACCTACCCTAAGGCCATCTCTAATATCACCCTTTGGAGAATATACATAATCTATACCCACTCTGAAATAGGGAGACCTTGTCAGTGGTCACATATTTGGTTGCAGATCATCCACACCCCAAGGAGCCAGCAGGATATGTGGTCAAGCGACTCCGTGTGGCCGGAGATAGAGTGGAGATATCACCCGGATTGCAGTATCCGAAGCTTAAGATTTGTGTTTTTCTTGTCCTACCACCTAATTTACCATGATTCTTGTTTTGCTGTATGTATGTTTAGGTAGTTTCTGGTCTTAAACAGGCTGAATAAGTCTGGACCCCTTGCCTCAATCCTCCCACATTCAGATATATTTTGTAAAATGTAATATGTTTCATGCGTGCTAGCAAATGGATATCTGCAGAAGAAAGATCTTTCTGCACAGTGGATGAAAGGCAGTAGAAAGGATGGGGAAAGCATACATGGGGTGAGGAGGAGAGGAGGGAAGAAGAGTTCTTGATCAGATTCTGCGCACTAAATTGTTGTTGACAGTGGAAATGAGGCAAAAGAATGGCATGGCGGCGGGTAGTTGAGATGTTTCTATTTTTGTTTTCTTTTTTCTCCTTTGTGTCATTGTGGAGGAAGGGTATTTACAAAGGAGTATTGGCAGATAGGATAGAGTGCGGAAGGTGGGGAGCGTACAGGGACTGGGAAGAGCTACACAAGGGAGAGTTGGGAGGTTGATGTGAGGGGAGGGGTATATGTTAATTTGTAGCAGAGGGTGGAGGGTCGAGAGAGAGGTGCTGAGACCTAATAGAGGGAAGTGGGGGGAAAAGGTGGTTTCAATTGAGAGTGCACTTGGGGGGTGTCGGGCATGCATGTTTCTGCATGGCAGGTACAGAGAGTAGGGTTGAAATCAGGAGGCAGGATCACCAAGGGGGCTTTAAGGAGCTCGTGTTTGTTCGACAGATCTGATTAGTTATTGCTTTGGAGTGCTAAAATTTTCTGTCCAGCCCTAGATCAAACTGATCATTCTCTTGGTTGGGTGTTTGATGCAGACAGCCATAGGAATAGCTGAATTGTTGGCTATGTACATCAGCAAAGAGGTTTGCAGCTTTCTATTACAAAGATATCTCATGCATGTTTCCTTGTTTCATGGCTTGAAATTTTGTAAGATAAATTAAATATAGATCTTGCAAGGCTGTTGTATCTAACCATTTGCCTGTGTGGTTGAAGTTGTTGCTTTACAACGATTTCTACAGTTTGTATAGAGCTTGTTGTCTCACATAAACTGAATTGTCAGGTATAAAAGGCAGATGATTTGTCTGAGTGCTATGATGAGTCCTCTGCCTTTAAAGTGGGTGAACGAACTGTGATGAATCCGGTTGTATATACTGAGAAGCCCTCCTAGGAAATTAGATGAAAGAGGATATTTTTTCAATGTTGTGCATATTACCAGAAGTTTGGCACTCTTCTTTTCTATACTTTCCAAGCTTATGTGGGAGTGATTAATTTTTATTTGTGTGCGTCATTTGGAGTAAGTTTGTAGGGATAGATCTTGAATTTTGGAGTAGTTTAAAGTTGTAGGGATAGATTTTGAAATTATTTTAAAGCTGTATCTGTCGTACTTCTCCTGCATCATCTCCTCCGTCTCTTCCACCTTTGGTGGCTCTTCTTGTACTCGTTCCGTGGGCTTTGGTTCTTGGTACTTCTTAAGAAGACTCACATGAAAAGCATTCTGAATCTTCCAAGTCTCAGGTAATTCTAGTCGATACTTGACTTCATTTATGGGCTCAGTAACTCAGAAAGGCCCATAATATCTAGGAGACAGCTTTGGGTATACTTTTTCCTTGCCTTTCATCTTTCTTAAATGTGCTTTTTCAAACTTAAGTAACACCTAGTCTCCTTTTGGAGGTTCATCTCTCTCCTATGCTTATCTGCAGCCTTCTTTTGCTTCTTGAGATCTTTCAATTGCTATCCGAACTGGGAAAAGGCTGTATCCAAGTCTCGAATATACTGATCTGCAAATATCTCGTCCTTAGTTCTGAGGATAGGTGGCAAAATCACCTTTCCATAAATGACTTCGAATGGGGCCTTTCCTGTTGAGCTGTGTATAGTATTATTGTATGCAAATCTCACAAGAGGAAGATACCTTTCCCATTCGGCCTTTTGTTCGGACACATAACACTTGGATGATGGCTCAATCATTCTTACTCAATTAATTTTACATTGGTTATCCATTCAGTATCATGGTTAATAATGTTGACAAGCAAGATGGATGGAATTGCATTGTGCAGTACGGTGTAGGTTTCAGACCTCTAGTTGTAATGCCTTCGATACAACTATACATACTAGACAAGGAATATGCGAAGTAGAAAGATCACATCACGCATGGTATTTTTCAGCTCTTACATAACATAGGATGCATAATTATTTCAAATGGATGGTAGAAAAGGATGCCTGTTGTTGAACGTGATGATTGTATCCCCAAGAGGAAAGCAGATTTAATTCCGTAGAATTGGCATTTTCACTTTGTTCGTCTGTCTAAGGGTGAAAAGAAGATGAGAAATCCAACTTTGTACCCATGCTTTCAAACAATGCTCGCTCATCCTGGGGTCTCGAGATCGTTGACAATCGACTTAGGCATCCCATGATGCTTGAAGATCTGTACTAGAAACAATCTTGCCATGGTGTTTGCCTTAATGATTATGAAGTGGGCCTGCCTACTGAATGTGTCAATTATGGTCCATATCTCATCATTCCTATATCTGAATCTGGGAAGATCAAAGATGAAATCCATAGTAATACTCTCCCATGGTCCAAGTGGTATGGGCAATGGCATAAGAAGTCTTGGGGTCTTGTGTGCTGATCATACTTCACCTTTTGGCACATGAGACATTCTGTCACAAACTTGTGTATATCATTCCATGTTCTTGGCCAAAAGAAATATCTTTCAATGGTTTGCGTAGTAGAAGAGATACCTCGATGTCCTGCATAAGGAGGGGGAAGACATTTTTCCAATACTTTTGCTCTCATATCTTGAGTCACACAAAGGTGATCATGCTTCATGAGGAAACCATCTTTCAATGAGTACTGACTAGATGATTGCCCCTATTGAATATTCCTCACAATTTCTCCGAAATCTAGATCTTGAAGATAGAATTCTTTCACGGCCTCGAGATCCCTGTGATGAGCTATGGTAGCATTGTTCACATGGGGCCTTCTCGATAATGCATCTGCTACGCTGTTCCTGGCTCCTAGAGTAGAAATGGAACATGGACAAGAAATTTGTCCACTTCATTTGCTTTTCAAAGATCTGTTTGGGTCAAGAAATACCTAAAGCTTTGATGGTCGGTCGGGACTGTAAAGTCAGCTCCAAGAAGATAATGCTTCCAGATGGTTAAAGCATGAATGACTGCTAG
The DNA here is from genome assembly GCF_047967505.1 of Dipteris shenzhenensis. Lineage (NCBI taxonomy): Eukaryota > Viridiplantae > Streptophyta > Polypodiopsida > Gleicheniales > Dipteridaceae > Dipteris > Dipteris shenzhenensis. The sequence continues at coordinate 13,916,793 of NC_141610.1, forward strand.
CATCTCTTTTTCGTACACACCCATAAATCTTTCTATGGCACGCAGCCTTCTACTCTCATAAGCTATCACTTGACCATCCTGGTGAAGGGCAGCTCCTACACACTCTCCACATGCATCACAATCCACATCAAACTACTTGTGTAGATTTGGAAAAACTAGAATCGGCTCGGTTGTTAACTTCTCTTTAAGAGTATTAAAAGCTGTTCTTTGCCATTCTCCCCATGTGAAAACTACCGATTTCGTGGTCAAATCATGTAATGGGGCTGCTTTATCAGCAAAGTGTCTGATGAAGTGTTTGTATTAGGAGCAAAGACCGAGGAAGCTACATATGTCATGTACCGAGGTAAGCTCTGCCATTCTTGTATAGCTTTTATCTTTGTGGGATCCATCCGATAATGTGCCCAAGGTAATGAATCTCATCAAGGAAAAACCATTTACAAAAAGCTTGTGATTTTGAAGGTCCTGGAACACGATGGCCAAGTGCTCCTTATGTTCTCCTTCTGTCTATGAAAAGACCAGCATGTCATCGAAGAAAGTACATGTGAAATGCCTGTATGGTCTGAAAATCCTGTCCATCTTGCAATTAAAAGTGGCTGGTGCATTGGTTAAACCGAAGGGCATCACCAAGAACTCGTACAATCCGAAAGTGGCCCGAAAAGCTGTCTTATGAACATCCTGAGGATGGATTCTTATCTGATGGTACCTACTTTTCAAATCAATGCGACTAAAGATTGTGGCTCCTTTTAATCTGTCCAAGATATCATCTATGCGAGGGATCAAAAACCTATTTTTGACCGTCATTTTGTTGAGAGCTCTATAATCCACACACATACGATAGAAGGCATCTTTCTTTTGAACTAGGAGCACGGGTTAACAGAAGGGTGAGGAACTGGGTTTGATAAGTCCCTTAGCAAGTAGATCTTGTACCCGTGTCATAATTTCTTCGGTCTGTGCTGCACTCACGCGATAAGGTGATTGATTTAGAGGCTCAGTTTCTAGAAGAAGCTCTATGGCATGATCTTCCGGTCGCTCAGGAGGAAGGTCTCCTGGAAGAGAATCTAGAAAACAATCTTTGAAAGAATCAAGAAACTGAAATTTGTCTTTCTCCATAGGATTCACTTTTACTTGGGGTTCACCCTACGAAAACTAAGTATGCAGAAATAGCTGATTTTATTGACTTAGCAATAGAAACATTAGATACAATTGGGATTGTCTTGCCTCTTTCTTTGGCAAAAATTTTATGCTCTTTGATTTTGTGCTTGAAACTAAGTGTTCTTGCCTTGGTGTCTAAATTTACTTCCTTTCTATGGAACCATGGCATACCCAAAATGACATCATGATGTTTGAGGGGTGAAACATAGAATTCCTCATGGTCCACATAGTCCTGAATATGAAGTCTGAGTTTTCCAATCAATGGAGTAACTTTAACTGGGTTTCCTTCAAAAACTTGTTTTGTATCTAAAGCTAGTCCCAACTCTTCAGCCTTGATTCCTAGGCTTGAAGCTAGGTCTTCTGAGATGAAATTATCTGTAGCTCCTAGATCGAAGAAGATCAAAGCATTCTGGTCTCTTACTTTACTCCATGAGAAGCAAAGTTCTTGAGCTTCTGGATTAATAGCTCTTCCCAACATATCAAGGATTCCTCCCAGCAAAGGCTTTGACAGATCTTTTGGCGTTTTTTGCTCCCTCAAACCGGGAGTATTATCGGGGCAATGGGCAGCCAAATGCCCCTCTTTTCCACAATGGAAACACTTTCCCTCCTTTCGGAAGGCCTCTATTTGCTCTAGTGAAAACTATGGACCCCTTGGCTTCTAAAACTAGAGTTGTCTTTGTCCCTGAACTGTCGGGGTTATGTTCCTTTTGTAGGTGTCTCCATCTTTGCCTTTTGAGGCAGCCATTGTCCGTAGCAAATCTTTCTTCATTTCCTCAACCACTAGGCTGAGTGCATCAGATCTCGCAGCTTTGTCTTGCGTTCAATGCTCACTTAGGTGCAAATACTTGGATGCAAACCAGCCCGATACTCTTTGTCTTCTCTGAAATTTCCTTGAAGGGAGTAATCTGTTGGAATGCTGAAAAGAACTTGTGATTATAAGTCTCGACGGTATCCATAGCTGTCATGGATATACTCTCCCAAGTTGTATGAACATCATCATAAAAATTATTTGGCAAAAATTGCTAAAAAATTTGCTTCTTGAAACTCTTCCACTTCTTGGGTGCTTCATTGGCCACTAAAAGAGCTCTCCGCCATGCTCTGGCATTGCTTGTAAGATGGAGACTTACAATCTTCAATTTTGACTTCTCATGATAATTTCCTGTTTGGAAAGCTATGTCGAACTCTAGGAAGTCCAGAGCTTTCTCACTTGCACCGTACTTTCCATCAAAAGTAGAAAATATGATAGACTTACCTCCTTTGAATTCCTTTCGTCTTGATCTAGTCTTTCTCCTTTTGCACCCAAAAGATGAATGCTCTAGGGAAGAAGAAGAAGAAGAGGAACTGGATGAAGATGGGCTAGAGCTGGGAGATCTCTGTCGGTGCTTTCTGCTTCGTCTTCCGTGAGGCTTTAGACTCCTTCCTCTTTCCCTCGAATCTGAATACCTTTGAACTGAAGGATAACTTCGGGAATGCTTTCTTGAGGCACGATGTTGTCTAGGAGATTCTTTAGAAACTAAGGGAGATATTCGATTAATTCCTTCTCTGTGGGAAGGTGGAACGTGCTGAAACATCATCTTTTCGAACAATTGCTGAAATCTAGGTATCTTTCTCAGGGGCTGGAACTCTTCGATTCTTCCCTTATGAATTCTTCATCTAGATCATCATTGGGCGCAATAGGGTGTCTCTTACCAGGTTGTCTTGTAGCTGAGCTGCCTTGTTGTGAAACCATGATGTGAGAGATGGAAAATTGAACCCACTGAAATAAACTTGACTAGGCCTAAAGCAATCAACTGCAAAGCCCCTATTCCTTCCAAGGAAATAAACGCTTACGGGTGAAGATGGGAGCTGGCCCGTTGCGCGATAAAGTATGGGTGGGTGTGGCTTTTGGTTGTATGGTTCAACCACTAGTCCAGAGTATGGCCCCGATTTTGCCCGATGTGGCTTCTTCAGGCTCGCTACTATCCCATGCAGCTATCATGTGCCTTCAAGCTCGCTGCTATCCCACGCAGCTATCATGCGCCTGACGGAAGTCTCTACCAAGGTCTCTTCCCAGGAAAGTCTTTGGACCGTTGCCACCAAGGAAAGTAGCAAAACCGCGCTCTGATACCACTGAAACCTTTATCAATACCAAGATCAGCCATCTAGAGCAAATTGTTTGTACTCTAGGGCTCCCAGAAGGCCTGGAAACCCTCATCGCAGTAGATTCAGGTGGCCAGAACAGAAATTGCAGCAGAATCTCTCTCTCTCTCTCTGTGGACACTCACACATGCGATCCTTGCAAGACTATGAAGTTGGAACAAAGCACAATTTGATCTAGAAGGAGAAGACACAATAGAAAGAGCTTTGGAAGGGGGAGATAGAGAACAAAACATAGCACTAGGGCACATAAATAAGGGCTGGATCCCCCCGAAGGTCTTTATTGCAATAGAAAATACTTTGTACAACTGGCTCTGAGGAGAGCATGAAGATGAGTATAATTCTGAATACATCTGGGAGGCTTGGGGCCTTTCTTTTATACACTAGACCTAGCAAAAAGCGAGGGCTTGCTTCTAAAAGCTCCTTCTACATAAAAGACAAGATTTTAGGCTTTTCTTCCTAAAGTGGAGGCTTTAGGCGCGTTTTTAGTCTTTTGGGCCCTCTTTTTAAAGAGGAGCCCCCTTGTTCTTTCTTTAGAGCCTCGTGGGACCTGCTTTTTGTGCTTTTCTCCCCAATCTTGGGTCCTTTTTGCCCTCTCTTGGGTCCTACACATTGCACAAACAAATTCCAACACTTGGTTAGCGAAATGCATGCATTTCTAGTTCTTGGACTAATCCTAGTCCCTTGTGGGCGTCCCTCCTGTTCTCTTTTACCAATGCAAAGAAAACAATTATTCTTAGTTAACCAAAGTTGATTCTTTGACCGAAGTAATAAAGATTATACTTTTTCTTGGGAGAAGTACTAAATGGTGATAGCAAGAACTGGAAGAACAGGGACAATGGCTATGCAGAGAAGGTTGCGGTAGGTGCGGCAGGTAGGCAACGAGTCGTGGGAAGTGGTCGAGTTTCTTGTGAGCTCTATATTTTTCGTTCCCAACCCTGGACTAATGTAGTTGCTTGTGAGCTTGATATTTTACATTCTTGACCTTGGACTGATTCTTGAACAATATAACTAGAAGCACTGACACGCTTACTCTTTTGTGCATCGGGTTGGCTCCCATCTTCACCCGAGTATTCAATTCCTTGAGAGGAAGGTGGGCTGAGCAATGAGCACAGGGAGGCAAGTAGGAGCAAGAGATCATACTCTGATACCACTCTTGGATGCGGGAGCAATCGAACAAGGCTAGAATGCAAGCAAGCAATGGAGGTGTACTTGCAATTGGATAATGTGAAAGTACAAGAGATGGCCAATATAAGGCCCAAAGTCAACCAAAGTCAAGCTAGGGCTAAAATGTCCTAAGTGTATTATGTGTCTGAATAGGATTAAGTGTCCTTGGAATAAGCGCCCTAACTAGCCTACAAGGCCATACCAGGGCAAGTGTCAACATTCTTGAGACTATCCATCGTCATCCAACCTATCTTTCCATCAGATCAAGTATTTAGTTATAAAGATGTCGTATCATAAAGATGGTGTTGTCTTAAATCATAGAACAAATTTGCATTCTAATGGAATATAGATGGTTCGATCCACCAATCGGACCAGTTTGTCCTCAAAGACTCATCAAAGACCAGATACACAGGATCTTAGAGTGTTTTATTCAAGGTGGACAGCATGCAGTTATATGCTTTCAATGATTTAGACTGGGCAAGTGATTACAATACTTGACAGTCCACTAGTGGGAATTGTTTTCTTCATGGCAAGTCATGGATATCATGATTAAGTGAGAAAGACAGAAAGAAAGAAAGATATATTAACGTCCACGGGAGACCTCGCGGGCCTATGGGACAAAGTACACAGAAAAGCGAACTCATGCAAGCCTCAGTGGGCTGGAGCAAAGGGTACCCTAGGACCCTTGGTGAGTACTAATCTATGCTAATAGAATCATAATCATAACCATAACCATAATCATATCATATCATATCAATCAATCTATCCAGGCGTTGAGATGAAACCGAAGCCTGGTACAGTGATGGCTCTCTGGTGGGCTGCGAAAATATCTCGTATCTGCGTTTGTCGAGCTATCTCGCGTTGCGGTGGGGGGCGCGGTCTCCTCGCTCTCTGGACTCTCTAGGCTATGTCTAGAGTGATCCCTCGTCTCTGTCGGTCTCCTTTGAGGAAAGTTGTGATAGGTCGGATCTCAATAGAGTGTGCTCTGGGGACTCTTTGTCGCACATGTGGCCTTTGCGTCCCTCTCTCGGCGGTACTGTGTCGGCTGCTCATCCAGACTGCTCTCATACCGGCTAGCTCCTCTACCTCCACTCCACTGTGTCCGGGGGCTGACTCAAATGTATAGAAGTCTGTGACGTGCCATTGTGTCCGATCATCCTCTATGTCCTGTAGTGGTCTGACCACCCCCTGCTGCTCTCTGATCTATCGTAGAAGTGCCTCCCTGTGTCGCCGCATCTCCATTAGATAGAGTCTAATACAGACCTGGTCATGGAAATGGATCAGTCGTGACAAAGGACCAAAGCCGGACCGAAGCCATTCCCCTCTAGGTAGAGGCAGTGGTAGCGTCCTCGAATCTTGTAGTAGGCTAGGCAAACACAGAGAAGATGCTCCTCTATCTCAACCGCCCCTAGCGTACATAGTGTGCAGATCCGCTACTCTCTAGGTATACCCGCTGCTCTCCCTGCCTCAATCCTCAGCTGATGGGATGAAACCCACATCTGACCAATGGCAATCCTCAGTGCATGAGATACTCCTCTATCCTCGAGATACTGGGGTCTGATAATGAATCCCTTTTCTGATATTGTCAAGAAGTGGTCGTGGTAGAACTGGGTCTTGGTGGGGAGTTCTTGGTCCTCCCCCCAAGTCCGGGATGTGTGAAGTTGGAGGAGGTCTAACCGTATAATACGGTTGATCTTATCTCGTGGGATCAACTTAGGGGGTGCATCCATGCTGTACTGAAAGGGAGGAAGCCTATCCATTTGGATACCGTGCCTGGCAAGCCATGTAGATATACATGCATACCATGTGTCTCTGCCCCGCTCTCTACGAGTCATTTGGATGACTCTAGGGCCAACCTCAGACGTCTCCAATGGGGTGAGTCCCACACCTTGTGGATGAAAGTCACCGTCTGAATGATGGCATCAACCTGGAGAGGTGTCATGGCGAACTCTGCTTGTACTATCTCATGTGGAACTGAGGGCTTACATCGGATCATCCTAAATCCCATTGTCACCTGTAGCCGCTCAAAGCTCCTCCAATCTGTCCTCGGGAGATCGCACCACCAGAAAGGTGCTGCATCCATGACAGTCGGTTGCACTAGTGTCTCGAAAGGCCAGCCCTTTGTTGTTGGATCCTGGAAGTGCGCCTGGAAACACTGCCGCTCTAGCCTAGCCAAAGCACTACGCCCTCGTGTGAATCGTGCCTGGGCTGCATGCTTCATCATGAAGATGGATCCTGTGAAGACTGCTCCCAAATATGTGTATGAGTGCACTATCTCCACTGGTTCACCACTATAGGGGAAAGTGAGTCGGTTAGTCACTGCTCGTGAGATGCTGAAGACCATAACCTTAGTTTTTCCAAGGTTGATCGTCAGATCTCTCTCTTTGCAAAATACCTCTAAAGCCTCCAGATCTCTCTGTAATCCCTCCGCTGAAGAGGATATAAGGACTATATCATCAGCATATAAGAGTATCTATATGAGGAGATCCCCTAGTGATGAGCCCTCGCCACCTAGGCGATCTATGAAAGATGTGATCTCATCAATGTAGAGTCCAAAAAGAGTCGGTGAGAGAGGGCATCCCTGCTTCACCCCAATGGTGCTCTCAACCCAATCTGATAGGCCGCCTGCTGGGGCACGGACCCTGCCTCTGACTAGCTCATATAAGCTCATCACACCCCAAATTAGCATCTCTGGTATCTGCATCTCTTGTAGTCTCCTGATCATGTGGTATCATGGAACAGTGTCGAAGGCCTTTCGAAAGTCTACGAAGCATGTGTAGACTTTCTGATGTCCGGACCTCGCCTCCTCAATGATAGCCCTCAAAGTGAAAATGTGGTCTAGAGTAGAGTGCTGCCTCCTGAATCTTGCCTGCCCTAGTGCTCATTGCCCCCATGCCTTTGTATGAATGCTGATCTCTCTCTCTAGTACTGATCCATAGATCTTGGCCAGTGTGTGGCCAATCATGAGGGTACGATAGTTCTTGGTGTCCATGGGGTCTCGTGCTTTGTGTATCGGTATGATAGTAGTGGTGCTCCACGCCGGTGGGAAGCCGTGGCAAACTGCAAGGTTAAACATATGTGCAAGGATCGGTGCTAGAACCTCTTGCCCATGTGTGAAGTGCTCTTTTCCGAAGGCCTTCGTGATTCAATGCTTTCCGGTTGTGGGGCCGGCAAAGTGCAGCCCGCACATTTTGCGTAGTGAATAGATGACAAGTAGTGGGTCTGGGCATAGTGGACATATCTGGCAGTGTCTGCCTCAGTACATCATATAAGGAGCATGCGTAAGTGTGCCACACGCCCGTATCGGTGATGGGGATGGTGGCTTTCCCTCCGCGAGGAATCCCCACCCAGTGGTTGGGTCTCCTCTGCAGAATGATCTGATGATGTCATCCATCCTGTGTGAGGAAGGCTCGTCTCTTGCAGCCTGTCAGTCGCCGCTGAAAGATCATGTGTGCCTCGTGTGGCGTCAACTGACCCAAGACTCGCTCCCGTGTGAGGTGGGCTCGCATTTCTCTGCACTCATCATCAAACCAGGGGTTTTGAGGCATCTTCCCATCTCGTACCCGTGAAGATCGGGTCGTAGGAAAGGATCTGGTGGTAGCATCTTGTATCACTGTGACAAGGGTAGCTGAGGCATGGGCAAGGTCTAGATCAACCTCCAATAAGGCCGGAAGCTCTCTGGCTAAGTGACACACATACACATTGGATCCAGGGCACGATCAAAGTGGATCTGGGTACGTTTAGCGATAGGGACTCTCCCTGTGCCTGGTGTAGTAGCAAGAACATCGAAGGCCAGATATGAGTGGTCGGCACCAAGTGGAGGGGGGGGTACAGTGAGGTCATGTATCCATGAGACAAAAGCCAGTGGGCCCAGTAAGTAGTCCATTGTGCTAGTCCCGCCTCCATGTGGGAAGCATCTGAATCCCTCAGATGATGGCCATGTCTGAAGGCCATTGTAGATGATGAGGTTGTGGACAGCTCCCAACTCAAGCAGGTGTCGCCCATATGCTGTCACATGTGAAGTATGTGCAAAGAGTCTGAATCCCAAGTTCTACTGCATCTAACTTTGGCATCATGTGGGGATCTCTCTCATATGTGAAGTCAAGTAAGCCCACTTGCCTGTCCCTCGTCCTTGCATTGAAATCCCCCAAAAGGAGGGTGTCCCCCTGTCTGGAGAACTCTATGATATCCTCATGTATCGTCTCATAAGGGCTGTGCCCCTCTGAAGTGACATCATGGGCATATGATGACGTGTGTGGGGGGAAATAGCATACTGCAATGAAGATAGGTCGGGCATCTAGTGGCTGCACTCGTATCCACATGTGACGTGCATGTTCCTCTCTCCATACCACAGATACAAGTGCTCTCAAGTGTAAGGACAGCTACTCCTCCAGAGCCTCACACCCCACTATCTCTCCTCATTTCTTTCCTATGAGCAGACTCCCAGGTGTAGCTTGTCACTGTGGGCAGGCCTCTCTGGGCTCTCATGTGTCTCAGTGTAGAAGATGATGTCTCTGCCTGTGTATGTCTCCGAGAAGCCACCTGGGTCGGACCAAAGTGTGCCATTACAGTTCCATACAGCCATACTCAGCTTGTTTTGTACACTCTTCTCCCGGCTCCAGCACCGTCATAGTTCACCCTCTTCCTTCTCCCCTTCTCCCTTGTCTCCTCTGTCGACTCTTTCTTGAATAATCACTTTGCCATCTCTGTAGGCAGCGCATTTCCCTGCCTCTCTTGCTGCCATAACCTGTATCATCCCTTCTCTCCGATGCTCCTGCTGCAACAGCGTAAGATCGTCATCCAAAAATACTCTGGTCCCTTTCAGGGCTGCCCTCATGCTCATGAGAGTGGACCTGTCCATAGCTGTTCGCAGTTTCATTACAAGTGGTCTTGTTGGAGCTTCAGCTTTACCAACCCTCCATGCTGTCTCGCATGTGAGGTTGACTCCCATTTTGGTGAACAAGGTCTTGGCATCGGACATAGGGGTGTGTCCAACTGTTAGGCCTCTTACCAAGACATTCAAGGCCTTGCTGCTGCTCCTTTTCTCTTCCTCAAGGGCTTTGGAGGTGATCTCTTTCTTGGGGGCCGCAGTACCCTTCTTAACCACATTCTTCCATTCTAGTATATCTGTATTACCTTTAGTGATTTGTTGTGTGAACTCAGCATGCTTTCCTTGTATGGTTGTCTGTAACGCTGCGATCTCCTTCTTAAGCATCTCATTCTCGGCTCTCCCTTGCACGTACCTTCTAGTACCCTCTGCATATCCCTCAATTGCTGTGATTTTGTCCCCATGGCCTGCATTTTGTCCTTGAGGTTGACCTTCTCATCTTCCCATGTCTCCTTCTCCTTTTCCCATTCGTCCTTTTTCCCTTTCTCCTTCTGCCATTCTTCTTGCATATGCCCCCCTTGCTTCTTGATCTCATTTAGGGTCTTGTCAATATGTGTCTTTTCAGCCATCAATGCCACATTAGTGGTCTCGAGGCTATCGACCTTTTCGATCAAGGCCAAGCACGTCTACCTATTGTTGTCACGTCTACCTATGAGGCTGAGTACAAGGTAGCCTCCCCTGGAAAGGTAGATCGTGCATGGCCAAGGAGGTTAATCTTGTGAGTGTCAGCAGACATCTACTACCATTCTCATTGACAGTCAGAGTACTATGGCTGTGGCAAGGAATCCAGTTTTTCATGCCCATACCAAATACATTGAAATTCAATATCATTATTCTAGAGAGAGGCTTCGTGCAGGGGAGATCACATTGATCTTCTGCTCTACACCAGACCGTGCTGCTGATTTGTTTACCAAGACAATACCTAGAGAAAAGTTCGAAGTTTTCCACAAAGCTTTTTAGGCTTATTTCCTTTTGATGATTGATTCATGTCTCTGTACATGTTGGCCTACAAGGAGGATTTGTTAGATTATGAGTAGTGTGGTGTGAACTCAGCCTTTGGGCTCTTTTTCTTTGGTTGGATTTTTTTTTTCGTAGGGTTAGTGTTAGGGTTAGCTCCCTTGTAGAGGCTATATTCCTCATTTTGGCTATTCTTTGTAACACAACCTTGCATTCTCAATACAGCTCCACATTTTGATGTTCTCTTCTCAACTGCTAATCTAATACTTTTAAGGGGGGAATAATTTTGTCTTGAGCTAACCCTAGTAAACTTGTACCGCATAGGTGACATATTCACGTAGGCGCAATGGGTAATTGTTAAGGTGAATAACCCTTTGGTAAGGATTGGGTTAATAAGCGTCTAGAGGAAGGTTTAGAGAAGTTATTAAAGCCTCGCTAAATATAGCCATAGGAGAGGAGTTGAGGCTATTTTGAGTGGCTTGACCTCTCTATTTGGCTATCAATCATTGTCAAGGTGAATAACCCCTGAGGTTAAGCATCAGTCAACCAACATATAAGGCAAGCTTTAGGGAAGCTATTAAATATAGTCCGTATGGGCTGAAGCTATTTTGGGTGGTTTGACCCTCATTTTTTGGCTGTCGATCTCCTTACTGTTAGCCCATTCAAATAGACTTCAACTCGACACAACCAAGACTTCAACAAGACACCCTTGGCTGTGTCATGGTCCTATGGGACGCTGTGGCTTCCTATTCGATGCTCTAGGTAACCCTAAACCCTCAGCGTGAGTATAACTCAACGTTCTGTGGGTCAATGGCCCTAATGCCTGATCCTTAGGTTGTGAACTCTTAGTCACGGATCTTGTAGAAATGGTCGGAGCTTTTTGAGACCTCTGGCTGTTTTTTACTTCCATAGGTTGCTTTGGCCTATAGAGTTTTGTGCAATCAAGTTCTATCTTTCATAGTGTTTTCTTAAAGGTTGCCTTGACCATACTGGTGCAAGCAAGTAAAATTTCGTTAAAGTCATAGGATGGAGGCTGTTCTCCATTATGATACCAAGGATCTTACTTAGTTCTGTATATCGTGGCATTTGGCTCAGCTTTGATTCTATCGGTGCTATTCTGCTTGTACAATAGGAACTTGTTTTTAAAATTAAATTACCTTGCTTTCATTTTGACCCTATTACTGTTGTATCTTGTACGGGGTTTTCCTTACCATCATTTTCAAAATGTATTAAACAACAGTATATTAGACAGGTTGTTTGCTTGCCATACAAAAAACTCTACTTGTACATCAGATCTCTGTCAGTATATGGGCGGTATTACCAAAAATATTCGTTAGTTATCTCTAACCACCCAACCTGATCCACTGTTTTTTTTTCTAATAGAGCTAAATTTTTTTCTATCTTGTTGGTGAGGTTTCTGAGTTCATGCTTTGTGAATTATAATCTGTGCTGTGAGTTTGCTTGACAGTCCATTGTTTTTGTTCTATACACTGTTTAGGCTTCATTTGATATTGTCATGATCATTTGCCCACATCTTCTTTTGAATTTTTGCGGAGAAAGGACTGATATATATTTTATTATGCACCAAAACCAATTTAATCATCTATTGTTTCTGTTGCATTCTATCCTTTAAATCTCTACTGGTGTAAAAGTGTGTTCTTTTGTAATATAGCTGGCATGGGTTTCAATTAGCACTTATTGTTGGATTACTTTGTTTTTCGAAGCATATGAGAAAATAATCTACAGTCTGTGCTTGCAGGGAAATATATCAATTCAAGAGGCACGCGAACGCATATGGCTTGTTGACTCCAAGGTACATAACTTGGCTGTATGCATTATGATGAAATTTTATTATTTAATTAGTGTGAGGGAGCATGAATCTACTTTAAACTAGCTTTGTTAATGGTCAAACAAAAGGCTGATACATGATGATTTGTCAAGTTTACAAATGTAGAAAGCATAACAGTTCAACTCTCATGCATGTCTATGTATAGCTTTATAAATAGAAACCTATGGGATCAAAATCAGAAAGTGGCAACAACAGTAACTACATCCCCTTCTTGTTATATGTCTTGATGCTTGGTGAGATCATGTGTAAACTTCTTTGAGTCTAGAGAATGGAAATGTGAAGAGTTAATATTGGCATCTTCCGTGCTGCCCGCCCGCCCCCCCCTTTCCCCTGTGTGTGTGTGTCTCTCTCTCTCTCTACATTGATCTCTTTTCCATTGGCGGTGACAGTATGGTTTAGGGCTACATTATAGACAGTTTTCGCATTCTCTTTCTCAGATGCTTCAATATTTCTTACCAGTACCAAAGTTAGAGCTCTCTTATCATCTCACGGATCGGGCTCTGCATTGCCAGGATCCAGGCACTCATCCTCTGCTATGGGCTAATGTAACAGTGGCCAATTTGTTTAGGGTTTTGATGCCCCCACCTTGGATTTCAGATTGCGGATTTGGTCTATGAATCATCGTACCAAGTGGTGGCACAAAAGATTCGACAGCTTTGGTGCTGTAAATTGCAACAAGTGTTTCTATTGCGGGTGATGTTAGGGGTTATTCCATTTGGTCAACTCCTAGCATGACGACATATTGCTCGTGTTGTTTGTTACAGATCTCTGGCTCCTAGGGGAATCTTTGATCCGTCTTTTTTGGCAGTACCCTGTCACTTGTGACTTCTTGCTTCTTTTACAGTAGGTTCTCTGAGCTAGATTTCGTACTGCTTTCTTTGGCAAGCTCTTCCTGGTTGTTTGGCATTTATCCACTGAGGCTGGAGTTTCATATTTTGTTCACATGGGTTTGAGGGCCTCTAGACTCTATGGAAGGACAGAAATCATAGTGTTTGGAGATTCCACTTTTTGCAAGTTTTCCTATTTGCGGATATCACTAAGGCAATCTCTTTATGATTGCCTCAGTGCTCGTCAGATAGATTCCTCTATGTACTTGTCTTATGTTGAAATCTTCTGATGTTTATAATGGCATGTTCCCTCTTTGGAAACTACTTCTTGTAAGATAAAAAAATATGGAATTGACCAAAAGAAGTGTCGGTTTATCTCTATAATCATACTCCGCACATACAGGACTTGGCTAGCACCTCATGAGCTTTTGGTAAAATGCAGCTTCTATAGAGATCATTGTGTGCGGATCTCAAATAAGGTTTTATTGAACCCCCGGGCTATACTCAGTTCCGTCTTCCACATGCATTGGTCAGTTCCGAGTATCTTCTCATTGGCTACATATTGGACAGGATGGGCAGAGGGCACTATAGTGACAGATGGATCTGCACTATGTGTACTATGAGATTTGTGGACAATACCATCGTATAGTCAAGAACAATTTTGGTCCACTTAGAGATTTCTTGTCCCAATTGCACGAGCAATGCATGGTTACTTTCCTCAAGGAGAATCAACGCGATAGCACTATTTGATATCTCTATACTATTTGACTTGGGCAGACAAACCATTTGGGTGACGATTGCACTTGTGAAACAACAAGCCATTCGAGGCTACCTCTTGGAGATTATAGAGGAGGAGGGAGAGACCTAGACTGATTGATTAGGCTCACCACCAACAATGTGTCATTACTGTAATGAAGGGGGAAAAGGGCTACTTTAGTGACCCTTTAGGTGAGAATGTGGAGGGACTATATTAAGTCCCCATCCACCACTTATTGTGTACTTCTGATGGCACATCTAATACAAGTGGGGAGTCCATCAAGTAGTCAATGATGCTGCTGCCCCCTCCATGTGGGAACGGCCATCGCTTAAGATTATTGTATACGATTAGGTCATGTATCGCTCCCATCTCCAGTAAGTGTCTCCCATACCTTGTCACATGTGGTGCATCCTCTGAATGTCTCTCTATCCCAAGCTCTCAACTGGGACTACCTCTGCCACTCGAGGAGGTCTGACTCAAAATCAAGTAGCTCCACCTGTCTATTTCTCAAGGAGTACCTCTCCCTGCTTGGAAAAATCTTTACGGTATCCTCATAGATCGTATGACCATTTTTAGTGACCCCACATGCGTAGGATAATGTGTCTGGAGGAAAATAGCACACTGTGATAAAGAGCGGTTGTGTGTCAGGTGGTTGGAATCGGACCTACATATGCCCTGCATGCTCCTCCTTCCGCATCACAGATATAAGTGACCTCAGATGTGATCTAAACATGAGTGCTATCCCTCCAGAGCCTCATATCCCACTATCCCTCCTCGTCTCTTGTCTAAAGTCTAACTTCTAGGTATATCCTGTGATTGTGGGTAGTCCTCTTTTGGGATTCTCATGCGTCTCAGTGTAGAATATCATCTCTCTACTGGTGTTAGTCTCTGAGAAGCCCCGTGGGTTTGACCATAGGTTGCCTTACAATTCCATATTGCTATCTTAAATCCATGTTGACCCCTCACCCCAAGGCGTGGACACCGCCATGTGCTGTCTCTACCTATTTCCTCTCTTTTTTCTTTCCTTTCTCCGATTATCACTTTTCCATCTCTATAGACAGCCCATTTTCCTCCTCTAGATGCCATTACACGAATCATACCCTCTTTTCCATGCTCCTGCTGCTGCAAAAGGGTAAGATTATCATCCAAGTACGTCCTGGTCCCTTTCAACGTGGTTCTCATACTCATGAAAGTGGATCTATCTGTGACAGTCTTGAATTTAATAATGAGCAGCCTCGTGGGTGCTTCATTCCTTCCTACTTGCCATGCAGCCTCAGAGGTGAGGTTGACATTCATCTTGGTCACAAGCGCCTTTGTATCTGCCATTGGGGAATCACCCATTGCCAAACCTCTTACCAACACATTAAGGGCTTTGTTGCGTCATCTTTTCTCCTCCTCTAGCACATCGGAGATAAAGGCCTTCTTGGGCTGATGTACTTTTCTTGACTACTTCTTTCCATTCTAGGATTTTTTCTTTTCCCTCTTTTATTTGCTGTGTGAACTCTGGTGTTTGCCCTGTATATTGCCTTGAATAGTAGCCATCATTTCCTTTCTAAAAGTTTCATTTGCGGATTTGAGCTCTTCCAATGCTTTGTTTGTCTCTTCTTCTTGTGTCTTGAGGGTCTTCTCCTTGATGGTTTTCAACTCTTCATTTAGAGGTGGCTAGAATTCACCTTCTTCCTGTTGTCTGCACGTGTCACTTTCAATGCGTCATTTTCTGTTTTGAGGATGGTAACTTGTCCTTCTAAATCCTTGATGAGTGAGGCATGGTAGCTGGCTTTTTCCTCAATTAACCTGAGCCATATCTTCTTGCATTTGTTTTAGCTGATCTTTCCATTCTGTTTACATTTCCTCTTTCCACTTGTTCAAATCCTCTGCATATGATTTCTTAACTTGTGCATAATTTCATTGGTAATGACTCAATTTTCTGCATCTTGCATTTTAAGAATGTCCTTAGTTGCTGATACACAAGTCTTGGCATTTGCATCATTGACCTTCTATATGTTTGCCCCAATGACACTATATTTTTGTTGTTTCTCCCGGTGAGTTTTCCATCTTCAAACTTGGGATCCAAGGTTATTATTGTTGTATGTGAGAGAACTCTGCGAAACTGAAACTGAAGCTGTATGCACTGTACTTACATCTTTGACAAGTCCTTAGAGAACTATAGCAATACTGGTGGCTGTGGATTGCAATGCTCCAGCTTTTCTAGCTTTCTTGACTGATTTTCTTCTGTCCTTGCTGTTTGCAGGTGTGAGAGGCAGTTCACTTGGGCAATTTGAGCCTAAGTGTTGAGGAGGTGATAGTTGGCACTGGGGGTAGTGCTGGCAGTACCCAGAATAGAGGTGGGTGGCTATAGAGCCCCCATAGAGCAGTGGTACGGGTCAACACAGCCCACATATTGGCAGGGGGTATGTGAGCATCCCACAAGTGGAGGCGGGGGCAACTATAGCCCCACACAGTGCTGAGGGAGGGGGAGAAAAGCTCTGCCTTGTAGAGGTGGGCCTGTGGCACGAGGCTCCTCGATTGGGAGTTGGAAGACACTGCGGCAAGAGAGTCCCATCGACTATGTAGAGGGGGGCTGGTTCGCAGACGCGACAGCAAGGGACCCTCCAAGGGGAGCTGGTTGGCGATCGTGACAGTAAGGGAGGGGTCAACGAGGCTGATAAGGGGGTGAAGATGCTGAGGGGAGAGAGAGAGAGAGAGAGAGAGAGAGAGAGATGCTTTACCGTTTTTGGGAGGCCTCGTGGGCCTATGAGACAAGATAGAGAGAAAAAGAAAGAAAAGAAAGATGTATTAACGTGTGCAAGAGGCCTCGCAGGCCTATGAGACAAAGTGCAAAACCAAAAGGTAACTCATACAAGCCACTGAGTGCTGAAGCAAAGGGTTCACTAAGACCCTTGCTGAAAGCTAAAGTGCTAAACTAGTGAACAAAATACCAGAGTAGCAAAATAACAGAAGAGTATCGGGTGCTCAGAGCTAGCACTCCTAGTATATGCTCAGGTTCGATATATCTAGGTTACCTGGTGGTTCTCTGATGAGATGTGAGGAGCTCTCATATTTGTCTCTGTTGAGCTGTCTCTCGATTCGGTGGAGGGCGTGGTCTCCTCGGTCTCTGGATCCGGTGGGCTATGTCAAGGGTGATGCCTCATCTCTGGCGGTCACCTCTGAGGAGGGCTGAAATAGACCGAACCTCGATCGTGCGTGCTCTGGTCCCTCCCCGTGTCGCACGTGGAGTGTGTCTCTCATCTGGCAGCATCGTGGTGGACACTCCCACTGTTAATCCATGATGCTCTCATCTCATCAAGATCCTCGTCCTGAGCCTCACCGACAGCTAACTCATATGCATAGAAGTCTGTAACAAGTGTCTGTGCTCTGTTGATCTCGGTTACCTGTGGCATTAGTCCCTGCTGCTCTCTGGTCTGTCGCATCAGTATATCTCTCTATCCTTGCATCTCAATCAGATAGAGCCCAACACAATCCTAATCGGGACCTGATTTAGCATTTGTTGATTGAGAAACACAAGCCATGCCCCTCCTGAAAGAGGCATCGATATCATCCTCGGATCTCATAATAGACTGGGCAGACACATAGAAAGTGCTCCTCTGTCTCAATCTCCTCCATCTGGAATAGTGTGCAAGTCCTTTGCTCTCGGGGTATACCCGCAGCTCTCCCTGCCTCAATCCTCAATTGATGTGACAAGACTCGCAACTGATCGATGGCAATTCTCAATGCATGTGAGACTCTCCTATCCTCAAGATACTGAGGTCTGATGACAAGACCGTGCTCCGAGACCCTCATGAAGTGGTCATGGTAGAATTGGATCTTGGTGGAGAACTCCTCTTCCCCCCAAACCCTAGATGTATGGAGTTGGAGGAGGTCCAATCGTACGATACGGTTGATCTCATCTCGTGGGATCATCTTAGGTGGTGCATCCAAATTGTACTGAAAGGGGGGAAGTCTGTCCATCTAAATGCCGTGACTAACAAACCATGTGGATACTTGTGCATATCATGCTATATCAACACCGCTCTCTACTAGTCATCTGGAGGACTCCAATGCTAACCTCGGTAATCTCCACTGGGGTAAGGCCTAGACTCTGTGGAGGAGCGTCACTGTCTTAAAGATGGCATCAACTTGGAGAGGGGTCATGCCGAACTCTACCTGTATAATTCGATGGGGGACTAAGGGCTTACTCCAAATCATCCTGGATCCCATAATCACCTGTAGCCTCTCAAATCTCCTCCACTATGTCGCTGAAATATCACTTCCCCAGAATGGTGCTGCATACATGGCAGTCGGTCTCACCAGTATGTCAAAAAGCCAACCCTTCGTCGGAGGATCCTAGAAGTGTTCTTGGAAGCATCACCTCTCTAGTCAGGCTAGAGCACCCCGTCCTCGTGTGAGTTGTGCCATACCTGCATGGGTCATCGTGAAACTTGGTTTGGTAAACACTATCCCCAAATATGTGTAAGACTGCACTATCTCCACAAGCTCGTCACGGTATGTGAAGCTATGGCGACGGAACACTGCTTGTGAGGTGTTGAAGATCATAACCTTGGTTTTCCCAAGGTCAGCTGTCAAATCTCTCTCTCTGCAGAACATCTCTAGAGCCTCTAGATGTTTCTATAGTCCCTCTGTTGAGGATAGTATGAGGACTATGTCATCTGCGTACAGCAATATCTGCACCATCAGGTTAGCAAGAAGTGAACCCTCTCTACCTAGGCGATCGTCAAAAGAAGTGATCTCGTCGATATAGAGCCTGAAAATAGTCGGTGAGAGGGAGCAGCCTTGTTTCACTCCGATAGTGCTCTTAACCCAATCTGATAGGCCTCTTGAGGCACATACCTTCCCTTTGACGGATTCATATAGACTCATGACCCCACAAATCATGATCTCTGGGAGTTGCAGCTCCTATAAACTCCTGATCAGGCAAGAACGTGGGATAGTATCAAATGCCCTATGAAAGTCTATTAAGCAAGTGTAGATTTTTTGATGCCTCGATTTGCCTCCTCAATAATAGCCCTCAAGGTGAAAATGGGTTGGAGTGTTGTCTTCGAAAACCTGCCTACCCAAGAGCTAGCTGTTCGTGACCCTCTGTGTGGCTGCTAATCGCCCTCTCTAGTACTGACCCATATATCTTAGCCAAAGTGTGTCCAATCAAAAGAGTGCAATAGTTCCCTGTGTCCATGGGATCACCTGCCTTGCATATCGGTACTATGGTGGTGGTGCTCTAGGTAGGCAGGAAGCCATGGCATACGACATGGTTGAACAACTGTGCTAGGATCGAAGTCAAGATCTCTTGCCCATGCACAAAGTGTCTGCTTGGTTATTTCTCTCTGTGGCAGGGGACACAGTCTCCGTGATCTCTATATTTGGTGGGCCATGTTGAGAGTGATGTCTCTGGTGAGTGGGAGCGAGCTTTCTATGGGCATTTCATCTTAACGACAAGGAAAGGGAAAGGGGAAGCATGCAAAGAAGCGTGTGGAAGCTTACAAGCATTCAAATACCTCACAAGAACCATTGTATTGAAATAGGAAAATTCCAACATTTTGATGAAGATTGAGAAGTTCCTAGGAAGCAGTGTGCTCACATAGAGGAAGCATTGATGGGATATCTGGGCTGTTTTCACTACAAAGTCATTACACAAACATGGACAATGTCAAAGGATATCATAGGAAAAACCTGCATTTTCTCCATTTAAAATAAGCTTAGTTGGAGGAGGGTCTCTACTTTTGGATGCCAACAAATCCTCTCCATCGTCACTACATTATATTAATGACATGATGATCAGAAGTAGGAGGACAAAGCCTCCTTCTCCCACTCATAGCTCCTTCATTCAAGGTTGCTACGATATCCTTATTATTCTCAATCCTATTTGCTATTGTTCCAACAAAGCTTCTCCATCGTCACTACATGATATTAATGACATGATGATCAGAAGTAGGAGGACAAAGCCTCCTTATCCCCTCCAAGTAGAGTTGTGATGGGTTGAACCTTCATCATGCGTGTCCCAGTCCGTCTCTGCATCTCTGGCTGTGTCTCTGTCTCTAAGCTCAATCTATGACAATCTCATGTGTCAGTGCCTCCTCTTGCTCTCTGATCTGGTGCAACATAGTATCGCATCTCCATCAAGATAGAGACCAACATAGACTTGGTCTTGGAAGTGGATCAGACGGGAGAGAGGCCCAAAACCAAATCCCTCTTGAACAGGCAAATGGTATTGCCCTCCGATCTCATAGTAAACGGGGCAAGTACATAGGACGTGCTTCTTTATCTCCACCTCTAGTGTGCATAGTCTACAAATTTACTGCTCTCTGGGCGTACCGGTGGCTCTCCCTGCCTCAATCCTCGGCTGATGGGACTAGACCCGCATCTATCCGATGGTGATCCTCAGAGCATGTGAGACTCTCTATCCTGCAAATACTAGGGGTTTGATAATCACTTAGTTCTCCAAAACTCTCAGGAAGTGATCACGAGAAAGATGCAACCTCTTGAAAAGACGAAGAAAGTAAATGTCCGGGTGAGCAAGCTCTCCTTGTGATGAAGCCACGCATATGCTACTATTGCAAGTGACCTGGGCATGTCATTAAGGACTCTCGCAAGAAGCAACGAGACAAGGTGCTTAATCATCGTCCAACCATGAAGCCAATCTTGTATCCTCTTGGTGATTAAAAAATTGTGTTGCTTGGTGACATCTTTCTCTCATGCTCTTTCTACATTCTGCATTCTCCTTTTAGCAATCTAGAATATAGGACTGCACTCTTTCCCTTCACAAAGGCAAGTATGTGGGCTCGGATGGGTTGACATCCTCGTTTTTTATTGCTTTTTGGGACATAATTGGGGACCATGTTACCTCAGTCATGTAGGCTGTTGGGGATTGTGGTGTTATGCCTAATTCACTAACAAAGGGTGTCATTTATCTTATCCCAAAAAGGGTTGTAGAATTTGATTTCTCAATGCAGGCCAATATTCTTTTGGGCACATTTTATAAGATTTTGGCCAAAGCTATTAGTCTTCGCTTGCAGCCCATTCTTCTAGATCTCATCCATGATAAATAAATGGGCTTCATGCATGGCCAAAGCATCTTTGATAATATCTTCTCATTTTAGGAGGCTGTACATTAGGATGTGCAGAGTGGCCAATGGCTTGCCATTTTATTATTGGATTTCAAGAAAGCTTATGACAGATTAGATTGGGGTTTTTTGGAGGGTACGCTTCTATGCTTTAGATTTTTAGAAGCTTGGATCATAGGGGTTTCTCAAAAGAAAAGATAAGCACCTAGCAACCCTCAGCTAGGTGCTTATGAGAGGAGATAGGAAAGAGAGGTTTCAGATCTCTACATCAGTCCGACAAGGATGCCCTCCTGCTCCTTCTTGTATTTATTGTGACTGAAGCAATGAGTATTTTCTTGAGATCTCAGGCATACATTATTGGGCTAAGACTCCCCCTGAGATAGAATGAGGAGATTTTGGACAGTGAGTTGGTGGATGACACTGCTATTTTTTTTGGATGCCTTGGATTTATTTTACTTTGTAGTAGGTGCACATATTAATTGGCATAAATCCAATCGCTTTTGGATTAAGGACAAAGACACTCTAGATTGGGGGGTTTACTTCAATTTCACTTAGATTTTGAGAGGTGTTTCTGTCAGGTACTTAGGCCGCTAGGTTGGCGTGGGCACCTCCCCTTTGCAGGAATTTACTCTTTTGTTGGAAAGTATTAGGAGAAACCTCCTTTTTTGGAGTTCAGCCAAGCGTAACCTTGCTTCCAGGGTGGTTATGGTCAACTAGGTACTTTGGCCACGACATGGTTTGTTTGCTCTTGTTGGTGCCATTCTAGGGATCGCATCAGATAGCTCAAAAGGCTGATAAGATATTTTCCTTGAAGTGGACTAGATGGTTCGGCAGACACTAGAGCTAGGGTGGCTTGGGAGACCTTGATCCTCCCCATGAGGGAAGGGGGTCTCAATATCATAGAACGAGACTTGCGGAGCATGGCCTTATTAGGCAAGGTTGCCGTCAAGGGGCTTCTGCCAAGACAAGGATTTGTTTCATGCGATGCATTCAATCTTGATCTCCTTTCATGGGTGAGGATTGGATGGACAGAACTAGGTGGATTTTTACCTCAGGGCTCTCTTCACAGTAGCCATTCTAAAAGCTTGGGTTAGCTTCAAGAGTACTCTTTGGAGAGTTTACCACTTCTCTCAAGAGAGATTGATAGGCAGCATATCAGGTGGAATGAAAGTATACTTTATGAGCTCTTGGCACTTCTCATTATATGCAATGGTCTAAATGAGAGAGAGGTCTCGCTTCCCTTGTGGACTCTTGGAAGGATTTTAAAAACCTTCCAGATGATCGTAGACTCTAATTAGTAAGACTCCTCAGAGGAAAGTGGACTGCTAGTGCTTAGAGTGTGCCATCTGCCTCCTCGAGTGTGGGAACTGAGAGCGAGCTGAACCAGGCTGCTCCCGCTGCCCCCCTCCCGACTCCTCCTTCCTGCTCCCCCTCTCTGCCTCTTCCCTCTATGTCCTCCGCTACCTCTCTGCTCCCCCCTCCCCGTCTCCCCTCGCCTACCTTCCCCGCCTCCCCGCGCTGCCCCCTCCCGCCTCCCCTCTCCGCTTCCCCGCTCCCCCTCCTCCTCCCCCTCGCCGCTGCTTCTTCCGCCTCCCCTGTTGCCCCTGCCTGCCTCCTTCTGCCGCCTCTACCTCCTCGCCCTGTTGCCTTCTCCGCCTCCTGCCGCCTCCCCCCGCCTCTACCACCTCCCCTCCTGCCTCCCCCCGCCTCTACCCCCCGCCGCCTTTCGCCTCCACCTCTACCTCCTCCCCCCGCCGCCTTCTCCTGCAACCTGCCGCCCCTACCTCCTCCCCCCTCGCCGCCTTCCCCGCCTTCTCCCCTCTACCACCTCCCCTCCGCCTCCTCTTCGTCTCTTGCCTTCGTCTTCTCTCCCTCCTCGCCTTCTCCTCCCCCCCTCCTTCTCTGCCTTCCGCCCTCCTTGCCTCCCTCCTTCCTCTTCCATTCTTAACCCCCCTCATGCCGCCTCATCTCCGCCTCCCCCTCTGACGTTTTTCTCCCTTTTCTTCTTCCTCCTTGTAGCAGGAGCATTTGCGCTTGTTAAGGCGAAAGAAAACCTTGGTGGTGACCCTTGGTCTGGCCAGAGGGGCTTTATGGCAGCACCCTCGAACCCCATGGCCGTTAAGATTCTTCTTTCCCCAGCTGACAAGCAACAGGTACAACAGGCAGTTCACTCCCCCCAGGACAAGGCGCTTGTAGGTAGAATTGTGGGCCTCATGCCTACATGGAGACAAGTGTGAGAGTGGATCCAGGTGAGCTTGGCATTAGAAGGAGACTACATCCAGGAGGTCACCATCTATGGATGAGGCGTTTTCCTCATTCAACTGAGCTCCCCCGACACTGCCTCGACACTTGTGGAGCAGAGCCCCATCTTCCTTGGCCCACATCTTGTTCACCTCTTTCCTTGGTATCATGGGTTTATAGTGGAGGACATGGATAAGACACACCATGTTCCACGTTTCTCGGTTACACTTCGCTTTCCAGGGCTCCCCAAGGAGTATCGAGCCATCCTCCCTTCCATTGGTCGGGCATTTGGCACAGTGCTTGAGTCCCCGCCAGAGTTGGCCGCCTTAGTTTTAGTAGATGATGGAGTCCCTAGGATCAGACTGGTGGTTGAGAGCCTAGAGTCCCTCCCAGAGTTGATTCTTCTCGAGACCCTTGAAGGAGGCACACTTCGCTAGAGGGTGGATATTTTTGGGTTACCAGGCCAGTGTCTTCAGTGCAGACAAATGGGCCACCTCGCCAGAGATTGCCCTCGTGGCCTCCCTCGTGCACCTCCCTCCCCCATCCGCAGAGTACATAGAGTCAGCAGGCTCGGGCCCAGTGTCCTCTCAGGCAGAAGCAACAGGAGTCTCAGACCCCTTGTGTTACCCCCTCAGAAGGGGACTGGACCTAAGTTAAAAAGAAAAAGAACCCAAGCAAGTAGGCCCGCGAGCGCCGCAAGCAGAGGGCCAATTGTAGAGAGAGGGACAGGATTGACCAAGAGGCCCCGAAGGAGGAATAGCAGGAGCCACCTCCTCCAGCGGCAGGGGCCACCGCCCGTCCTGACGGTGCTCAGCTTCGGAGGTTCAGTCTCTGATTCCACCCTTGCAGTAGCAGCGAGCCCCAGGAGCTCCAGATGCTGTGATGGCGGAAGCCACATACGCTAGCCCGATGGGGGCCGCAGAGGAGCTGATCCAGAGCCCGACGAGCCTGACCAGCAGAGGGGCCCTGTGGTCCTTGTCCCTCCTCCTCCCCCTCCTCTCCCTCCCCCCCCAGACCCTTCCCCCTCTTCTTCTTCACTTCCCCCTCCCCCTCTAGGGTTCCCCTTGCCCCCTCCCCCTACCCTCAGCCCCTCCTCCTATAGTCACCCTCACCACCCGCCCCCCTCCCTCTATCCCCCGCGTCCCCACCGCTCCCTCTCCTACTGTCCCCCTCTCCACTTCAGCAGCAGGTTCTTCCGCTTCGAAACACCTACCAGTTGGCAAGGGAACAATGATGCCCCCTTCTGCCTCCTCATCGCAGCAACATGCCTGTTTAAGGAGGGATCTTGAGGGACGAGGCTCGTCTTCCCAATCAGCGGCCCTTAACCTCCAGCCTGGGCATCCCTTACCGTGGGACTTCTAGAGGTTAGGACCCTGTAACTACTTGGAGGTTTTGGATTGGAGGTTTTGGACTCTTATCCTCTACCTTTGGAGGTAATGCTGATGGTCCTTCAGCCCCGAAAGGGGGGTTTGATCAGTGCAGTGAAATCTCTGACACACCCCGTTTGGGGATTTCCGTTTGCCTCCACAGGGGTGGAGAAATGGTCCTCGGAGGTGTTCGATGCTATTTTGGGGAATCAAATTACACTCATGATGGATGAGTGGATGGGGCCACGTGGACTAGACCTTTGGTACGTCCATGGTGCGGAGGTGAACTTTTAGTTGAGCTTCACGTGCGAGGAGCCGGTGTGGTTTTTGGCGGTAGGAGTTATCAGATTGCCGCTGAAGGCAAAGGTGGAGCAGGCACACTTCTGGCCCCTCCAGAAGTGTGTGGAGCTGTTTGGGGTGGAAGCCTCCTTCATGATGAAGTGGGCATGGAAGATCGGTATTGAGCCGGTATCCACACTAGTACGACGACACACAGATACTGACTACTCGCCCTCTAAACCCCCAACAAAATCACACAAAGCAGTCTTTCTGGGACAGGCACCCACTCACAAGAGAGCCTTGTTCCCAACTCCCCCACCCTCATGAGCTGGAACATAGTGAGTTGGAACGTACACGGGCTCCACGACTATGCTCGTAGCTAGTCGGAGTACCTAATACTCCGACAGGAGTTGCAAAGGGCAGTGGTAGGACGGGCAGTGGACATCCTTATGATTCAGGAACACATGTTTTCAACTTCAGACATCAGACGATGCCATCACCTTCTCCCAGGGAGAGGTCAAGAGGAGTGGTCCCCTGCGGTAGGAGGGAGTGGAGAGGTCTGCATCTCAGTCTCACAGACTTTTTCCCCAGAAGTCTACGACCAGGGCGAGCTCATTCCAGGACGTGCAGTTTGGATGGGAGTTCGGACGGGAGAGTCCAGCGGGATCCTGAACGTGTATGCCCCAGTGTGCAGACAGCACCGCCCGGCCTTTTGGAGGAGGCCGTCAGAGTGTCGTTCGGATGTAGACTCCTGGATTGTTGGAGGTGACTTCAACAACCTGGAGTTTGGGGAAGACAAGCAGGGCGGAGCCTCTTTTTCTGAGTTGCCAGCAACAGAGCGTAGCACTTGGGAGCTGTTCATTTTCATGGTCAGTGGCAGAGACCCGTGGAGAGAGCCAGATTTCAGCAGGACACGTGGCAGCCTTCTCTTCTCCTTTGGACAGAGGAGACATGATGGATTGCTAGAGAGACTAGACCGTATCTATGTTGGGGACTGGACACTACATAGAGGCGGATCTACTGGGATTCACGAAGGTACCACAATGTCAGACAACTCTCTAATGGTACTTCACTTGGATCAGTCCCGCCGAGGTCTCCCCCAGAAGGAGGTCCGCATTCCAGAGGACCTCCTGCAGGACGAGGAGATTTAGCAGGTCATGGCAGGGATTTGGGAGCAGTAGGAGATGGCACCCTGTGAGGGTTGGGCTACGTGGGTGGCCGATGCGATTCAGAGGAGCTGTGAGGAGCTGCAGGCTCACACCCTTCAGCAGAGGAGTACCCTTCAAGAGCGAGAGCGGGCTTTGAGGAGAGACCTCGCATCCATCGAGAGGCTCAGGGAGTAGGACCCAGTGTCTTAGTGGCTTAGTGATAGATTTGAGAGCGCTCGTCACGAGCTCGAGGACACGGAGGTGCGGAGGGTTGAGTTCTCCTATCATTTCTCTCGGGCCCGATGGGTGCAGCAGGGGGACAGGATGACGAAGCAGTTTTTTTAGACCATTGGGTCCCGTTCGGCAGGCACACAGCTACAACATCTCCGGGACTCGCAGGGCATCATGCACATTGACCCGCAGGAGATTCTGGACATGACCACGGGTTTCTACAGCCAGCTCTTTCAGATGGAGAGGATGATCCTAGCTGGTCTTGTGGCCCGAGAGCTAGTTTGGGATCACGTCCGCCAGTAGTCTCGCAGGACTAATGCAACAGACTTGAGGAGCCTTTCACAGATAAGGAGCTCTGGGAAGCCCTCAAGGCTCTCCCGACCTAGAAGTGCATGGCTTGACTCGGGCCTTCTTCCGGAACTTCTGGGAGATTATCTCCACCCCTTTCCATCTAGCTTGCTAGGAGATTTTTGACACAGGCCTTCCCCCTCAGTCTTTCAGCAGGGGGTGGAAAGGGGGAGATAGGTCAAACATCCGACAGTGGAGGCCGATCACTCTTATTTCTTCTGGCTGGCCGCCCACGGAGGCTTGCCCATCGGACCGTGGTTGGAGCAGATGCGAGTGGACAGGCAGTGCCATTGTTGCTCCGATGGTGCCCTGGAGACTATCCCGCATTGCCTGTGGAGCTGTCGTAGCGCAGCGAGGATCTGGATCTGAGCCCTCATGATCATGCCATGTATGCAGAGTCTTCATAGAGACTACACCTGGGGGATGGTGGCTTGGTGTACTTTTATTGACTTTCTCCCTTGAATCCTCCCCTTCTCTACTACCTTTTCTTCCTAACCTGGTACCATCACCAATAAGTTATCCATCTGTGCCTTGCTTGGCGAGGCCCTATCAGATATGACACCGCCAACACTTGAATGTATTCAAACATTGTGGAAAGGTGCATGTGTGGATCCAAGTTGTACTGCCAAGTTGCCACTGTGTCATCTCATGTTGCAGCTGCAAGCTCACTGATGTAGCCACAACCAGTCACACCCACAACTTCAATGCTGTAGTCGCAACCCAAGTTCTGAGCTACAACTTCAATTGCAATGCAACTAGTTGCAGCTGAGCTGGACTGCCGTAGCTGTAGATCTGCAACCCCAGTGCCCAATTGCAGCTGTAGCTGTACAGAAGGCTGCACACAAACATGATTGATTGGCTAGTCAAACGATTTATACATTTGATATCAAATGCAAGTTCATAGCCTCTTAGAGGATTGCAGGTACAGCAAGGGCAAGAAAAATGACAATAATGAAAAGTCCATATAAGAACTACTCTAAAAATTATAACAAAAAGACAAGAGACAAGAACAAAGGAAATGAGTTCTTGATGAGCAACGAGCACAATCAGAACTCTAGTTGTTATGTTGTATGTGTTGGAAGAAATAATTTGGCGTAAATCTTTTGAAGAATGCATGTCATTTCTTTTTACAGTTTCGATGACATGTTTTGAAAATTAAATTGAAGTTTCTTGTCTCAAGTAGGCAACTTGACAAATTCTGTGATAGGGTCTTGTTGTCAAATCACGAATGGATTCTTTGGAAAATCATAAGCTACCCTTTGCTAAAGATTTTCCTCAGCAATGTGACCTGATCAGTTCAGTAAAGGTAAACATTTATTCTCCCATTATCATTCCTTCAATCAAATTCCATTCTTTGGTTCCTAGCTTGTCTTATATTATTATGGATAGCGAAAGCGGAGAGGTATGGGCATGCTTGGTGGGTATGGTAGACTTAATTTTATGTAGCTCATAGTTGAAGATTAGACGTTTCTTGCAGGCTGTTCGCCCTACTGCTCTTTTAGGGTTTTCAGGTCAAGCGAATTGCTTCACACAGGAAGTATGTCAGACAATGACGAGTTTCAACAAGGTGAGTTGTCAAGATGTCAGGGTTTTTCACCATGTTTCTTCGATAATCAATCTTCAATCATTGACCATTGATGAATATCAGTGCCCTTCAATGAATCTTGTTTAGGAGGTCATGTTTCATTCAAACTTGATATACATACAATTCTTTCCAGAGGCAATTGCCTTTTCTGCACCCAAGGCTTCAAACATTGTAAAAGATTTTCCACATTATTGATTCCTAATCAAACAAACGTATGTAAAAACCACAGTTTAGAAACACAATGCAAAAACTACAGTTCAAAGTACTATCCTTGTAGGCTAGTTAGAATCATTCACGCATAAGTAACCATGGGAAGGCACAATATATCTCAATCTTGAGAAGAATGCCCATTTCTGTGGCTGAAGAGATTGGGTGTTCCATGATGCTTAAAATTTTGATGAAATAAAATAAAATGCTGCTAACATAAATACAGAAAGGGTAACATATAGACTAAATGATTTGTTGAGTTCATGGATGGATGGATGGATGGAGAGAGAGAGAGAGAGAGAGAGAGAGAGAGAGAGAGAGAGATGATATGATTGTATTAAAGTCCTCTTGAGACCCTTCAGGATCTATGGGATTGGTGGCCATCGTGTTTGTACTTTGACCCCATAGTTCTCCTATGAGAAAGCGTTTACATAGTGTCTCTATTCTTCTCCAGTAAGTTCTAGAGATCCCGGGTGCCTAAGTTAGGCATCCATAGAGGATCATTATTTGCACAAGCATGAAGATATGGTCCAAAGTAACTTGGTCCTGCCTAAACCCAACCTAATCCTCTACATGCATGCCTGCCCACCGAGTTTGCTCAATGTATCTAAAGCGCTGATCCATACACCTTGGCCATCAGATGACCAACAATGATAGTTTGACATTTACTAGTGTCTCTCCCACTTTGTAGATTGATGGTGTTGACGCTCTAGGGAAGGAATATCTTAAAGTCGGCTTTGTTAAATTGGATTGGTGCAAGTATCTCCCAACCATGAGTCTTGCAAACCTTTATGATCCTTGGACTTGCCATTTTATTGCTTCCTTCAATCAGGAGGTGTTGAAGAGCTGAAAACTAGTGGGACAGCCGATATACTTGAGACCTTTGGTCGGGACTGGTTGGGGACATCATGTAGGTTGTTGGTATAGGTCTTTCAAAGGCCAAAGCCTTGGATCCAAATTCAGGGTTGATGGATCCAAATTTTGATGTAAGTTGATGTTCCAAATACTCCATAAGAAAGGTAGGAATACATTGGTTGATGGATCCAATTCAATGCCAGATGCCATCTGGCCAATGTAGTGGAGTCGACCAACTCTTCAACTAAACCTATCAGTCCTACTAGATAGTGCTCTTTATTATGCTTAAAGCGCTGATTCAAGCTAACATACACCTTGGTATATTCAGAATAGGACTTTATAACATTATTTTTACTCAACCATGCACCTTGGCTGCAGAATGTTGGATCAAAACCATAGCAATCTATTGCAGTTCCTTTCTTGAACAAGAAAATTTTGTTATGAAAAATGGGTTTACCCTTCAAATTAGCCTTTTTGTTAGGACTTCTTGTCTTATCTTAGCATCTCTGAATTGATCAAGGGTTTTTCCCAAGTAGCAATCTCTTCCAACTCTCCATGTACTCTTCAATCTGCCCTTTATCCATTCGAATTTCTTATGCGTGAAATTGCTTGTTGTATCCAATGGGCTGATTGCATCCTCTTTCGCCCTAGCATTTTAAGGTTGAGAGCTTTATTCTTTCTTGTACTCTCTTCTTCAAACATTGTTTGTGCTTCCTTGGCATATGCTTTCAGCTTGGATCCTATTTTAGTTTCCATCTGCTTGGATTCTTCCATCACCTTCCAAAGCTTTTCTTCAAGGTAGCACTCTCTTGCATCAAGACATGCAATGCTTATTGTGGGGAGTTCCGCCCCTTCTTTGTGGAGTTCTTGCACCTCTAACTGATGTGATCGTAAGAGTCTTGCTTTTTTATCATCTTCCTGAGGGATTGAAGTTTCTTTCCCATGCAAATCTATGAAGCTAGCCATTTTATCCATTCACAAGATAATGCATTCTTTTGCTCTGACCAATGTCATCCGGTTTGGGCATTGTCTTGAACCTCTTCAAGTTCACCATTGCGTGTCATCTTATAGGTGAAAATAATGATCCCCAATGTGCATAAAAGCAACCCAAAGCAAAATGCATTATGTTATTTTTCGGCTCAGTGTTCATTGTCAACGAAGTCATTGACTCCTGTCAGTTTCATGGACAGAATTTTGTAATGCCTTTTTTTCAAAAAAATTGCTCCTTATGAAGTTGTGTGTTTGCCTTGCCCTTATTATCTGTTTTCGCGCCCCGGCGGGGGGGGAGGGGGGGCTTTTGGCAAGCCTCTTTGCTTTGCATATGGTCAGATTGCGCCAACCCTTAAGGCTTGGACGTGGTGTCACTGACCCTGAAGATGGGCTGCGATTAGCAGGCCGAGTGGCTGTCTAAACAAGCCCGGAGTGGGGGATATGGGGGCAAGTAGACCCTAACGTGAAGATTGGAAGCCCAGACTATGTTGAGATTATTCCATCATGGTGTCTAGAGGGGTAGTAGTCTCCATCAGCTTGATTGGCTGTTGTAGATCTTGGATAGGATTTGGATTGGACGATGGAGGCTTGGGTGCCTATATGATAGGTGGTACCTTGTGGCTCTAGGTGTGGATCACAAGGATCTTTGTATGTGAAGCTGATAGTCAATGCAGTCACTTACAAAGCTTTGGCTCTAATCTTGTGGTTCTTCATTCTTCTCTTATCCCTCATCCCACGTGTGGTTCTAGCTCTCTCCTCCTTCGTCCATTTCTTGACATGGTATTAGAGCTCTAGGTTCTTCTTTCTTCACTTTCACTTGCCATCCTATGCAGTCCTCTTCCTTCATCTAGTTGGTCATCTTCCTTGTTGCGTGACTTTACTATTGCAGTACTCTCTTGCTGCCCATTAGTCCTTAATGGAAGGAGTGTCATTGTTGCTGAAGTTGGTCGACTACTGTTCTAAGCATTGTGAATTCAATATCTGAGACTGGTTGCCTCTAAACGTTGATTTGGGTTTCTATCTATGCTACTGGCTAAGTATATATGAGGCGCCTCTGTATCAAAGACAATTGACAAGTCACCACTCTTTTTAAGAGGCAGCTCTGCGTGTTGAAAGCAGCACCGATTTAATTGATGTCTATAATGGCTGCTAGTTTTTTTCCCACGGAGAGGTTTCATTGCTAGGATTTATCATCGTAGTTCAATCTCTTTCTTTGGGGCGCTTCTTTAACAATACAGTACCGGTTAAGTGCTTGAGAGATGATTCATTGCTTTTATGTAGTATTCTTCATTACAGCAGCTCGTTCAGTGTACAGAGCTGGCTTATTCTTCAGATTTGTATCCAGCAGCACTATATCGTTGTCTTCTATTGCTAAAAGAGATTCTATGTTAGAAGGAGGTACTTGTCGACTCTCGGCTTGACCGGTTGACGCCTTGCAGTCTTATTTCGAGTTGCAGTCTCTTGAAGCTTCCAGGAGGTGTTTCTTCTTTGTGGTGTCTATTAGAACTGCCTCTCCCACCACAGTCAACCTGTGTATTAAAAATCTGCAGCAACCATCGACTCTCTTGGCGTCGCTCTGCTTGGTTAAAGAATATTGGCCGCGGGCAAATAGGCGACCACTAAAGGCTCTAGAAGCATTGACAGGGAAATATTGGTGTAAAGGAGAGAGTGAGTGGTTGTAGAGATTGTCATCACTTCTTCTCGGATGTCCTCTTGAGGTCTAAAAAGCATAATGATAGACTACATAGAATTCACAATAAACAACAGCACATGACCTGCAAGTCTCCAACAGACGTGCCAAACTGGGTCTAGGACACATGCGATAAAAGAGACAACGTCACAAGCTGTCTGAAAACCTCAAACTGGCTGTGGGCAGCAACGTTAAATCATGTGCAATTGAAAAAGGAGAAGGGAAGGCAGCGATCCAACTAGATGCATCATCACAAAAGAGTAAAGGCGTGGAAGAAGGGAGGAGAGAGAGAAAACACAGCACTAGAAATAAGGGCTCGCCTCCCCCGAAGGTCTTTATTGCACCACGAACTCTTTTACAACTAGCTCACAGAGGAGCAAGAAGCCTCGAATTTTGGTTCCAGGAGCTTGGAAACTCTCTTATTTATAGAATTAGGGGCAGCCATTTTGCCCCTAAGAGCTGGGAGCTTTTCATTTAGGGAAAGCTGGCTGAGCTAGTCTTTTGGAAAAATACGCCCATAAGCTGTAGTTGGTGCTTTTACTCCCTGGCGCACTTGAATCCATAACTAGAACTACATAAAATAATAAAGTCTCACTCAAACCACAAGAATACGTGGAACGATAACAGAGAAAGAGAACTGACTACATCTTGAAAAATTCACACATATCTGCTTACAACAACGTGCCATAGATAAAGAGCACGTAAATGCCACGAGCATCAATCACGGACAGGCAGCATACAGTTGAGTAGATCTCGCCAGAATTTAAGGATCTCCAAAATTGTTGCCAAGGAGCTGCCTACAGATTCGCCTTGCATCACCACCTAATTCCATGCAACACTTAATGTGGCATTTCCATGCAATTGGCCAGTTTGATGGATCTACTAGGGGACCCTATCTACAATTTGCTATCCACCCAACATCCCCCTCAAATGGAGGATGGGGTGTTGTCTTAAGATCTCCTATGAGAAAGGACCTGCTGTCAACAAACCGACTAATGCCCAAGACAAAGAGCATTGCTTTAAAAGTTGACGCAAAAACATAAGTGAGAAAATGAGAGACATCAAAGATATCTTGCCAACAAGACTCATAGTCGATCAGAGTTGAATAGACAAACCGTTATTTGGACCTTAGCTATCAAAAACAACATTATTTTGAGCCTCAACGTAAGTCGACTCATCTGCTACAACACACAGCTCAGCGAACTCTTGAGTCACAGCAACACGAGCATCTTCTTTTGGTTTGTCGGCTTCCTCGTTCTTTTTTTTTATGTCGTCTTCTTTTTGAAGTAGAACTAATCCATGTGCCTTGGCTTCCCCCGATAGCCACATGCCAGTTGCCTTCCTTTTTCTTTTGCAGTTTTGCATGCATATGCTTGCTCCACACCAACACTCCATACCAGCCAATGTTCTTCATCCATCAGGGTGGCAATCATCTCGGCCAGGGTGATCTCACTGTTGACCCGTAAGATTTTATACTATATTATCAAAGGCTGGAGTTAAGCTGGAAAGAAGCACGGCCTTTGAATCGTCATCTTCCACACGAACTCCAAGATCAACCAGTTGTCTTAAAATTAAACGCATCTTGTTTAAGTGTTCACCTAGCAATGATTGTCAGTCATCTTAAGACTGAAGAACTCCTGCTTCAATAATACCTTCAAGTTCTTCAATCGAGAGCCGAATAGTGTTTCAATTTGACCTAATTCTCATAAACTGATTTTGCAGAGTCCAAATGATGATGATACTTGCCCCCCAATGCGTTGCCAAATTCTGAGAGCTCTTTCATGTTTAGTCTCCCACTGGCTTGTCTTATTGAGATGACTTGCGTAGCTTTGCTGGACGGTTTCTTCTCTGTCCCTAAAATAATGGACGACAAGCCTTCTCCCCTTAGTAGAGACGAAGACATGACTGCCATGCAGGGAAGTTCACACCATTGAAATTCACGAGCTTCACAGACTCTACAGACTCTCCGTTTGATTCCATGGTGTCACCTGCTCTAATACCTACTATTGAATCCAGAATCAGTATTACATAAACTAATAAATTCTCACTCAAAAGAAATTGCACAAGAGTATGCGGAAAGAATACATAGAAAAGAGAACTGTGCTGCAAAAAAAGGAATAATGACTACATCTTGAAAACTTCACGCATCTCAGCTTACAACAATGTGCCGAAGATAAAGAGCACGAAATACCCACGAGCATCAATGACGGACAGGAGACACTCGGCCGAGTAGACCTTGCCAGAATTCAAGGGAGAAATGAGCTCCAAAACCTTTGCTGAGGAGCTGCCTACAGATCGCAAAGTAATTTCATGCAACACGTGTTTGATGGACTCTACTAGGAGTCTGCTATCCACCCAACAGTTTTAGCAATTTCTAAGGTCCTACACAACCAATAAGCAATATGCAACACTTTAACCCATTAGAGGTTAGTTAATGCATGCACTCTAGTTCTTGGACTAATCCTAGTCCCTACAATGCTGACTAACCAATGTATAACAAAGGAAAATAAACTTGCTCTAGTCAACCAAAGACAGCTGTCTTTTACCAAAGTCGATAAGAAGCTCTTATTTTATGGGAGAAGTACAATTTCGTGAGATGGAAAGTGGCCAATGGAGATCCACAAGCCAAGCAGAAGCCTGCTTAAGAGAAATTGCAGAGGAGCAAGCTCATGCATGCCTCTATTAAAAATTTTAACCATGCGATAAGGAGTTTTGACTAAGCTGCAGCTTCTTCTCACAATATTTCTGAATTGAACCTAAGGAGACTGACAGCTACATTGTTTGGTAGCACAGGAAGAATTTGTTGGACACCCTTTTTAAGATTAGAAAACAAATATTATGAATGTAGATTTTCACTTATTTTCATGAAGAATGTGTGACCCATGATAAGAGTGGTGTAGCTATTTAGAGCTGCAGCTGGTGATTATATGAATTGGTTTGTCTAGTTCTTCCCATACATCATGCTGGTCACAAGGAATTATTAGAGCATTTAATCCCCCCCCCCTCCCTCTCTCTCTCTCTCTCTCTCTCTCTCTCTCTCTCTCTCTCTCTCCGCAGATACGAGATATCTTTGCAGCCACCAGGATAGCCACCATGGCACCCGGCTATGTGTGTTGAGTAACTAGCTTTGAGTACTAGTTTTTTGAGCTTTTGAATTTTCGCAGCATATCAGTCAGCAAGGGCTTTAGCGAGCCCTTTTCTTCAGCCCAAAGTGGCTTGTATGAGTTATCATTGGATTGTGCTTTCGTCTCATAGGCGCATGAGGCCTCCTGAAGATGGTAATCTCTCTCTCTCTCTCTCTCTCGGGATTTCACAATGTTCAATTCCTTTTTGCCATGCAAATCTTTCTTATAGCAGGTGGATTATTTGGGGTTGTTCTAGTGCTTTTCTTTCCTGAAAGATATATTTTCTCCATTTTAATTCTGGGTTTTTGGCATCAAACTTCCATAAGATTCAATTTCTAGGACCAGTACAAAGAAAGAACCAGCAATGGGGGTTTTTCAGAGAAAGTGTAGTGCTATTGCCATTTTGTATCTGCAGGCCTAATCTTGGCCCTCAAGCAGGTATCTAATAAAAAATTTGTGTCCAAGTGTGTCGGGTTGCATTCTTACTTGATTCATGTGCTTTTAGAGGCCAATCATATTTGCTCTTTCACATCCTACTACACCGGAGTGTACAGCAGAGCAGGCATACACTTGGACCCAGGTATACATTACCTGTAGAGCTCTTCTGTGTGAATTGACAGCTGAATTTCTAGAATCTAAACAGAAAAATAGAAAATCATTCTATATGTGCTCAGTGCTCACTAACCAGGTAATCAAAATTCAGGGATGCTGTATTTTTGCAAGTGGCAGTCATAGTCAACCAGTTGAGGTCCATGGGAAATCATTTCACGCAGGACAGGTGCATTCATCAGCAAATTACTGCCTTATCTTATTATGTTTTCATGTCAGGCAATAACCATAATAGCACAAATTTTGGTGATTGTTCAGGGCAACAGTGCTTTCATATTCCCTGGGATTGGCTTAGGTTGTGTTGTGGCTGGAGCAACTCGCATACGAGATGAGATGTTTCTAGCAGCAGGTTCTGTTACAATTAGTTTATTCTTCACATAGTTGTGTAGGATATGCATTCTAGGTTTGTAAACCAGTGAAAGATAATGAAAGCAAGACAAAGCTGTATCTCATTAAGGTGTTTTTGCAGCTGAAGCTCTAGCATCTCAAGTCACTGAGAAAGACCGGGATTTGGGACTCGTCTACCCCCCATTGTACAGGATTCGTGAAACTTCTGCCCATGTTGCCAAGGCTGTCGCAAACATGGCTTATAAGCTTGGTAATTATTGTTGTCACCAAAAAAGAAAAAGAAACCTCGACCATTCAAATGATTGCTGACTAGATGACAATGTGGAGCTCTGCGTCTTTAGACCCAACTAGCAATCTGACTTTCTTAAAATCATTTGTTGCTGCCTGTTCATGCAGAAATGTTTTACTTAACCATGACTGTGCTGAAGCGGTAGAAAAGCATGTATATAATAAAAAAGTGGGGGGATCCAGTTTGATATTGTTTAAATCTGGAAAGAAATTTGTGTGAAACCTCTTGTCTGTACAGGCATTTACGTGCTTTGACATTGTTAATGTCAGAAGCAGGATTCTAACCACAATTAATGGTGACATTGGTAATGTCTATGCAGGACTTGCCACCAATTTGCCCAAACCGCATGATTTGCTGAAAGTTGCAAAAGTACAAATGTGGAGTCCATCATATCGATGCTATAGTTGATGCCATACCACCAGGGGACTTGTTCTAAGAGCTATAATAAGCATGCTGAATTCATTGTATTAACTTGTTCTTGAAATGGTTTGTTGATGGTCCTTTAAAATCCATCTTATTATGCACTTTACAGAGTTAGAGGTTTCAAAAAGAACACCTTAGAACTTGAAAATTCATGCAAGAATAGAGATAAGACAAACTGTTGAAGTCTCATCATGGGGGCCCAAAGCAGAGGCACCGTACTTCTTTGCTAGCCTAAACTTTTATTTCTGGATTATTTATTGGGTGGTATTTGATAAGTTGTGTTGAGGCATACGTACTTAAATGGCTTCTCTGAAATAATTGATCACCAATCAATCACTTGGAGTGATTGCTCAAACTTTGAGGTATACTTTCTGAAATGGCTTCTCTGAAATCATTAATCACCGACCACTCATTTTAGCGACTTGTATCCCTATTAAGAACGTGTATGAGATACCGTTCGATTACAACCATGATTCTTTTGTCTCGAGTAGAAGTTGTCCGAAGCAAGTCTCCTCTGTCACAATGACGACTTGCCCAACGTGCGTGCCCTAACTTGACCCGACCCCATCCGTGAACCTTGAGTGTACCCTTTGAAGACACGTCTGTCAAGGTTGTGGAGTGAGCACTAACACTAGTACATCCACCTGTGACTGCCATGAGCCTGTTGCCTGTTAGAAGACATTGGATGTTGGATCCTCTTGTTGAATACCATAGGTTTTCTTCTGGCGAGTGCTTTTGGGCATTTTTCCATCTGGACAGATGTTGGCTTGTAGACATATTGCTTTTGCTCGTTGCCAGAGTTCTCAGGAGACTGTGCCTCATTTATTCTGGTTTTGTCCATGTTCTCGTGAGTTCATTGATCTTCTTCAACAGTGCCTGCGAGTGAGATTCCCGACTGTTCCTTTTAAGAAGTTTTTCTGGCTCTTTGATTTTCATCCACCCAGATCGGAGTTTCATCTTTTCTTTGTTTGGGTTTGCTATTGGGCACTCTCAACTTTATGGACAGACAGGAACTGTAAAGTCTTTGGTGATCCCAAATTTTTCCTGTTTGGGTTTTTTATGCGTTCTCTGCAACTATCTTTCTTTGATTGCTTGCAAATGCACTGCATAGATCATGATGTATATCTAGCATATACTGAGATTTTCAGTTGATGTACTTTTGGCTACCTCGTATTTGAGGTCGCTACTCTTGTAATATAATCGAATAAAAGTTCACTTTTAAAAAAAATGTGTACCAAAAATCCAAAAATATCTTCCAAAAGTTGCTCGAGGAAATCTCATCTGTAAGCATTGATGAAGAAAACCGAGGAAGTCTCGAGTATTAGTGCACCCCAAAAAAGATGTGATATAGGCTCCCTTAGAACCAAACACCGGTGAAAGACAGCTGGAGCAATGCGTCTGGTTAATAAAAACTGCACGGACGAAAAAACCCCTAATAAAATCTGCCAAAAGAAAACTTGTTGTCAAAGAGGGACCTTGAAATGCCAAACGATGGTTAGTCGCTGAGTCCACCATTTAGCGCAGGGGGCTGTAAGCGCCAAATCTAATTTTGGCCTCTTCTTCACCTGGGTTTGCTACTGGGCACTATGGGTTCTTTGGAAAGCTCGCAACCACAAAGTCTTTGGTGATCCTACTTTCTCAATTGGGATATTCTTTCGACATTCTCTGTAGCAGACTGGTTTCATAGAGCATGATGTATATACATAGAAATCTTTTGCTGATGTATATTTTAAGCTTTCCATTTTCATGGGTTAGCTCTCGGGTAATAAAGATCATTCAAAGTTCTCACCCCCCAAAAAAAAGTGTGTATGTACGTATGTATGTTTCATGGAGTGCACGTTACCAATAGCATCCTCCACAAAAGAAAAATTGCCGAAGCAAAGCATGCTCAATCGGGAGGCAACTAGGATGGTAAGCACTACGATATAGTGATGGACAAGCCCGAGATGGAAGCGGTCTTCCAAAAGGCTTTCACAAAGGTCAAAGAAAAAGAAAGAAGGCGGGCCATGTGGGAGCTCATGAACAAGAAAATTGAACGTGGCATGAAACAAGTTTCAAGTGGAGCTCAAATCAAGGAGTACTATGTTGGCAAATTGTACGAGGTCTTGATTAAGACAGGTAAAACGGAGAGGGAGAAGAGAGGCATCATCTTGCAAGCCCTCGAACGAGTACGGTAAGTTTAAATCAGTCAGGTACACAAGGCAGAGGGACTTGGTTGTTGTAGAGAGTGGATCTAAGGCATGGAGGGACTTGTTTGTAATGACTAAGCCCCCCCCCTCAAGAAAAAATCAAAGGAGCTCGCCAATGACAAGCACACTCATGGTTCATCTCAAAGGATGCATGCAACAATCTTCGAGATTGGAAAGAACTAAAGGAAAATATTGCAGCCTACTTCATCTCGGCCAATTAGAAATTCAAGATGTGGGATGAGTGTGTCTGGGACTTCATCCGCTGATCTGGCCCCCTTGCGCTCTTTCTAGGCGAGTAGCCCTCTGGTCTTGGCAGCACAGCTGAGGGGTATCCCTGCCCTAGTCAGGTGTCGCATCGGCCTGCACCATAAGCAAGCAACAAATCATATATATATAAAGAAAATTCCAAGAAATTTCTTTAAAGAAAGCTACAGAAGGAAAGAAGTAAACAATAGAAAGAAGGAACTTATATTTAAAGAAATAGTAGCTCAATAAAAATACATAGCACCTAAAAAATCACATTTAACTAAATTATATCATATAAACAAATGCACGTTTGTAATTATTTCACTATATAAAGGTGTGTGTGGTTTCACTCTCTCTCTCTCTCTCTCTCTCTCTCTCTCTCTCTCTCTCTCTCTCTCTATATATATATATATATAGTGCAAAGCAAAGAGGCCGAGAAGGGAATGTAAGCTAAGCGCAAGGTGGTCGTAGAGGCGAGACTGGCTTTTGTAGTAGTAGGACGTCTTATAATTGACTGACATGAGCATTATTGGTCTCCAATCAGTGAGCGAATCACATAGCTATTTTTGGGAAGGAGCTTGACAAGTCCTTTTTTCCATGACAAGCATTTGCTGATTTTCCCAAGCTGAATTAAGCATTTGTAGCAAAGTTTGCTTGAGGATATCCCAGAAGGCAAGAAAAAATTCCACAGTGAGACCATCCCATCCTGGAGATTTCCATCTACCACAGGATTTAACAGCATCTGACAATTCTCTTTCAGTGAAAGGAATTTCCAATTCCAAAGCCTGGGCATCAGACAGGATGGGATGAACATGCTGTAAAAGAAGTTGATGGGCAGAGACAACCTGAGAAGAAAGAATGACCATATGCCCAAAGTGAGATGAAAAGTGATGCACACAAAAAGCAGCAAGCTTTGAGCAGGATGAGGACTAAGAACCATGAGGCATCTGGATCCGATAAATATTGGTAGCCTGTCTTTTGTAATGCAAACTTTTAAAGAATTGCTTGGAAGAGTAACCTTTATCCAAAAAAGCCCTTTGCCGAGATCGAGTCTCCCATTTAGCAAGCTTTCTTCGATCATTCAATTGGAGACAAAATTTAGCCTGACGTAAAAGCATGCTTTCTTCTCAAGACAAGGGCCGAAGATGACTAAGGTCAATCAGAATCTGGCAAGTGTGTTTGGCATGCTTTACGGTCTACCGTGTGGCTTGCATGTAAGATTTACCATAATCTCAAATAACAGCTTGCATTCTTGCAACAAAAGCCTACCATGCATAATCCAGATCAATGTGCATGTGGTGAGAAAGAGGCTGAATGGCATGAGAAACCATGGCTTTAAAATCAGCATGGTCAAGGTAACCATTATTTATCAGTAAAAGGCATTTGCAAGCCAATCTATCATCTGGAAAGTCATGCAAAGAGAGCCTCAGCCAAAGAGGAGCATGATCAAAGTATGTGAAAGCATGGTCTATCCAAAGCTGACAAGTGAAGGCATCAGAATGTTGCGGAGATCAACCCGATGCCATCCGTTGAGAAGTGTGCCTGATATGAAGATTGAGAATTATGCTGAAAGGTATAGCTTGGAAGCATGGGATGCAATTCCTTCCAGAGATCAACGTGAGACAACTGAAGCAAAAAATTAGACCATGCCTACTTTTCAGAAGCCAAGATGTGAGTGTGGCCTGAGGTATTATCTCTCGGTTGTGGGGCATTATTGAAATCACCACAGATAAAAGCATAATGCCGCCAGGGATATTTATGCATAGCATCCCAAATCAAAGCTCGATTCCTGAAAGATTGAGAAGCATATACTAATGCAAATTCAAAGATGTCGCCTTGAACAAGGCATTGTATGATCATCCATCGACCATGGTTATCATTGAAGGCCACAATAGGGTGAAGATCATGCTTAACCAAAAAAGCTATCGCGAAGAAAGAGTGCTCTCTAGCATAAAAAATTTCATAACCAGCGAAATGTCGATTCTCTTTGTTTACCAAAGCAACATGCAAGAACTGTAGTTTTGGTTGATTTCTTCCAACATACATATGCTGATTATGCTCTTGTAGAGCCACTATATCAGGCTGCAATCGGTTTATATACAACCATACCATTTTTCATTTTCGAGCATCACACAAACCCTGTACATTCAAAGTGACACATTTGAGATGATCAAGCATATTTACAGATATAGGACAGGTATGTACAACAGCAAAAATGCTTTCTATGTCTACATTTCCACCTCAGTATTCGGGCCTCGGCCCTGAGAAGAAAACTCAACCTCAGGAGAAGACAATAATGCAGCAACTTCCTCTTCTGAAAAGAGGGTACGATTAGTAGTCACCTTAGCCCAAGTCAAGCCAATACCAAAATATTTAGCCGGTGTTTTGCCCTGAGAGGAAGCACCATTACAAGTCCGTGAGGGCAAAGGTCTCCTAGGTGAGAAGACTTCTCTTGGGATTTGCCAAGCATCATTCAAAGTTTTTTCCTTTGCTGGAGGATGAGAGACTGAAGGCACAGAAGGAGGAACTTCACCATTCAAAGCAACTAATGCTTTCCCTTTGTCCTGGACAGCAAAAAATTGTTTCACCCCCTTAGTCTTCATCAAAGAGGGGGCAGTAGAAGTCTTGCTCGGAGGCGGTGACAAATCAGCCTACACTGGCATTTTTGGAGTATGTGAGGGGCATTGCGAAGCCATATTCCCAAACTTCTTGCATTCAAAGCAAGCACCTGCAAAGAGACCCCATTTCAGTTTATAGAAGGCACTGCCCATCGAAACATTATTCACTGTATTCGAATAAGAGTCTGGGGTTGGATTATCTGTGTCCCACAAAATACAAAATTTGTTTGAATTGCCATTAGCCCATGGTGGACAAACCACTTTGCCAAGAGATGCTGCAATTTCTGGTAAAAGAGAAGCTAAACATTGAGGAAAGTCCACCACTTTCACCCAGACAGGGCATCTGTGTCGAATCAAAGCCTGATAATCTCTACTGGAAGACCAGGGCAACACATGAACCATTTGCTGTCCATAGAAAAGAGGAGAGTGCTCCAATAAAATCTACCTGTGCTCTTCATCTACCATGATCACTTCAAAAAAGTCTCTTGCTACATAGTGAATTTTTTTGACATAGCAACCACCCAGGGTTCTAATCAACCAGTTACCAACATCTGCAGCAGCAGGCATACGTCCTGGAAAAAAGATAATGATGGCATGCTTGGCATATTCTTTGATTGGATAAAAAATATCATCCACTTCCACCATGATGCTTGTGGTGGGAACCGGATCTTTCCAGCTTTTGTTCAAGTATCTTCAAACCCCTCGTGCATCACCTCATATACTAGTTGAGCCTTTGTAGAGGCACAAAAAGGGTGATCCTGACCCATAGCCTACTTTTGTCTTCTACTGAACAATGGAGGAGCATGAAAATATTGCTGGTGTATTCTCATTGTACTTTTAGGTATCATACATGTTGCTCTCACTAATGTTTTACCACATATGAGACTCAAAATTTATGTACATTTTCGCAGAGTTTCTCTCAAAATTTTCTCTCAAATTCATTAATATTTTGCTCTCAAATGCATTAATATTGATAATGTGAGCATAATATTTTGATTGAGCTCCCCTTAGTTTGTTAAGAAATGTACTTCTTGTTTAATGTTGAAATAAATGGGAGATGGGGATCATTAGAAATTGTAGTATGAACACAACATGACAATAACATTAGATTGTAATTTCTTTCTACTTCTCAATTTTTGAAAACTTTGGAGGGAAAACCTTATTGATTTTCAGATGTTTATTGGAAGTCAATTACATAAACGGCTTGTTATTGCATGCATACATTCTTTTAGAGCTAAGCGCTAAATTTTTTATTATAAGCCAATGGAGTGCAATACTAGAAAGAAACTTATCCATAGAAAGAAACTTATCCATAAAAAGGATGGGTTAACTAAATTTACTAGCAAAAAGTCCGTTCAATACAAAGAGAGATCGTGTTACCACCACATACCCAATCTCATTTTGCGATAATGCAAAGACCTATAACCAAAGGGACTTTTGTGGCATGACATGCCTATAGTAGTTATATCCCCATTGGGTTCTCGACTTCTTTGTTTACGTACAAAGGCAATATTCTATGTAAATAACGTAACCTAGAAAGTAGAAAGATAATTGAAAAATCCTCAGGTGAAAAGATGAGATACTCCAATAAGATTCAAAATTTCACCCTAAGGGGGGATTGGTACTGAAGATATATCAATAATCCAAGCACAAGGTCTTACTATTAGGCTACTTGAAGAAGAGATGTAAAAGTAGAGTATGAGAATTTCAAAGTCCCACCCTCATGAATAAGACTGGAGTGAGCCTCTTCCTTCAAAAATAGAGAGATGTCCAAGTTCATTTTTCTCTTCTTTACCTTTCACACTTGCATTTACACCCCTCCCCTCCTAATATTCCACTAATTTATGCAAATTTAAATTATTTTCTATTGAGAGCACCTGTTTGTTTCGTTGGTGTTATTATTGTGAATGCATGTCTTCATTTACTTAGCACATAAACTAATATGTACAATGAGTAATCAAAACTCTTTACTTTCTACTATATTAAATGATGAATGACTTTAAAATCTCT
Organism: Dipteris shenzhenensis; assembly: GCF_047967505.1. Lineage (NCBI taxonomy): Eukaryota > Viridiplantae > Streptophyta > Polypodiopsida > Gleicheniales > Dipteridaceae > Dipteris > Dipteris shenzhenensis. The sequence goes on from NC_141610.1 coordinate 13,960,400, forward strand.
AAAATTTCCTCCCTTAGCTGAAATAGTGGTGCTTTGCTCTATAGTTCCTAGGGAGAATTTGAAGAGCACCAACTTTCATTATGTCAACAACAATCAAAGTAGAATCCCAAAACAAACATCCACATCTAATTGTCTACAATTCATATGTCCAGGTCTTAGTGTTTGATGTAAGTGTGAATGAGTAATCATCTTTCATGTGTAAAGTGAGTATCATCTCTCAAGCACGTTAGCTTTCTATTCTGTGATTTGCATGACAATATGGCCACATGAGTGAAATATGGCTCTAAGGCCTTTGACAAGTGCCTATGAGTCCCTTTGGAGGAGGAGGACAAACCCTTTTATGCTCTTTAAAAAGATAAACATGCCCTCGTAGGCCTTACTCTCTAGAATATAAATTTGAACGGAGTTGTGTGGTGGGCTTGGGGGGGGGAAAGAGAGGTGATGTCGGTAATAAATGTGCATATTCTCCTAAAAGTGGGTCCAAAAATTTGTACTAGGTTGCACAATCTCCACCATAAAATTTTTATTGATATGATGAATGCTGGCCCTTAGCAAGGGAAAAAAAAGTCTTATATAGACCCCACATATTTCCTCATGTGGATGTCTATGCAAGTTTGCTTTATTCACCATTTACAAATTGAGTCATTGGTCCAATTTTCCCACTACATCCTATAACATCAACCGATTGTTGTTTCATTCTTTTATAATCATGCAAGAGGCTCCCAACAATACTAGCTCCTTGCCATAGACTCTTAAAAATAATTTTCAATGGATATCTAACATATTATCTAACAGAGAATATTTGCTCAAGAAGATAGAAATCAAATGGGGATTGGGCTAAGAGCAGAGGGAGACGTGAGGTAAGAGCGAAGGTAGGCAAGTCGAGCGGGGTGCTTGAGCTTTAGCAAGCCTAGAGCTTCATACTTGCGAGCCATCTCCCTTGACATCCTTAAATTGCGCCCTACTTCCCCTAGTGACCGTTCACCCTTGCCATCCAATCCGAACCGCTGCCTCAGCACCAGACTCTCCTTGGGCTTAAGCGAATCAAGCTGCACAGTGGCACAATGGATGTTTTTAGAAAAGGTATACTTATATAATTATATAAAATACTGTGGAAAGTTAGCCAAGCTAAATGACAAAATATAGCAATGGTTTTACATATTTTCTATCAAATTTTGAAAGAAATCATCCATGCAAAGTGCACACAACAATTCCATTCATCCATCTCTATATCTCTATCTCCTCACCAATCCGACCTACTCACCTACATGGCTACCATGTCGTGCAGTCCAAGCCCTAACACTACTATTGCCACATAAGTTTAGTAGCTTTTATATTGGTGTGGAGAGATTGCATGCATGTTGATTGGGGAATACAAACTCACACCAAAATAAAAAGTTTTACTTGTAACGAAAGTAACATGAAGAGATTCGATTGGAGAGAAAAATTCCATTCATCCCAATTTCCAATCCAATCACACCTACATCACTAATTAAGAAATCATCCATGCACACAATTCCATTCATCCATATCTCCTCAGCAATCCAATCTAGTCACAAGAAATCATCCATTCAGAGTGGACACAACAATTCCATTCATCCATCTCTATCTCTATCTCCTCACCAAGCCAATCTATTAGATTCACTACTTGTGCTTACCACGTCGTCCAGGCCAAGCCGCAGCATCATATCTGCTATGGCCGCATGAGTTCCGCCCAACAACAACCTGGGAAATTGTAGAGACACATCCTGAAGCTGCTGCGGATCCTCTAAATTGTGAATCATCTCTGAGCCAGTCACTCGATCTCTCGCATGCAGCGAAGTCAGTTTCTGGCCCGACCGCATTACTGTCATGTACCTCTGCTTATCTATGCCGACACGTTCCATAATTTCCTCTGCAGCCGGAGCTCTTCCCAGTTCCCACAGCAATTCCAACGTCATTCTTTTAATGTTCAACTTGAGCTGCGCGACATAATATCACGATTGGAATCTGTAGACTGCACGAATGCATGCTTGAAACTAGCTAAGTTCAGCACTGTCAACGAAGAATTCATAGCCGCTACTCACCTCAGCTACATTAAAAGGGGACCTCACGGGATGCCCCGACCTCGTTTGTGCACGCAACATTGAGTTGCGGATCCAAAAGATCGCATAGGTAGAAAAACGGACACCTTTGTTAGGTTCGAATCTCTCCACTGCAACGATCAGACCTTTCACACCTTCCTGGCAAAGGTCGGAGATCGACAAGCTGCTTCTTTCCCAGTGATATCGACGCGCTAGGTAGAGCACCAGCCTCAGATTGAGCTGTAGGTGAAACCAGCTAGTTAATATACTACTTGATCATAACGTATCATATTACAGTGTTAAATAGATCAGGATTGGAGGGTAACACGAAACCTGAACAAGCTTGTTTCGTGCGGCTTCGCCCACGGCTATATGCCTTCTCAACGTACGCAAGTCCATCCTGGCTGCTCGCGCAAACTGATCATCCGTAGGTTCTCTCACGAGCTGCTCCTGCATACGCACCTTAAGCCTCTGCAACGCCTGTGATTGAAGAAGTGGTCAACACGACTGAAAGGCGACTCAACTAATTCCATTGTAACAGAAAAGTTCTAACTCACCTTAAATGGTTTCATGATGGAGGCTAACCATCGTTCTTCCTCTGCGCTCAGCAACTCCCTCCGGAGCTTGTTCCAATTCTGTGCCATGAGATTGGCCGAGGTTCCACCGTATTGACGCACCAATTGACTTACACAGGCTGAGAACAGATCTGGCGGATCACTCTCACCCATCACATGATATTGAGACTCGATGCCAATCTTGTCAAATCTCTTCCTTCGCAAGGATACTCGCATCTTCAAGTCTTTCCGTCGCCTACACCTTTCACCTGCAGTACTTGTTTCACCTGCAATACTTGTTGCGAGGTCGAGACGACCTTCAACTCGGGGAGACAGATCAGCAGGCGCCACCTGGAAATCGGAGTCGTTGGAGGCCAGAACCGCGGGACTAAGAGATGGACGTCTTGTGAAGATTTGTTCAAGAACAACAGCAGCTTCTCCGTAGTCTAGTTCTGAACCCTTAGAGCTAGCAGTGCGCTTCTTCCTGGGCGCTTTTTGATCCGATTTTTGCACCGTTCCATTCCTCGACGATCGCGCAGATTCTGCGGTCAGCTGCACATCTCCTGGTTTCTGTTCAAGCTGCAAAAGGCTGCGAATGGGAGGACCGGGGAGTAGGGGAGGCTGACCAGAAGCTTTAGAGTTTACAATCCAAGGACGGCTATTCAAGGAGAGGGAGGCAGGAATGCATTTTGGATCTGCGATCACGACGACGCCCATGCCCAAATTACGTGAAGGAAGAAGAAGCTAAGAGATGTGGAGGTGCGAATAGCAAGGTTGAGAGGAGAAGGATGCTAATGGCAGCTTTGAAAATTGGCACAGGAAGAGCAATGAGGAAGTAGAAGGGGCACGAGCGAGCACCACGAAAAGTAGATAGGCTTTGGAGCAAAGTGACAAGTTAAGTTTTGTGTGTCTTTGTGCCTTCCACCCATCCTCTAACCCCCTCCACATAATACTCTTGCCACTTGGCAAAAAGGTTAGATACCCTCCTCTCTCGACTCCATGGTCACCTCTTTGACCACCTTGGCATATTAGCCTACGGCCACCACTAGATGCTCACCTACGGCCACCACCATTGTAGTAGAGCCACGTGGAGCATCCCCATTCGGACCGCTACTTTCGCTGCTCAAGCACAACTTGGGGCGAGGGATTTCTTCTCGGCAACATTTCTTATACCTTGCTCTTGGTGGGCTTGGAACACGTGACCTCCTGCCACATAACACGAGACATGTCCACCAAGCCCATGGCCATGTGAACCCTACCCCATGGCTTGGGTGGGGTTCGGGTGAGTGAGACTCCCTGCTCAAGCACAAGTTGGAGCAAGGGATTTGTTCTCAGCAACATTTCTTATACCTTGCTCTTGGTGGGCTTGGAACACGTGACCTCCTACCAAGCCCATGGCCATGTGAACCCTACCCACCGCCAACCAAAAAATAGTTGGTAGGTGTGTAATTGCCCTGAGTAACATGAGCAATTGCTTGAGGACTGAGCGACTTGTGCAATCACACGTCCTTCTGCATCAACACCATCCAAAAGGGGCACTACTTACCAGGGTGATCGGTTCGTAAACATGGCCAAGGTGTGTCTGGCACTATCCCCTTTGCCCAAGCACCATCCATCCTCTCTCTATCCAATCAAAAAGACTGGTCAAGCTTGGAACCTATGTGGCTTAAGAACATCCAATAACATTTTCACATAACCAAGAAGGCACACAATAGGGCTATGAAAAGTGCTTGGCAATAAATGGCTATATTATTGTGCCACCTTGTGTGAACGTCACACACCAACAGTCATCCACTCCAAACTTCACGTTTGCTCTCACAACATATTTCAAGTTCTAACTCTTAAAATGCTATCTTAAAGCTACACCTAATTGTGCAACAAGCAAACCCATTTCAACACCCACCAAATGTGAAGCAACAAGCAAACCGATTGGAGCAACTCATTAAAGATTTTGCAAGTTATTCAAATCATGTGTGTATGTGTGTCACTAGAATTGAATTCACGAGCCTATTCTATCATTCGTCATTCTTGATATGCTACTATATCATCTACCATGGAGTGTACATTTGCAAGCACAACAACACAAAGCATCCATAGACGAGTGTACAGAGACGTTTCTTGAATTTTAAAAAAAAGTAATGGGCATGTCTATTTGTGCGTCTATAGACCCGCATCTATAGGTGTATTTATATATCAGAGAGACACGCCTATAGACGCATTATTAGATGCTCTTCAAAATTTAAAAAAAAAAACAAAAAGATGCGCCAGAATTTAAAAAAAAAACAGAAATATGTGTGGTTGAATAGAATGTTGTGTATGCTGTGTGGTTGCAAGAATCCCATTTCTACAGTGTGTAATTCAATTCTTACAGCTAACCGCATTTTAATTTGCACAATTCCACGCATGTCTATAATTGATGATTACAATTCTGTATAAAACATTATAACTCCAAAATGTTTAGATCACAAGGCATTCATTGATAGAACATTGCACAAGGAAATTGAATGCCAAAAAAATAAGAGGAGTGTATATTAATTCATAGCCCGAAAAGTGCTTGTATGTACATATAGCACGAAGCCAAGGCACTTGTGGCTTCAAGTACAAAAAATAAGAGGAGTGTATATACAAGAGAGGCACGAAGCCAAGCCAATGGCTTCAAGTACAAAAAAGAGTAGCTAGCACTACTTCTATGACTAATCTAAGTCATCCACATCCTCGCTCCCATCTTTATTGCCTTCTTCATCGCTTTCTTTCATCGCCTTCTTCCTCCTCAGTATCCTCGCCTTCTGCCTCCTCAATATCCCTGGGGGCCTGTAAATGAGGGACAACATGTATCAATGTATAAAAAATCAAATCTTTATTTACAGCATTGACATTTTTTAAGCACTTTTAAATACATGCAAGGGCGCTCCAGTAGCCCGAATATACTACTCCTCAATAATCAACCCCTTAGCGATGTCCCCCATGATGGTAGGCTATCTCAGCAGGAGTAGGGTATCTCCCCACAATATCAAGCCGCAAGATGACACAATTTGCAGAGGGGTTAGTGCAAAGGAACAACCTCCTAATAAACCATATAAATACAATTTAATTTGAGATCGATACTTACAAATTGGGCCTCCCATGATGCAATACCCCCTGCTCCAAAATGCATGTTTCCATATTGCTCCATCTGGATCCTTCGTGCCTCCCCGTGCTACATACTGGGGTAGACTGGGGTCCACCTTTGCTGCCTTCATCACCTTCTTCCACTCGCACTTATCAATGGTGTGGGGCTAGCCCCTTGGTAGTTGACCTCCCTCTCTCCTGGCAATCTTGGCTAGTGCTCGCCTCTTAAGCAAAGATCTCTTATTGGCAAGAATAATGGTAATCTTTGACTTTGCCCATTTGTCTGTGAACTCAACATTGGATGGATTGGGATACCTAGAGCATATAGCATTGATGGTATCATCAGCCAAACTTTTTTTCTACTCTTTGAATGGAATAAAACGATCTTTGTAGTTGTTATGAACTACAGAGCGCATGAAGGCCATGATGTCCTTCCCCCGTATACAAGATGTCGCCCGTCTCAATGATGTCACAGAAGATCGTACCATCACCCTCTGGCATGTCTGCATCATCTGAATCCTCCCTGCCCCCATCATTACCCCCAAAGCACTGTGCCATGCATCCTGTGTCAGAGCTCTCCCTACTACTATGCTTGCTGATGAGCTACTACGATGGTCACTCACCTTTGGAGAAGGGACTCCTGACTGCACGGGAGTACGCTAGTGGCTCTACAATCTAGAAGTGCCTCTTGACCATAGGGGAGAAGAGACTCCAAACTGTAGGGGAGAAGGGACTTCTGATGATTGGGGAGAAGGCTGGCGCCTTCGCCACCTACTGGGATGTCTCGACTCCACATGAGTAATCTCAGCTGGTGTGGGTGTGGGGTGGTTTGGAGTCTGTACTCTTAACTCATGGGGGGTGCTTTGAGTGCTCTTCATGTATGTGTATAACTCCTATGAAGTGGGAGGGTGCTCTAAAATGTTATACAAATGTTGTAATAAGGCATCTTGAGGGTCAGGCTCGGCTCATGAGAAGAGCTTCTTGGCCACATGATGAACTACAGAAAAGAAGAGAAGAAGATTTACATCATGCATGCCCTCTTTCCATATGCATATATAAAAAGAATTATGCCAATTTCCCAATTTCCTCATGCAATCGCGTGATTTCCATCATGCATGCCCTCTTTCTTTATCCCGCCCTCATGATGCAGTCCAATTTCCCTCATCATGCATGCAATCCCATATTTCCTCATGAATGCTTAAGGCATTGAAATTTCGACTTAAACATGCATGCAAGGGAAAGAAGAAGGAAAGGATCAAGAAAGAGAAGAGAAAGAGAAGGAAGAATGAAAGGAGAAGAGAAGAAAAGAAGAGAAGAAGTGAAGAAGATGCCCATCATCCATATGCATATATAGAAGAGTTATGCCAATTTTCCAATTTTCCTCATGCAATCCCATGATTTCCATCATGCATGCCCTCTTTCTTTATCCGGCCCTCATGTTGCAGTCCAATTTCCCTCATGCAATCCCTTGTTTCCATCATTCATGCAATCCCTTATTTCCTCATGAATGCTTAAGGCATTGAAAAATCGACTTAAACATGCATGCAAGGGAAAGGAGAAAGGAAGGATTAAGAAAGAGAGGAGAAAGAGAAGGAAGAATGGAAGGAGAAGGGAGATGGGAGAATGGAAGGAGAAGGGAGAATGGATTAAGGAGAAGGGAGATGGGAAGGGGAAGGGGAAGGGGAAGGACAAGGACAAGGACAAGGAGAAGGTATGCATGAGCTATATGCAAAATTGTTGTAGCACATCTATAAACATGGCTAACAGTGTGTCTATAGGCACGACTGCATAGTTTTAAAAAACATTTGACACGTTGTTAGATGTGCTTTTAGACGCGCTCCGATCAAAGAATCTAGACAACAAGTTTGACAACAACAAAGGCCAGACCCCAAAAAGAACAAAAGTACCCAAAAACATTCTTTCTTACATGCGACAAAGGATGAATCTAAAGAGGACAACTTTCTGAGTGTACAAGAAGCATCATAGATTGAGTAAGAAGAGCAACTGACAAGAGACTTACCTTGGATAGAGGTATGGAAAGCTTCTTGTCTTTCTTCAAAGCTTCCTCTCCTTTTTCTCTTGTGGCTTTCTTCTTCACCCTCTTCTCTTGTATGCTTGGGGATGAGTGTGTATGCCTGGAGATGAGTGTGTATGCCTGGAGATGAGTGTGTTAAAAGGAAAGCAAGCACGGCGGAGTGAGGAAATGAGTGAAATGTAGGTTTAAAACAAGTCCATGCATCTAACAGCACATCTACACTATGTTTTAGATGCATCTATAGATGCGTTTCACAGTACAAGCACACCTATAGATGCACTTTTAGATGCGCTACACAGTTTTTTCATTAAATTTGCAAGCACAAACACATTTTTTGGGTTGTTTATTTGTAGGATGTCTTCATCTTCAACAAGTACCTCTAGTGAGGATGAATCCCTTCATATCCACCGTCAAGAAATGTGGTTGGAGAAAAAAATCAAATGTTTGTGTGATCGATGTCAAGGAGAAACATGTATTGTGCATGTAGAATTACACTTAGTCACATCTCAAAGTATGGAGAATGGGATGTGACCGTATCCATGGTAAGTGTTAAAGCGATACTTGACCATCATGACAAAATCCCACAGGAAGGTGTGCCATTTATCCTTCTAAATGAAATCTCATGCCATTTTATCCACTAAGAGAAAGGCAACACTGAAGAAACATAAACCATGGCTAGGTATATAAAATGCTTGAGGTCTATAAGATTTCCCAACAAAGATAAGGGCTTCTCCTTCCATTTATGAGATGTAGCACACACCTTAGAGAGACACTAGCCTAGACGTTGTGTCCTAGACACCTTGTGACCAACCAAGCAGCCAAGGTATCTAGAGATGATACCATGAGGGATCTACTTGAATTGGTAATGGTTGAACAACTTGAGCGGCAATCCCCCACCGAAACTGAGCACTATAGTTTTGGACACATTGATCAAATAATCAAATGCCATGGCAAAGGCAAAAAAGATTCCCAGTATTTTGTCAACATTTGACTGTTCAACTTCAAGAATTGCAACATTAAGAATTGTGAAACAAATTGGGAATTGTCAGGTAATTTTAGCCCTTACAGAAATCCACTTTGCACATGAAATTCAATCAACTATAGAAGAGGTCTTGTGATGATGGCAAAAAGCAAATCTGGGTGTGTACATGGCACCTTTGATAGAGGAGTTACATATTTTATGGAGAGGAGTGCGGGTCTTTGATATTTCCAGAGCTCCTAGACATACCAATGATATTTTGGTCAGGAGTGTCTTGATGTGGACCATGCATGACTACCCAGGTATGTGGTTGTGTCTTTACATGTATAATATAGGATTATGCTTTTATGACTCTCTTTTGCATGCATGTCTTATACTAACACATTCATGCACACGTGCAAGACTTGTTACAAGTGGGTACTATGCTTGTCATGTTTGTGGACCGGGTTTGAAACCGCTTGCACGATACTCCAAACATATGAGGAAAAATGTTTATGAAGGTCATGCTTGATAGCTTCCGCTGGACCATCTCGCGCGTGGAGGTTAGCTTAATCCACCACCACCATATTTGAAAGCAAGTGACTGGATTCATGCTTGGAGGGTGAATGGAGAGGAACCTCCTCGTGGTATGAAGAGGCTATCCATCTTTCATGAGCTTCCTTATTGGGGTTAGTTACAAATCAATCATCTCTTGGATCCCATGCATATCTTCAAGAATGTGGGCGCTACTATTTGGGCACACTTGGTTGGTTCCAAAGACTCAAGAGGAGTGCAAGAAGACTTGCGTGCTATGAATAGGATGTCTCGTTTGTGGCCTCAAGTGTGTGCTTCGGGAAAAGTTGTCTTCCCGAAAGCAACATGGATCCTCTCCAAGAGAGAGGAGGCAGCAGCGGTCAAGGCGGATTCGAACACTCACAGGGTACATGTGTTCCTTGAAAGGAGCATTTTCAAAGGACAATAAGCTTAGTGGGCTCAAGTCCCATGATTGGCACAAGGTCTTACATGTATTCTAAGGTGTAGGATTAGTGTACTGATAATCATGATGCATTAGTGTAATTATGATTATGTTCTATTATTGACATGACTTCTTTGTTGCTTTGATAGTTCATCCTCCCAATTATAGTAAAAGGGTGCTTACAAGAAGATGTTAGAAATGCTATATTCAAGGTCAGTGGTATTGTGAGGTATGCTTACTATCAAATTGCATTGATTGCATTTTCTTCAATTTAAGCTGAATAATCTGTAGACTTTAGGATTATGAATATATCTTACATGGGCATGTGAAATAGGTGGATATCTCAAAAAGAGATCTCCATATCGAACATCCATGATTTTCACTAATACTATCCACAGACTATCATGCACGTTTTCCACTGATCACTATGCTTACCTTCTCACAATAGACCCTATTACACTTGAGAGAGATAGAGCTGAGTTGAGGTTTTTATAGACTGTTCCCTCGGTGGTGACTCCAGGCATGAGTATTTCACTTAGCCTATGTGTGCCAAGAATCTATATGATGTTACTTGCATCCATCCATAACTTACATATGTCCTTAGAAACTCTCATAGCATTGTTCTAAAATAATATGGATAAAGTCGCATGGTATTGCACCAAAATAAATTCATTGTTATGATGACTTTGTTGATAGTAGCGGAAGTGAAAGAGGGAGAGAGCAAGGAGTGCACACGATATAGCTACCTGCATACTAAGTTGTATTGAACATGAACGTGAAGATATACATGTGAACCCCTTAGGGTTAGGGTTAGGGTTAGGGTTTGCCCCTAATGCCCTTAGAGGTGTGGTGCAATCTACGCCACCCTCGACACCCCCTCTTAAATTGCATTGGGTGAGTACATGGTACATGTACAATATCTTTTTGTGGATTTTGTTTGATGCATATGATAGCATCCAAAAGTAAAAAGAAAATTGAAAGAAATCAGAGTGTGTGTATGTGAGCACAGTGACTACTATGAAGCGGAAGCATGTACAATGAGTACAACATATGATCCTGTACATATCGTGCATTTCCCCCTCTTAAGTTGTGGGTCATCCTTCACTTTGGGAACAAAGCCCAAACGAAAGACCGAATGGAAGAGGAAGGAATTATGCAAAAAGTAAAGTCCACCTGGATCAAAGATTGGTTGATTGAAAGATGACTGCATGTAGAACTATGTGTATGGCTGCGTGTTCAACATGTCAAGGCTGAACATGTCATAAGTCACCGTGGACTATGCAACTACTCTATAGAAGAGGCATCTGAATGTCAGGCTAGTCGATGTAGCGATGGATCCGATAGGTTGTGACATACAAGGGTGTCACCGACCAAAAAGAACTGACAGTAATGGCAAAGGTATGATGCAGTAAAATCATCTCTATCAAATGATGCGGGATCAAAGAAGACTGCATAGTCAGTATGGACAGAGTGATCCAAGGGCTGAAAATCCAGGGCCAAAGGTGCAAGTATGATACACTGCTTTGTTGATGAAGAGCCTCGTAAAATTGACAAGGCATGGTGGACTATCAAACCTGTACGCTCAATTGTCTTGAGCTGAAGGTTTGAGCTAAAGGTGATCTGATGTGTGCATGGTTAAACATCCATCGGCATGGGATGTAGCATCTGTTGTAGGCTCGTCAAGAAGGAGCTAATAGTATAAAGGCCTAAAAGCCTGAAATACTACTAAGAATGCATAAGATGTGCCCAAGGCATATGAGGTGTCGAATGCTGATGAAGGCATCGATTTGTAGTCTTAGATCCAAGCACTAATATGCATCAAGTAAGGATTGTATTTCTACAGCCATAAGTCCATGCTGAAACACTGAGTCTCCCCGGGTTGCACTATGGCTGAACTTGATGAGGTCCACTACACTGGGGCAGGACTGCACTGATGCATAAATTTCCTCATACTGAGGAATGATTTGTTGATCAATGGTGGTGATAACTGGATCCAAGGACAGTGCAATGCGGCATAATTGAGCCAATGCTATAATGTCTTGTAGACTGATGTCCTGATCTGAATTGAAGGGAACTGTGTCCAAGGTATGCTCTTTGTTAGAGGTGAAAGCATCAGTGATGATGAATGCTGGAATGGAATCATCTAAAGAGCTAAATGCACTGTTGCATGTATCTTCACATGCGGCTGGAGATGTGAGTGCCTCATACTAAGGACTTACCTGCTGAATAACTACATGATCATAACTGAACTCCTGCTGAGTATATGCATGTGATGTGATAGTAGATGGAGTCAAATCCATGCATGAAAGTGATGGATGTACATCACTAGAATCAAACTGTGCTGATGTTGATGAGACTACCTCATGCTGAGGACTTACCATCAAATTTGCCTCATGCTAAGGGCTTACCGAGAAATGTGCCTGATCAAAATGTGTAGGCTAATCCATGCTAGCAATTGAACATTTGCATCCAATCTTGCAAGACCAATGAGGCTCAATTCGCCTTTGCTGGTACATGGGCGGAGGCATTGACTTGTGGTATCTACATTGTGAAGTGTCATGGTTTCCCCATCTAGAACAATGGGCATAGTGAAGTACTAGCCTTGCTCATAGATAAGGGAACTCATTTGTAGGATGATTGCATGTGCATATTCCACACCACATATCGTCTACATCGTAAACTGGTACATACCCTATGACAATGAATGGTCAAAGAAGGTTCTCTTTCCACTCATGGATCTCATCCAAAGTCATGATTGGTGTATCATCAACTGTGTGATGTGGATAACTCCATGATGGAGACGATCTAGTGCTCTATGCAAGAGGATTACCTGTGTACTAGTGAGAGTGTCTACCCATGAGAATAGTGTAAAAGGTTGTGCATCATAAATAGCAAAAGTGAGAGAGGGAGAGAGAGAGAGAGAGAGGAGTGCACACTATATGGCTACTTGTACAATAAGTTGTATTGAACATGAACTTGAAGATATACATGTGAAACTATTAGGGTTGCGACTAGGGTTTGCCCCTAATGCCCTTAGAGGCATGGTGCAATTTACACCATCCTCAACATTTGTCACTCGATCTATTCCTTTTTTTTGTGCATTCTATGATTCCCCAAGGACTCTTGCATTTAACGACATAATTTCCACTCTATGGCCAATTGCAAGAGTCACATTGGTCCTTCTGATGGACATCATTGATGTTGTGCAATTTTTATTTGTTCCAAAGGAGGAAACCATAGCTAATGTTTCCTTCTTTTTAGATAGTTGATCCACACTATGCACTCCAAGTGCCACTCAGTCACATTGCATTAGTCATTTCTCAACTTATAGAGTATAATCTGTTTGCCTTGCAACTCTTGGGGAAATGGTAGAGTTGTTGCCTAATGCATACTCATGTTTGGAGTAAAGATTTTAAAGAGGAAAGCCTTGTAGTCATGGATCCAACAAAAATGTCGTTATCTTTGAGTCTCCTCTAAAGCATGACAAGGCTAGATGGTAGCATGAAAAGAGTCCAGACTAAAAGAAGAGAGAATCTAATGTTTATATGAATAAAGGAAAGACTATTAGGGTGGTAAAGTGGGTTCCATTCATGTCATTAATCATTAGTATTACTCTTCATTGGTGGATATATATAGTCTTCATTGGTGGATAAATATAGTATCACTTCTCTACATATGCCAAAAAAGTAGGATAGTCCTAATAATAGTTACAACTAGACCAGTTTGATTGCTTTGAGCCTACATAGAAAGAACATAGAAGCCTCGAGGGGCACATAGAAAAAATGTAACTATCATGTGTGTTCAATAGAAAGACATTTTTTAATCATATTTTTAATAGAAATACAATTGCAAAAGGGTATCAAAAAACATTTTGGAAAAAATTTGCATATTTTTATAGAAAAATGATTCTTTTAATCATATAATATCACAAATAAGGGGTTTAAAAAATAGGCCTTGAATACATGTGACATATAGGCTTTACGTATAGTGACTCCCCCATGATAGAAGCATATTTCTTGATATCATAATAGTATTTGTGAACAAGACTTTGCATTCAAAGGAATCTACAATTTACATGGGTTTGTAACATCATGATACTATACCAAAGCACAATGCATAGAAATATTATGAAGATTTCAAATTTTATGTCACTATCATAAAACCATAATAAACATTATTCTTCTTTGAATGAGTACATCTTAATTGTTCCATGGATTCTTAAAAGCTGACTGGTAGTATTGTTGATGGATGCCAAGAACATCCTTAGTCTTGTGTGCCTCAAGTAAATTTGCTAACAAAAAGAATTGAGAAAGAATACATAAGGCATTATAGAGAGGACAAAGAGGAGCCACTAGGTGTTGTGAGCTTTACAAGTCTGGGTATTCGTGATTAGGAAGGGAATTGAATATTAATTTTTATGTAGATCATAGTAAGTCCTCTAAGTATTGCAAGTATCATTTGAAGCAGTTGGAAGTTAGTACATGTTCCCTACAAGAATCAAAGGCTTATAAATTATTTTAAAGGCTTGCAATCACCAATTACCTTAGTCTTTCGAATATTCACTCATGCACAAGTGTAATTTACTCCAACAAGTTGGGAATGCCCTCCACAAGAAAATTAGTGTGTGTGAAATTTAGTGTACAAAATTGACAAGGAGTTTACATGGTGTTTAATTGACTATATTTTATCCCATGAGTGTCTACTTAGGTGACTGGAGGCCATATCCATAACTTGTTGCTCTAGCTTGCTAATATCACATCTTGAGCCTAGAAACAATATTGTACTTGTTGGTATCACCCTTGTGCATTGAAATGATGGACTACCTTTTTATCTTCTTGTATTTTGGCCTCATACTTTGGACGAGATTCTTCCATGATGGCACTTCTATTGAACAAGACATGGGTCAAACTACTTGCACTCTCCATTTTACAATTTAGGGAGGAGGACGAATGATGGAGAGATACACACAATGATTTTACTCAAACACCTCCATTTGTTTGAATTATCACTATAGTTTTTGTTCCATAGAGCTTAAAAGTGTCACACCTAGTTGAAATCAATGCTTACCTTCTCCAAGTATAAAGGAGTGTTGGTGAATCGTTTCCAACCTACTCCTTCCATCCTCCTCGATCCCTACATATGATTACTCAATTCAAAGTGTCATGGATGGTCTAGCATACATGTTAGTGCTAGGAAAAGTGTCATGACCTTGGAAGAAAAGTTTACTTGTACCATCCCCCATGTGAGAAATGATGAGTGATAGATACCTTGTGTAAATTTGTGAGAATAAATTTCCCTAGATAGTAACAAAATTTGCAAGTCTACAATATGGTGATCGACTCATCTGTATATACAAATTGGATCACACCTATTGACACATGGGATAGATACGCTTGTAGGATCATGAGGAAGATAACGAGAGCTTCAAGCTTTCCCTTGGCTTTTGATTGCGAATAACATAACTAAGGTTGGATGGAATCGACAAAATTTATAAGGATATTCATCATGCCATGAATTGTAAATTATCCTTACAATTTTGTTCTTAGGATTCCATGGCTAGAATTTGTGTTCTTTGTTTAGGTTTTTTCTATAGTTTGCATTGTAGTTATGCACCCTTTATACATATTTGTGGGAAAAATTTTGGATCAATGTATTTTGTTATATACTTACCATTAAAAATATAATGTTCACATATCCACAAAATCAAACAAGCTAATTAGTTGGTATTGCCAGAAGACATTGCTCGGTGCTTTCTATCAATTAAGACAATGGATTTTGTAGAGGCGTTTGAATGAAATGATTGCGAGTTGCCAAACACATATACTTGAACTTAAGAGTTTGCAATTAAGCTGGAAATAAGACTTATACAGCTTAAACATAAAGTGACATCATTGGAAATTGCAATATGATTGGGGGGCCAAGATGCATATATAAAGTGTATAATAATATATGAACCAACTAGCTTGGATCAAAATGTGTAGGATAACCTTTGAGGGAATAACAATTAATAATTACATTCAAAAGTGAGACCCATGCATGTCTAATTCATTACTTGATCTAATTAATATCAGATTAACATAATATGGAAATTATGCTACGAATTTTGCACAAAAAGTATGTAACAAATATTTTACATCATTGTAACAAAAGGGTAACAAAACCACAATAGGAATTAGGCTATATAATAGGAAAGGTTTCTCCATATGTTCCAAGTGGATCCTATTTCTTCCACCGATTCTTTAAAAAAATATGGGGACCTATCAAGGAATGCCATGACTAGTCTACCATTGTGCTCTTACTTGTACATAGCAATAAGAAAAATTAAACCTGAGGCTACCTCTTCAATCAAGTGCTTGTGTATAGTAAGAGAACTAAAAAGGACCAATAAAAATGTGATTTGGTAGATTTTTCCCTCCCCACTAAGCATGTCTTGTTGAATGGTTCTTAGAAGAACCAGCTTTGGGAGCCTTCTCAAGGGATGCTAAAAACATGTGAGTTAGTTGAGTAGTAGAAAGAGCTTAATGAGCACCAATGGTTGGCATAGGTTCTCAAAATTGAATGCAAGATGTATACAAAGGATTTTCTTGTGGATCTACTAAGTCTTGAGAACATTCATGCATGAGTCTAGCTAGCTAGGAGTTATTGCATATGCCCTACACTAGTGGCTTAAAATTAAATGCCTATAAATGTTGACAATGGACTGTGAATCTATTATTAATCTTTGTATTAACTATTCATGCACAAGAAGTAATCTTGTCACTTGGATGTGCTCTTCCAATTCTGTTTGCACTTGGGATACTTGGTCATTGTAGTTATGGTATTCTTGGTCCAAAAGGAACTTAGCCTGGGGCACAGTAGAGAATGATCAGTTATTAGTAAGCATAAAGCATTCATACCAATTAATAAAGAGCTGATCAACATGCATGATCTCATCACTGAATTAAAAAGCATTCCTAGAAATCCATATAAACCATAGTGCATATGCTATGATATGTGTCCATGTGGCATAAGGTATTTTGAGAGCATCCCCCAATAGAATGGCCTTCCAATTTATAGGTTCTAATTCAAAAGTGGACATGCAGGCCCAACTCCTCCCTTTACTCTTTCCAGTCAAAGAAGAACCTAGAGACTAGAGTACCTCAACTAGCTACTGTTTCTCTGCTACTGATCCTCTGTGCACAGGATACTATTGAATATTGCTACCTTGAAAGATGCCAGATCAGCAACTCTCTTTTGGATCTCTGTGTTAATTATAGCACACTGTCTCTCTCTTGGTTAGGCAAGGAGTCAACTTGGGATCACATTATAAGGCATAGCCTCCTCGTTTTAAGTATATATTACTGGTTTTGCTTTCTCTTACTACAAGAAAGAGGACATTTTGTATGCAGATTTCCCTCTATAGAGGGGAACATTTTGTCAAGTTTTGACAACATTGTACAAATCATATGATCAGAATATAATCAAATTTTATTTGCCCCCCCTTTAAAAAAGTAATTTTGTCCAAATACTTGGGAGTTACTACATAGATTTCCACTATTCTGGCATGGCAAATTTTCCTATAGTGGCAAAAGAAAATCCCCTTAGTGGGTAAATCAATTGGTCCAAACTTTTTATAAAAAAAAGGTCAGCTCATTGGTTGTCAAATTAGCTTGGACCCATAACTTAATGTTGGTAAGACATTTCATAAATTTTTGATAGCTTGGTAATTGAATTTTGACACCTAGCATGAATCAATGTGTTGTGAACTTTATCGATGAACTTGTTGATTGGACTTCATGGTGTGTAACTCAATATTGAAATTTTACATAGGAATATATGGACTAAAAATATATGGTGCCTTACGAATTCCATGTCACACAAAAAGTAAGACATGCATAAAAGTGAAATGTGATAGACCAACAATCTAGCTATTTGATGGAAATAAGAGCATGTTGCTAGCTCATTGAATGCAAGAAGGATGTTATATTATGATGGAAGTAATTTTAAACTATCAAATAGTCTTAAAAACATGAGAATATTAGTTAGCTTTGAGTTCTTGAGTTGGAGAAAAGAATCAATAGATTGGCTCTAGGTACATAGAGAATATAAGACATGACCCATCATCTAGATTGGCGCTCAAAGGAGGAGAATAAAAAAATGTGAGAGACAAGCTACATTTAAATAGGAGAAATTTTTAAATGTAATTAGCTAAATGAAATGATTATAACCAATGTGTTGGTGTCCTAGGGTGTTAACTTATAACATATATTCTTGATCTAAGAAAAAGGGGTCTAAAGAATAGGCTCCATTAAGAGTGTGAAAATGAAGAGGATAAAGTACTAAGGAAAAAAAGCAACCTTGATATGCATAAGTAATATATAATTGAACCCTTCTTCCATATAAATAAACTCTCCCTCATATTTAGCACGTGTAGTTGCATTCTTCCCTTGCCAATGCCCCCTTATTAAGTGATACTAAATATGGAGAGGTTGACCTAACCACAAGCTATAAATCATAGTGTGTATAAGCTAGGAGGGAAGGTTGTTACACCTAGGCTACTTTTGGAAATAAAACTATAAAGAAAATAAAAAATATATCATATTTGAATGTACCTTACTATTTTTGAATTCCTATGGGAGAGTTAGGCTCCTTATGTTAAAATGTTTGCTGAAGACCTCAACCCGCAGCTGATCAGGGCGTGACAACGAAAATCCCAAACTCGTACTTTCTGGTGCCCCGGGCTTGGATTGGCTGGCAGTCTTTGAGAGGCGTGGCGATGACCTGTGCATGGGGACCGACTCTAAAGATGGCGTGTCGTTGGCATAGAGTGCCATGTGTACCGCTTCAACCCAATAAAGAGGGGAGCAAGAGGAGGGCGTAATTGAGCAGAATGGGGGCGGCTTCGTCACGCACATCGGATCCTCCACTGCGGACGAATTCCCTAGAATCGCGCTTAGCAAGCCTTGGCCATTTGCCGCACCTAGTGACCGTCTTTTCTGGTCTTAGCGCGACATCCTCATCGACCCGAAGTCGCTCAGTCGCTCCTCTCGCATTGCAGGTTATTCAGTTCAATTAGCTTGCAACTTATTCAGAGTTTCTTTCGCTTCACAGATGCATATTAAGGCCGCCTACCAAGCCGATCAATAAACATTTCAGCACATTCGGGCTGGTTTCCAGGGGAAAGGAGACTTGTTTGTAGATGGCGTCTAGGCATTGAAACTGCGCAGCTCATTGACATTGTCAGCGAGGAAGATATTTAGTTTCGAAGAACGGCTATGAGGATCAATATAGGGCACTTGCTGGAACGGAGATTCAAACTGATTTTGAATTGATAATTTTAAAAATTTGTGGAGCTGCTAGCGCTTGGCTAACCCATATTCCTGGTAGGTATCCAGATTGTTAGTGGATGCACGCTTGCTATAATAGCATACAAGCACCATGTTGCTCAACCTGGGTCATTAGCAGGGTTACTCGTCTAATGGCACCTAGAGTCCTTTGGATGCTCCTATCCAAGGTTTTAAAGGGGGTCCTACCTTATCCCTATGCAATCGTGCTCCCTCTTGTTGGTGCAGCTCTCCAACATGCAGTGCTGCTCCCTCCCAACATTTAGACTCAGTTTTGAGGCAACCTATAGCAGATTTTACATTGTTTTTCTGTATATCTTTTGCGGTCCTTTTTAAAGCCTTGGATGAGTGTTACTGATGTGTGGAAGCAGTGTAAATTGTACAGGCATCTTCCCTCAGGATTGGATTGCCCTTGGAGTCTTGATTATCCATAGCTAGGCATCTTTTGAGACACTGTTTATGTACATAGACTGGCTGCTTATATATGAGTTTCATTTCATGCCTTGTACATAAGGGTCATGCTTATTATCTGAGTCTCCCTCAGCTCGGTCTCATGTTTGGAGGGCGTTGATATGCATTTACTTAAATAGCTTGGTGTTGTATCTCCTTTGTAATAAGGAGCCTGGATAAGGGGGCCCGTCTTGGCCGCTTAAACTAGTGATTTTTTTCTTAAGCAAAATAGTATATTTCAGTTTTTGTTCATATGATTCTCTGAAATAAAGCAATCCTTCTGCATTATCAAGTAATTCAAATGTTTTTCCTTTAAGAGATTTCACAGCAAACTAGACCGCCTCTCCATCCTCTCACCCCTCTTTGTCACCCTTAGCTCCTCTGCGGGGTATCACCTATGTCATCTATCCTCCTCCTAAGCCTAGCCACCCCCGATCCCCCCACCTCCTGAGCTAACCCCACAAACTCAGTTCCTTCACCGTCCCCAGCCTCCCTCGCTGTCACCCCCTCTCTCTCTAAGAGCCTTGCCTAGTCTTCTTTGAAGTTCTTCCTTGGCATGTCTTGGCCTGGTGTCTTCACCCCGATGTTTCAGCCTGGAGGCCCTCCTTTTATAGGCCCAAGGGCCTGTCATAAAAACCGACCAGCCTGCCCATTCTGGCCGACCAGACTGGCTGACCAGTCTGTGGCTGGTCCAGCCCTTTAAGGGCTCTCAAACCGAAGCCCTTTGGCCCACTTTTCTAGGGCCTTGGCCCTCCAATCAAGGCAAGGGCCCAGCCCTATATACAGGCATGTCCCTGCCTACTAGCAGCAGCCCCCTTTGCTGCTCCACCAGGCCTCCATGTGGCCGACCTGATCTGCTGGTCTGCCCCGCCCTTCTGTGCCATCTTCTCTGACAGACAGCCCGCCATGCAGGCACCTCCAGCCTGCTCATGCTGCCACGTGTGCGCCTCTTTTGCAGGCCCGTTAGAGCTGGTACATGGTGTGCCTCTGTCAGCCCTCTGCCGGCAGGCTGCTGTGCTGCCCATGTGGCAGCCCCTTTTCTTCTCTCTTGGCTGTGAGGTTGCAACAGGACTGCTCCTAGCTAACGGTAAACACTACTAAGTTTAGCAGAATTTGCAGGAAAGTTAAGTAGTGTAGTACCTTATGTTTAGGAAAAGGGTAGGAGAGGAAGATCATGGGCTGGATCTTCAACAGAGACTTGTGATGGGCTGCACAAGGACAGGAGGAAGTCAATCCTTTTTGGAATTCAGCTGAGTATTGAACTCTTGCTGTATATTCTATTTCAGTAATGAAGTACAAGTCATGAATGAATATGCCAAGTACAACTAGAGCCCTTATATAGTTTGCCCAGGGAAGTACAAAGCAGTATTGCTTATGGGATTACCTCCTAGGATGCCACGTGGCAACTTATGGTATCCCCTAATGAAAGGGAAAAAAAACACTTACAAGCCAATAAAGGCCTTTCCACTAACTTTAGCCTAGGTTTAGCCTAAGTAAAAAGTAACCCTCTGTTACTATCCTCCCTCCTCAAATAGAAATTTGTCCTCAAATTTGAAAAGGCTGTAACCTAGACATACAATGCTCCTTGTAAACCTGAATAGCTCAATTCTGGTCATATCAGCTGAACAATGAAGTTTCTCAGTCAAATACCTCCCTGTAGGCATGCTGCTCTGTAAATGGATCATATAATATTCCCAAGAAATCAAGCAACCGGGTGGAAGAGCTAAGCTGTCCAATCTGATCATATAATCCAGTGAGAGACATGCTGATCTGAGAAAGGATAGTGAATGCTGGCTGCAACATGTCCATATATGCCATATAGCAAGAGAAAATCAGATCTGCTCTTAAAGATGCAATTTTGGCCATAGAATTTAGCTAAGCAATTGAGGGTACTGCTCCACAATTGTAGATGGCTGCCAAGAAGACTCCTCATCAGGTAGACCTCTCCATTTGATAAGATATTCCATGTAGGACTTGTTCCTCAACACATGATCTCTAAATCCAAGGATCTTCTCAGGTGTATACTCAATCTGGCCCTCTTCATCCATAGGAGGTAGTTCTTCCATAACTTGCTCCTTAGGCCCCAAATACTTCTTGAGAAGTGATACATGGAATACTTTGTGTATTCTAGAGGTTGATGGAAGCTCCAACTCATAAGCCACTTCCCCAACTTTCCTCAAAACCTTGTAAGGTCCATAATACCTATGAGCAAGTTTAACATTGGTATTACCTTTCAAAGAAGCATGCCTGGACTTATGCAATTTGAGAAATACATAATCCCCTTCTTCAAAATGAAGATCTCGCCTATGCTCATCAGCATAATCCTTCATCCTTGCTTGGGCCCTTACCATATTATCTTTACATTGCTGTAATAGAGCAGTCATGTGAGCCAAATCATCCTTGGCTTGCTGGCTGGTCAATGCTTGATCAATAATGGTTGATGGAACATGAGCTTTATAGCCAAACATGGCTTCAAAAGGACTTATACCAATTGAAGTGTGCTTGGTGGTATTATAACAAAACTCAGCTAGATGCAACCATTGGTCCCACGATGCTTGGGTCTCAAAGCAAAAATGCCTTAGATACTCTTCCAACCAGCGGTTAACCCTCTTTGTTTGTCCATCAGTTTGAGGGTGATCTGTGGTACTTGGGGTAAAAAGTGTTCCCATAGAATTGAAAAGCTCTTGCCAAAAATGCCCCATGAACTTAGCATCACGATCACTCACAATTTCCTGAGGAAGTCCATGTAATTTAAACACATTCTCCATGAATTGCTTAGCCACCTTGGAAGCTGTAAATTGTGTCTTAGTAGAAATGAAGTGGGTAGCTTTAGTAAGTCTATCAATAACCACAAAGATGCTGTTCCAACCCTTAAAGGTCATTGGTAGACCTGTAATAAAGTCCATGCTGATATGTGTCCATTCACCTTGAGGTATAGGCAGAGGTTGTAGTAGACCACCTGGTCTCAAATTCAACTCCCTGTTTTGTTGACAGGGCTTACAGCTTTGTACATAAGCAAGAACATCCTTCCAAAGCCCCTTCTAGTAAAAACTCTGTTTCACCTTATCATACGTCTTGTTGAGGCCTATATGCCCAGCCATAGGAGATGAGTGAAATTCTTGCAAGATTAACAGCTTATAGGAGGAATTTTCAGTAAGAAATATTCTATCATTATACCACAAGAGCCCATTGTGCAACTTGAAATTGGGATATTGCTGACAGTCAAGATCTTGCAAGTCTTGGAACATAGCAGCTGCTTGAGGATCATTGAGATACTCTTCTTGAATGTCATGGATCCAATCTTTATAAACCTCAGTAATAGATGATAAAGTACAAGCCCATATCCTGGAAAGAAAATCTGCCACAATATTTTCTTTGCCCATCTTGTAATCTATGTCAAAGTAATAGTTTTACACAATGGATAGCCATCTCCTTTGCTTGGGTGATAGAGAAGACTGAGATAGAAAATATATGAGAGTCATATGATCAATCTTGACCTTGAAATGGCTGCCATAAATGTAGTGGTGCCACTTTTTGATTGCATGCAGTATTGCCAACATCTCTTGGTCATAAATGTGGAAACTTGACTCCTTGTCATCCAATTTCCGACTTTCAAAGACAATAACTCCATGACTCTGCTTAAGGACAGCTCCAATGCCCCTTCCACTAGCATCAGCCTCAATTATAAAAGGTTGAGAGAAATCAGGACATACCAAGATAGGCGCTGAAGTTAATGCCTCCTTTAATGCTTCAAAGCTCTTATTGGCACTGTCAGACCATTGAAAAGCTTTCTTTTTGAGAGATCAGTGAGAGGAGCTGCCAATTTGGCAAAATGCCTTATAAATCTTCTATAAAATGATGCTAGACTAAGGAAACCTCTCAGCTGAGTAGATATTCTGAGGTATAGACCAATCCTTTACACACTTTACCTTGTTGGGATCCACCTTAATGCCACTACTGCTGACAATATGGCCCAGATATTCCACTTCTTCAGCCATGAAAGTGCATTTACTTGATTTGGCATACAATTGGTGTGTCCTCAATACCTCCAATACATGCTGGACATGCAATAAATGCTCTTCTTTTGTTTTGCTGTAGATCAATATATCATCAAAGAATACCAGCACAAATTTATAGAGGAAAGGCTGCAATACCTTGTTCATTAGGGCCTGGAAAGTTGCAGGTGCATTGGTTAAAACCAAATGCCATCACTTTGAATTGATAAAGCCCACGTTCTGTCTTGAAGGCAGTTTTATGTTCATCTCCCTCCTTCATCCTTATTTGATGATAGCCTGACCTTAAGTCAATCTTTGTGAAGTACTTTGCCCCTCTAAGCTCATCCAGTAGATCATCAATTCTAGGAATAGGAAACCTATTCTTAATTGTCATTTTGTTCAATTTTCTGTAATCAATACACATTCTAAATGAGCCATCCTTCTTCTTAACCAATAACACAGGAGAGGCAAAGGGTGAGTGACTGTGTGTAATAAATTCCTTGTCAAGGAGTTCCTTTATTTGCCTTGCCATCTCTTCTCTTTCAGCTCTAGAAAGCCTGTATGGAGCTTTGTTGATTGGCTTAGATCCTGGCTCCAACCACAGTACGGGGAAACGGAAACGGGGAACGGAAACGGAAACGGAAATGTTTCGGGATTTCTGGAAGGGCTGAAACGGGAAAATGCCACGTCAGCAAGGGAGGTTTAGAAAAGGGAGTTTGGAGATGAGAACACACACATTTAGAATGCTACAGCCTAGTACCTACAGCCTACCTGTAACTTAAAAGTTAAAATATAGTGCATAATACTTACCACATGGCACAATGTCACTTAGAAGTTAGAAGTTAGAAGTTAGAAGTTAGAACAAGTTACAAATTATAACTTAGAACTTGGAGCTTAGAAGTTAACTTAGCAGTGAGCAATACGTATTACAAATATAAATGACAAATCTGAAATCAATGAGAAAAGCTGAAGATTGACAAGTTACAAAATGCCAAAGGCAATATAATATATGATTCATATATTATTATGTCTCATTGTCAAGAGTCAAGACTCAAGACTCAAGAGTCAAAAGTACAAAATTCAGATTCCCAAAAGCCTAGGCTCTAAGCCTTAAGGCCAACCGCTACATCACTGATGATATGATCAAAATCCATAATGTAGATTCTCGAATCTAGATAGCTCAGCTGCTCAAGAGTCCTCCTCCTCCACTGCCATCTCCTCATCGTCGTCGTCGTCGTCGTCGTCATCATCCTCCCCCTCCTCATCATCATCAGTGAGGGTGTCATCAGGCTTATGAAAACCAATGAACTTGTCATGAGTGTACTCTTGTCTCATCCTGTTAAGCAAACGCAAGTTTGCATTAACAAAGACAAGATCGTTCGCCTTGTGTGCTTTGAGACGGTTCCTCTTCTTTGTATGGATGTGGGCAAAGCTGCTCCACATGCGCTCACAAGAGAAGGAGCTACAACCCTAGCTGAGAATCCGAATGGCAAGCGTTTGCAGCTGTGGGGAATCAGCTCCATAATCCTCCCACCATGTAACAGACCCAACTCGAAATCTGAAATTTGAAAGATCATAAAGTTCAGATATATGGCAAAGCTCATGAAATCTGAAAATTATGAATCATTAAATAGTAAAATTTAAGAATTTAAATGAGTTAGGATTACCTGTCATGCTGGGCATCTGGCCATCCAAATATGCCCTCCTTATTGCGGTAATTGGCGAGCTGGTCCTTCACTGTCCGGCGAGCCTCTGGCATTTGCACCATCTTCTGAAGAGTGAGGTTTCAACCACGGACCACCTCTGCATCACTTTGTTGTGCAGTTGCCTTGTGTTGAAACTCTGGGTCCAACACAAATGCAGCCGCATGAATGGGAGAGTAGTACTGATTCCACCTAGTCACAGCAACTCCTCTAGCTCTTTCAACCTGTGGGGATCTTTCTCTAACACTCTGATATTTTCTATCATGCGATCCATCCCCTCATATACCTTGCCAATAAAAGGCATGTCTCCATCAACCTTTTTTAGCAACAAGACAATCGGCTTACACAAGTCATACAAGTGTGATGCATCAGCCCAAAAGTCATCGCTGCCTATGCACAAATCGTACACCAATATCCCAAGAGCCTGCTTTGAAGTGGGCCATGCATCCCACTGTGGGCTTGCCACAACCTGCTTAAGAGCAGGTCTCATTTCAATGAGTCTGCGAAGCATCACATAATTGTATGCAAATCTAGTCTCTGCATACTTCAAAAGCTCCTTCCTTGCATAGGTGCGATACAAAGAGAGAGAAAAATGATGGCGTGTAATGAACCCAACTATCTCTCTTGCATTATCAATTACAATTTTTACCCAAGGTAATTTGCCAATGTCTTTCAACAAATTATTCAAACAATGGGCAACACAAGAACTCCATTGAATATGGGGGTACCTTTGTTCCAATAATGCACCTGCAGCCCTATTGGTATTTTCACCATCTGAAACCAACTGCACAACATTAGACGGGCCCACATACTCCACTGCATCTGCCCACATCTGCATCAAAACATTTGCTGTTTTTTGTTGTACTCCGCACTCTATGGAGTGTATGTACAAAGAAGATCCTCTGCAATATGCCAAAATACCCTCTAGTGATCGACTACGTACATCACTCCAGCCATCTGCTACCAAAGTGACCCCATACTTATGCCATTTCTCCTTAACAGGCTGAATGGCCTCATTAACTGCCTTCACCTCATCCTCTAGAAGCTTTCCCCTCAATGCATCAAAAGTGGGAGGGGTGTATGTGGGCCCAAAGGCTGTAATTTCAGTCACCATCTCCTTGAAATAAGCAGACCGTGCCACATTGAAACTAATCCCATTCGAGTAAAAGAAACGGGCCACGGCTGCATCTACCTGTGCCTTCCTTTGTGGATGCCATGCAGTATAAAGAGTGCTTTGCCTTCGTGTAGGTGGGAGAGGTGAAGGAGATGCAATAGGAGTAGAACCTGTAGCTCCAAGAACATGTGCACTCCCAGAAGATGAAATTGTAGTAGCAGCAGCAGAGGGAAGAGGACTCCTTTTTGCAGTAGCCATATGAGCACCTGAAGTAGCTCCTCCACCAATGGATGCAATAGTCCTAGCTTTCTTCGCGGAAGGAAATGCCTCGACCTCTCGTGCCAACCTTGCTTTCTCTTCCTCGGATATTTCAGTGCATATTGTAATCCCCTCTCCCTTGATGCCAAGAAGATGGGCCTTCACCCTATCAGGAATCCCACCTCTTTTCAATCCACAACGCCTGCACATGAACTTGCGAGTGCCTCCTTTCTTGGAGTCGTAGCCACCCAGGAGATCGACTTGACTCCACCAAAAATCTGATTGGGTGAATTCTACCTCCAAATGAGACTCAGGGGTAGGGTGTCTTGAAGCCATGGAACTTTGGAAGCTTGTTGCTTGAAAGGGGGGCTGAAACTGCAAAGAGACTCGAGAGCCAAGGGTTGAAACTTGAAAGAGAGGGCTGAAGCCTGAAACTTGAAAGTGGGGCCTGAAAGAGGAGGGAACAGAAGGCTGAAAGAGAGGGCTGAAAGAGGGGGCTGAAGGAGGGCTGAAGGAGGGCTGGAGGGGAGAAGATGATGATGGAGGGCTGAAGCAGGCTGCAAGAGAGAAAGGAGAGGAAAGGAGTGAATGGGGCTGAAGGAGGGCCCCTAAACCTTGAGGATGGATGGACTCTGGAGAGAGTATGAACTATGAGGCTGAAGGAGTGGAAGGAGGCAAAAATCGGAGGCAAAAAGGCAAAAAAAGGGGCTGGCGGCGCATCTCGCAGGATATTGGAGACCTGGCAGCATCTGTTGTCTGAAACGCGACGTTTCAGGTTGCTGAAACGCGTTTCAGGCTGGCTGAAACGTTTCAGCCAGCCGTTTCAGGGTCCCGAAACGTTTCGGGCCCTGAAACGCGTTTCAGCAAACGCCTCATCTCTGAAACGGCGTTTCAGGCCTGGCTGGGCTCTGAAACGCGTTTCAGCGTAATTGTGGCTCCAACACAATTGCATGATCCACATCTCTCATGGGAGGACACAGTTACGCTGAAACGCGTTTCAGAGCCCAGCCAGGCCTGAAACGCCGTTTCAGAGATGAGGCGTTTCCTGAAACGCGTTTCAGGGCCCGAAACGTTTCGGGACCCTGAAACAGCTGGCTGAAACGTTTCAGCCAGCCTGAAACGCGTTTCAGCAACCTGAAACGTCGCGTTTCAGACAACAGATGCTGCCAGGTCTCCAATATCCTGCGAGATGCGCCGCCAGCCCCGTTTTTTGCCTTTCTGCCTCTGATTTTTGCCTCCTTCCACTCCTTCAGCCTCATAGTTCATACTCTCTCCAGAGTCCATCCATCCTCAAGGTTTAGGGGCCCTCCTTCAGCCCCATTCACTCCTTTCCTCTCCTTTCTCTCTTGCAGCCTGCTTCAGCCCTCCATCATCATCTTCTCCCCTCCAGCCCTCCTTCAGCCCTCCTTCAGCCCCCTCTTTCAGCCCTCTCTTTCAGCCTTCTGTTCCCTCCTCTTTCAGGCCCCACTTTCAAGTTTCAGGCTTCAGCCCTCTCTTTCAAGTTTCAACCCTTGGCTCTCGAGTCTCTTTGCAGTTTCAGCCCCCCTTTCAAGCAACAAGCTTCCAAAGTTCCATGGCTTCAAGACACCCTACCCCTGAGTCTCATTTGGAGGTAGAATTCACCCAATCAGATTTTTGGTGGAGTCAAGTCGATCTCTTGGGTGGCTACGACTCCAAGAAAGGAGGCACTCGCAAGTTCATGTGCAGGCGTTGTGGATTGAAAAGAGGTGGGATTCCTGATAGGGTGAAGGCCCATCTTCTTGGCATCAAGGGAGAGGGGATTACAATATGCACTGAAATATCCGAGGAAGAGAAAGCAAGGTTGGCACGAGAGGTCGAGGCATTTCCTTCCGCGAAGAAAGCTAGGACTATTGCATCCATTGGTGGAGGAGCTACTTCAGGTGCTCATATGGCTACTGCAAAAAGGAGTCCTCTTCCCTCTGCTGCTGCTACTACAATTTCATCTTCTGGGAGTGCACATGTTCTTGGAGCTACAGGTTCTACTCCTATTGCATCTCCTTCACCTCTCCCACCTACACGAAGGCAAAGCACTCTTTATACTGCATGGCATCCACAAAGAAAGGCACAGGTAGATGCAGCCGTGGCCGGTTTCTTTTACTCGAATGGGATTAGTTTCAATGTGGCACGGTCTGCTTATTTCAAGGAAATGGTGACTGAAATTACAGCCTTTGGGCCCACATACACCCCTCCCACTTTTGATGCATTGAGGGGAAAGCTTCTAGAGGATGAGGTGAAGGCAGTTAATGAGGCCATTCAGCCTGTTAAGGAGAAATGGCATAAGTATGGGGTCACTTTGGTAGCAGATGGGTGGAGTGATGTACGTAGTTGATCACTAGAGGGTATTTTGGCATATTGCAGAGGATCTTCTTTGTACATACACTCCATAGAGTGCGGAGTACAACAAAAAACAGCAAATGTTTTGATGCAGATGTGGGCAGATGCAGTGGAGTATGTGGGCCCGTCTAATGTTGTGCAGTTGGTTTCAGATGGTGAAAATACCAATAGGGCTGCAGGTGCATTATTGGAACAAAGGTACCCCCATATTCAATGGAGTTCTTGTGTTGCTCATTGTTTGAATAATTTGTTGAAAGACATTGGCAAATTACCTTGGGTAAAAATTGTAATTGATAATGCAAGAGAGATATTTGGGTTCATTACACGCCATCATTTTTCTCTCTCTTTGAAGTATGCAGAGACAAGGTTTGCATACAATTATGTGATGCTTCGCAGACTCATTGAAATGAGACCTGCTCTTAAGCAGGTTGTGGCAAGCCCACAGTGGGATGCATGGCCCACTTCAAAGCAGGCTCTTGGGATATTGGTGTACGATTTGTGCATAGGCAGCGATGACTTTTGGGCTGATGCATCACACTTGTATGACTTGTGTAAGCCGATTGTCTTGTTGCTAAAAAAGGTTGATGGAGACATGCCTTTTATTGGCAAGGTATATGAGGGGATGGATCGCATGATAGAAAATATCAGAGTGTTAGAGAAAGATCCCCACAGGTTGAAAGAGCTGGAGGAGTTGGCTGTGACTAGGTGGAATCAGTACTACTCTCCCATTCATGCGGCTGCATTTGTGTTGGACCCAGAGTTTCAACACAAGGCAACTGCACAACAAAGTGATGCAGAGGTGGTCCGTGGTTGGAACCTCACTCTTCAGAAGATGGTGCAAATGCCAGAGGCTCGCCGGACAGTGAAGGACCAGCTCGCCAATTACCGCAATAAGGAGGGCATATTTGGATGGCCAGATGCCCAGCATGACAGGTAATCCTAACTCATTTAAATTCTTAAATTTTACTACTTAATGATTCATAATTTTCAGATTTCATGAGCTTTGCCATATATCTGAATTTTATGATCTTTCAAATTTCAGATTTCCAGTTGGGTCTGTTACATGGTGGGAGGATTATGGAGCTGATTCCCCACAGCTGCAAGCGCTTGCCATTCGGATTCTCAGCCAGGGTTGTAGCTCCTCCTCTTGTGAGCGCATGTGGAGCAGCTTTGCCCACATCCATACAAAGAAGAGGAATCGTCTCAAAGCACACAAGGCGAACGATCTTGTCTTTGTTAATGCAAACTTGCGTTTGCTTAACAGGATGAGACAAGAGTACACTCATGACAAGTTCATTGGTTTTCATAATCCTGATGACACCCTCACTGATGATGATGAGGAGGGGGAGGATGATGAAGACGACGACGACGACGATGAGGAGATGGCAGTGGAGGAGGAGGAGGAGGAGGAGGAGGACTCTTGAGCAGCTGAGCTATCTAGATTCGAGAATCTACATTATGGATTTTGATCATATCATCAGTGACGTAGCGGTTGGCCTTAAGGCTTAGAGCCTAGGCTTTTGGGAATCTGAATTTTGTACTTTTGACTCTTGAGTCTTGAGTCTTGACTCTTGACAATGAGACATAATAATATATGAATCATATATTATATTGCCTTTGGCATATGTAACTTGTCAATCTTCAGCTTTTCTCATTGATTTCAGATTTGTCATTTATATTTGTAATATGTATTGCTCACTGCTAAGTTAACTTCTAAGCTCCAAGTTCTAAGTTATAATTTGTAACTTGTTCTAACTTCTAACTTCTAAGTGACATTGTGCCATGTGGTAAGTATTATGCACTATATTTTAACTTTTAAGTTACAGGTAGGCTGTAGGTACTAGGCTGTAGCATTCTAAATGTGTGTGTTCTCATCTCCAAACTCCCTTTTCTAAACCTCCCTTGCTGACGTGGCGTTTTCCCATTTCAGCCCTCCGAGAAATCCCGAAACGTTTCCGTTTCCGTTCCCCGTTTCCCCGTTTCCGTTTCCCCTAATTGTGTGGGAGGAAGATGGTTGGGGAGATCAGCAAATACATCAGAGTATTGCTGTAATAGGGATTGCATGTCTTTATCCTCCACCAACAACCCATTACCCTCTTGAGACTTGGCCAACTGAATAGCATAGACTCCACAAACACTTTTGAGGTCTGTGGCCATTCTTCTTGCAGAAATTAAGGACAATTTAGGAGATTGTTGACCCATCAAAGTGATGTGCTTACCTTCATGCATAAAATTCATATACAGCCTGTTAAGGTCCATAGAGAATTCTCCCAAGGTTCTCAACCATTCACAACCAAGGACAATGTCAAGAGATCTCCATGAAAGGTATAGTCTTGAGAAAGTTGCACTTGAGCAGTCTGACAATATTGTTCATTGTGGGAATGCTGACGATTAGCCACCTCAACTTTGATCCCATGATCCAAAGTGGATAGGCATAACCTCACTGTTGGAAGTGTCCTTGCATTAATGAAGTTATGAGTGCTCCCACTGTCAACCAAAATGTGAACTGGTCTGTTATTGATTGTTCCTTTTAACCTAAGGGTTTGAGAGCCCTCAGGAGATATGCTGTACACGACTGATTGTGTATCCCAATACACTTCATCATCATCAACAGCATCGTTTCCATCAGAATTTCTGATCTCATCCTCATAACCTTCAACAACTTCAATGTTCCATTGTCTAGATCTATTTGAGCACCTTCGCAAACTATCATCCATAAGCATGGTGTCAAACATGGATAACCCACGTGGATCAAAGGGAAAGGTGGTCCCCTTTTTGGAACTATGATCCTCATCATCATCAAGGCCTTCATTCACACAGTCTTGATATTCATGAAATTCAGATTCTGCTGCAGAAGTATTAGGAGATAAATCCTCATCAATCTCTAGAATCAAGCTCAACTTTGCTCCTGTTTTTGCTTTGCACACATTCCTATGTTCAGGGGTCCACTTCTCACCACAAAGGTAGCACAAATTTTTCTTCTTCCTGTCATCAATTATTGCTTGAGATAACTGCTTAACCAACTTGTTTCTTTTATCACCCAGGTCATCCTTTGGAGTGGGTTTAAAGGATGGCTTAACATCTGTAGCTTTGTAAGCCTTAAGTTGTCCCATGCCACTGCCATACACTGTGGGGAACCTAGAAATAGAAGAAGTTGTAGCAGGTGCATGAAGTTTGTTTTCATCATTGGAAACCCCTTTGACCATAGGCTTAGTTCCAAAGTGACCAATACCCAAAGTCTTCTCCTTCCAATTGTATTCGGGTTCATAAAGCTCTACCAACTGCATGGCCTCTTTAAGAGAATTGGGCTTTTGAGCTGCAACATCTGAAGCAATACTAGGGTGCAGACCATGGATGAACTTGAGCATTCATCAATACCATGAACAAACAGAGCCAATTTCCAAAACTGTTTGATATAATTTTTCACTAATCCTTGCTGAGGAAGATCATACCACTTACAAATATATTGATCTCTAGTAAAAGGAGATATAAAAGTTTTTAAGCATTACAGCCTTGAATTCATTCCAAGCATTAAAAGTTAACCCTTCTTGCTGTAGATGCCTCCACCAAGAGTGGGCATAATCTTCCAGATGAAGGACAACAAATCTGATTTTACCTTGATCACCCTTTGGATATAGAAGGAAGTAGTCATCCATCTTGCTAAGCCATTCCTCCAATTCCTCAGGAGAGGTAGAATCACCTTTGAACTTAGGAAGTATAATCTTGTCTTGATGAACAGGTCCTTTTGGTTCAATAGATTTAACTGTTTGTATATATTGCTGGAATGTCATTGCTGCCCTAAGGTCTGCTGGTAGCAACTTATATTCATGGAATTTTTGACACAACTCTTCAGCTGCTGAATCCTAGCTGTAACTCCACTAGAGTGATAGGTCCTTCGGCCAGAAGCCATAAAACCAACCGGTTCAGTTACATGTACAGGATCATCATCATCATCATCATCATCATCTGAACCTAAGTCTCCATCAATTTGGGGATCCATAGGTCTCTTCCCATCATAAATTTGGCTTGAATTGGTCAAACCTTTTATTAAAAGTGGTAGACATGTTCTGCATCCTTTGGTCAATCCTCTGATTATTGGTCTTAATTTGATTAGTTAACTCCTTGAATATCTGTAGCATTGGGTCCATACAGGTTAAGGGGTATTTGTGCATGAGGAGTTGCTGCCAAATCCCCTTGAATATTGCTAACATGAGGATCATTGGGCTCAGAAACTACAGTCTGATCATCAATTGTGTCCCTCTCTGAGATGGAATCAAGGATTCCCATTGGCTGCTTACTAGCTTGACCCATAGACCTCTTTAAAGGCATCTTTAGTGACTTGAATCAAGAGTGAATGTACTGTCTTAAGCCCTGCTCAAGAATAGCTCAATTTCCAAGGAGTAGCAGACTGTTGCAAGGCTTCTTTTGCACACTGTGCAAACCAATCTGTATAGAGACCTATGTAGGTCTTTGAATTCTTTGGACAGCCAATTCCTTGTCAAAGCTATAGTCAGAACCGCTGTTCGACAATAAACTACTGTACCAAACTGTCAGTGAACAGTCTACTGTACCAAACTGTCAGAGAATAGTCGGGTCACTGTCCGCATCGCTGAACTCCAGGGTAATCCTCCTTCATTTGACATGAAGCTTTGTGGAGTGGTTCTAGCAGTTAGAACGACACCTCAGCAACAGCTACGAGTAATTACGAAGTGATATGTAGCTAGGTCGTTTACTAGGCAGCGTACGCGTTGGATGGACAAAAGCAGTAGAGCCTAGACTGCCTTCACAGCCACCCTCATCCACATTTAAAGCAAGTGAACAACACCATCAGAAGGTAAAAGGCATTCATTCAATATTCTTGTCTCTGCACACCTCTATATACAACTCATACTCTGGCCACATTCCCTCCGGAAGCCAAACAACCTGAGAAAAAACCCAATGGACTGTACAGCTCAAATCAATCTCTCCTACGAACTGAGATCAAGCTCATAAAATACATAGAAGACCCATGAAATATAAATTCCAAGAAAATGACAACTTCAGAACTGCATAACTGCCATGAACACTTCTTGACAGCTCAAGGTATAAACAACCATGCTCATGTCTCCCTTGACAAAATCCATGAAGAACAACCCCAGACCTCTTTGACTTCAAGTAGCATATGCTCAAACACCACCCTGTAAGAGAACCTACACTGTGAGCTATACAAGCATGTTTTGTAATAGCACCTTGGACTCCATGAAGCTCTCTTTCCATCATTTACATGCTGCCCATAGCCTCGTCATCACAAGCAAGGCTTCTTCTATAATCAACTATGGACACCGAGTTTGCTATAGCCAGCCACCCTCAAGCTCCTATCGAAATCCTTGAAACTGAAGTGAGGATAAGTACGTGTGGGTGTGTGGATTTGTATGTGTGTGAGCATACTTTTATACTATGGTCTACACCCACTGTTGGGCGCTGATGATGTTAGTGGGGATGTCATAGTAGCTAGTCCCTGCTATGCGTGATGGAGTTTTCAATGAGTGACTCTCGTGAGATTGAAACTGCACTATGTTGTGTTTTTAGAGGATGAGTTTGGGAATGTTTCTGGATTCATCTAGGTATATGAGGATAACACCTGACAGAGCTTACCATCATTGAAGCTCTTCACTGTCGAGGTCCCTGGCTAAAGGTAACCCTCCTACTCACGGAGGTCACGGCCTTTTGTCAAGATACTCCAGCGTTGCAGCTTCTCTCTTGCATCCACCCGACAACTCTCTCTAGCATGCAAAACTCACCGAGCTCTTCCATGGCTCTTCCAACCCATGCACTAGCAATGCTTCACTTCCATCCAGCAGACCCCAGCTGAGTGCCCTTCACGATATCCACGTCGCCATGAACCTCCAGCCACAACCAACTACTACAACCTCCTCTCCTACTGCTCACAGAGCATTCGCGATGCCTTTCTCCTTCACGTGATCATATCCAGCAACTATTTTTCTTGCTCTCAGAGCACACTGAGATCCGGTCACCCTTCTACTTCATGCAATGATAGCTGCCTTTACGCAGCTTCTCTCCTACAACTCCTGCGCACACACACTCGTCGCCCAAGGTCCTCCAATTCCTTGGCCTGCATAGTATAGATGCCAAAGCCCTGTGCAGAAGCTCCCGGTCAAGCAAAGGCCCGCACTTGTCATGCACAAGCCAAACCCTCCTACATTAAAAGCAAGCAACCCGTATTCATCGCATAAGCCAGGATCTTAGGCTCCCAAGAAAAACAGTAGCTTGTAAGATAGCGCCATAGTATCGCCTCCTCTGTCGTCAAGCCTCAGCACCCATAGCTCTCTTCCAATGCAGCAGCCCTTCATTCCAACAGCCTCCAACAAGAGTCACAGCGTCCATAGTCAAAACGCCTCCCAAGAAAACTGTCGCCAAGCAGAGAGAAGCGCCAGCAATGGAAATCCTACGACCAAAACTCACAACCTCCTGCTCATGGCTTATCTATAGACCAAGATATTCTCCATGCTCGCACAAGAAGCTCTCCCAACCAAATGCATGAGCCATTGTAGCTGCTCTTCTGCACACAGAGCTCCCAAAACTCACGTATCTTCCTCCAAAGCCCTTTCAGCCTGCAAAGTGGTGACACTTCCACCGTCCAGAAGCTTCCAAAGCAATAGCCGACTTCCTTTAGTCTATGTGATTACCTGCCTGCCACAGCTCGTCGCCTCTCCTTCACGTGATCATAGTAGCCTCTCGGTTCCTCTCTTGCAAGAAGCTCCCAGCCCACATGGTGGTCAGCCCGCACTCTTGCTGCACCATCACACACCGACCAAGGAGATCTCCCCTCCATGGCAACTCCCTCTTTCTTGTTGCCTACAAGCCTCAGGCCCTTCAGTAGAGATCCCCATAAGAACAACAGCCCCCCCTTCGTGTGTCTATGCCTTCACACGTCGATAGCTACCTTGTAGCTTCTCCCCTACTTACAGACTCATGCCTCCTCTGTCCAAGGCACTCCCGGCCTGTGTAGTGGCGACGCCCAACTCCCAAAGCTCCTTCTACATAGTAGTCCTCTTGCTCACAGAGCTCTCTTGCTCTCTCTGTCACCCCGGCCCTCCTTCTTTCGTAGTCGCGATCCCCTTCTATACAAGAAGCTCCCCGCTTCTAGCCGCTACCTTCACGTACATGCCAACCTGTCGTCTAGAAGCTCAGGCTTCTCCCTCACGTAGCCACATGCATGCATGGTTCTTGATATGAGCCTTTTATTACATTATTTTTACCACTCTTCCACCCTTCCTTCAAATTATACCAAGGCCATTAATGCCCAAATCATCGACTATGTGCACACAAATGCATGCCACCAACACTTAGTGCCGAATTGCCCAGACTACCACATATGATGAACACAATCCCGACACAATGGATTACAAGACAACCACGACAAAAAATGCTCATGCCCTCATACAGAAATGATTCATTGACAACCATGAAAGACGTATGTTTTTCCACAACAAAACACCGTCACACTTTGGATACCATGCTCTGGATTGTCTGGTGCACCTACACTGCACTTCATCATTTCCCAAAAGTCCCTGTAGAAGTATCTACCATCTCAAGAAAATATCTACATCAGTGTAGAGTCTTTTATGAGGTTGTCCATAGCTCAAAGCCACCACCCACTAGCTATGTACATAGCTATGTGCCTACTCATCAGCATGCAACAAGTAGTGCTCTTCTCTTCAACAAGGGTTTGCAATGCTAGGGGAAGCTGTGGAATAGAGCTAAACTAAGGTGGAAATCAGGGCAAGGATCAAACAAGAAAAGAGAGAGGGAGGGGGCTGCCACATGGGCAGCACCTTTGTAACAAAGGGTTACTTTTTACTTAGGCTAAACCTAGGCTAAAGTTAGTGGAAAGGCCTTTATTGGCTTGTAAGTGTTTTTTTCCCTTTCTTTAGGGGATACCATAAGTTGCCACGTGGCATCCTAGGAGGTAAACCCATAAGCAATACTACTTTGTACTTCCCTGGGCCATACCTATAAAAGGGCTCTAGTTGTACTTGGCATATTCGTTCATGACTTGTACTTCATTACTGAAATAGAATATACAACAAAAGTTCAATACTCAGCTGAATTCTAAAAAGGATTGACTTCCTCCTGTCCTTGTGCAGCCCCTCACAAGTCTCTGTTGAAGATCCAGCCCTCTCCTACCCTTTTCCTAAACATAAGGTACTACACTACTTAACTTCCCTACAAATTCTACTAAACTTAGTAGTGTTTACTGTTAGTTAGGAGGAGTCCTGTTGCATTGGTATCAGAGCACTTTTCGTGGGAATTTTTGGGAAATTCTTTGTTCAATCACTTTGAAATTTGGAGCATCTACTCGTGAGCCTAGGGCCTACCTCTGTGCAAAAATTCAGCGCCAAAAGTGCTCTCTGTTGTGAGCTGCCACATGGCAGGCTCTGAGAAACCCTGATTTTCAAAGTGCTCAGAATTTGGGGCTTCTTGCATCAGTGGAAAGCTCTTGCTTCCCTGATCATTTCTATGTGTGGGAATCCTAAAATGGTGGAGGATTGAGTTAACATTGAGGGTTTTTTCTCTCTGGCGCAAGAATGTGAGAAAATTGACGATCTGCTCCTTCGCTGCACCAAATAAGGTCAGATACAGCTTGAACTGTTCGCCCTAAGCTCCAATGTCTGCCCTCATAGTTTGGTGGAAATCCAAGCTTGGATGGTGTTATGAAGAAATTCGACTGTTGGCTAGGAAGATCTGCGACGATCTAGGAGCTAACCATTCCGGTTTCTGATTTGCCTTTCCCCAAGGAGTCGCCTCTGCTTTAGGAACTCCCACGCCCAAGTTCCAGCAAGATACAAGTTTGTTGCGTGGGATCTTCCCCGATTTTCTTTGTTTGGAATTGACGATGTGTGGATAAATTTGTAAATATGTTTTTTTCATTGCAGCCATGATGCTGCCCATGTGGCTTTCTCTTAGACACTAGGCTCACCCCTCCCATGCTCTCCTCATATGGGGGCTTAAAGATGGGGAGGTGACCTTTCCAACACCCCCTCTCACCGACACATCTTGGCCCAATGCCAACACGTCGATGACGATGCTCTAGTGACTCTTGGGTCGTAGTCCTCTGGAACACTTTGATGTCGAAATCTTTTCTTGGCTTTTCGAAAATCTAGTGGCTCCTGCTCCACCAGGTCTAGTTCTGCTTCCGCACACCATCTTGGTATATAGGTCCATCTTTGGTAGCACCTGTTGGCACCACCTTTAGTCACGTTCCAGCCTTCGAACTCGAGCAATCCAGTTGCCACAATCTTCCAGTTGTCCCCCTCATAATGAGTGAACAACCTCGAGTCTTCCGTGCACCATGGTCAGAGGGTCTGTTTCAACTCGTCCTTCCTTTGGCAAGGTCCGCAACAAAATAATATCTCCAAACAACCTGAACCACGAAGTCTCACTGAGCTCTCAAGTAGGTACTCTTTTGGCTTCCATACACTTAGTCCATCACCTTCCAACAATCTGTGTGCGAGATTTGAAGAAGCACCCACACTTCCCCTTCTGCCTTTGAAGAAGGCCAATTCCTTCCAACCTCGCATTACCTGAGAGAGTTGAAGAGCATATTCTCTCCACAGCATGCTATAAAGGCTCAAATTGAGAACATCAAGTACATAGTAGATCGTGGTACTGCTTGTGTGCTTGCTCTGAAAGCAAACCATGCACCTCATCAAGGCACATATTTGATTAGCTTGTGTAATCAGTTATTGTCCCCTTCTGAAGTATAGCAACCATCTGAACATGAAACCCTAGGGCACTCCATGGAAACCACCCTCGTGTCAGTATCAACAGCCACGCACCTGGAAGATACCAAGCACTCCATGCTGTCCTTCACCTTCACAAAGGTCTTTGACTCCTCGTTGACCCACATCTCAATGTCAGACATCATCATTGTGGTTTCTAGGTCGGCATATCTGACCTCAGTAACGCACGGAGATGTCACCAAGAACAGCTCTTCGATTACCACATTAGCTTTGGCTTTTGTGTTGCCCTATGAATTTGAGTCGGACTCCCTCTTGTTTTTATGATCTGCCTTCTTCTTTCTGCAATCTTTCGCAAAATGGCCTGGCATGTCACAATAGAAGCATTTCTTCTTATGCTTCCTCTTGGAAGTGTCCTCGTCATCAGAGCCATCCTTCTTGGACTTGCCACCGTTAGGCTTGCCCTTTCCTTTGCCAGCGTAATCCTTTGCCAGCAACGCCTTGTCATCTTTGTCATTGTTGTAGAGCTTCTCCCTGGCTTCTTCCTATAGCAGTAATGGACCCAACTCCTCAAAAGTCAGAGGTTTGGTCCTCTGTCTTGCTGTCATAGTCGTAACAAAGATTTTGAAACTCCGAGGTAGCCTCCTCAGTACCATCAATGCCAAATGGCACGAGTCCACCTTCTGACTAATTGATGCTAGTTGATCCCTCACCACCTTGACCTTCGTCAAGTGGTCATGTACCGAATCTCCCTCATCCATATCAAGGTTGTAGAGCTAATGCTACTGAAGAAGCAAGATTCGGGATGTGTTGTATGTCTCTTACAGATTCTTCAAAATGGTCCACGCCTCTATTGACATGTCGGCCATTTGGATGTGAGGAAGCAGAGAGTCCACCGTAGTCCCTATGATCAATGCCAGGGCATGGGCATCTCTGTCTTCCCAAGCTTCGAGCTCCTCTCCATCTATTGGCATGAGTATCTTCCCTTGTTTGTCTATCATATCCTCCGTCTTCGCCTCCACTCTTGTTGTCAATTTCCACAGCTTTCGAGCCACTAAATGACTTTGGATCCTCACCTTCTAGATCGGGTAATTTGACCCATCCAGTTTCCTAGGCTCTCCAAAGTTAGGGATGGTGAAAGAGAGAAATCTGGGGGAGGAGGAAGGGAGAGCAGGGGCTGAAGAGGCTTCTGAGATCGACATTTCTGCTGCTAAACCACACAGCAAAGTCGAACAAACTCAACCTTCTGTAGACCAAAACTCTGAATGCACCTGTCTGAACCTGAGTCACCCTCCTTCTCGCAAGGGCACTGTCCTCCAGACGTGGAAGTTGATTCCCAAGAGCTTCTGAATCAGGGTCGTCATTCAGCAAGGTCCTTGCTTTCAAGCTCCCACACCTGTGAGCCTCCTACTTGGGCTCTGATACCATGTTAGAAATCAACCAACAGAGGGTACGCACAGCGGAAGACTGATAGAATAGCCCAGGATCTTACACTGTGTGTGTGGGGTGTGGAATCACAAACTTCTTAAACTTGTGTGCATCAAATAGATGTGCAAACTCATCAATAGACAATGAACCAGCCAAAATAGAAACCACCAAAATAATGTATTTCCGCCCAAAGCTATGGACACAATACAAAAGAGATAGATCCAGAGTCCCACCAATGGTGTGGTCCTCTAATCTTTACAGGTTACTACAAGGTACTTCTCCTATCTGCCGGCTATCTCTAGACTTGAGTCTGTGTGCTCCACCTTGAGCGTCTGTAGTCAGAATGAGCCTCTCCACCTTGCTGCCTTGAATGTCAGCCTAGGTGGGCAGCCCCTTTCAAGCTTTGTCTGCAGCACACCGGTCCTCTTGGTCCTCCTGAATGCAACGCAGCTGCTCCACTGCTACAATCTGCTTGTGAATGGCTGCTCAAGAGAATGAGATATGAGGGCCCCCAAGGCAGCTGCTCCACTGCTCCAATCTGCTTGGGAATGGCTGCTCAAGAGAATGAGATATGAGGGTCTGGAGGCCCTCCTTTTATAGGCCTAGGGTGACACATCCCAGCACTCCTGAAACCCCTGATCTGCAAAATAACCACACACAACATCAGAACTGAGCAGGCTGCTCACCACCCAACCGTGACATCTACGGGATATGATCCCGAATCAGAAGATGTCCCCCCGAGCCACGAGCTGAGCTACTGGCACGAACTCCCAATCAGATCCCAACCAGCCTGGTGTCCCATACCACCAGGTGGCGCTGTGAAGCCCTGGATCTGGCACTGGGCCTTGGGCTACGCTAAGATGCAGGCGCGCGTCCGTGACACAATCCAGGATCAGACCTAGCACCTGGGAACGAGACTTGCTCCCAACTGCACCCTGAGAACTGAACCCCCTGGGCCTCTTTTATAGACTCGGGCCCCGGCGCTAAAAATAGCGAAGACCTATAAATAGTTCGTACCCTTGCCACTCAACCCGAGAATCAAGCCTGCCTAGCTCTAAGCCTCCCCAGGCTAACCTGAGCTAGTTCTGTGTACCTAGTACACGTCAGATACCGATCCGTGCACATGACATACTCCCCCTCCTCTAAGAACTCACTCCTGAGTTCGCTAAGAAATCGGGAAATGTTCTTTGGAGGTTTTGTAATGTCTCCCATGTTGCATCCTCCTCAACACGATCCTTCCACTTTATCTTGTATTCCGTGATAGTACGATTTCGAATCTGTCTTTCACGGAATTCAAGAATAGATTCAGGTTCGTGAGGAATAAAAGTTAAATCTGTAACTTCTATAATCTCATGAGGAGAAACAATTTGATCATCTGCACCCAATACTTCTTTCAGTCTACTGACATGAAAGACTGGATGTACTTTAACATCAGGAGGCAATTCTAGTCGATATGCAACTGGTCCAATTCTTATAATGACCTTGAATGGGCCACAGTATCTGGGGGATAATTTTGGAACCAAACCAGTACTTAGGCTCTTGGATTCCTTAGGAATTCTCAAATATACCATCGTTCCTTCAGAGAACTCTCTAGGTGAACGATGTCTATTAGCATAAAATCTGTCCCGATCTTGGGCACTTCTAATAGACTCCTTGGCAAACTGCAACATTTCCTGCATGTCTTGCAAGAAGTTCTTAGCAGCATCATTTTGAATCCCTTTTAATCCAACCATAACTGGTGACTTAGGTTGAAACCCGTACATAAGCATAAAAGGACTATAACCTGTACCAGAATGCTTTACACTGTTGTAAGCAAATTCAATCATGGGTAGATAATCTTCCCATGAAGACTGTCTCTTAGATACATATGCCCGAAGCATGTCTTCAACCAACTGGTTGACCTTTTCTGTACTGCCATCAGATTGTGCATGATCTGAGGAACTCATACTTAGAGTAGTTTCCAACTTCTCAAATACAAGTGTCCATAAGTTACTTGTAAACTTTGAGTCCCTGTCACTGACTATGTCAGATGGCAAACCATACAGCTTGAACAAGTGGTCCACAAACTCGTGAGCCAACTGAACAGCTGAAATAATCTAGCCATTTTTGTCAAACGGTCGACTATGACCCAAATAGAGTCATGACCCTTGCGCGTTCGAGGTAAACCAGTAATAAAATCCATGGAAATACTTTCCCATTTATTACCGGGAATCTGTAATGGCTGTAATAAGCCCGCGCTTCTAAGGCGTTCAGCCTTAGTAACCTGACAAACTCGGCAACCTACCACATAGTTCTCTACAAATGCACGCATCTTAGGCCAATAAAAGGTATGCTTCACAAGAGACAGAGTCCTATGTATACCTGGATGTCCCGCACTAGGAGCATCATGACACTCCCAGAGAATCTTGGATTTAAGGTCCAGAACATCAGGCACACAAATCTTTTCATTCCGGAACAGCAAGCCGTTCCTAATCATCCACTGACCTCACGCCGCCTGTATCCTAGGTGGCACAATCCCTGAGTCCTGGTCAACCATGGAATTCCCATCCTGGACTCTCTGCCAATAAGAACTGAAATGACTATCAGTTGCGTATAGCCCTCTCAAGGATTGAAATAGGTCAGAGGATATTTCCGTAAATGACAAAGCATTTACAAACTTAACTCGACTTAAGGCATCCGCCACACTATTCAACGAACCCTTACGATAACGTATTTCGAAATCAAAATCCTGCATTAATTCTGCCCATCTGGCTTTCCTTCCTCTCAATTCTGATCCATCACACACATACTTAATTGACTGGTGATCAGTCAATACAAGGAACTTTGAACCATACAAGTAGTGTCTCCAAACCTTGAGAGCATACACTACTGCATAAAGTTCCTTCTCAAGTGTGGGCCAACGATACTGAGTGTCGTCTAGCTTCTTACTCTCAAAAGCTACAGGTCTGCCCTCTTGGAATAGAGCTGCCCCAATCGCATAATCACTCGCATCGGCCTCTAAAACATAAGGCCGGGTAGGATCGGGTAATGCAAGAACGGGTGCTTCCTTGATAGATAACTTCAAGGTTTCAAAAGCCTTGTTCATTGCATCATTCCAAGGGATCGGCTGAGTAGACCTGCGTCCACGACCTTTCAATATGTTGGTCAAGGGTACCGTGATTTGTGAATAATCACGGACTGACTTCCGAAGAAATACCGTAAATCCTAGGAAAGAGCGAAGTTGTTTCACAGTCTGAGGGATAGGCCATTCTAAAACCTTCTGGATACGATTCAGATCAATGCTAATACCTTCAGAAGAAATCTTGTGTCCTAAGTAAATGATCTCCTTCATAAAGAAGTCACATTTACTCATCTTGGCATAAAGCTTATGCTGTCTTAGAACAAGTAAGACAACCCGAAGGTGTCCTATATGATCCTCAAGCGTTTTACTATATACCAAGATATCATCTAAGAACACTACAACAAATTTGCCCAGATAATCTCTGAACAAATCGTTCATCATCTGCTGAAAAGTAGCAGGAGCATTGGTCAAACCAAAAGGTAATACGAGGAACTCGTAATGACCATACCTAGTCCGGAATGCGGTCCTATCTATGTGTTTAGCATAGATACGGATTTGGTGATAACCCGTACGCAAATCAATCTTAGTGAAATATTTCGCTCCGGCCAAACGGTCTATCAAATCATCAGAACGAGGTAAAGGATAGCGGTTCTTAATTGTAACTTTATTTAGTCGTTTATAATCTATACACATCCTCCAGGAAGAATCCTTCTTCTTTCTTAAGAGGACAGGTGCACCCCAAGGAGATTTACTTGGGCGAATATAGCCCATATTCAGGTAATCCTGAAGCTGGATAGCTAACTCATCCTCCTCTACCTGGCTC
The DNA here is from genome assembly GCF_047967505.1 of Dipteris shenzhenensis. Lineage (NCBI taxonomy): Eukaryota > Viridiplantae > Streptophyta > Polypodiopsida > Gleicheniales > Dipteridaceae > Dipteris > Dipteris shenzhenensis. The sequence continues at coordinate 14,004,344 of NC_141610.1, forward strand.
ATCCTATACGGTGGTACACTGATAGGTTGAGCCCCTGGGACTAAGTCTATGCGATGATCTACTGCCCTTTCTGGAGGTAACCCTACCGGCAGTTGAGCTGGGAATACGTCCTTAAAATTATCTAACAACGTTCTCAATTCTCGGTGTTCAAACACACTTAATTCATTTTTGTTAACTACCGAAACAATAAATGAAGAAAGTGGAATCAAAACACACTGATAGACATCATAATGAGAAGTGTTCAATATATTCCGAAGCTGCATCGCAGATACAATAGGCCCCTGAGAAGGGGTAATCTTATCACACTGAATACAAAATTGGGTGCCTTTGTCTATAAAAGAAAGCGTATGCTCCGTCCATCCGATCTGGATATTGTGGGTTTTAAACCACTCTATCCCGATCAGCAAGTCTACATGCTCTAGATGCATAACATAACATGTGAGAGCTCCCGTGTAGGCTTGAATCCGGATGGGAAGCGCTTCAACCTTGCGATCCCAAAACTGCTTCCCGGTTGGAAGCTGCACCTCGTAGGTGTGGTCGCTAGGTACTGTGGACAGCCCCATCTTCTGCACAAATTTGTAATTAACAAAATTGTGAGAGCTGCCCGGATCAAAGAGAATGTGAACTTGCTGGTCCCTAACTTCTCCATAAACTCGGAAAAGATCATGGGAACCAAACAACGAAGTATTAAAGGTACAATTACAAGAAAGGGGGCAGGTAATGACATTTACTGAAATACCTGTCATCGTAACCTGGTTGGCTCCCTTGGCTGCGGTACGTGGACCTGCCTGGAGCTTCGGTCGTAGCACCAATCTCTGGTTCTTCCGCTTAGGACACTCATTCTTCGTGTGGCCCCGCTCCTCGCAATAAAAACACCGGCCCTCTTTCTTGAGCCTGAGAGTGCGAAGGAAACGGGCCTTACCATTCTTCGCAGGAGTTAAGCTTTTCCTGGAGGCGTTGTCCGTAGACTTCGTCTCCCCAATACCAGTTGCATGCTGAAAGAACTTGCGTTTGTTCTTTCCGCTGGTCTCGGTAACTGTGGTTGGCTTGGTACCGGCCATGGTATCATCATATATGCGCGCATATGTCATGGCCTCCTGCAATGTTGTGCACTTGTTATTCTTAATCTGTAACTTATAGGAGTCTGGCAAACCATCCACGAAAAAACCTAACAAGGTTACATGATCCATTTTGGTGGCCCTGGTTTGCAGATCCCTAAATCTCTGAAGATAAACTTCAAAAGTTAAATTCAATTTTGACATATCGAGGGCTTTGAGCTTGCCGACGATATCATAGTCATCTTCCTTCTTCAGGAACTCCTTCCTGAAGATACCCTCAAATTCTGTCCAAGTGTCAGGCTTAGGCTGAAGTTCTTTCCACCAAAGCAAGGCTTTACCTGACATAAACCCTGCTGCTAGCTGAATCTTTTTCTCGTCTGGATAGGGGTGAAATTGGAAGTGTACTTGCCACTTGTGCAACCAAGTGTCAACCACCTCCTTTGTTCTAGATTTTTGGTCACCTGGAAAGGGATCCGGAGTGATATTCGGGCCTAGCACGGAGGCCATGGCATCCACATGCGTGAGTGCCTGAACCGTGCTAGCCAGAAGAGTCAAAGTAGCTTGTATCCCTTGGAGTTGCTGTGTCAACCCCGATTGATTAGCGTTGACCTGCTCAAATTTACCATCAAGAGCAGTCGTGAACTCACTGAAGGCTTTCTTAGTGATCAGGTCGTCATAGAGACCCTGATCATCCTCTCCCACTGGAGTGTAGTCTAATTCCTGCTCCCCCATAGTGAACTCGGGATTCGGAGCATCAGACATAGCCGAATACTGATTCGATTACAAACGGAGAGAAATAAATAACTGAAACGGAGCACGGAGGGAGATGGAGTAGAAGAAAACCGTCCCAGATAAATCTGACAGAAAAGATGCTGAAATCTGGAAGACCACGAGTCCTGGTGCCTCCCCGAATCTGCAACCGGATGCGCAGTCAACAATAGAGGCTGTACGGACTGCTGACGTGGCCTGTACGGCTGCTGACGCAGTCCGTACGGTGGCTGCAGAAGCTGGCGCAGGCGCTGTACGGAGCAACAGCAGGTACAAGAGCAGGCGAAACAGTCCGTACAGGCTGTACGGCTGTCGCTGTAACTGTACGGACTGGTACGGAAATTTTGGGAGCTGTGCAGGGCTGACGCAGGCAAGGCGGATGCAGGGAAACTGCTCGAACAGGGCGCTGCTGAAGGGCGATGCTGGCTGGCACAGATCTCGAGGTGACGTCTCGAATCTTGGGCTGCTGGTGGGTTGTCTAACACCCAGCCCCCCATCTATATAGGGTGCAGGGCTGCCCGATTTGGAAGCTAGGCTTCCAAAGAAGGCTGAGCCCCTCCAGCTTTGGAGGGGTGCTTTTGCGAAAAAAGCACCTGAGCCCCTCCAACTTTGGAGGGGTGCTTTTTTCGCAAAAAAGCACCTTCCACCTGCGCAGGCTGCACGCAGCCCTAGACGCAGGCTGTTCGCAGCCTGTTGCGCAGGCTGTGGACAGCCTATTGCACTGGCTGTGGACAGCCTATTGCACAGGCTGTCCTGCCGCCACTGCCTCGCCTACTGCGCCCCTTCCTACACCCCGCATCCTCTACTCCCTGGCTGTAAATTTCCTGCCCTACTCTCCTTCCTTTCTGCTCTCCTTCTCCTCCCTCGGACTTCTCTCTGTAGCCTTCAGAATTTTCGATTCTATTTCACTCCTCCTCTTCTTCCTATTCCAGATATTTCTTCACCCCTTCTACCCCAGGTAGACAGCAAAAACGCAGCAGGAAATCTCGAATTTTAGGGCATACCCGGAAGAGAAATCCGTCAAATTTCTCGCATCAGAAGTTCCTACCGCAGGAGTTGGCTCTGATACCAACTGACACATCCCAGCACTCCTGAAACCCTTGATCTGCAAAATAACCACACACAACATCAGAACTGAGCAGGCTGCTCACCACCCAACCGTGACATCTACGGGATATGATCCCGAATCAGAAGATGTCCCCCCGAGCCACGAGCTGAGCTACTGGCACGAACTCCCAATCAGATATCCCAACCAGCCTGGTGTCCCATACCACCAGGTGGCGCTGTGAAGCCCTGGATCTGGCACTGGGCCTTGGGCTACGCTAAGATGCAGGCGCGCGTCCGCGACACAATCCAGGATCAGACCTAGCACCTGGGAACGAGACTTGCTCCCAACTGCACCCTGAGAACTGAACCCCCTGGGCCTCTTTTATAGACTCGGGCCCCGGCGCCAAAAATAGCGAAGACCTATAAATAGTTCGTACCCTTGCCACTCAACCCGAGAATCAAGCCTGCCTAGCTCTAAGCCTCCCCAGGCTAACCTGAGCTAGTTCTGTGTACCTAGTACACGTCAGATACCGATCCGTGCACATGACACAGGGGCCTGCCATAAAAACTGACCAGCCTGCCCATTCTGGCTGACCAGTCTGTGGCTGGTCCAGCCCTTTAAGGGCTCTCAAAACGGGGCCCTTTAGCCCACTCTTTTAGGGCCTTGGCCCTCCAATCAAGGCAAGGGCGCAGCCCTATATAAAGGCATGTCCCTGCCTACTAGCAGCCCCTTTTGCTGCTCCACCAGGCCTCCATTTGGCCAACCTGATCTGCTGGTCTGCCCCGCTCTTCTGCACCATCTTCTCTAACAGACAGCCTGCCATGCAGGCGCTTCCAGCCTGCTCATGCTGCCATGTGTGTGCCTCTTTTGAAGGCCCTGTGCCAGGCTGCTGTGCTGCCCATGTGGCAGCCCCTTTTCTTCTCTCTTGGCTGTGAGGTGCTGCCCATGTGGCAGCCCCCTCCCTCTCTCTTTTCTTGTCTGATCCCTGACCTCATGGCAGCTGTGATGCTGCCCATGTGGCTTTCTCTTAGACACTAGGTTCACCCCCCCCCCCCCCCCCCATGTTCTCCTCATATGGGGGCTTATAGATGGGGAGGTGACCTTTCCAACAAGAGATTCAATGAGAAATGAGTACAACTTATCTAGGGGTCCTTGTTGCATGGAGTATAACCTTAGGTGCCAGATCAAAAGAATTTGCTTAGATTTTTCATCTTCAAATTGAGATCAAGTCATGGAAAATAGCTTAAAACCCTAATCAAACACTATAGATTTGCTTGTGAAGAATTAACACATGCTTTCAAGGTCAAAGGAGTATTTTCAACCTTGTCCTTGATTTCTTTTATCAATTGAATTGGTTGCTACCTAAAAATGGTTGGGTCGACTTAGGTTGGGCTTGTATTTTTACTTCCTACACGTGTCATTGTGATGAACATGTCTACCACAATAAATTCTTTGGGCAATCTTATAAGTTAATTTCAAACTCAACCAAACATTTTTACATCAGGGACATTAATCTTGAAGTGCATGTATGAATATGTGCCTTTTTTAGCACATTGATATCTGTTACAAGTTATCTAAACCTCTCATGCATAGTGTGATGGATCATGGAAGTTGGTTATCATATACTTGACGGCACCCAGTATAAATTCTGAATGATACAATTGGATATGATGTCCAAGGAGGTGGAATATCCAGAGTGACAATGGTCAAGGGAATCAAGATTTTATTACTCACAGCTAGTCCCCCTTTGCCCCACTTGTCCTTTTGGTGAAGAAAAAGATGGATCCTATAGGATGTGTATTGACTACGTGGACCTCAACAAAATGACTATAAAGAACATATTTCCTATTCCTAGGGTTGATGGTCTCCTAGATGAATTGAAGAGAGCCAAGTTTTTCACCAAAATAGACCTCAGGTCAGAGTATCATCAGATTAGGATGAGGGAGGAGGATGAGCCTAAGACAGCTTTCAGAACTCAAAAGGGATTGTATAAGTTTAGGGTGATGGCATTTGGCCTCACCAATGCCCCTGCTACTTTTCCAGCCCTCATGAATAAAATCTTGCAGCCTTATCTCTACGGGTTTGCCTTGGTATTCTTTGATGATATTCTCATCTACAACAAGTCAAAGGAAGACCATCTCTCTCATGTGAAGCAGATTTTGGATGTTTTGAGAATTCACCAGCTCTATGCCAAGCCAAGCAAGTGTACCTTCATGGCAAATGAGGTGGAATATTTGGGTCACAAAAGGAATAAGGGTTGATCCCAACAAGTTGAAATGTATTATGGAATGGCCACAGCCTTCAATGGATGGGGGCACATACTTGGCCTTGCCTCCTTCTATAGGAGATTCATTTGCCAAGATTGCTGCCCCTCTCACTGACCTGCTAAAGAAAGACCATGGTTGACACGTACGATCACGTTCGATACGTACCGTTCGATATTAGTGCGGTACTAAACGAACTCAAAGATCTTAGGTGTACGTCCGATGGTACGTTCGATACCCAAAAAAAAGACAGAGATTTTAGAGTTTTGGAGTTCTCTGTCTTTCTTGTCTTTGGGCTTCTCTTTACATGTTTCCGTTTCCGTATTAGAGTGATAGAGTTGGAGATTGTGAATGATCCAAAAGGAATTGTCTTAGAGGCCTTAGGGCTAGGGGAGTTGCTAGCATGTGGTTTTACTGAGGTGGAGCCATCACTATGTCAAGCATGTTGTTCTCCTAGTTTTTGCAGGTACTTGTACAAGCTTAAAAACTTGTACAAACATGTCATATAGGTGCTTGAATCTCAGGCATTATTGCTTTGATACTCAGTCCACTTGGGGATGATGGCTACATTAGGCAGAGTTTTGCTATAATTGCACTAAACATTTTTTTATAGGGATGAACCCATTTGAGGCTATGTATGGGTACTAGGTGCATGTTCCCTCTACTGTTTTGAATGCAGCCACAATTAATCAGCAAGCCATTGATGATTTGGCACACATGGCAGCTTTACTTCAGCAATGCAAGGACCATATGGTTAAAGCCCAAGCATGCATGAAAGCATATGCCGATAAGCATAGGAGGGAGCTTTCTTTTGAAGAACGTGATTATGTTTTCTTAGGCTCCATAAGTCTGGATATGCATCATTGAAAGGGAACACAAACACTAAGCTGGCCATAGATACTATGGACCCAATGAGGTGTCGCAGAGAATTGGTGAGCTGGCCCATATCTTGGAGCTGCCCTCTTCTTCTAGGATTCATAATGTATGTCATGTATCCCTTTTAAAGTACTTGGGTCCCACAGACTAGGTTATGGAGGGTCTGCCTCCCATGGATGAAGAGGGACATACATATTCAATATATAACTGAGAGGATCATTGGATTTAGAGATCACATCCTTAGGAACAGATCCTACATAGAGTGCTACATCAAATGGAGGGGATTACCTGATGACGAGTCTTCTTGGCAGCCCTCTTTCATAGTGGAGCAGTACCCCTACTTGTTCAGCTGATGTTTGGGACCAGACATGATCATTTGCACCCATATGGAGCTGCCGAGACTTGACCCATTCTACCTACTGCTCCATCACCAGGATTTTGGTCAGCTACAGCAGAAATTGCTCATTGTTTAGACCTACCATACGAGATATGAGCTCTCTTTCCATACTTTGGTTCTAATCCCTTGTTACAGCCCCTTGCAAATTTGAGGGCAAATTTTCTTTGTGGGCAAGGAGGACTGTAACAAAGATGAAATTTATTTAGTAGTTTTTAGCATAAGCAGCCTTTAATTGGCTTGTAAATAAATAGTACTTCAAGTAGGGGAAGCTAGAAGTTGCCACGTGGCATCCTAGGAGGGCTATCCCATAAGCATTGGTGTATTTTTGCCCTGGCCTATACCTATATAAGGGGGGCCTGCTGTCCTTTGTACTCATCTATCACACATTTCATTCTTGAATGCAAAATAAGCTCTCACTGACAGTTGAGCCTTGTTTGCTCGAAGCTAAACTAGGATATCAACTCCAAGACTAGGAGTCAATACCCTAGCCTGTTGCTTGTGTCTCTGACATGGATTCCAGGTACTTTTGCTGATCATGTACATGATTACTTTCTGTCCTATCATCCTACTTTTTGCTACTATCATTTCTGCCAGCTGTACCTAGTGATTAGGGCAGATTTAACTAGGTTGTAGACTAGCTTAGTTACAATTATGCAGCTTGGGGCTGCCTCTCACCTTGGAGATTATAATATTGATCTTAAAGCCCATAAAGACGACACCATTGGAGCTCCTCTTGGCCATTTTAGGCTTTCAACTTTGTAGCCACAGAAGACAAACAGGTCAGGAACCATGGCTAGCACATGGTCATAGCGCCACCTTTCATATTGCTTTTCCCTAGGGGAGAGACGTGGTTGCAATTGCGAGGTGGCAGTGATTTGTTTGAGAGGAGTGAGAAGCTTAGCTAGGTGTTGCACTGGCCCTTAGGAGTCTCGACCTCTTTCGTGATGTCTTGGGCCAGTGATGCCTTGCACAGGGCCAAATGGATTTGAACTACTCCCCATCTAAAACCCCGGCAAGTTCACACATACTTAGAAGTGGCCACACATTTTCCAGCCATTGAAAGGCTTTGTTTGCCACTCACCTATTTTCTCCATGAGTTGGAACGTGCAGCCGTAGTAGCAGCCGCATCACCTAATCTTATGGTAGGAGTTGCAAAGTGTCACGGGGACGTGAATTTGGTAACCGTGACTAACTTTGGCTTGGGTGTCTAGCCTAGGGGAAGTGATACTTCCTAGAAGTCCCTAGAAATGCATCCAATGCCTAGGTGCAACCACTAGGCCCAAGTGTTAGGCTAATGCTAGAAAAGAGGGGTCTAAAAGTTGGGCCCAAGGGGAGACCAATGTGTCATTAGTAAAGAGGGTTAGAGTTTTAAAGTGTGTCATTGGTTGTAGGTGTTAGGTCTTTAATGAAGGGGGCACAAATGTGCCACGTGGCAATTACCCATGCACCCTTCTCTCCTAAGGCTCCTACATCCAACGTTTGATGATTATTGATTCATTTGGTACGGATTTGATGTCTTCATCTCTCCCTCTTCATGCATCTTGATGTCTCTTCTCTCTCTTCTTCTATGGCACGCATCCCCTCCCCCTTAATGTTGTATGGACCTTCTACCAAGCTGTACGGACATCATTTAATGTTGTACATACGTTCTTCCTTGCTGTACAGACTGTTTTTCCTGTGTTTGGACCTGATTTCGTGGCTGGCACGCATCCCAAGGCTGCTCCTTTGCTCCAAAACCCTTGGCATGCAGTCCTAGGCCCATTTTTGCTGCTGTACAGTCATTTCGGCAGCTGGCACGCACCCCGAGACTGCTGCTGGAAGCTGTACGGGCTGTTGGTGCACCTCTGGAGGCCTTGTTGCTGATGTTCTAGCCTTTTTCTCCTGTTCGTGGCCTTTGCACCCGTGAGCCTTGCTCTCCTTTCTGTTCTCAGCTCGCAGAATCTGTACCTCTCTCATTTTCTTTCTCTTTTCCCTTAGCTCAGAGTCATTTCTACACCCTTGGGGGCGTGGACGGAGGATAGGTGTAGGAAAGAGCTTGCCCCTCTTCCATGGACAACGGGTGTGGATATTCTGACTTCCTTTTGGATTGCATTTGTCATTTTTGAAGTTGTTATTACTTATGTTTTGCTTCGGGGTGCTCTCTCTAGGCCATACAGGTTGTAACAAACACTCAGCCACAAAGGGTGTGCCTGGAAAGGTGCTAGAGGGACAGTTCTTATGCCTTGAGGCTTTTGAGCATTTGCTGGGGTCAGTGTCGATGCATTGCCACTTTCAGTGGGGCACAATCAGTGTGGAATGCCGTAGCTATATGCCTTGACAGTTGGGTTCTAGTGACACCTAGGAATTGGATGCATTTTGATGCCAAATATTGGCTTGGGCAGTGGACTGCTAGTGTAGTAGAGTACAAGGGTGAGCCCGCACAATTGTCATTGCCTGAAGAATTAAATAAATACCGGAAGGGGTGCCAAAATGTGTGAGTCCAATTGGTGTCCTTTTTTGGTTTTTGAGCAGGGGCACTCTAGCCTCTCCACAAGTTTGTTAAAGTTGTTTCTAAATGGAACTTAACTAATGGGAGTGGCTGGAAATGTTGCGATGTGGTTGTGAATGAAGTGTATGCTAAGTTACTTATAGCCTTTAGTTAATTGAAGGCCAGCTCAGTGGTTCCATTGCCGGGATAGTCACCATCTTCCTACAAAGGTGAGCCCTAGTAGTGTTGGGTGAAGAAAACCCCCATTGCATTTTTGTTACAGCCATAAAAACAGCAAGCATGTCACACCGAGAGAGGTGAATGACTAGCTCAGAGCAGGAGGAAGACAGGAGGTCAGACAGCTTTGAGGAGGAGCACAATACAAGTGAGGGTGAAGAAGGGCATAATGATGAGGGACAGCATGTTCTTTTGGGGAATGCCACTGAGGTATCCTAGGATGAAGTTGATGAAGCTGAAGAGCTAGATGTAGAAGCCCTCTTCGTGAAATTGGCAAGTGCAGTGGGCACTTTGACACAATTGACCCAGAATCTGGCTGACTTTTTGAATGCTCCTCCCAAGAACAAAAAGACAGTCAAGAAGAATCAGAGGAAGCAAAGGCTTATGCATTATGATGCACCTTCAAGTGGACAGCCACCCATGACTCCATTTGTAAGGCACTCAATTGCTCTTGGCATGGGGAATGCCCCAGAGGGCGACAATTTTCAGTCAGTGAATTATGGACATCAACCCTTTCCTTTGTCAGTGATGCACCCTGGATACTTTGGAGGAGGGTCAGTCTTCCAAGCAATGGTGGGACAGCCCATAGAAGGGCTAGGTATGCTTGGCACATACTTTGGAAGTCTTCAGCATGGAATGCAAAATTTTCAGCAACAAATGATGGGGGGCATGCCGGCTGCAAATGCGAACATGATGTATGCAAACATAGGGATGGAGCCCGGAATGCAGACGGGGATGTGAAGAATGATGGGTGGTTCCATGAATATGCCATAGATGTAGGGAATGGGACCTGGAATGGTCAATCCAGCCATGGGAGTTGGCAAATATGCACAGAGTTTGGGACAGATGATGCCACCACCTTATTTGCAGTCACCTGTGTATTACAATATTGCACCCAAGGGCAAATTGAAAGACTACAAAGAGGGTGGGGCTGTTGTTAAATTTAAGACATTCAATGGGACACAAGACAGGCTGAAAGCATTGACTTTTGTGCAACAATTTGATGCCGCCTATGCTGGTGGGAACTTCACGGAGTCATCAAAGGTTAGGAAGGCAGCCACTTTTGTCAAGGGAAATGCACTTCAATGGTGGACTAATTTGGTCTTGCAGGGTAGAGCCCCTACTACTTGGGTTGAGTCTCGTTCTTGAGCAGGAGCACTCTAGGTCACAATTTGTGTTTGAGTTATTTGCTGAATATTTTTCAATGTGAAAGCATTGGCTGGTTAGTTGTCTAATGCCGCCCTCTTGTTGGCCTTGAGGCCGGTTTCAGGAGAGGAAGGAAAATTGAGAGATGTGGAGCTGGAGAAAACTGTGTGAAAGCTGAGAGAAGTGGAGCTAAAGAGAGCGAAGAAAGAGCTGAAAGCTGGAAAAGGAAAGCTGCTGAAACAGAACCCCAAATCTCTACTCCGAGCTCAAGATATGGTGTTGCATAGGGCACCCTTTTGGAATCACCAAAGGGGACTGCTGAGTATGCTGCTTTCTTGCAGGGAGTTTTGGAGGGGCTAGAGGCTGCTTTGGGGCTGGAGAAGGAGGCTGAATTGTGGAGGAACTGGATGACCAATGAGGCTGCAAGCCCCCCTTTAACACTTCTTTGGTAGCATAATAGGACATAAAAGTGTACTTTTGAGATTTTGGCAAAAGAATAACAACTTATTGTAGATGAGTTTTCTGGTGCTTTTCTCTCTTGAGCTTAAGGTAGACTCATAGGACTATTATCTAAAAATATAAGGAGCACAAAAAACTCTTACATTTGATCACAAATGTATGGTAACACAGTCTTTTACCCAGACAGTACTCAGATTTGAAACTTTATCTAGCATGCCTGAAGGCCTTTGCTCTCCAAGAATGCATGGAGGTTTGAATATTCTAAACATCAAATTTCATGTGTTGGTTAGAAAGATCACTATGCTCAAGGGTTTTTTTCAGCAAGAGCAGCCATGGTCTATTATGTTGGCATTTTTGTGTGGCCAGATGTGCACAAATGCTTATGGGCATTGGCTAGTCCGTACTGTCCGTACATCGTACGTACTGTCTGTTTTTTGTCCGTACCTTTATCCGTTCCTTTGTCCCTACATGTCCGTATTGTCTCTCTGTACAACCGTACCTTTGTCCGTATCTGTCCGTACTGTCTCTCTGTACAACCATGTTGTACTTTTTGCTCGTACCTATCCGTACTCTCTTTGTATAGCCCTGTTGTACTTCTCTTGTCCAGTTGTCCTTTTTTTGTTTCTGTTTCTCCCTCTGCTACAATGGTGGATTGTCCATATGAGAAGACCTTTCACAAAGAAAGATCACTTCAGAGTAAAAAGCAAAAGCAGGAAATGGGTCTGGATGACCCTCTACATGCCTCTGCAGAGGCTCAACTGTAATATGAAGTAATGCTTTGAGGATACAAGGAAAAGTTGGAATGATCCGGTTCCTACCACAGGTTTTATGATTGAGGTAGATGATATCTTCGACCACATGAAACATTATGCCAAACATGCCATCATTATTTTCTTTCCGAGACTACAACCCACACTCCCGGGCTATACCTTTCAACACAATGCTCAATCTTCCTATCAAGCACGCCTTGACAGATGGTATCAGGTTGATCCATAGCACTGTGATGCCTTTACTTGTCAACTTTGGGTCGATCATGCCTTCACATATACTGATCATGCACCTCTTTGGTTGAGGCTCTTCATGCATGATTTTCCTCATGACAGATTGCCTTGCAGAAGGCCTTTGTTGGTGAATAACAGTCATCTAGAACATGCTGAATTTAAAGCTATGGTCTCTGATGCCATTCAACCTCTCTCTTCTCAGATGCTTTTTGATCTGGATTATGCATGGCAGGCTTTTGTTGCTCGAATGCAAGCTGTGATTCGGGATTATGGTAAATCATTTATGCGAGCCACACGGGAGACTGTTGTGCATGCTAAACTCACCTGTCAGAATCTGACTAAACTTAGTCACCTTCAGCCTTTGTCTTCTGATGAAAGCATGCACTTATGTTAGGCCAAATTCTGTCTCCAATCAAATGATTGAAGAAAGCTTGCTAAATGGGAAACCCGATCTCGACAAAGGGCAGGCTGCTCTTCGAGCATTTTTTCAAAAATTTGCATTACAAACGACAGGCTGCAAATATTTATCGGGTTCGGATGCCTCATGATTCTTGGTCTTCATCTCGCTCTAAACTTGCTGATTCTTGTGTGCAGCACTTCTCCTCCCATTTTGGGCATGTGGACCTTTCTTCTCTTGAGATTTTGTCTGCACGTTAGCTTCTTTTACAACATGTCCATCCAATTCTTTCTCAAGCTCAGGCTTTGGAACTGGAACTTCCCTTTACTGAGAGGGAATTGTCAGATGCACTTAGATCCTGTGGTAGATGAAAATCTCCAGGATGGGATGGCCATGGTCTCATTGTTGAATTCTTTCTTGCTTTTTGGGATAGCCTCAAATCTTTCTCAAGCTCAGGCTTTGGAACTGGAACTTCCCTTTACTGAGAGGGAATTGTCAGATGCACTTAGATCCTGTGGTAGATGAAAATCTCCAGGATGGGATGGCCATGGTCTCACTGTTGAATTCTTTCTTGCTTTTTGGGATAGCCTCAAATCCCCTCTATTGCAAATGGCTAATTCAGCAAAAATCAGCAAATGCCGCTGTCATGGAAAAAGAGACTGGTAAAGCTCCTTCCTAAGAAGCAGATTTTTGATTTTATCACTGATTGGAGACCAATTGGGCTCATGCGAGTCATTTACAAAATCATAGCTAAAATGCTTGTTGACTGTATCAAAGGCTATCTATATGATGGGTTGCATCCTTCTCAATATGGCTTTGTTCCTCGAAGGCATATCATGGATAATATTGCCAATGCTTATGTTGGGATTGAATATGCCAAGCACATGCAGCAGGATTTTTTGCTCTTACAGATTGACATTGCCAAAGCTTTTGACACAGTTCAATGGGAGTTCATCTCGCAAACAATGCGATCCTTGGGCTTTGGAATAAAAATGCAGCAGGTTATTTATTGGCTCTATAGGGATAGCAATGTTGCTTGTATTCTTTCTGGAGACATTTTTGAAGAATGGACTCTTCGTAGTTCGGTTCGTCAGGGCTGTCCCCTTAGTGCCTTACTGTATGTTATTGCTACTCATCCAATGTTGCAATACATTGATCATCTAGTGACTACAGATTCTCTCCATGGTTTGGAACTGGATGAAAATTGTAGCATGGTTGCTCAGGCCTATGCCGATGATTCTTTCTTTACTCCAAGGAATACTCAGTCTGATCTTCTGCTTTGATGCAAGCCCTTTCAGTTTATGGTTTGGCAGCTGGCCTTCATATTAACTTTCAAAAGTCTAAGCTGCTCCTATTGCATTTTAAAGATTATAGATCATCCCACCCACTCAGTTAGTTCGACACCTTGGTTATCCTTTGGGTTGGGAACTTTCGTATTTTACGGCAGCAAATCACTTGTATGCTTTCCCTTTGGTTCCGATTCCACCTTTGGAACTCCAAGATCGATTAGAGGATTGGACATTGACTTCCCTTGGGTCCTCCTCTCGTCCTTTGAGGCTATCGCAGATTATTCTGCCTGCATTATACAAAATCCTTTTGCCTCAACCATGGGTGGGTAATTCTATTTGGCGAATGCATCAGCTAGTTAAGTGGTGGAGAAACAGACTGGAGAAACAGACTGCGGCAACTTTGGGCATACAAGGTTTCACTTCGGCAACATGTTTTTTAATGGCGAGTGCTTCTGGGATTTTTTCCATCTGGACAATTGCTGGCCCGTAGGCACATTGCTCTTGCTTTATGTCATTGGTGTCTGATTTCTCAGGAGACTGTGCCTCATTTATTCTGGCATTGCCCGTCTTCTCGACAATTTTTGGATTCTCTTTGATAGAGGCTACGAGCGAGATTCCCGACTCTTCTCTTTGGGAAATTTTATTGGCTCTTTGGTTTTCATCCACAGCGATCGGAGTTTCATCTTTTCTTTGTTTGAGCCCGTTATTGGGCACTTTGGACTTTATGGACAGACCGCAATTGTAAAGTCTTTAGTGATCCCAAGTTTTCTTTATTTGCTTTCTTTAAGCGTTCTCTGCAGCAATTTTTCTTTGATTGCTTGCAGACTTGCCAGATTGATGCTATACAAGATTAAACTCATCGAAGCAAATTGCAAAATTGTATATTCATGTGGACACTTTCCAAATCTTTTGCAACTGGTTGGACAGATGAACTGATGGCTTCAATGTGCTGATGGACTGTCCACGTTGATCTTTAAGGTTGTGGCCATCCCATATGATCTTTTAGGGCTTGTGATGGTGGCTCCTTTGTTACTTTTCTGATTTCTCATGATGTCACTTTAACTTATAGTATCATTATTTCTACATAAGTAATGACAGTAGTGGTGGTAATAACTACTTTGTAAAGCCACAGGCATAGTGTTTGCTTATGCATTGATCGTGCTTAATTTGAGACACTTACATGCTTGCAAGAAATTCTCTCTTGTATAAATGCATCTATTTTTATTTATAAGTCTCAATGTTTATGAGCAATTTTTATTCTTTGGCAAACATTTTGATGTAGGAATATGCTTTGAGCTGCAAATTGTCTACAAGGTCTAGTACCTTGTATTCATGCATCTACTTTTATTTATACGTCTCAATTTTTATGAGGAACTTTTATTGTTTGGCAAACGTTTTGATGCAGGAATGCTTTGAGCTGCAAAGTGAATATAATGGCTGTCTGTCAAGCTCTGACATCAGCTTGTTAAAGGCAACTGTTGGATCAACATTGGTAGACATATTGTATGAACCAGATGGCAATGGCATCGATTGGACCAGATTTTTGAGGGGGTTTGAGAAATGCTGCCAGCAAGCTGTCTCTGTCCAGTTGAAGCTTTTGCTGTCTTTTTTTTACCACATCAGGAAGAAGGCTGAACTGCCTCTGAATTATACCCTCGGTAATGAAAATGACGATGGGTCAAATGACAAGAAAATTTCAGGGCACATGACTGCGACTCAATTGCAGGAATTCCTCTGGATCTGCTGGCTAATGGGCTGTGATGTAAATAAAGCAGAGGACAATTTACAGTTGGAATTACCAAATTTAGAGCCTTTGGTAAAATCAGCATACGTGGCCTGTTCTGTTAGTAATGAGAATAATCAGCTGGGACAAGCGGGCCTCCCTTGGGGTACGGAACTTTCGGTAGAAAAGCTGTATTCCTGGATCCTTCTGTGTATCCCTGGATTGTCAAATACTCTTTCTCATTACATCAAAGATCGGCTTAGTAAAACTGCTTTAAAACTTCAGGTATTGCTTCATTAACACATTACACAAGGAAAAATGATAAGTAATCTTCAGAAAGATTATTTGTTTCTTACTTTTTAAAATTTGTCCTTTTCCAATAAACATCGATTTAGAAGAAGGCAAAGGCTTTGAAGCATTGATCAATTGGTTCAGTCTGTTATGTCCCCGTTCAAGGCTGTGCAGTCCGCCCTCCTAAACAGATCCTCTAACAGGGCATATTTTACCTGGATGCTTTTTTAGGATCAAAGCATGGCACACGGCAATGATGGAGGATATGCTTTGAACCCAGATAGTGCAGAATCCACTGCTGGTGTTCCTGAACGGGGTCTTTTGACTTCAGGTGTAGCATGGGCAGTTGGTCTTTCTCTGCCTGATACGGTCGGTGGCAAGCTAGTAATGTGTTCATGCTCCTTAAACAATGATTTCCCTTGCCTTCTTTATAGGTCAGCTGAACCAATTTTCTGAATAAATATACACAAGCGACTGCGTATGATATATTTGCTGAAAGGGACAGATTAAGATTCTTTTACTTTTTGCATAAGCAGATCATCATTGCATGGAAGGGGAATGAACCGATTTTGGACCCATGTAGAGGGCTATCGAGGAACAGTGCTAATGCTCATAAATGGAATTTCATTACCCAATACAGAAGGAGATAGAGCAACAAGTTTGGGATACGAAACATGGCTTGTTGGAGCTCTTGTTAGGGAAGGTTTTGAGAATAAGGATTTCTATTACGGAACTGCAGGCTGCTGCCTTTTTGCTTTGGATCCCATGATGCAGCCGTTTCACTCTTCAGGTATCGTATCTTTCAACTAAATTTAGTATGTGGAAATCCACTAATATTTTCAAGCTGTCACATTCACACTGCACTGACTTGCTGCTCATCATGGGCAAGTGCAAAGACGCAATTGAGTGAGGGAATAGTTGTGTGAAAGTTCATTCAAGTGAGACAATTTAACTTGTGGGTGTATGTTTGTGGATTTTGTTTAATGTGGAGCATATGTTTATACTGGTCCACACCCATCATTGGGCACTGCTGGGAATGCTATAGTAGCTAGTCCGTGCTATGCATGATGGAAATTTTAAGGTTTTCAACCTTGAGGGTGACTGTGTCTTATTTCTAGAGGATGCATTTGGGCATGTTCCTGTGTGTGTGTGTGTGTAACTCCTGGGTCCTTCCATCATAGTTTAGACCAATTATTGAATCATAAACGTAAACATAGAATAAAGATCTCTCTATTACCTCAAAGAAAGTTAACTCTTGTAGAGAAGGAGGCTGGGCTGATTTGGAGAAAGAGGATAGAATTGGTAGAGGGAAGAGAGAGGAAGAGGGAGAAGGAGTGAGAAGGGAGGAAAGGGGAAGAGGAAGATGAAGAGAGGGAGAGAAGGGCGAGGGGGAGAGAGAGATAGAGAGAGATTGGGAGAGAGAGTGAAGGCAGCACGTAGGAGAAGGAGGTGGGAGATAAGAGTAGATGTCACATCAAAAGGTGTACAATGAGGGGTGGATGGGTCCCTCCACATTTTCCACCTAAAAGGCCTCTAAAGGGCCTCTAAATTAGCCCTTTTCCCCCCTTCCAACTCTGTCATAGAATCAATACTTCCATGTTTGAAATAATAACGTTTTTAACAACATAGCAAGAAAGAAAGACCATTGGAAAAGTTATCACAGGGATGGTGGTCTACTTTAGATGTGAGGGACCCATGCTCCTGCAAGAGGTCTTCAATGTAGTGATCACGAGGAGCTCCCACTGCTCCACTTGTCCAAGGTGACGTGCAGGCTGAGCACATATGATTTTGACTTCTTGGGCCTCTTTTGCTGCTCTGGTCGCAGCCTGTTCCGAGGGTATCTGATGTGTTAAGACACCCAATGTTGGGGCCTTTATAAAGGGATTGGATGCCCCCCAAAATAGCCAACCCAGTGATAGAGTGGTTGACCAATTTGCCACCCGACCTGATCTGGGATCTTTGCCAATCATTGCCACTGACCCAAATCAATATCAAAGAGGATCCTATCTGCAGCCCAATTGACAGCCATCTTGCTGCCTACATGGCAACCTTAGCCTTCCCCCTACTGATGCATCTACCCTCATACGTGCTGAGGTATTGACCCCCTTAGCTCTCTTCACTTGGGCTCTTACAGGTGGGTCATTGACCCTATACTTCCAACACACATCTCAGTGACACTATGTTCTCTATCGAAGAACTGCTCCATCAGCCCTCTACAAAAACTCACAGGAACAAGCCAAGGATGCCTTTTTCATCTGGTCCTGTATCCCACACCTCTAGTACCTCTAAATGAACAACTGGATTTAGTTTGGAACATTGGTACAATTTTTGGTCAATACACGACTGCTTCGGAGTCTTCAAATCTGAAGGCTCTAACAAGAGCATCCACTCGTCCCCTCAAAAGATAGGAACCACCCAAACCTTGTAGGGTACGAAAGATCCTGGGTCTATTTCAATCTGTCATGAAGTCATGGGCTGACTCTTCTTTCTCTGTCATCATGGTAAACAACTGATTTTGGAGCATGATGATTCTCCCAGCGTTTTTAGTTTCATAACGATAATGTAAGATCTTCCATGCTTCATGTGTAGTATCTGCCCAGTTGAATATGGGGTATCGCGAATCCACAGTCATCCCAATTATCATGGAGAGAGCGGCTGCATTCTTCTTCATGCTATGTGGATCTGCTGGAATCGAGATTTTGTGGTGGTGTCCAACACATCGGCAAGTTTTGGCTCTCTGCCTTCCATCACCTCTTAGATCTCCTTGGCCACTAGATGACTACAAACCTTCACTTTCCATATGAATAGTTGGTCCTGTTCAGCTTCCCAAACCCACCAAAATTTGGAATGAGTGAGCTGGAACCCATGGCAGGCTGTAGATGACCTGAAGTAGGTACCCTGTACTATTGGTTGTATGTGAGAGCTTCTTCCTCCTCTAGCAAGGACTCCTTCCTCCTCCAGTTTGGAGAAGATTCTTGGTCTTCGGTCTCCTGGGCTTTGAATCATGAGCTAGGCTACTCTTGGATGCTAACCTTTAGCTCTGATAGCGCATATTAAAACAGAGGGAAGTTACTTGCTAAAGGCTAACTTCCACGCAGCAGAAGAATTACCCCGAATCACAAGACACATGAATGGAGCACAAGTCACAGCATGTGCTTACTTAAGTGTAAAGAGGACAACTCAGATCTTGAAAGAGAACTCAGATGTACAGCTGAAACAGAATATATATCAAGGTCGATACCAAGTACAAAAACTGCCAAAATATTTACCAATAGCTTCAGCAAAGAAACTGTATATATCAAGGTAGATACCAAGTACAAAAACTGCCAACCTTGCCCTCTGAGGTAAACTACTCCCTTCTACTATATGCCTCTGTGTAGGCTTCAGTAGCTGCCTACAGTAGGCAAAAGCTCGGCTCTGATGTCCTATGTAGACACAGCTCCCTTCTACGCACACTTTATGCTCTCCTACGTGTGTAGGTCTGCACATGGGACTGCTTGAGAGACGCTCCTGCAAGAATTCTTCAATGTAATGATCACGAGGGGCTCCCAATGCTCCACTCCTCCCTGAGCGCACATGATTTTGACTTCTTGGGCTCTGATCGCACCCTGTTCCAAGGTTATCTGAAGTACTGAGACCTCCAACATGGGGGCCTTTATATAGGCGCTGATTCCCCCAATAGCTGACACAGTCAGGGCTAGACTCAGTATACTACCCAATTTGATCTGCTGACTCAGACCCGGGCCTTTGCTGACCTGACACATGGCATGCCGGCAGGCCTGCTGCCTGTTTACTGCCCCGACCTGCTGTCCACAGCCTGACCTGCACTGTACCTGCAGGCTTACACTGGCTGAGCTCAGCAGCCCATTCATGCTGCCTGCACACAGTCCTTTTCCTCACACAGCATCTGTCCAGTCCATGGCCTGCACCAGCCTATGCACACACCTCTCTCTAGGATCTCTGCCAGTTATTGCTGCTGGTGTGGGTGGTCCATGTGTCCCCCCCAAATCAACATCAAAGAGGATCCCGGTCTGCTGCCCACATGTGCAGCCTCAGATGATCCCCCAACTGATGCTACTACCATCATACATACTGAGGTAGCAAGCCCCTTAGCCCTTCTCATTTGGGGGCTTACAAGTGGGGCATTGATCCTATGCTTCCAACATGAGTAAGCCAGGCTACTGACTACTGATTCCCGATTGATGTAACAAGTGCCTCTCCTCATCCTGCCAAGCAAGAGTGCAATGCCCTACTGGAGACTTTGGGCCTGTCTGCATCCTTAAATGCAATGCTGAATGGACTCCTAGGCTGTGAGGGATTTCAGGCATGTGGGTTATGCTTCAAAGCTCCATCTCCAAGAGTGGACTGGTGCTGAAAGAGCCATCAAAATATGGAAAAGAATTCGGTCGTTTATATCCAGGAGAAAAGCCAGGAATTGGGTTTCCTATCTTGATGGAGAGTAGAAAAGCGAGTAGTGCAATCTCCCCCCCACCCGCCCCCCCCCCTCTCTCTCTCTCTCTCTCTCTCTGTCTGCAAATAGACTAGGGCCCAGGACAATTGTCTGGCTGGACCCCCCTCAAAGGTATTTTTATTACTCCAAGCATTTGAATACACTGAGAGTTCAGCGTGGAAGCTTAGTTCCAAAACTTCAAAACGTGAAGTATTACATGAGCTCTCAGGCTCTCTTTTTGGGCAACATGCCACTTGTCAACTTCCTAACTGAAAACTAGATACATGCCACTAAAGGGCAACTTCTGGAGTCCTCGAAGCACTTGGTCACGCGAACGTCCTCCTAGATGCTTGTCAGGCTCCATAGCGCTTGGGCTTTCAACCCCACTTAATTCCTGCAATAAATAACTAAAGCGCACAACCATGGCATCCATTAATGGTTAGTGCTTTTGCATGCAAATAATCTCTAGACTAATTCTAGTCACTATGGGCGTCCCCATTGAACACATGTGCGGCACATAACAAAAATAAATAAATAAATATTCTCTGGTTGACCGGAGTCAATGCTCTTGATCATAATTAAGGGGGCTTTGACCAATGGTCGAGGCGCTTTAATTATGGCCAAGTCTCTCCAACTGAAGTTGGCACAACTCGGTTAACTGTAGTTAATCCTCTTGGCGCATGCCAAGTCTTGTTGACCGAAGTCAACACTCTTTGGCTGTATTCAGCTCTGTGGTTCTCTGGTTAACTGTAGTTAACCGTCTTGGTAATAAACCAAGTCTCCCCGATCGAAATCAGGCTTACTTGACCAGAGTCAAGTATCTTTGACCATTAAAGGAACTCGTTGACCATAATTAACACAAATGGAAATCAAATGAATGGTCAACTCAATACTTTTACTTTAGGATATTTACAGCTTGGTGACAAGTAGCCTTGCTGTCAAACCCTAAACCATGAGTTTAGCCTATAATAAAGTTTCGGGTCTAAAATCTAAAAGCGTACATCAAGATTTGAAAGTGTCAAAATGTTCCAAGCCACCTAGCTTTGATGCCTTGGTATTCAATATTAGCAATAAAGAACGAATATAACAATATTTTAGAGATATGACAAACGTTGGATGAGTCAAAAGTGGAACAAGATGCCACAGACACATGTACTTGCAAGGGAAAGCTGAGATGTAATCAAAAGGATGGCTTTCCCTTGAGATTCTCCATAGCTGGGGCAATGGGTGGTAGGGAGAAATATTGAGTCCCACCTGGAAATTTAGATATCCTGTGAATAGAGCCCTAGGAAATCCATGTAAAACCAAGATTTTCTCCCCAATGTGGTCTTTCCTCCCTTTGAATAATAGAGAAATAATTCTTGTTCTTTTTCCAGTCTATGTGAGTCAGCAATCCATGTAAAACCAAGATTTTCTCCCCAATGTGGTCTTTCCTCCCTTTGAATAATAGAGAAATAATTCTTGTTCTTTTTCCAGTCTATGTGAGTCAGCACATTGGATTTGTAATGCCTGGACTGGATGGTAGAGTGTGTAAGCTTCGTAAAGCATTGTATGGTCTCAAACAAGCTCCACAGGCTTGGTATGAGAAGATACACACTTATTTTTCCACCCAGGGTTTGAAGAACAGTCCAATTCAAAGTACCCTCTATGTCAAGAGAGACAAAGAGACTCGATCACAATCATCCTTTCGGTTATCACATGGGAATTTAGTTTATGCAGTCAGAAGAGGGCAATGTCAAGATAGAGTCCAAGTATATACAAGGGCTGCTACACAGGTCCAGAATGCATAATTTGTAAGCCAATTTCAACTCCGGTTGAACCTGGGTTTAAGCTGTCAGCATATAATGGTAGTGAATCTCTTGATGCCACTCTAAACAGCGAGGCTGTTGGCTGCATTATTCACCTATGTAACACGTCTTGACATTCAGTTTAGAATGTTACAGGTGAGCAGATATATAAGACACCACACTAGTGTGGAGCAGATACTTGCAGGGTACGTAGCATCTTGGACTGTTCTATGACAGGGCGTGTGACTTTCAGTTTCATGCATTAAGTGATTCAGATTGGGCTAGTGACTATGGTAGTAGGTAGTCCAGACGTGAAAACTCTTCTTTCTTGGCAGCTCATGCATGTCTTGGTTGAGCAAGAAGCAACACGGTGTGGCCACCTCCTCATGTCAAGGTGAGCGCATGGCAGCCTTCACAACAACAGCCAAGTGTGTGTATGGATCAGGAGCCTATCGGGGAATCTTCATGGAAGTTTGCAGTCACTCCTTTCTCATTGACAGTTAGAGTACTATTGCTGTTAGCATAGAATCTTGTATTTCATGCTTGCTCACAACGAGAGATCAGCCTGATCTATTGTTGTACACATGACAATGTTAGCTGATCTTTTCACCAAGGCATTATCCCAATAAAAGTTCAAAGCTTTCTGCAAATATTTAGGCTGATACCTTGTGGTGATTGGTCTACTTTGTGTACATATTCACATTGTCACTATAGGGGGAATTTGTTAGATTACGAGTAGTGTGGTGAACACATCCTTTGGACAGTTTTTCTTCTAGCTAGGAGGTTTTCCCCCCTTTGGGTTAGTATTAGGGTTACCTTCCTTTGTAGAGGATATATTCCCCATTTTGGTCATTCTTCGTGTAACCTCTTGCATTCTCAATACATCTCCATGTGTTTTGGTGTTCTACTCTCTCCCCCCTTCCCAAAAGCTGTCACAATCTTTCTCATTTATCATAAATTTGTCTAAAGTCGCTTACAAACTCCCTTTCTTTTGCTCTTAAAAATTTTAATTTGTAAGATTGACATCATCTAGTGTTATGAAGTTATAAGCCAACCGAAACAGACTAAGGTAAAGGTCGCTTGGACGTTCAAAAGATAAAAGAGCAGAACAGGGAGACATGCCTTACCACTTCATAATCGTAGCCTACTACTAGAAGCTGCTATATGCACTAATACCACCCATAAGCCTAGTGGTTACCTATTAATTATGTACTAATCCACTTAGGATACTTAGATACTCTTAGGATCTAGGACTAGTACTGATTGTCCTAGCTGTCCTAAATAGGCACTATTTGGGCCTTAGGGTCGCTTTGAACCACTGATTAATAACCACTGTAACCTGACACCCCCCCGTAGGGGTAACACTATGCCATACTATTGTTGATGTAACTACAATGATGTAATTTATGGGGGCAAGATGTTTCTCCTTCATAAATTGAGGGAGGACTTGTCACAGCCGTATCCCCTCCTGCCCTAGTACTACCCTGAAGGGCTATTCGTGGCAAATCCTACATCTCAGTCTTTGGGTGGACCAAGGCAACCACAACAAGCTAGTTTGCTGACTAACTACCTATCAACTTGATCGGATGGGGTGGCTAGTTTGTTTGTTGACCCAATATTAGCTTTTGTTTGATCTTAGACTAACTCTTTGGCTAGCCTTTAGGTGCCTCTAGTGGGTTATTAGCTGGCCCAATGGGCTCTTCTAACTTCATATGGTGTCTTTGTAGGACTGAAAAGGTGGGCTTCATCCAGAAGATGTAGTACGTAGCTGTGGAAGTAGTTAATAGCAAGTCTATTGCGTCGAGAGTGGATGCATGTGAAATTCTTTTTCTGTTTTCTTTAACTTGTTGTAGTTGTATTGCTTCTTCTTAACTTCTGCGATAGTATCAATTTGTTTCTAATTGTGAAGATGGAATTTTCATCTTGGCCCCTACTAGAAAGGATCACTTTTGTAAGTGTTTATGTCTAATTTTTATAATCTGTTCATTCTGTTGAATTTTGCTGATCTTTGACATGCAGGTAAAAGCTCAAACTATGTGTATAGTCACACTTATGTTGCAGGCACAGTTTACTCTATCCGAGAACAAAAAACATTGAATGGAATTGCATTTGGTGGAGACATTGGTAAAGAGAGGTTATGGCTTGATGAAGACTTTGCTCAATTGACTGTCCGTCATCATGCAATGGACATGACATATAAGGCGGGCCATTTGCTACCAGACCAGGTTCTCTCTCTCTCTCTCTCTGTCTGTCTCTGTTTGTGTGTGTGTGTGTGTGTGTGTGTGTGTGTGTCCCTCCAACACCCACCCACCTGATGATCCATGGGGCAAACAAGATAGTTAATACATGAGCCCCCTTGATGCACCTCCAAAGTATTAAAAGCATATTTGCTGACATAGTGGCAGAATTCATTACATCTGTGGCATACCTAGCTGCACACCTACACACAATAGGAGAGCATAGGGGTCCAACAAAGGGAGATTTGTCTGCAGTAGACCTTAGGAACAGAACTTTGCAGGAGCAGCTCTTGAAGCTACTACAGAGTTGCATGGTAGAGCAGAAGAGTTTCCTATAAAGGGTGCAACAAAGATTGTTTCTAGAGGTGTTGTTGGTACATAGGTTGGCAAGTTTCATACTGCTTTTTTATCTCTATATGGCTTCCTGTTTTGGCTATACATCTGGGTATTCTTTCAGATCTGGATTGCCCTCTTTCATTTAAGTAAAGCACATGTGTTTGAGTTGAATTCCATGTTAAGTGTCTTGCATCTATTGTTGTTGCGGAGCAATTTTTTCTAACATTCTTTGGTTAAACTGTCTGAGAAAGACTCAAGGAGCTGGTGTTGCTTGGCTTTCGCTTCGGAAACAATATTGACTTCATTAATATCCTTAACAAAACTCAAATAGTCATGGATAGTTTTGAGAATCTTATTAATTTGAGTATATTGTATCATAGGGATAGTTTCCTCACTTACTCTTCCCTGGATCTCCATGAGATGTCTGCGATGTTGGATGATGATCTTAATTGTCGTGTGGGTAAACAACGGCTTGGGTTCTATGGAGAGCTAATGATCTCAAAATCGGCATCTTGAACTCATACGCTCTATCTTGCAGATATCAGAGGTGGCTCTTCCCCACTCCAAAAGAAAAATGCTTGAGGTAGACGCTTGGATTGTTGGAGGCGACTTCAACAACCTAGAGTTTATAGAGAACAAGCAAGGAGGCAATTCTTCTTAGAGATCTCACCTAAGAGAGTGCCGTGGTGGGAGACGTTTATTTTTTCCTTAGCAGCAGAGACTACTGTATAAGCTGGGGCTGTTGTGTAGGGCGCCCTCAAGTATTGCTTTGGTATGTATAGACACGACGGTCTCCGTGAGAGACGGATCAATTCTACGCAAGAGATTGGGTTGCGCAGTGGGGTGGTTCCGCTGGGATTCTAGGAGAAACCAGTATGCTAGACCATGCTCCCATCATCCTTTGTTAGGAGCAGCCATGCCAAAGGCCACCTTTCCGACGTATCAGGCTTTCAAACCCTTCTTCAAGGAGGAGGAGCTCAAGAGATCATCACTTAGATTTGGACCCCAAAGAGCCCCTCCCAACAATGGACAAGCATTGCTATTTAGACGAGCCATCATAGTTACCCCAAAACGCGTTTCGTCAGTGGCTGAAGAAAAGTATAAGCAAATGCTTTTGGAACACTCCCCTTTGTACTTTTGTCAGCTGATGGTGTATGTATTGTCATGGTTTGCTACACTGGACTACCATTCGTTGATCAAGCATAGATGCCCTGATTGTGTTGAAGTTGTGGACTTTCCCCCCGTGCTTGGAAACATTGTTGCCTAAAATTGTAGCCTCATTGGGCAAGGTTGTATGCCTGGCTCGACAGAATGGGAATTCCAATTGCTTTTACATCTTATGGGAAAAACACGTCTCCTTATATTATGTAACTGTCGATAATGTTTTGATGGGAAGTGCCTTTGAAAAGCTCAAATGGGGCCTTTGACATTCAAATTTATGACATTCAAATGTGCATGATTTGAAATTCATAAATTTGGGCACATGGCATCGCAATGTCCATTAGCTCTACATAATATGCCCCTTGAGGCAATTTCTGCATCACTGCAAAATAATGATACTTCAGGGACCTCTTTGTGCCTAAAAATAAATTCAACCAGCCAGCCCTTGTTGTTCAGGACAAAGGGAAGGCTAAACTCATTCCTGCTGCTGGTAATTCTCATGGTTCGGTGCATATTGCAACCTAGTCAAAAGCAAGGGACAAAGCTTCCAATGAGGGCTGACAATTTTAAAAAAACCAGCCTCAATTAGGAAGACCCTTCCACCTCGTTCTTGGGATTGGTGCATCCATAATCATGCAAGAATTCTGGTATAGTTATTAACAGCTTGGTCATCTTGAATTCCACTCACATGAGGTACTGTCGCGACGACATGAGCTTCTTCATCATATCTTTCCAATTGTGTCCTTGCACAAGCTATCTAGCTTGAGACGCCTTTTAGAGAACGGAGATTGATAGATGTAATAAAATCATGTGGCAAATGGAAGTCTCCGGGTTGGGATTGTTTGACTGTAGAGTTCTTTCTTGCATAGTGGGTAGCTCTTTTGCGTGCATTATTGCATATGACCAATTATGCTTGGCAAACTCAGCAATGCCACCTGCTTGGACAAAAGGGTTGGTCAGACTATTCCCTAAAGAACTGTGTGAATTATTTTTTGATTGGAGATACACTTATGCATACCGCCTATAAGATGGAGGCTAAAATGGTGGTTCATCATTTGCTGCATGATGATCTACATCCTACCCAATATGGGTTCATTTCCCATAGACATATACGGATAATATTGCCAATGCCTTATGTTGGGATAGAATATGCAAATAGACTCATCAAGACGAACTCTTGTTACAATTGGACACTGCCAAAGCATTTGAGACTACAATGGGATTTCATCTTTCAGACTATGCGATTGCTAGGGTTTGGGGAAAATATGCAGCAAAACAAGAGATTGAAACCTTGCTAGATGATCACTCAACTCATCACTCTCTTCCTTTTTCGAATCATAAAGCTTGAGCTTCAAAAAGACTTTAGAGTTGATTTTGTTACCAAATAATGTCTTGAGGAGATCCCAAATCTCCTTAGTAGCTGACTTGAAGTCCACATGATAAATAAGAGCGTAAGGCAAGCAAAGACCAATGAGGGCAATGGCCTTAGCATTCTACTGCTTCCAAATCCTTTGGTGTTGCTGATCAAGTAGTTCAACCTTGTAATCCTCAACAACATCCCAAACACCTTCACGCATAAGAAACAGCTGCATCTTGGTTCTCGCCATGTGGGAAAACCTTCCCCCTTGAACTTCTCCATTAGCAAAGAACTGGAAGACAATGAAGTCATGATGGCAAAGACCTTGATGAAGGCGGACAGCAAGCCTGAGATGCAAGGAGCCAAAGGAGAGCTCTTGTGGACAAGATGAGTGCTCAAGATGCTGGAGCAGCTCCAAAATCCTGAAGAGGGTAGCTAGAGGGGCGCCAAATGGAAAGATATAGCTTGAAATGTATGAAGCAGCTCTCTAGGTATTCCAAAATGAAGTAGCAGGCCTCCACAGTAAAAACGGTCTATTGTAGGTGCGAGAAGCTTCAGAACAGCTCAAAAAATGCTCAGTCGGCTATTCAAAGTGCACCGAGAAGCTGCAGCAAGCCTTCATGCTGAAAATGGATGGACTTTGACACTAAAAATCCCTCTGCTGTAGGCGGTTCTGCAACAGCAATCCTAGAGCAACTCGAAATGCAAGTAGCTGCTGCAAAACAGGTCGAAAGGTCCTCCAAATGGCTTGAAAATCCGCAACCAATGCGCGTGGATGGACAGCTCTGCAGCAGCAGCAGCCTGGAAACCCTAAAAACGGGAATGAAAACGCTCTGACATGGTTTGAATTTCCACACGTGCAGACCTGAACAGAGGCGGCTATGAAGGGCAGGCAATGGAGAGGCTACGCGGGCATAAAGGAGAGTAAACGGACTGCAAAACAGAGGCGGAATGGGCAGCAGAGATGGCGGCTGTGCAGAAACCCTAAACGGGTAGAAGGCAGCTGGAGGGAGATGAAAATGAAGCTGAACAATGGCGGAAATAAGCAGAAATGAAAGGCTCCAGCTGAGGTGGCTGAGAGAAGAAAGGCTTGAGCAGAATTAGGGTTTAGGGCTAGGGTTAGGTCTAGGATGATGTGGCAGGGCAACTATGGCAGGGTGAACCTGCTCTGATACCATGTTAGAAACATGGTGGAAAGAGGGAGAGAGAAGGTTAGGGTGTGAAGAAACGATACATAAATGAACACATAATGAAAGGCTATCTTATTCATAATCATGAGAAGTACAAGTCTTATAGGCTACACACTCACACACTTGCACCAAGTGCATATGGGATAAGTCCCATAGTGACACGTGGCACTCACACATGACTCACACACATGAAGTAGTGCTAGAACTCCTAGTACTAAACACCAACATATCACAACACCACACTCTTTGGCTATGATATCTCCAATAGGCATGAAGTGCAGTCCTGAATTCCTGATTGGTAGAAGGAGTATGAAGCATAACTGTCATGTGTGGTTTCACCAATACAGGAACATGGTGTCACATCCTATATCTGTCATCATTTTTAGCTGGTGTGTTAGTAAAGAAAGGTGGTGTGTCCGTAAAGAAAGGATTTACAGAAAGAGGGAGGCATAAAAATATGTATCTATGTGCAAAATGGCATAAGGATGTGCCTGCAAAACACCGTTTGAGTCAATGAAGACTTTCCCTACCATGTCTGAGGCCAACCGTAAAGAAAAAATTCTTCTTGACTCTCCCACCCATCTGTATCCAAAGGGATTCATGTGCATGAAAGGCATACTCTGCTCTTTGATGTAGCAAACTTTGCTAATGAGCCCAAGCTGCATTAAGGAGCTTAGAATCCAAGCATCTGTAGGCTGTCTCTTCTCTTCCCTCTGCAAGCTGTTGTCTATGGCCTATCTCCCATATGAGAATATCATCTCTTTTAGTCCTAGTGATAGTGTGATAACAATCATTAATACTAGAGAGGAATGGTGCCATATGAGAAGGAGATGCAACTCCACCGTGTAGGTGAGACACCCAAATCTGTAAAACATCCTCTGTAAGACCCTTCTTTGCATATAAGGCATATGGATATCTGATATTGGCAAATTGGCATCTCAAATGAGGGTCAGAGATAACCATGACTATAGTTGATCCGACGTGGAGACACCTGGTGCAATGCATATAGAACCTCCTATGTCCTCATCCACATAAAATCTGTCTATTCTTGCATCGAAGCATCTCTGCCATTGAACAAAAAAGGAAGGCATCCTAAGCTCAAAAGGAAGGCATCCTAAGCTCCTCTCTCTAGCGAATGGATGACTCCTTCTCTTCTCCCCTTTTTATTTGAAGGCAATTCCACCATGTTGAAATCACCTCCAATAATCCATGAATCTGAAATGGGGGCCCAAGGGAGAAGTTCTTTTCAAAAAATGATGTGATCCTCTCCATTATTGGGGCATATAGATTGAGAAGAGAAACCTTACAATCCCCAATCAACAAAATAGTCCACTGTGCTCTAGATGGGATAATGATACCATGTCTCACCACTAGGGAAAGTATAGATGCTGAAACTGAGATGCAAGTTCCACCCTAGCAGATGTCCAAAAAGTATGACAAGAAAGTACTTTACTTGAATTTGAGTAGTGTCTGGCATCCAATTTGTGTTCCTGAATAAAGAGAATGTCAATAGGTCCCTCAGTGACATTTGGATTAAGTTGATTGCAAATCAGCTCGCTTTGGTAGTAATGAGGCATACCGCCCAAGCCTTGTATGTTCCAGCTAACAATACTCATTTGCGAGAGGATCCAGGATGGAATGCCTTGCCTGACTTTGTGGTGGAAACAACTACCCCCTGTGCTAAGGGTTTCTTGGAATAGCTCAGAAGAGGAGAAAAATCCACAGGGGACAAAGCCTTCACCCCATGGAAGGGGACTTCATGTCAATCAGAATGCCCCAATATTGCACCCCTTCAGAATGTCCAAACTCAGTCTCTCCAAGATGAGCTAAAGGAGAGAAAGGGTTCCTCTAAATCAGATAAGGCATCGAAGTGCCAAGAATCCTGCCTGTGCCGATGGAGAGCAAGCACGGACCAAACCCTTTCCTTGATCAATGAAGGGAGACTCGGAAACACAAGAGGGAAGGGGCTGCTTGGAAGGAGGAGGAGAGGCTTCAACGGCCTCATCCAAAATTGCAATTGTGTCACCACTAGCAACTGCCTGACCATGCTCATGAGACTCGGTAACCCTGCACGTGGCTGGAATATCAGTAGAAGAGACTGGTGTAGGGTTGGAGGAATGAGAAGTGTTTTGATCTGCTTATGGGAAAGTCGCAACTACTCTGATTGCCACCCACCGTGGTGTGGTTGGAGGGGGATAAGAAACTGAAGTAGTAGGTGGAGGACACACAACATGCGCCTGGCGGGTTGAAGACGCATCACGCGTAGAAGCTGTCGAAGGTGTTGTCTGTCCTTTAGCTGCACCATAAGATATCTTGGGCCTTTTCTTTTTCTTCGGTCTATCAATAGCTAGGTGCCCGAAGGTCCTGCAAATACGATAGTGATCCTGTCTGCCTGCAATCTCTACTCTTTGCCGAAAGAGAGAGCCATTTGGATGCTGGAGCATAATATGATCATCTGAAATTTTTAGGGTTTGAGCCAATGAGCCTAACTCTAGAAACCCCACCCGATCTAATTGCCTCTGCTGTAGAAGAAGGCGAGCTAGAGAGGGGGGATCTCTGTGACATACCCAAAGAATGCTTCAATGGAAACGAGAAAAGCCGATGGTAGATCTGTGGAAGGCCAGGGAATTTGATGAAGAGTGAAGTGACCCATTTGTCCTCCTCCACCAAATCGAACGCCATGTGGGACTTTATCACGGGTCTTGTAAACTTCAGCGCAATGAAACCTTCAGATGTAAGTTCTCAAAACCTTGCACTCCCTTTCTCACTGCTCTTCTCTCACAATCTCTCTCTTCTCTCTTTGCACACATTTGGCAAAATGTTGGGCTAGACCCCCCTGAAGGTTTTTATTGCTTTAGAAAAGAAACCGAGTACAAGAGTTCAACGCTCCGGCTACTTACAAAAATCCATACATGAATAGATTTACAAAGAAGCTCTTGGGCTCATACTTTTGGCAATATGCCACTTTATCATAATCCTAACCAGCTCCTAACTAGATCTTAGTTACATGCCTCAAAGGGCAAAACTCTGGAGCCGTCGAAGTCTTCACTCACGAGGGTGATCTCCTGAATGCTTGCTAAGCTCCATATTGCTTGGGTCTTCAATCCCTCTTGGTACCTGCAACAATTAATTAAAGTGCATAACCATGGCACCCATTAATTGTTAGCGCTTTGCATGCAAATAATAATATGTGGACTAATTCTAGTCACTCTGGGCGTCCCCACCAAGCGAACATGTGCACATAACATTAAACAATTTGTCTGGTCGACCAAGGTCAACCCTCTTGATTATAATTAAGGGCCTTGATTGACAATCGAGGTGCGTTAACGAATTATGGCCAAGTCTCTTCCAACCGTAGTTGGCACATGTTGGTTAATCGTAGTTAATGTTTGTGGCATAAGCCAAGTCTCGCTGATCGAAGTCAGCTTTGTAATGCTCTAGTTAACCGTAGTTAACCCTTTTGGCCTAAGCTAAGTCTCCCTAACGGAGTTAGACTTACTTAACCAGAGTTAAGTATCTTTGATGGTAGTCAATACTTTGACCAATAAAAGATAACTCTTTGAACACAATTAAATAAATGAAGAACTCTTTAATTATGATCAAATAAGTGGTCAACTAGATTTTTGACGTGGAGTATTTAAAACTTGGTGACATCCCCTCGGCTTGAATTCAATTGACCTCAACTGCAAAGCTTCCTTGTAAATATCCAGGAGCCGTGGATGATCAGACAACATGTCTTCATCCATCCACTTGGCATCCAATGCCGAATAATCCTTGAATTTTACAAGGTACTTGTAAAATTCCTTGCCCTGAGGGCCTTTGCGTACAGTATGGTACACAATCTTCTCTGGTTGAAGGACCTCCTCCAGCTCATCCACTTCCGGTGGATCCTTTGTTACCGGCTCTGTAGGCTCCGGTCCTTGATATTTCTTTAGAAGACTCACATGAAAGGCATTGTGAATCCTTAAATGTTTTGACAGTGCCAATCTGTATGCGACCTCATTAATCTCATCTGTAACCCTGAAAGGGCCATAATACCCTAGAGATAACTTTGCATACACTTTTTCGTTGCCCTTGAGCTTGCGGAGCCTGGCTTTTTCGAATTTCAAAAGCACCCCATCCCCTCGCTTGAGATGTAGCTGTCTCCTGTGGTTATCTGTAGCCTCTTATGCTTTTCTTGAGACCTTTCTATTGCTGTCCGAACTTGGCTGAAAGCTGTTTGGAGGTCTCTGACATAGTGATCAGCTGCAAAAATCTCATCTTTGGTCCTCAGGATAGGTACCTTTCCAAAAATGACCTCAAAGGGGGCTTTCCCTGTGGAGCTGTGAAACTGTAATCACTATATGCGAACTCCACCAGTGGAAGGTAATTTTCCCAATCTGATTTTGGTCAGCCATGTGTCATTTAAAAAGATCTAATACTGTTGAATTCGCTACTTCACTTTGATCATCGGTTGGGGGATGGAAAGAAGAAGAAAAATTTGGATTTGTCCCCATATTATCAAATAAGGCTTTCCAGAGTAGGCTGGTCATTCTGGGTCTCGGTCACTGACAATGGACTTTGGCATTCCATGATGCTTAAAGATCTATGACAAAAAAACTTTAGCCATACGATCTGCCTTTATGGTTTTGCGTACAAGAATGAAATGAGTTTGCTTGCTGAATCTATCAATCATAGTCCAAATCCCATTATTCCGTGATTTTGATCTTGGCAAGTCAAAAATCAAGTCCATTGTGATACTTTTCCATGGTGCATGTGGCACGGGAAGAGACATAAGTAGACCAAGTGCCTTCCGCCTATCATTCTGTAAAGAACTGGTGTATATCTTTTCGCATAGCTGGCCAATAAAAATACCTCTCTAAATCCTGAGTGGTAGCTGCAATTCCTCTATGCCCAGTATATGGAGGTGCATGGCATTTCTCCAAAATCTTTTGCCTCATCTCGGGTGATGCATAAGCAGTCATTCTTCATTAATTACCCATCTTTCAGGGAAATTGACTCGAGGACTGCCCCTCCACATTGACAGCATATTTGCCCATTTCATTTGCTTCTCGGAGAGCCTAGTCTAAGTCAAGAAATATCTCATACTTTGGTATCAGTCTTTACAGTAAAGTCTGCACCTAAGAGATAGGGTTTCCATGTATGGAGGGCATGAATTACAGCTAGCAATTCTTTTTCATAGATTTCCAAGTATCTCTCGGCATCCTGTAGTCTCCGGCTTCAACATGACCATTTTGGCGCAATGCAGCTCAAACACACTTTCCACAAGTAGCACAATCTACATCAAAAGGCTGGTCAGATCAAGAACTATCAGAATTGTTAGCTTCTCTTTGAGTGTAGTGAATGCTTTCTTTTGTGGAGTACCCCATCTAAAAGCTGCATTTTTCTTGGTCAAGTCATCAGCAAAATGCCTAATAGATCTTCTGTAATATGAACACAGGCCTAGGAAACTACGGACGTCACGCTAGTTTTCAGCTCTGGCCATTCCTCGATGGCTTGGATCTTTGTCGGATCCATCCTTATTTCATTTTTGGAAACTATATCCCCCAAGTAGTGGACCTCTTACAAGTAAAATTCACTTTGCATAGAGCTGATGATTTCACAGCTCTTGGAAAATAGTAGCAAGTTGCTACTTATGCTCTTCTTCGGACTTAGAGAAGATAATTATGTCGAAGAAGGTACCTGCTCTGAACTTTCTATAAGGACGAAAGATACAATCCATCATTCTGTTAAAGATAGCCAGGGCATTCGTTAACCCAAAAGGCATTACTAAATATACATACAGCCCAAATGTAGTGTGAAACGTTGTCTTGTGCACATCCTGTGGCTATATTCTGACTTGAGGGTAACCACTCTTCAAATCTATCCTGTTGAAAAATGGGGCTCCGTTGAGCTGGTCCAGCACATCATCGATGTGCGGGATTGGGAATTTCGTCTTGATGGTCATCTTGTTTAGTGCGCAATAGTCAATGCACATACGAAATGAACCATCTTTCTTCCATACAAGAAGTACATGGGAACAAAATGGAGAGGAACTGGGCTGAATCAGCCCTTTGTACAACAAGTCTTGCACTTGGGCCATGATTTCTTCTCGTTGAGTTGCACTGAGTGTATGAGGGCCTATTAGGTGGCTCACTGCCAAGAATAAGCTCTATGCAATTGGTCCTCTGGTCTCTCAGGGGGTAACTCCCCTAGCAATGCATCTGAGAAACAATCTTGAAAATTTACAAGAAACTACAATTTATCTTTATCTGCATCATTCATTTAAGCATGCATTTCACGTCTCTTTCTTTAATGAAAACCATGTACGCTGAAATTGCAGACTTTATTGCTTTTTAAATTGAAACATCATATACAATGGGGATGGTCTCCCCAACAACACATTGCGCTTTACCCCTATGTACAAACTCAAGCACTCTTTCAGGCAGGGATAACTTCACTGCCTTACGATTAAACCAAGGCATTCCCAAAACTACATCATGATGTTTAAGTGGGGAAATGAAAAAATCATCCTGATCTATGTAACTTTGTACATGAATACGGAGCTTCCCAATCAAGGGAGTAACAGGCACAAGGTCCCCATGAAACATCTGGTCGGCATCAAGGGCCTTGCCCAACTCTTCCGTCTTTATTCCTAGCCTTGCTAAATCTTTTGAGATGAAATTGTCTGTAGCCCTTGGTTCAAACAATATGAATGCCTGTTGGTCTCTTATCTTGCCCCAAGAAAGCAGCAACTCTCTTTCTCTGGATTCGACACTTTGCAGAACGTCTGGAATTCCTTCCGCCATCGGCTTTTGGCTGTCCTTGTGGCTTTCTTTGCTTCTTTAAACCCAAAGGCTTCTTAGGGCACTGGGCAGCCACATGCCCCTTTTTCACACCTAAAACATTCCCGTCCTTGTAATATGCAGAGACTTGCTGTGCGGAAAATAGATGAATATAAAAGGCTAACTCAAGCATGAGAGACACAAGAGATTTACCTAATTATAGTACACTGCTTTATTTATACATGGTTGCCAAATCGGCATACAAAAGTGTGCTGATACCACTCCCCTAAATACGACATGTGGGAGATGGAACTATGCTGCAGAAATAGGACACCCAAACCTAGTTCTGAACTGAGGAAGGATGAGTGAGTGGAAAAGGGGGCTGAAGGCTCTTTGTATAGGGTTGGGAACTAGTCAACCTTGGGCTAGCACAATCGATTGACTGGTCGGTTTTGGCTGACCAGGCTGCTAGCCCTTGCCTATAAAACCAGGCCCTTTTGGGCCATCTCAGGAAGGCTAGGCAACCAGTTGTCACTGCCACTTGGGCTTGACCGTGGTGCATGTGACATTCCCCTCTTTTGAACTTGTTGCTAGGTGGATATTTCGCCATACTTTGCCGTGGCTGGTGACTTTGGGAACTGGGAACGGACTCCCGTAGCTCGTGCCTGACTCGTCCTTGGACTAGGGCTCACAACGGGGTCATGGCATACAACAAATGGGTCAGACTGTGTGTCATCATACTTCCTAGTGTAGGGGTGCATGTGACATTCCCTCCTGCTTAAATTTTGGACAGAGTGAATCTGCGAAGCAAATGTGATCGTGCTAACCACTAACTGCTGCTCGAAACTTGACAGTCCTCCCAAAGAATTGAGGAATAATAGTCTAGCACTGGGACTGGTCTGGTACTGCTCCAAAAGATTGAGGAACGAATGTTCTGTTATGGTAACACGGCGGCTCAATAAAAACTCATGAGAATCGGTACTGCCGTGAACACTGGAATCCGAACGGCTGAGGTCAGTTGTCCCACCACACTACTATTGCGAACTCCTGATCCTTGGGTGGTTTGGCACTCTGATAGGCTTCTGGACATAAGAATTGCCTGTTGTCTTCGTGACTTGCTGAGGGCTGATTGGGTTGCTGATGTGGAGGCACTGCACTCCGGAAGTCCAATGGCACGAAACTGGCTACCAACTGTTGGCATGCCTTCTCCCCACTGCGAAGATACACCGACATAGAAATGCAAGTGCTACTCGAGGAATTGCTGGGGTGATGAGGAAGCCATTGAATCTAGGCAACCAAAACTGAAAACCTGGGAACTCTAGAATACCCACATGCACTTTTGGAAACTGTGCTACTATTGTCTGCATGACTGTAGTGACGGAAAGGTGGAATGAACTTGCCTCCTCTGTTGGCATGATAATTGCTGAGGGTAAAAATTCTGCCGCCCTCCTGGAATTTGGAACTGTGGATGGGAATGTCACCTGAATAACTTGCATGATGCCGGGAGTTGTGGAAACTGTAGTTGTCTCTGTGAGAAACTCCGAGAGAGATGGAATTGTGGCTGTCTCTCCAAGGAGCTAATGGGCGACTGGCACTGCAGAGCACCCCTACAAGGAGGAGACTATATTGGATGCTCTCCGAAGGAACGGAGGAGCTGTTGGGCACCCCTCTAATGATTCAACTGAGTGGGATGCTACCTGAAAGAACTGTGAGATGTCCAAAGCTGCTGAAAACATCTCGTCTACCATGAATGATTGGTATGCCTCTTGAAGGAACATAGAGATGGCTGGCATAGCTTCTTCCTGATGGGATACTGGGACGAAGCATGTCTCCTTGAAGTACTGAGGAAGTACTAAGGCTGGTGAGCACCCCTCTGATGAATCGACCAAACTACTGTCATCACCAAGGGAACTGACGGTGTAGACACTGGTCATTGCTACTGCTAGTGGCTCACGATTTGATGGAGAGGACACTGTATGACTAGCCTTCCGGAGTGCAGGAGACAATAATGGAAAGTCGATTTCTTTGCTGACTGGTACTGCCACTGCTGCTTCCCTAAAGTGCTGAGGAAGGGGA
Source organism: Dipteris shenzhenensis (assembly GCF_047967505.1). NCBI lineage: Eukaryota > Viridiplantae > Streptophyta > Polypodiopsida > Gleicheniales > Dipteridaceae > Dipteris > Dipteris shenzhenensis. The sequence goes on from NC_141610.1 coordinate 14,041,123, forward strand.
GCTGCGGAGGGAATTGCATGACTATCCACACGAACTACCGAGGAATCATCAACCTCCGTACTAGTGATAGCTATACCTGCGACTCCAGTTATGAGGGTACTCCCTCCCGCGAGGCCTTACACTGGTCTGGCAAACTCGCATCATGGTTTGTGGGATTGGAAACTGATCCCACTAGTCGTGAACACTCTTGATAAGAAGGTGAAATGTGAGTCATGTCGACTAAAACTGATGTGGCCAATTGAGCTGCAAGGATGGAAGCCCCATAGGAATTGACCAGAGTTGATGAAGAGGCCTGATGGGTGGAAGACCCATCACACCTATTTGCTGCATCTGGGGGTGGAATCCCCAAGAGAACTAACTGTGGGGGATAGACAACGTCTTCGGGCAATGGACCGAATAGGCTTAGCTATGGCAAATGCTGATAGGCCCGAGATATCTCCAATGGTGAAAGACCCATCTCTTATAGCTGTGAAAACCATCTGTTCCCCTGCTAAAGATGATCCAGTTGACTGAATTCCCGGAGTGGAAGACCTAGAGGAGCTAACTGGACATGATAAAGCTGCTAGACGAGTAAAAGACCCATTCAACATAACTGCATGAACTGATTGATCCTTTCGGGTGGAAACTCTAAGAGAAGAGGCTGCTGAAGTTGGATCATCCTTGTGGGTGGTAGACCCAAGAGTCTCATCATCTGGGTGTGTGGACTGGAGCCAAGCTCGCCCCAGGGATGGAAGACCCCTAAGAGCACGTAGTTAAAATGGCTGCACTACCCCTATGGCTGGAAAACGCTGAGGTACTGCATGTAGCGACTATGGAAATTGAATGATACCTTGGATTGGTAGACCTAAGGGAAACCACTGTCGAAGTTGCTGCAAAATAGTCCACTGAACTGTGTTAGAAATGACCCAACAGAGGGTACGCACAGCGGAAGACTGATAGAATAGCCCAGGAGCTCACACAGTGTGGTGTGGGGTGTGGAATCACAAACTTCTTCAGCTTATGTGCATCAAATAGATATGCAGACTCATCAATAGACAATGAACCGCCAGATAGAGAAACCACCAAAATAATATATTTCCGTCCAAAACTGTGGACACAATACAAAAGAGATAGATCCAGAGTCCCACCAATGGTGTAGTCCTCTGATCTTACCACAAGGTACTTCTCCTATCTGCTGGCTATCTCTAGACTCGAGCCCGCGTGCTCCACCTCGAGCTTCTGTAGACTATCCGTCCAGATCCCTTCCACCTTGCTGTCTTTGCACCAGCCTAGGTGGGCAGCACCTTTCCTGAGCTAGGTCTGCGACTCTCCAGCCTCTATGTGCTCCTGGATGTAGGCTCATAGGCTGCTGGTCTGCTGCCCCTTCTGCTCCCTGAAGTGCTGCTGCAAGTGATAATTTATGAGGGCTGGAGGCCCTCCTTTTATAGGCCCAGGGGCCTGTCATAAAAACCGACCAGTCAGCTTCATACTGGCCGACCGGGCTGGCCAACCAGTCTGCTGCTGGTCCAGCCCTTTAAGGGCTCTAAAACCGGGGCCCTTTGGCCCACACTTCTAGGGCCTTTAGCCCTCCAATCAAGGCAGGGGCCCAGCCCTATATAAGGCATGCCACTGCCCACTAGCAGCCCCATTTGCTGCTCCACCTGGCCTCCATGTGGCCGACCCAATCTGCTGGTCTGCCCCGCCCTTCTGCGCCATCTCCTCTGCCAGACAGCCCGCCACGCAGGTGCCTTCAGCCTGCCTATGCCGCCACCTGTGCGCCACTTTTGCAGGCCCATGGATTCCTGCTTTGACAGCTGCCCACATGGCAGACTGTGTGCTGCCCATGTGGCAGCCCCAATATCCCCCGGTCTACCTCCCCCATGCTCTCCTCATATGGGGGCTTACAGATGGGGAGGTGACCTTTCCAACAAATGTGCTCGGAGATGGAAGACTCCAGTGCAGATAAAGGACTTCGTGCTGATGCGCGGTCTGTGGGTATTGCGGACGAGGAGAGGAACTGTGAGCAGGCCATGAATTGCTAGTTCTGTACAAGCATCTGCTCTCAGTCTAACTTGCATTGGACCTCATATGCTACCAAGTCGGCATGACGTCTAGATTGTTGCGCGGCCGCTTTGAGGATTTCCTGTTCCAACAAAAGCCTGAAATGGTCCAATGTCGTTGCATCCTCCTTTGTCTTCTTGTCTTGCTCGGACTGCTCACAAAAGAACATGTTCTGCTCAAGGAGATGATCCTACTCCCTGAACGCTTGCTTGAGAGCTGCTCTACTGGACGGGTCCATGATGGAAGGCTGGAAGACCCATCAACTACTGCAATAATGGCTGCCAGAGGGAAAAAAATCCCCCCCCTAACCTTGCCCCGCAAGGTGTAAACGCATACGGGTGAAGACGAGAGCCGGCTTGATGCGCGATGAAGGTTGGGAGGGAGAGGCTAATGGAGTATGGTGCTGCCACTACTCCAGGGTACGCACAAAATTAAGATAATATCCCAGACATGCTCCCTCCTGTTCTAACTGAGTCTCCATAACTTAAGCTTTGCTGCCACGACTCCCTCCAACCTAACTCAGATCAGAAGGAACCATACTGCTCTGATACCAATGTAACATGCGCAGACTTGCTGTGCAGAAAATAGATGAATATAAAAGGCTAACTCAAGCATGAGAGACACAAGATATTTACCTAACTATAGTACACTGCTTTATTTATACATGGTTGCCAAATTGGCTTACAAAAGTGTGCTGATACCACTCCCCTAACTACGACATGCGGGAGATGGAACTATGCTGCGCAAATAGGACACCCAAACCTCTCACATATGCTGGCTGGAGGCTGGGAGATGAGTCCTGAACTGATGAAGGCTGAGTGAGTGAAAAGGGGGCTGAAGGCTCTTTATATAGGGCTCGGAACCAGCCAACCTTGGGCCAGCACAACCGACTGGCTGGTCGGTTTTGGCTGACCAGGCTGCTGGCCCTTGCCAATAAAACCAAGCCCTTTTGGGCCATTTCAGGCAGGCTAGGCAGCCAATTGTCACTGCCACCTGGGCTTGAACCTGGTGCATGTGACGCTCCTTGCGGAATATAGCTATTTGCTCATGGGAAAATTGAGGTTTGCCTTTGAAGGCTTTCTGTGCTTGGTTCCCCCTAGGATTCTGAGGCTGAAATTCCCTCGCCTTGGGAAACTCCTTTTTCTCAGACTGAGGTGTGGCTGGCTTTTTCTTCTCTGCTGTCCCGTGTCCCGGCAAATAGAGAAGGCACTGTAGTGGGATCCTACATGTGCATTTAGCTTGTTGTAGTGGCTGCATGCATGACGTCTTGTATGTCCTAATGGTGCTGGGTTTTAACCACGCCTGTATCTTTGGAGTGAGACGAGATCTGTACTTTCTTACCTAGGTCTTGAGACCTTCTTGAAGGGAGAAAAATCTCCAAGTATGCATCTCAAAACTTCTGATTTTAGGTATCTACTGTATCTCTTGCATCCATATGCAAACTGTCCTAGGCAATGAGGACATGGTCTCTAAACTGTCTAGGCAAAAACTGCTTGTAGAACGCTTTCTTGAAGCCCTTCCACTTCTTTTGAGCAGAACCAGCTGTGGTCTGTGCACTTCACCATGCACTAGCTGTCCCTGTTAGATTTAAACTAACCATGTGCAATTTGGAGGACTCAGGAAAATTTTATGTGCCAAAAGCTGCATCAAACTGCCTAATGAACTGCATGCCTTCTCTGTATGATCAACTGGTCATTAAATGTAGCAAACCTGACATACTTCCTACCTTCTTTGAATTCCTTGGTTTTTGCTTTCTTAGCTGCATGCTTTTCCTTAGATGACTTGTTCTTCTTATGCTTAGGCTTCGATGACCCAGAAGAAGAAGACGAAGATGAAGATGAAGAGGTAGAACTGGAAGAAGAGGAAGAGGAACTTGAAGGGCTATGATTAGGTCTGGCTTTCTTCTTCTTGGGATGTACTCTCTTCTTGGCTACCTCGTTTTCTCTTTTTGCTGTCCTCATAATGAGGCTTCTTACTCTTCTTGGATGCATCATTTGAAGGAAGAATAGGAGCTGCACTCAGAGATCTCTTCCTGCCAAACTCCTTTTGAGTTGCTCCAGAGAGAGCTTTCTCTGTCATTTCCTCTGCAAGAGGTTGTACCAGTCTGCGAAACAATGGATCCCTTCTTGCCTCTACTAGTTGAGCAAGCAGTCCTCTATAGAAGCTCTCTTTGTTAGATTGCTTGTCCTCTTCCTGCCTGACCTGGGCAGTATGTGCAATTCCCTCATGGGATGAATGAGCATGTTCTTGTGAAGCCATCTCTGCACACTTAACCCGAGATTTGCAAACTCTCAAACAGAGTGTATGTAACCAATGCACTTAGCCTTTCTTTTCAAAATGAAAATACCTCAACAAGAGGGGTATTGTATCTACAAACTTGTGCCTGACTTGTGTAATCTGCAGACTGTCACCTCAAGGCATAAACCACAAGCTTTCTCAAGCATCAACTGCTGCGTTGTCCCTTTCCTGGCTACTGCAAAAAGCACTAGGAATGCATGTGGTTACCCTTTCTCTGGTCAAAAGCATGCATTTTCTGTACTTGTCAGCAAATCTCTGATTTTCTGCTGTTTTCTGACAGATATACACTGACAGTTTATTCTGACAGATAAAACTCTCTTTTTTTTTTGGAAGGTAATTGACTGGCTAACTAGAGTAGCCAAACCAGACTCGAGTCTGGTTAGCTGGAATAGTATGGTCTGGTTAGCTGAGCAGACTAGTTTTGTAACTGAATCCCCTAACCAGGGTCAACTAAAACTTAACCAGAGGTCTGCCACCTCAGCATGTATGCTGGCTGCGACATTAGCATCTAGCTAGCAGTGCCACAACAATGGACACATCAGCATGCCACGTGTTTGCCACGTCAGCATCTTCATGCATTGCCACGTGTCACAGTTGGTGCCACGTCAGCACCTGGGCGGTCGTCTTTTTGTGCCTTCACAACGCTTGGCTGGCAGCACCTAGCACGTCAATGCTTAGCCTCTTGTAGTGCACGCGGAAAAGAACGGTGACATACGAGGTCATCGTCGGGTCTTTCCCTTGGATTTCTGGTCGGGTGGCATGTGCTAATCTATAGGCGTATGCACCTTCGATTATAAAATCTGTGCGTGAGGATTATTACGGGTGCCATTAGCATTGCGTACACAAGCAATTGATACTTTTGCAAGTCTTCATGCATTGGCGTTAACGAATTGGGGTCACTCATGCAAGCACATAAGGCCTTTGTCCCTTCTGCACTTTGCGTGGTATTATCTCAACCAGCACGTAAATAATCACACGCCCATGTCGAGCTCATTGTGTATACCTATGCCAACTTGACGTCTCTCTCCCCGTAAGCTTTTCAAGGTCGGGGTCTCTTCAGAAAAAGACCCAAACCGAGCCCTGATACCAATGTAAACTTCAGCACAATGAAACCTTTAGATGTAAACTTCTCAAAAACTTGCGCTCTCTTTCTCACTGTTCTTCTCTCACAAATCTCTCTTCTCACTCTGCACACATTAGGGCCCAGGACAACATGTCAGGCTGGAGCCCCCCGAAGGTTTTTATTGCTTTAGAAAAGAAACTGAGTACAAGAGTTCAGCGTTACAGCTTACAAAAATCCATACGTGAATAGGTTTACAAAGGAGCTCTCAGGCTCATACTTTTTGCAATATGCCACTTGTCATAATCCTAACTAGATCTTAGTTACATGCCTCAAAGGGCAAAACTCTAGAGCCTTCGAAGTCTTCAGTCACGTGGGTGATCTCCTGAATGCTTGCTAAGCTCCATATTGCTTGGGTCTTCAACCCCTGTTGGTACCTGCAACAATTAATTAAAGCGCATAACCATGGCACCCGTTAATTGTTAGTGCTTTGCATGCATATAATAATTTGTGGACTAATCCTAGTCATTGTGGACGTCCCTAGCAAGCAAATATGTGCACATAACATAGAACAATCTCTGTGGTCGACCAAACCCTCTTGAGGCTTGACAGTCGAGGCGCCTTAATTATGGCCAAGTCTTTCCAACCATAGTTGACACATCTTGGTTAACCATAGTCACCCCTCCTGGCATAGTCAACACTCTGACCAAAGTCAGATCTGTAATCCTTTGGTAAACCGTAGTTAACCCTCTTGGCCTAAACCAAGTCTCCCTAAAGACTTATTAACCGGAGTTGAGTATCTTTGACTGTAGTCAATACTTTGACCAATAAAAGATACCACTTTGAACATTATTAAACTCTTTAATTATGATCAAATAAATGGCCAATTGGAACTTTGACTTGGAGTATTTACAATTTGGTGACAGTTTCTTTCTAGGGGAGCATTCATGGCAGCTCTTTCTCTAGCTGGCCAATTGCTGATTGGCAAGTGCTACAATATTTATGTTGGTAGGGATGTCCACCTGATGTGGGCAACATGATGGCTTTGGAGAGTATACGTTGGAGTAAGCTCTTTCCCTCACCCCTTGCCATAGTAGAACCCCGAAAGGCATACTAGCTTGCGTGCAAAGGAATCAAATGTGTCTAGGATGTGATTCATCCTGATGGTACTTTTATGTCCTTTCCTATAGTCAATTTGTGTATGCTTTGGGCATGCGCTGCTGGACTGTTTGAAATTGGCTGCGAGACGTGATTCAGCCTTTTCTTCCTATTCCTCGTTTTCTGATACAAAATCGATTTGAGGATTGGACACTTGGCAGACTGGATACTAGCTACCAGGCCATTTCGATTATGAAACTAACAGTAGCAAAAGCTTATTGAATGTTGATTCCCTTGCCGTGGATACAATCTCATGCCAATCAGCTTTGGAGGTTAGATAAACCTCTCCGATGGTGGACTCGATGCATGTGTCACATATAGAAGAATGGCCTTCCTCTAAAGCAAAAGATGTTTATGTGTCAATGTCTGCTGAGCGTCCTACCGGTGGGGACGACGTTGGCCAAACGATGGATTGCACTTGCGCATTGTTTGCGTTGCTCCTATCATAGAGAGACTATCAGCCGTCTCTTGTGGCACTACTTGGCTACTTGGCATCTCCTTGCGACGTTTTTGGCTGGCCTTAGGTTTTACTAAAAAAGTGTGTGTATACAAATGAATAAATATGTCTTACCTTTTTTGTTTGCAAATTTAATCTCATTTCTGCATTGGCTTTCTGCTGCCATGGTTTGAATAGATTGTGTAATTCTCTGATCATATATAAATGCATAGTTTCTTGGTGTAATTGTCATAATGTTGATGTATGTGAAGGGGTATGCACCGATGAAGGGGAAAGTTTTACAAGTAGAGGTTTGGGGCCTTGGTGGGAACGCGATACAAGAGAGTCAATCAAAGTTTCAGCAGCGCAAGAATCTTTTCTCAGAACAGAAGCGCAAGGTGAGAGAAAATTCTTCAAAGCTTCCGAACTGAATTTGGTAGAATGAAACGCTCTTCTAAACTTGATCCCTGGGTTTACTGTACCAGGTAGATTTGAAGTCATTTGGAAACTGGGCTGATTCTCCTGAGAGGATGATGCTGGATTTGGTCTCTGATCCAAACAAAGGACAACGAGAGGAATGATGAGCACACAAATTATCTATCATGTTGCATGAGACATGGTTTTTTGAGGAGAAGGCGAGGATAAAAGCATGCATCTGGGGGGGGTATGATAACACTGCTTGGAGATTTTTTCTGAAATATGAGCTCGAAATCTTGGATTTTGAAAAACAACAACTTTATTTGCATACCGAAGACGAGAGAGCACACGATGTATTTGAGAGAACTGCCTTCATTATTGCGAATATTTTCTGTAAGTTTTGGTGAGGTGAATAATGTTCTTGGTTTTGAATTTCTTAATAATAAGAGGCATATATGTAAAAATTTTATTTGGCAATGTGTAATGTTGTATGTGCAATAGAAGGTTTTAATGAATATGTGAGTTCTTTCCCGGAGAATAGTTTAACCACTACTTACATATGGGTCCTTATATGATGAATAGTATATTGTAAGGATTAATGTCAATCATATTCTATTACTTCTGGAATTTAATCTGATTATGTTTTCATTTTATTCTATCAACATTTCCATTGAATCAGTGCCCTCTTCTATGTTGCCTGGTAAATATTTCTCTGGTACTTTTCTTGCTCTTTGATGCAATACTTGAATCCTTTTCTTAAAGCTCCAATCCATACTGAATATGGAAGTCCATTAGATCTAGGTAGCTATGTGTTTGTCAATGAAGTTGTCAAGGTTGTGTACCATATATGAGTTTTTTCTTCAATGTGGGTTCTTGTAAGTCTATGTAAGACGTGTCTTCAGATGGGAAGAAGTCCCACCTTGTCCATGACTTGATCATGCTTTCGAGTCCTGTAAGGTTCAAACCACTTGCGGAGAGTGAGCATGAAATTGTCTGTCCTATCAGCCTGTGGGTATCTCTCAGCGAGATGATGGAGCCTCCGGGCCACCTTCGCTAGCCTTCATCTTCGGGCCATTGTAGCCCAAAAACAAGGCACGCCCACGTGCGCGCGCGCGCACACACACACACACACACATGCACGCACGCATGCACGCATAGACACACACATGCACACGAGTAGTCATGGAGGGCTGAACGGAGAGCCGGATCAGTTCGAATTATAAACCTTTAAGTTTAACTGTAGAATATGAAATACAAAAGGGAACCCAATCTCATGGCAAAACTGAGTTCCGGATCACGTGCAAACAAATCTAAGGGTGGGTGGAGGGTTGCTGCAACATAGAGGTGCAGGGCAGACAAGGCAGCCACATGGATCACCAGCAAGGTTGACCCAGCGGAGAAGCAGTAGGTACAAGTCAGCAGCTAATCAAGGCCCATGACAAGAGCAACGGTGTGAGATGGAATCTATTTAGGCCATGCCACCAGCAGCAAGCTTAGATATGACCACCCAAAAGGAGCCTATGGAAAGTTATTTCTACCAGATGGCAGCTTATGCTTGGGTGCTGATGAGAACTCAAGCTTAGCTTTGCTTACTAAGCTATTTATTTTTATTTTTCTTCATTTACTCTTTTTTTTTTTCAAGAAAAGACTTCAATTAAGTATGAAGATCCTCCCTCAGAGAACTCTAGGAAGAAAAACATCATGCAATACATGAAATACAGCCTAGAAGGACCAAAGACAAACTCCTAAACGGAGCAATGAAACAACCAAGTTGAGATTGCAAATCCCATCTCAACCCTCTAGGTGACTCTGAGAAAAAAGTGTTCTTTTTGGTAGAGGCTGTGCGTTAAGATCCCTGGATCCTCACCCATATGCCATCAAAGTATGTATTGTGTTTGTCCAGAGGTTTGAGTGGGATGAACCTAAGAGCCGTCCAAGGTCTTTGTACATCTAGACCTCCAAATGTGCCAAGCTGATATGCTCGCCAGAATCTCCCAAGGCGTATCAACTGATGCATGTGCAGATCTGTGTGGAAGTATCGGAACATCATCCAAGGAACATGACCCAACTAGAAGTCGTCGAATCAATAGAGCCCAAGAGAAGTCATGTTTCTTGTATAAAAGCTGAGAACCGTAAAGAGAAAGCCAAGCTATTGATCGGCAATTCATATAAAAAGAAGTGTATAAAGGTACTCAATAGCGTAGCAAGCCCTTGCCAAATAATATACGATTGTCTGTAGTCCCAGAGACAATACTAGATGGACTCCTTAGCAGAAAGTCAACGAGTACAAGTAGAATCTGCGCCAAACCTCGGCCTCCACTGGTTTGTTACAATCCTCTCATGTATAGACAGCCTAAAGAAAAGAGTGATCTATCTATTCTTGAGGGATTTCCATAATCGCTTCCAAAAATATTTATGTAGATAGAAATTTGAAAATTCTCCCAATGAGATGCTTCAGTAGGCAGCCTCTCGAGATTAGCTAGATTTTGATGGCGTTACTCACCGTGTATCGAAAGAAGGGGAGGCTCTCCTCTCGATGCCTTGCATCATTCCATTGCCATTCCCCGAGATCCCACTACAAATACTTAATTGAAACCCCTCCATAAATCTAATAGATACCATCCTGAATCCAAGAAATTCTGCTCCACATGGCCTACAACCTTGATAGGTCGAAAAGGAAAATGCATAAGTATATCCTCTAATGATCTTGACAACCTGCCTCCAGATTGAACATCAAAGACCAAGGCGTCCCTATTTGAATGTGAAATTCCTATGATCTAGAGAGGGATTCTTGGTCTGGTAAAGGCTCCTAGCCAAGTAGCAGGAGAGCGGTATTTGTCACCTGGGAGTACCCAATCCATAGGTATAGGTGCATCTATATGTTGAATCCTCCTTGCACTTCCTCTGAGGGGCCTTACTAATTGGGATTGTCGATCATCTGGGAGTCTTTCGTAATCCTTCCAAGAGCCGAACGAGGAAGCAAGACCTCTCTCCCAACTAGACCACTGCATCTATGAAGAAAAACCCAAAGGTCTGCCATACTCGCCCAAGCATGTTGTCATTCCACATGACTGGCTACCTCTTCTCGAGAGGCATGGGGGACTCCCCGGTTGGAGCTGGCCTAGGCTTTACCATAAGAGGGGTTCTTGAGATGGGCTGAGGTAAAAAATCCACCTAGTACTTTCCAATCAATCTCCACTTGTGGAAAGGAAACAAGACTGTATGCATTGAATGAAAAAATCCTTCCAAGGTTCTTGCCTTGGTATAAGACCTCTAACCACCATCTTGCATAGTAAAGCTCTACTCTGCTAGTCTGGGTCTATGATATTAAGGCCTCCCCTTGTGGGAACTTGGCCACTGCATGTTCGATTCCACATAGTCCACTCAATTTTGATTGCATATGTATATACAATTCTTTTTTCCTTTGATGTGCATAGTTACGCTGAAACACATTTCAGGGGCTAATTTACCCCAAAACGTTTTTGTCTAGAAATGTTTCCCCCTTTAGAGCATTTCCCACTTCAGGGCGCTGAAACATTTTTGAAGGGGGCTTGAAATGTTTCAGCAGGGTTGAGACGGGGCCTGAAATGTTTCAGCAGGGCCCTATTTCTTTAAATCACAATTTGCCACTGTCTCTTTTGTTTCGCCATTTTTCAGCTGCTAGAGGACCTTGGAGCTTGTCTAAACTTTGCTTGCACTTCCCCCACTCTTTCAGCCTCCAATCCTTGCACTCCTTCAGGTTCTTCAATCCTCCTTCAGCCCATCCACTCCTTCCACTCTTACAATCCTCCTTCAGCCTCCACTCCTTGAATCTCTCCTTCAGCCCTCCTCCAAAGTTCAGCCTCCGCTCCTTCAGCCCTGTCCTCCAGCCTTTTTCATTGATTTCAGATTTAGTGCTAAGTGAATCTTCAATCATTTTAAAATTTGTAATATGCACTACACACTATATTAAGAATTCTAAATGCGTATGTGCTCATTGTGCTGAATGTAATCTTTAATCCCCCTTGCCGAATGCAATCTTAAAACCCCCTTTTCTAAACCTCCTTGTTGACGTGGCATTTTCGTGTTTCAGCCTTTCCAAAAATCCCAAAACGTTTTCGCTTCCCCCTTTCCCGTTTCTGTTTCCTAACTATGCTTTGATGATGTTTGGCAAGTAGGATATCGCATGCTTCGTGTCCACTATTATGGGTGGGCGAAACAGGTTACTAATGGAGATCATGGTGAGGGAGGAGAGCTAAGGAATCACATGAGAAGAGGCAAACAGAAGTGATAGATTTGGATAATATGAACCAAGTACAAGCTGCCTCATTTATAGATTTGGATGATATGAACCAACTGCCTCATTTATACGTTAGGCTAGGCCTTATCTTTTCACACATGCATCACACACGATGTCATTGGATGACCTCATGGGTGATGTGGCAAGAATCAAATCTAGGTTGAAAGGTCAATTGACCCTACAGCAGTCCCAAAAGGAAAACTCACACAAGTGGATGTATGACACTTTACACACAATTGTAGGACCCCTCACTCCGATTTTCAATCCCCCCTTCGGAGCTAGGGTGAGTGGCTCTGGAAGACAAACATTCTGTTGACATTCAGACTGTGCATTCCATGCAACTTAGAGGCTCAAGTTTAAGCATGGTTCAGAGGTTGAAATAAGCACTCTTATGGCTTAAGATTCAACACGATCAGAGGCTCATGTCTACGCATGGTTGCATGACTAGCTCATAGGTCTAGGGAAATGCAACAACATCCTAAGACTTGGCCAGCCTGATAGAGGAAAACCCTCGAGACAAAGTACACCAAAAGGACCCCCTATCTCTCAACTGAGTACATAAACAATGCACATGAAAACACACTCAATTTATTAGAGTCATTGACAGGGGACTACCCAAGGCAAAGTACCTCACACACACAAGACTCTAGAAAGGCCAATCATCATCTATCTCCTCATGTAGAGATAGATAAAAAATAGACCCTATAGTAAAGGCCTTCTTCTAAGATCCAGTAGAGGGTCTAGCTTTGTCTCCATCTTCATCAGTCTCCCGTGCAACCAAGTTGGCATGCTCCTTCGATTGTTCTTTAGCCATCTTCTTGAAGCATCTATCCTCGATGTGACCGAGCTTGTTGCAGTAGGTACACTTCAATGGCTTGCCTTTCTTTCTTGATTCGTTCTTTGACAAGAATGCCTTCTCAAGTTCTAGTGAAGCTCCAACTTTCGCTATAATACAACGATCCTCATCAATAAGCATAGCCACCATATCATCATATGCCATATCATGACCAACCCTTAGTATTGCTAGGACCTCACTGTATTTGGAAATACCTTTAATCCTAGAGAGCAAAACTGCCACTAGGTCATCTTCTCTAATTGTGGCTTTCAGGGCAGCCAGCTGTTGAAGGATAGATCCTAGATTGCTCAGGTATTCACTAGATGACTTTTCTTAGCTTTTGTTTAAGGAAAACCTTTGAACTAATGATCCTATTTCTGAAGAGATTTTCAAGCTTAGTAATAAACTTGCTGTCTTGTCGAGATCCACATGGTGGATTAGATTGTTAGCAAGCCCTAGGCAAATGATAGCCAAGGCTTTATCATTATGGTTCTCTCAGTGAAGAATCTTTTTGTCATCTGGTTTTGGCCTCGTCTTTGCCATTTGCCACATTCTAGATCTTTCTCGCATGAGAAGAAGATTGATTTTTGTTTGCCAAGTGGGAAAGTTGGTTCTCGAAAAAATTTCAATCATGAAGGATGTTTTCATGCTTCCAAGATTGATTACAATACTAAAGAAAATGATGATTTATCAGTCTGTCCTAGTGTAGAAAGGTTTGAGAAATTATGTCTTTAGAAGTAAACAAAAAGCATAGGTAGTTAGAAACTAGGAATACATCGGCTAGCATTAGAGACGACTACAAGGGATGTTGAGGGAACAAGGGTACATCAAGTAGGAAAACATCGGCTAGATTTAGAGACTACAACAAGGGATGTCAAGGGAACAAGGGTAAATCTACAGTTTTCTTCAGCAAGAGAAGGAAGGAGGGAAAAGGGTAAATCTCTTTTGTCTTCAGCAAGACAGAGAAAGAAAGAAAGGAAGAAATATCAACGTCCGCAGGAGGCCTCGTGGGCCTATGGGACAAAGGACAACACATAGAATGGAAACTCATACAAAGCCTCAGAGGGCTGAAGCAAAGGGTGCGCTAGGCCCTTGCTGAGTGCTATGCTCAACTAAACTATAGCTATAGATCTTAGAAACTTTAAAAAAACACTCAACCAACACTAGAACTGAGTCCTGAGTTGAATGAAAAACCAAAACCTAGCACCATAGTAGCTCTCCAGTGGGCTGCAAAGATCTACCGAATCTGCTGTCTCGCGTTGTGTAGGAGGGCGTGGTCTCCTCGACCTCTGTATTTGATGGGCTAAGAGTGACTCCTTGTCTCAGGCGGTTGCCTTTGAGAAGGGCAGAGATAGGTTGGACCTCAATTGTGCTTCCATCTGTCACAGTAGAATATCTCTGTGCCGTCTCATCTCAATGAGAGTCCAATGCAGACTTGGTCTTGGAATTTGGAAATGGATCAATCATGAGAGTGGGCCAAAGCCATGTCCCTCTTGGAAGAGGCAGTGGTTTCATCCTCGGATTTAGTAGTAGGCTGGGTAGACACATAAGAAATGCTCCTCTGTCTCAATCTCCCCCTAGTGTGCATAACCTGCAGATTTTCTACTCTCTGGGTATAGCTGCCACTCTACCTGTCTCAGTCCCTAGCTGATGTGATGAGACTCGCATCTGTCTGATAGCAATGTCAAACCAGCCTTCAATAATTTAAAAGACAGTATAATACAAATAATCAGCAAGTATTACTCACAAAAGCAGTTCAATAAATGCACAACAGATGGATGGGGAGCTAGAGAGCTCCTGCTCAATAACGACACAAATTGGCCCCAAACCCATGATGCGCCTTTCTATATTTCTTTATTAATTGGAGAGATCATGAATCCAGGCTATACCAAGGATATAATTTCTCTTGCACCTGGGGCATTCTACAACCCATTAGGCATCCTCATACCCTGCATAGCCTCTACTATTCATTGCTCTCACCAATCCTGGCAAGAGGAATTAACACCTGTCCAAAGACCAGCCTGAGGGTTGGAGTTGTTGCTAGCAACCCATACAGGGTCACACAACTCCCCTCATTGCCTCCTAGTCTCCACTGGCTTCCTAAAATACCCAGGCAATAGGTGAGAGCATAGCTAGTCTGCCCACAGCCTCAAAAGCAAGAATTAGAACTGCAAGCATCCACTATGGACCACCCTGCCAACTAAGCTTTTCCAAAACAGCTCACAACCAAGAGCCTTTAGCAAGAGGAACTGTGAACTCTTAACCAGTCCGAAAGCTCAGACCAGGCTCAGTTGACCCATGCTTCAGCCCTACTGGGCTCTGCCTTCACCAAGCAAACTAGAAGCATCCAAAACTGTCCCCAACATTTGCATAAAAACTGAAGCTGTTACTAGCAATCCATTCTGGATTACACAGTACCATTGCTTGCCAGCAAATGCACATAAGACCAGCAAAGTCCTAAGTGAAGGCACAGGAGAGTAACTGATCACTTCGGGGCCACCAACCCAGCTCATGTACGAGCTTATGCACCTTAACAGGGAAGATTCACACTTGGCACGCAAGCTGCCACCTAGACAGAGGCCGTACACTGCTTGAGAACAGACCATACTAAGGCTATACACACAACTAGCGCTGGCCATACACCTATCCTCGCTCTGTACAATCACAACCCAAAAAACATACTGTGGAATCTCTGCTCACAGCGCGCACTCTTGCAGTTTCCGAGCCGTGTGTATTCCACTAGCCGTCCATACAAAGAACGTGTGGATCACTAGTGCTAGACTTTCATACAATCACTTGTACGCTGCACGGCTGTGCAAGGTCGTACACACAGAAATCAGGCCGTACACACAATCATGTCCAGCAGTTGTACACCCACAATCTACAGGTTGTATGTGCAGTTTGCACACAGCCATATGCAATCTGCAAGCTTCTACCTGGACACAGCCGTACGGTGGCTTTGTCCAACCTGTACGTCCTTCGTACATGTCCGTACACCCCTGTGATCCTCCTCTTCAGCACCAGGCCCAAAAATCACCGTACCTGATCCCGTCGACCCTCCTTGTGTTATGTTTGTGTAGACTTTTTGGCCTGCCCAAGGGAAAGGCTATAGTAATCGTTTTCTTTGTTTTGAGATGATAAAGTTTCTAATTGTGGCTTGCCGGGTGGCCGTGTTGGAGTGGTGGTTTGGTGAATTTTTGGATGCGTGCAAACGAGTGATTGGCTGTCCACCGCTGCTATTTTTGTCCTTTGTTCTTGCTATTTTTGTCCCCATTTTTGTCCCCCTTTCTCTCTCTCTCTCTCTGTTCTTCTTCTTCTTGCTTGCTATTCGTGTCCCCATTTTTTTCTCCCTCTCTCTCTCTCTCTCTCTCTCTCTCTCTCTTCTTCGTCTTCTTCTTCTTCTTCTCTCTTAGCTTCCAGGGCAGGCCTCATGAATGATTTTGATCATTCACCTTGTTTCTTCCTTTCCTTGAGCCTTCCAAGGTCCTCCTTGCCAAATTCATCAAGGCATGGGGCATGCCACACAACATTTCCCTCTTCATTTGCCTCCCAATGCCCCCTCTAGTGGGGCATTTTTAAAACCAAACCAATGGCCAACTTGTGTTCTAAGGATACTTTGCCCCCCTCTTGGGCCCAAACCCCAAATTCACCCGAAGGCACTAATTCCTAGGGATAATTTTGCACATTCACATCCCAAGGCCCACCCTTTAGTTTTCCAGGGTCTTGCCCACATGCAAGTACAAAACTTATGCCCACATGACACGATCTTCAATGCGTGTGAGGCTCTTCTTTCCTCACAATATTGCAACTGAAGGAGGTCTAACCATATGATAAGGTTAATCTCATCTTGAGGGATCGACTAGGTGGGTGCATCATTACTGTACTAGAACGGGGGGAGCTGGTCCATCTCGATATCGTGATTGGAAAGCCATGTGGATACACATGCATAACATACTATGTCAGTCCCACTCTTTGCTAGTTGTATGGATGGCTCTAGTGCTAGTCTCGATAGTCTCCAGCAATGTAAGGTCCATACTCTATGGAGGAAAGTCACCCTTTAGAAAAGGGCATCAACCTGGGGAGGTGTCATGGCAAACTCTACCTGTACTATCTGATGGGGAATTGAGGGCTTACTCCAAACCATCCTAGAGCCCATAATCACTTGTAGCCACTCAAAATCGCCTCCACTCTGTCGCCGCTGAAAGGTCACTCCCTTAGAAAGGTGCTGCATACATGGTAGTGGGTCTCACTAGTGTCTCGAAAAGCCATCCCTTTGTCGTTGGGTCTTGAAAATGTGTCGCAAAGCATTGCCTCTCAAGGTAGGCTAAAGATCCTTGTCCACGTACGAGCCGTGCCTTGATTGCATGAACCATCTTGAAAACTGGGCTTGTATGTGTAGGACTGCACTATCTCCATTGGCTCTCCTCAGTAGGTGAAGCTATATATTAGTGTAGCACAACGCGTGAGGTGTTGGAGATCATGACCTTAGTCTTCTCAAGGTTGACTGCCAGGTCTCTCTCTCTCTGCAAAACACCTCCAAGGCCTCCAAATTCCTTTGCAGTCCCTCTACTAAGGATGATATAAGGACTATGTCATCTGCATATATTAAAATATGTATTATCAAATCTGCTAGTATTGATCCCTAATCTCCCAAGTAGGCAATAAAGGATGCTTCCTCATAAATGTAAAGCCCAAAGAGAGTCGGCGATAGAGGGGATCCCTGCTTCACACCAATGGTGCTCTCCACCCAGTTTAGTAGATCTCCCGAGGCATGAACTTTCCCTCTAGCAGACTCATATAAGCTCATCAACCCCATATTAAGACCTCTAGGATCTACATCTCCTGAAGCCTGGGAGCATGGGACAGTGTCGAAGGCCTTCTGGAGGTCTACAAAGCAAGCGTAGACTTTCTGGCACCTCGATCTGGCCTCCTCAATGATGGCTCTCAAAGTGAAGATGTGATCAAGGGTGGAGTATTGTCGTTGGAAACTTGCCTATTGTCCTAGAGCCTATTGCCCATGTTCCTCTGTGTGATTGTTGATCTCCCTGTCCAAAGTGTGGCCAATCATAAGAGTATGGTAGTTCCTAGTATTCATGGGGTCCCGTGCTTTGTGTATGGGCACAATGGTGGTAGTGCTCCAAGAGGATGGAAAGCCATGACAAACCGCGTGATTGAATCTGTGCCGGTCCTTGATGGTCTTGAGCTCTCTGGTTATGGAGCCAACGGAGTGCACCTCGAACATTTTGTGTAGTGAACAAATTGCATGTGGTGGGTGTGGGCATAGAGGACATGTCAAGTGGTGTCTGCATCGGACATCATAGAGTGAGCTTACATGAGTGTGCCAAACCCCTGGATCTGTGATGGGAACAGGCAGCTTCCCATCAGATAGAAGCCCCCATCTAATGGTGTGGTCTCCCCCTCGGAATGAACGGATCATCTTCTCCATCTTATGTGAGGAAAGCGCTGATGCAAATATTTTTTTAAAATCGTGCAAAAAGGTATGATATTCATTTAAATCATGCCTTGTCATTTGATTTGATATGTAACATTATGTCATTTGTTTTAGATAATCAATAGATACAGGGATGTTAAAAACTCGTCTTTTGGGCCAGAAAAACCAAACTTTGACAATTTGCAAGGATAAAGGGATGTGAAAATGTCATCTTTTGGGCCAAAACAGGTTGTTTTGGCCCAAAAGATGAAATTTTCACATCCCTGTATCTTTTGATTTACAAGTCCAAAAGGGTCATGTTACATATCAAATCAAATGGCGCGGCATGATTTAGATGATTATCATATGTTTTTGCACCATCTAGTAAAATTTCATGTACCAAAATATAAATTTATGGTCAATTTAATGCATTGGTTGGATGAGTGGGATGTCAGAGTGAAAGAATTGTTCCCAGAGTGAATAGAGTTAAAAAGATAAGCACACCCTACTTGTGTAGAAGGTTTCATTGATGATCTCAATTACTATGGTGGAAAGAGATAACTTGATTGTAGTAGATTTGCCTTTAATACTAACGATGACTTGGTAATGGAACATACCAACTCTATTATAAGTGATGTGAAATTAGTATTAGTGGCTTTAAAGTTATATGCATATTTAACCTTCTAGTATTAGTTAAAAAGATAAGCACACCCCAGTATGTAGAAGGTTTCATTGATGATCTCAATTACTATGGTGAAAAGAGATAACTTGATTGTAGTAGGTTTGCCTTTGATACTAACGATGACTTGGTAATGGAATATACCAACTCTATTATAAGTGATGTGAAATTAGTATTAGTGGCTTTAAAGTTATATGCATATTTAACCTTCTAGCATTGAGGAAACATATGGACTTTTGAATAAATCATATTTTTTTGCTACTCAGATAGGGGATTTAGAGTCTTCTATTATCTTGTATCGCTCTCTTTTCTTGGCTCGCTCACTTTTTGTCACTCGATTTTTGGTAATCCTTAGAAAACCAATGTATGACAAAGGTGAGTGAGATGTATTAATTAAAGTCACATCTAATACAAAGATTGCTATTCTTTTATCCCAACCATGGATGTAATTTTTAAAGGATACTACAATATTAGAAATCTTGAAATCCAACAACGATCATCCTACACGAACAATCACTATTACGATCTTAGAATGATGTAGCATATTTCAACTAGGGGGCTCAGGATAGATATATGCAGGGTGCCCTTGTCTTTTGTGACTTGGACCCCGCGACCTGCCACCCCCAGGTCAAACGCTTCACCTCGCTAGCCACTTCTCTCTGGCAGCCCTCGTCGACTGACGCAGCTCCATCGCATTTGAGTTGACGGAGCCGTTAGATGGCCGCGCGTTGAGCCTGTACGCCTGCAAGCCCGCCCCAACCCCAGCTGAAGCTCCAGCCTTGGAGCCCCCGTCGAGCAGCCGCTCGGCCCAACTCTAGCCAGAGCTCTGGAGCCCCAACAGCCGATGGGGTGACCACTTGAGCCTTCGTGTAATTTGGCAAAAAAAATCAATGATCCCCAAATCTATTCCTGAGCCCCTCATGAGCCCTTCCTGATGGATTTTTTATTGTTATCGATTTGTGAGGAATTCGTGTTGATGAGCCCCTTCGCTCCTTTTTCTACCTCTCTCCCAGATCAAAGGATTGAAATTTTACATGCTTCCACGCTTGCACTGTTGATAAACCTCTCAAAGCCCATGATAAGCCCCATCGCCCTTCTCAATCGAACCTCCATAGTCCAAAATCATGATCAGAATATGAGCCCTCAATGTCCAAAAACATGATGAGAATAATAATTTCCCTTTCGGCATTTCTAACTCATAAAGCCATTACTTTCAAACCCATGATGAGAAATATTTAAACATGAAACAACATACCAAGAAAATGAAATCATGTCTGTCAAGAGGTTGTCCCCAAAAATTAAGAGAAGGCATGTCCTCAATAGCACTTACAAAAAGATAGGCACATAGCAATACAAAGGATAGTCTGCTTTTAAAAAATAGCCTTCTAAATTACAAAACACCACAACAACTAGTCATAACCCATCAATAGCTCCCACCAAGAGGACACGAAAAAAAGAAAACATAAGCTAGGAGCCGTGACCAAATATCTGCAATGGACGATGTCACGAGTTCTCTACATGTTTCTCTAATGTTTGTTGCATTGTCAACCTTTTCTCTCGAGATGGTAATGGAAAACTAGACTTTTGGGAATTTGAAGTCTTCCTCTTCTTTGTAATCATTGCCTCAATAAATGGCTTTGCACGCTGTAATGTATTTCCAAAGCCATCATTGATAGGTTGCAATTCACATATTGGATGTCGTAAGTGCATTGCCATGGTTGCCTTGATCTGTTTCATCGAGCCATGGTTGCAAATGTTTGTCCTCTTCTGCACACCAACATCAGAACATGAGGTTGTGGAGATTGCATGACATGGATTAAAAAATGTATCGTGAGATACATACCCGCTAGGGCATAGGCTTGACAAAATGTTTGTTGAGCACGTTGCAAAGCACGACCTGCAAATATAAACATGTCATTAAGTAATTTGATTCTTATACAATTTATTGTTGCACATGAAGTTTGCCTAACAATACTCACCATCATCGCATTGCACCTTTTGGCATCGTACAGACTGTTGCTCCTCTTAATTTTTATGACCATCAATGTCTACAAGAGTTAAAAAATGACAAGCCCATCCATTCAAATATTACATGGGTGTTACACGACACCTTAGAAAATAAGTAAAAGCATTTTACTCACCAGGACAATCATGGGATTCTATTATTGACTCCTTTGCCTTCTCCAAAGTATGCACTCTCTTTGAGATTATAGTGTGGACCCCAATGCCATTCAACATCATTACTATGTCTCGTCCTATATAAGACCATGAGAAGTTCCTTGGGTTCAACCAGAAGGTACCATTACAGTTCTCCAATAGCCAAGATACTAGATCTTCTCTCATAAGTTTCAAATCATTCTCCATATTTTTCCTAACATTATTGCCTATATCTCTTCTCAAAGTATTAAAGTTTGCTTTAAGAAGCACACTCCGAGTACCAAAGTACTTCCTTAAAATTGTCTCTTGATCCTCTTACCTGACATGCAAACTGACATCAAGTTAAAAGTTACTTAAATTGATATAATTAATTATTTGAATGAAAATTATTATATCAAATTGTACTTGCACTTTGCTCGAGGATACTTCGTCACAAATACACCTAAATTTGGAATCTCACTTAGAGTCTATTAACAAAACAATTTAATATTTAATATTTAAAATTTCAACGGAAAGCCATGGAGAAAGTACCATATTACACGGATGAGCTTCTCCATTGTAATGGATGCCATGGCAAATGTTGTCTTCCTTATCTACATGATTGGGTTGAATGTACCTGACACGAGCAATTGTTGGCCATAAGTAAAGGCACGACACATGGAAATGGCATTGGTATCCAACCAAATGTCTTTCCCCTTCAACATTGGGCCACCTCGTGTGCTCCTTTGGTACTTCTTTTCGTGAATCGATTGGACCAAATGAACACCAATAGCTATCAAGGAATGAAATAAGTGCTATTAGCATAACACAAAACTAGATTTAATACTCAAAAAGCATTCCATACTAACGGTGGTACTTAGTAAACGTAAGACAATGTCTCAAGCAATGTGCAATGCTTAGCATATCTAAATGAATCCTGACATCCTTGCACATTAATGATTGGTTGAATTAGTGAAGCATACCATGTCATTTCAATCCATGAGTTCGCATTAGGTTGCAGCAAACTCCCATGCTTCCCTTTGCGGCTAGATCGAATCTTGAAGTTAGTTGGTGCACTTTGCAAATTGTTCTCTCCATCAATAAAGTCAGAAACTCTATCCCAATAATGTCAGAAACTCTATACATTGTACATTGATTGTGGATCAACCCTTACTTCCCAATCTAAAGAACCACTATTGAATTGACCAGTAGGAGGACATTGAACATGTATTCGATGTTTGCCTCTTGAGCTCGTATCACGTTTGCCAACATTCACATGCATACTTTCCGCTTCAAATGAAAAGGAACCTTCCATGGGAGCTATAACGAAGACTCGAACATAAGAATTATTGGAAAAAGCATGCCAATACTCAAGAACATGAAGGGGAAGGATTTATGAAAGGAATCTGGCTTACTTGCACTCAGACCTGCCCAAGTGTCGGGGTAGTGCTCGACTGCAAGGAGGACCTCCCTGGTGGTTGCAAGGAGGACGTCAAGCTGTAGGAGGATGCTTCAGCTGGCTTGCTCCAGGGCTTGCAGCTGTAGCGCTCAGGTAGCTGGTAGGCTTAGTGCACGATCGTAACGGCATTGGCTCCGTTACAATGGCGTTGGCTGCCAGAGAGGAAGTCGCCGACGAGGTGAGCGCTTTGATGATCGTGGGGGACCGAGGTGTGGCAGGTCGCGGGGTCCAGTCACAAAAGACAAGGGCACCCCGCGTGTATCTATCCTGCGCCGTTTCCCTATGACCCGGGAAGCAAGAAGATAAAAAATCGGATAGCTTTCCAACGGTATCGATTATGTTAGTTTTGCAAAGTTCGTGTCTAACTAAGGCTTTTTTGATTATGTACGGGGTGTTTGTAGAGTTTAGAGGTACAGGTGGATAGTACTGAAGCTCATGGAAGATCCCCTCAAAACTCTTGACAATGTATAAGAATCCCGCTTTTATCCGATGATGTACTATGTGCGAGAGCTCCCTTGAGATGCCTCAAACCTGAGACAATCGATGCTTGCTTCCAATACTTCCCTGACGAGAGCACGCATTTGGACTGCATTATTTCATAATCTAGGCACTAAGTTAGATTTCTCATCAGCTTTTCATCCAGAATCGAATGGACAAACTGAAGTCACAAATAGTATTATTCTGGACATGATAAAAGCTTATGCGAGAAGTCAACCAAAGACTTGGGACAAATATCTTCACCTCTTACAGTTTGCTTATAATAATACTCCTCATTCTGCAACTGGAAGAGCAACCTTTGAGATTATCTATGGGAAGGTTTTACCTATTCCTATCACACGATTGACCCATAGAGTGGAGGCAGCAGATGCATTTACCCATGACTATCAAAATATTCTCAAAGAGGTTCGAGAAGCCATTGCAATCGCTTAAGAGAAGTACACAAAACAAGCTAATAAGAAACGGAAACACATGCTTTTTAAAGAAGGTGATTATGTACTTTGGCGGCTTGAGAAAATAAGATTAAAGAGTGTTGAGAAATGGCCAGTAATCAAGATGTCCCCTCGTTTTTATGAACCATTCAAGGTGATTCAGAAAATCAATGATCTAGCTTATAGGCTTGAATTACCTCATAATTGGAAAATACTTAATGCTTTTCATATCGGCCTCTTAAAGCCCTTCAAAGGACCTTTACCTATTTATCCTATTTATGAAGAGGCTCCATTGATTGTTGATGAAGAAGAAATTCTAGAACCCGAATGCATTATTAATCATCAATAGACCTCGACCCAAAAAGGAAATGTCTATACTAAATACTTGCTCAAATTTAAGAATCATCTAAGAGATGATGCTTAGTGGATGCCTGAGCGGTTCTTTCGAACTTTTCCAGACCTCATTAGTTCCTATAGTCAAACAGAGCCTCCATGTAGAAAAGCAAAGACCACATCATGTCAGCACACATACATAGATAGACAACACAAGATATTTCGTGAAAATTTGCAAAACGACGAAGGCTGATCACAAGAAGAAGGGTGCTAGCTCACAGTCAGAGGAGTCAACTCAACTAGTGGCATTGACACTTTTCTTGGTGGCAACTCCAAGTGCTGCTGAGATTAGATATGTGGACCCCAGTGTGACTGTGACATTGAGGATTGGTCAAAAGAGTAGTCATGGACAGTGACGAGTGGTTGGTGTTACTGAAGCACAAGGGGATTCTTCAACAGAACCTGAGGACTCAGGGTCAGACAGTCATTCTGACTTAGAGGGGGACAACACAGAACCACAGTTGGTGGAGCCTGATGGTCCAGGTAATCTGGATTTGTGCCTCCGATATGATGTCTTGGGTATGTTGTTTGGTTGTAGACCTAGTCACACGGAGGACACATTGAAACAAACCCTGAGAGCTTGGTGGGATCGGGCCAATGTGGGTCGGTGAGAGGGGGTGTTGGAGTAGGATTTGTCACGTCCCCACTTGTGAGTCCCCATATGAGAAGTCATCAGTGGGGTCGACCATAGAATAGTAATAGACATGGGGCTGCCACATGGGCAGCACATGGGCTGCTGTCCTGTGCACATCAGAGAGAATGTGGAAGTACTTGGCAAAGGAGATCCACCATGGAGGGCAGATCTGGATCCAGATGTTGTCCACACATGGAGAAGACAGAAATGCCAGGGAAACCAATACTACAAGGTTTTGGGACCCTATGGGCAGGTTTGGGGCAAAGGATAAAGGGTGGGACTGCCTAGGCCAATGGCTGGAAGCCATGTGGCCAGGTAGGGCCAAATTAAAACAAGCAATTGAGCCCTAGGGGGCTACTTATAGCCCTCCCCCTCCAGTCAGCTGGTAGGGGCAGTAAAAGTCGACCAACTGGTCAGTTTTTTGGTAGGGGCTCCAGTCCTATAAATTGTGACCCTAACGGCCTCATTCCACATCACTTCGAGCAGCACTCAAGATAGCATACACCCTCCCTCCCCCCCCCTAAGTTTTATATTAATGTATTTTTGTTATTAAAATATGTATGTATAACACTCTTTTTTTAAGAGGCACTCTTTCAATAACAAAATATTTTAATAAGATAAGAAGCATGTATTATTCTCAAAAAAAAATATTCTCAAAGATCATAGTAATAACTACATTCGTTGGTGTTTACAAAATTCACTACATTCTTTGCTATATACAATGCTAATTTTAAGGCTATAGAAAATAGTACAGTATTTGAAAAAGAGATCCAAAACTTGTTTATGTGCATGTTGTCTAGTCAAAACTTCTTCCTTACTAATGAGTTCATTTGGACCATCCTTCATTTTCTAAGTTGGTGTAAGTGTAGCACAATATGTGGCTATAGTATAAAGTTCTCATATATAGATTCTACCATCAAACAAAAACTTAGATATGCACTCAATCAACAAGCCTACTACATAAGAATATGAATGTCATTGACCATGGATTAGTTAGACGAAGCTTTCTAACCAAGAGATAAGATCTTTTGGAAAGCAAGGGAAATTTTTAGGGTAAACATGGTAATGGTATAGATTTGGATTACTCTCCATCAAATGTAAGGCTTTCAATTCCTAATTGCTCAAATTTAGGATCATTTGTGTAATCTAACATGTGCATGCATGCATAGATGACATGTTTGTAGAAATATTGAACAAATTAAAAACAAGAACGCATAGGCAAAATGATATCAACAACATCTCTTCACAACTTGACACACTCTTAAATGAGTTACTTTTGCAAGCATCAATTTAACTCCATCATGGGCATATTTTCAGACAAATGCATGGTGAGAAGTACACCTTTCAAGATCATAATTCACACCACACAATTAAATTCACATTAATATCCAAGGGTGTTAAAGTAATTCAAGGTTTTCATAAAGAATTAAAATTAATTATAGGAATGCTAGTTGAATTGTGTAGAGGAAACTACAACAATCTAGATTGATTAGGAAATAAAGTTGATGATACATTCAAATAAATAGCAAGCCATGTTTTAACATGATCATATGGATTGAATTTACAAATAAAAACATCAAGAAAAGCACAAACTATCAAGAAAAACATCTATGTCATCGAAACATAAATCCAGAATTGACACCAAATTTTTATGTGTATTAAGAAGACCAAATAGGATAAAATTTAAATTCTACAACTATGAGAGTCTACTACCTGATCCAACTAGCTATAGCATAGGTATAGATAGAGGAATAATACTTAAGAAAGTAGCACTCAGTCCTACCAGAGCAACTAAGCATGGAGTTACATATATAACACTCTCAAGAGTATGAATAAAATAACAACTATACCTTCTCAAACCAATTCAAGTTTATAATTTTTGAATTGACAAAATGTGTAGAAGGAAAAATGGAATAACTACTCTTAAGATCTATGTGGAAATTATCCATGCTATATCTTAAAAGATATGAGCAAACACATATTATTATTGATATGTGTTTGCTCATCTCTAGAGTCTAGACAAAGTAAACATACTTGAGAAAGTAGTACTCGATCCTATGAGAGCAACTGAGCATGGCATTACATACACAACACTCTCAAGAGTATGAATTGAAGAACAACTATATCTTCTCAAATCAATTCAAGTTAATATTTTTTAAATTGAAAATGTGTACAAGATGAAGAAATGTAATAAACACATGAGATCTATGTGGAAATTACCCATGCCATCTCTTGAAAGGTATGAGCAAACACATATCATGATATGAATCTTAAAAATTTGCTCAGTACAACCTCCAACATTAAGCAAAATATAAATAAAAACTTTATAAATATAAATTAAAATTTTCCAACATTAGGCACAATATAAATAAAAACTCCATAATAATTCAAAACACGATGTGTTCACGGCTATGGACAAAATAGGAATGTTGTTGATATTGAAGAACTTTCAATTTATGTAAGCAACCCTCAATCATAGAGACTAAACTGAGTCTAGATCAAGGTCCACCTAGTTTGATGTGGTTGATTCTTGATCTAGATCCATTTGAGAATACTCTAGATCTAAGTCTAGTCTTTGGTCTATTCTAGATCCAAGTAGGATATTGTTTGAGTATGGGTCCATGCTAGTTGTGGATTTGACTCTAGGTTTGCTATAATCTTATCCATTTTGTTCACCATCTAGGTCCAGCTTGCTCAAGATCGTGTTAGACCTATTTTGGATCCACTTTGATTTGGTCTGGGATTGACCTACTCTCGATCTAGGTCCAGTCTATTCCTTTTCTATCGTAGATTCATGTGATCTCTAGAATCTTTTAGATTTGAGTAGGTTTTGGATCAGGTCTTATTTTGTTTGCCACTAAACACACTAGGGGAGATTTGGGGTCTCAAAAGGCCCATGTAAGGGATGGATTAAGGGATCTAATGAGGTTGATTAGTTGAGTGATGGTGGGGTCCAAGGGAGGACTAGCCCCCTAACTAGGTGGGTTAAGCCCCCAATTTGGTCACTAGATGTGAAGATTAAGGGGCAAGTTTTAGGGGGTCCAGTCCTCAAACACCTTTTTTCATGCCAATACTTGACTTTTAGAGGGTCCGAGGATAATTTTAAAAAATTTAGCCTCCTATTGCTTTTTCTTTGCATTTGTTGTCCTACTTTCCTACTTTGCACTTGATGTCTTGCTTTGAACCTCTATGAATCTTGCTCTAAACCTCTGCACTACTGCTTTGAAACTCTACACTACTACTTTGAACATTTTCAATGTTGCTTTGAACCTTCACATTATGACTCAACCTTTCAATTGCTGCTCTGAACCTCTGAGATGTTGCACTACTACTTTGAACCTTTGGACTACTGCTCTGAACCTCTTGATTGCTACTCTAAACCTTTGCACCTGCTATCCTACTCTAAACCTCTATATCTATTATCTTATGGTTCTTCTCTGTACCTATTGTCCTACTATGAATCTCTGCTACCCCTACTCTGAATCTTTGCTACTCCTACTCCAAATGTCTACTAGTCTTGATTTAAAGTTCCTACTTTAACTGTTCTTATCCCACTCCAAACATCTGCTACCCCTTACCTAAACCTCTACTACTCCTACTCAAAACCTTTTCTACTTTTGATCTAGACCTCTACTACTCTTGATCTAAACCTCTTCTACTCCTCTATACATCCTTGCTTCTACCCTACATCTCTAGTACACCAAGGTGTGACAAAGTAGGAGCATTAGCAGAGCAACAATGAGAAGAGACATATAATGTAGTAGACATACTAGCAATAATAAAAAGTGCTAATGTATATGCCTACTCTACTTTTTCACTTCGTATGAGATACCATGATCTCAAAGAAAAAGATACCTCAAAGTGATATTAGTTTAGCTCTTCCGAGAAGGACTACAAATCATACAAATGAAAAGAGCTAATTAAACATATGAAAAAAAAGAGAGGTCAATTATAAATAGTCAAAATTTCAACACCTTATTTAATGTTCTAGACCTTGAAAGCATCATGGAAAAAGAGTCAACATACTATATATATACATATATATATATATATATATATATATATATATATATATGAAATATCACTATATCAACTACATTGGGGTATTAAAGGGTTTCTATATAGACTCTCTTAAGTGATGACTTCCTGATTTTACAAAATATCTATAATGGAAATTTGACAACGATAATATCACCTTGAACACAACCATAAAGGGTGGTATTAAAGGGTTTCAATACAGACTCTCTTAAGTGATAACTTCATGATTTAACAAAATATCTTTTACTAAATTTTGACAACTATAATATCATCTTGAACACAACTATAAAGCCCTCATATACATTTGCATAAGAAACACAGTTTGTGATTTAGAACATACCTATCTCCATCACTATTTCAACTTTCAAATGTTCCATTGGAAATTTGCAAGACAAGTTACTCATTAATCATGTGGATGTTAGCAACTAGGGGAGGAACCCATTCATGGATCTAGAGTAAGACTTGTGAATAGATTGACATTGGTTAGCATGATAATTTATTATTAACTATCAATGGGCACATTTGAGTTAGTAAATATGTCATCATACTATAGACTTTCACATAGTTATTCCCTTTTGGAGCTAAATACATCCATTTCCATCAAGAATTCACTAAGATCATCATTGCACACAACTTGGCAAACTTTGCACCTCCATTTTTCCTTTGTTTCTCCATGAAAATGTAAATGGAATAATTTGATCCAATTGTAGAAGAGAAAGTTGTTTCCCATGACAATCTAGCCCCAAAAATATATTTCTTACTAACAGCACAAATTTGGGCCCTCGGAGTATGTTTGGGGCCCCAAATTTGCACCATAGTAGGAAATGATATTTTTAGGGGTATGCCATGGGAACAAATTTCCCTTTTGCAAAACTGGAGCAAATTCTTTCATTTTCCTAGAGAAAAAAAAGGAAAAATGGAGGTGCAAAGTCCGTTTCTTCATGAAAATGGAAGAAGTCAATTAGGAAACAGAAGGGGAAGTTGTTCTCCACAACATTTTACATATAAAAACATGTTTTTCTACCATGGCATGAATTTGGGTCCCTAAAGCACCTCGAGTTCCCCATGTAATTTCTCACTATGGTGTGAATTTAGGCCCTTGAAGTTGCTCGGGGGGACAAATTTATGCCATAGTAGGAAACTCTATTTCTAAAGGTAAAGTGTTATGGGGAACAACTTTCCATTTTCCAACTAGACTAAATTCTTCTATTTTCATGGAGAATTGGAAGAAAATTGACGGTGTAAAGATTGTTAGGCTATATGAAGTGATGATCTCATTCATTTCCTAATCAAAATTGACTTTGTACAGATCACTTATGGATATGGAAACGTTTTAAGAGAATATAATCACAAGCTAAGCCACTCAAATAATAAATATACAAGTGAAGATAAGATACAATAAGAAAGTAATATTAAATGTGCAACCAAGGAGCTATATATGAATATTAATCTCTACATGATCAACTATGTTCCTATGGACCCCATTTTGTATTTTAGCCAACTAGGTAACATGTACATACTTATGTTAAAAGGGCTAAGATCAGCTTGACCTACTAGGCCCTTTCACTAAATTGATGAGTAACTTTAAGAAGGGATCCTAAAAAGTTCAAAAGACACACTATGGCTATATTCATTGGTCTTAAATATGATATATTTGAGAATAAAGTGATGAATTGATTTGTAAATCAATCAAGGTAGGGAGTGCAATGCATTGATAGCTACATTATGTCACTGGCTAGAAATCTAAAAAATAATTATTCTTGATAGCATTCCTATGGAAATATGTATTATGAGGTAGTTTACTGAGGCAATGAAGACTGCAGTGCATGTGATCAATAGATCACCTAGTAAGAGTTTGGATGGCGGTATTCCTGAAGAGGCATGGAGTAGCACGAAGCCCCCTTACTCTCATTTGCGTATATTTGGGTGTGAGGCATATGCACATGTGCCGAAAGAGCTTCGAAAGAAGCTAGATCCTAAGTCTAGGAAATGCATCTTTCTGGGTTATGGTGAAAGTGGAGAGATGGGCTATCATCTCTGGGAACCAGAAGCAAAGAAGATCATACACAGCCATGATGTAATCTTCGATGAAAAGAAGATGCATAAGACACTCATGAGGGATGTGGAAATGAGGAGAATCACTTTCCAAGATGTGAATCCACCTGCATATGTTGATAGACAGCAAGCTATCCATGCACCAAATGTGCAAGAAATGGTACCACCAAGTACTCCCACAGGTATACAATCAAGGTAGATGATGGATCATCTATTGGTGGAAATGATGAGCCAAATGTGGCTGATATGCAGGTGGGACAGCAAGCTGAAATGCTCTTGAGAAAATCATCATAAAATTACCTTAAGGTAGGATATCGAGCAACCTTGGGGAGATGGAAGTCTAGAAAATCCTATTTAGTGGTCTAATGTGGTACAATTGAATGGAAACCATTAGCACGTTGATCTTAACAAGGGCTCATACTCTTCATAATGGAGGGATTTGCTCTTGGAAACATTTATGGGAAAGATGGACTTTCTTCCTTAAAGGGCATTCTTGGATTAATGTGAAAGTTTCCCCACCTACATGGATTGATGAAGTGGAAATCCTCTTGCACTCACTATTCGAAATTTTTGGACTTTCTTGCTTTGTTGGGAACTTTTTTCTAGAATGGTAAGCTCCACTCAATATCCACTTGTTAAATTCCAAAATTGAGTGACTATCCAATACTACATTGAGAGTATTGGTCACCTCCACACAACTATGGCCTAATAAAGCTTTTTTTTTTGCAAAGTTGTAAGTGCTAACCTCCACTCAATATTGAGCTAGTAAATTCTAAAATTTGGTTCAAATACAACATTATGCAACTCATATCCACACCTTTCTTTAGTATTTGATAGTGGAAATGTGATAACTTTAGCAAAGTTTGTTGAATTCAACATATAGATGTGTGTAAAGATATACCATTTGTTGAATGTATATTAAGTGGTGTAAAGATACAACATTTGTTGAAATTTGTATTAGGTGGTGTAAAGATACATTGTTTTTTTGGAATGAGGCATAGAATATGTTATCTTATGTTTTTGAATATCATTTAGAGCCATCGTATTCTAGTATTTCATTTAGACATGATAGAGCATGTTTATATTTAACTTGTGTGCGAATACTATCGGAGATTGTGATACATTTCATAACATCATATCCATGCTTCTTCTAAGACTTTGAGAGCTTGATTTCTAGCAATGAATAATGCTACTCACCTCTATCAAATCATTTGGTTTGAAATCCATTCATCTTTCTTTTGCAAGTAACCCTCATAAATTCATTTCATTGTATATTGTTTCGGGGGATTTTTCAAAGGCTTGGATCCATTCCACAAAGCTGTGAACATTGTAGGTATTCCCTTTTTATCTCTTACTATTTAATCACATTTTTCCATCCAAAATGGGCCATCTTGTTCATCCTAATCTAAGTTTGGATTTGGTGTCCAAACTACAACAAAAATACCCTCTTGAATCTTTTCATATTATACAAACTCTGGTAAGTTCTTGTTACCCTTTCTACTACCAAATGTTTGAGTTCTTGTCACCCTTTCTACTACAAAAATCATTGCCCAACTTCTTCCATATCTATAATTGTAGTTCCATCAAATTTAGATCCTCGTGACTCATCTCATAGTGACAAAAAAGATTGAAGATTTTTTATGCTCATTAGATTTTCTGGGTTGCAAGCCTTTACTTTCATCTCTATCAAGTGCTTTGTTTTTTGCACGAACAAATATAGTTTGATCCAATGGAGTTATTCATTCTAATACAGCACATGGCTCACTCCATAAATGATCTTTTTCCTCTGAGTACCACTTCCATGGCATCACCAGAGTGTTGTCATGGATGCTAAACTAGAAGTGGTGTGGATTTGCGTGGCTTATTAGTACATTATCTCCTTTCATTGAATGCGGATCTATGAATTCTCTCCAATCTACCTCCTCTCTAAGATAGCAACTTCTAATTCTTCCTTTCAAGAGCCTCCAATTTTATCTAGCATATCCTCAAGAGTCAAAACATCCCTTGACTTTAACTCTCTAGAGATAACATTAAATATTAAATCTATTCCTTCATGTGTGCGGCCAACAAGAAGAAAACTCATTCCACTTCTTCAAATATTTTGAAACCAACTGATATAGAGCACAAATCAAATATGTACACATTTTTGTTTTCTCTCCAAAAATTATAAACCTATGTATACGAGATGAAGATAAAACATCCACATGCATCTTTGGCCTTTTGTATTGCCTTCTTGATGGATGTTGCCACTTGGTCACTATTGTATTTGTGCAAACTATCAATCCGTGCATCACAAAAGGCAGATTCTATTTGGCGAGTTTTTCCATGTGGAGTTTTTGAGTTTTTTCTCTATCCCCTTACGGTTCCTATTACCATTCAAGAGAAACTTTTACATGTTTCCACAACTAGCATCTCACAGCTCAATTTAATATAAGAAAGAAAAAGAAATACAAAATAGCTTACTATAGCAAAATAATTGATCATCGTGTCTAAGGGAGAAGAATATTGTAGTGTATTGCTCCGTTGTTTTGGTTATAACTTCTCACTACAATTAAAGACAAAAAGAAAAAGGGATGTAATTTAGTGTAGCAGAGAATTTATGATTAGAAAGAAATGTTAAAACGTGCAATGGTCATGTAATTCCATTAGCATGAGAGTAAAAAATGTATGATGAAAGGGGGAAAATATACATTAGTATAGTGCAAAGAAGGTGGTATATGTTCCAAAATCTATCGCAAGAAAAAGAAATATAAAATAGTGAAGTTTAATGGAAAATTCAAAATTATTTAGGGACATTACATACCACAAGCACAAAATACATACCGTATGGCTTATGATACAATGTGAAGGTCAAAAGAGAAACTACTCTAAATTTTATGGAACATAGAAAATATGTAAGATTCTCTATTGAAGATAAAATTTGCAACAGATGGAATGCGGCCCCAAGTTGCCTCTTGAATCCACATTCTTTTGTGGTTGATGTAGACTCTAGGAGAAGTCAACAACTAGAAGATCTCTAAAGCAGTGAGTTGAGGCTAGTGAATTGTCATGTAATCCGCGTTTTGACCCAAGACATGAAAGTAAAGGACATACATATGCTTCATGGAGCAAACGTGCCTTGTAATGCATGTTGTTTGAAGTTATTGCAAGTGCATGATGGTTCATTGCAAATGCATATTGTATATGACTTGCCCATAGGGTCAGATTCAAAGCTCTCAACCATGAACTCTTCATCTTCATTCACATTTTGCACCATTCTTGGGGGCACAATAGTTGCCATTTGGATGGAGCAATCAGTGCAGTCTACAGTTGCTTTTCAGATGCTTGTCGTACATTTCATCTTACGATGACTACAAGTAAGAGTTATGTTTCCTGAGAGGTTTGGTGTTTGATCCCCACTAGACATTGTGCCATTTGTAGCAATGTTGCATGAAATCTCAGAAACATACATGATAAAAGCAAATCTTTGTAGCTTCCTTATTTCTGGACTTGTCAAACTGACTCCCATTTGCACTTGCCACTATTCAGTGGCTGTTGGAGCACCAATAATGTTTTACTTGGTGCCCATGCATGTGTCACATCATCCCCAAAAAACCAAATAAATTGCACTCCCTAACCATGGATGTGCTTTATTCTACCCTTGAAGCAAGGGGCAGGATTTCCTTGCACGTTATTCTCATTGATTAGTTTTCCACACCTATGACCCAAAGTTGAAATCCATGATTGGAAACGCACCTTGCTTCCTCGCTCCACCCTGCGAATGGCCTAACAAACATCATGAATTTCTTTTTCTTGCACTTGAACATGCATGTCATGGTCTTGTTGCATTGTTTGGACATGGGGGGCTGAGGAGGCATGCCCAGACTCACTTCAAATTCCAGGACTCTTTCAATCGATTCCTGTGAAACTCTCGTAGCTTGAACCACATATTCAAAATCATGGCGGTGAGAGTCATTCATGCCTAAAGGCTCTCCAAGCCTCTTCTTTTGTCGAACACTCTCCACATCCTCTAGGAAATGATATTTATCACTACGTATTCCAGCTGCACTCATTGCAGCGTTTACTACTCTAACTGCTTGATGAGGGCTAATGTAACTTGATCTTGTGTGGCCTATGCAGTGAAGCAAGTTCTCTAGAGAAGGACTAGATCCAATATGCAATCCCTGTGCTTGTTTCTCACACCTTGCAATTTGTAACAATGTAGTTGTCAAGTTCCCAACACAAGCATCATATAATGAGATTTGTCTTATATAACCTTCTGATGCCAACCAACTCCCATGCTTTGACTTTGCCAAATTTGTGCATGGATTATTGGCAAGTGCCGATGTGTCCATGATCTGAAAATAAGTTCCACTCAATAAAGTATATTTTTAAATAAAACAAAATTTCAATTTTATAAGTTAGTAATGACAATGTTTCAAAGCTACAACACTTGCCTATACCATGAAGTTACCCCAATGAGCAATCCTGTCCTCCTACCATGACATCCATTAATCCAAGAATGGAATGTCATTTGAACTTGCATGGTTATTTCTCCACCATGTTCTAATGATTAGTAATTGTTGTTCTACCGCTTCCTTTGTTTCTGCATCTCTCCATGCTCTACATAGCTGCAAGTGAGCATCTCTAAACCTTTAATATATGTATTTGTTAGTTATCCTTTGGAGACCTTGTTCCCAACAAAAAATACATGACCACTCTCATCCTTCCGCATAACATTTTTTGGCCCATTTTCTCATCACCTCATTTATCGTTCTCCAAAACAAAACTTGAGCCTCTGAATCCTCCTTCTTAAACTCACAGGTGGCAATGGTTAATAGTTCTCACACACTATAGTACCAAGCTCTCATTATTTTTAAAATTTCTCATAGAAATACTTTTCTCGATATACTATACAAATGCATAACTTAAGACTAATAGTTAGTTATACTTGATATCATAGACATGAGCTGCCATTGTCAACCAACCACACACTCTTTGAACATGATCAAAATGCACCCAAGCCTTTTCAAGGTCACCACTAGGATGCATCCTGTTCACTAGATCAATTCTCGATCCTCTACCCTTACTTGACATTTTCATCACATAGCAAGGTTGGGATTCAATCCACGGACTGACCGGACCTAAGCATAACATCCCTTCCAATAGTCGACTATTCACATTTCCCAAATGCCAAATGGCCAAAAGAATATTTGCAAAAGAAAGCCAGACTAACCTCCTTTGGTTTGTGGTAGCTTGGAGTTGTAGAAGGAGGTTTTCCCACATGTCCATTGACATTGCAATGGACACATTAGGAACCATGGTTCTAGACAAAAGATTATTCGAAATGATTTCCTTGGCCATTCTTTCTCCACTCTTCTTGCACCAACATTTTTCATATGCAACGCTTTCTCTTGTACCATTTTACATGCTTTTTCCAAATGTTGTCTACTTTCAACGTGACAAACAGGATGATCATGGTATCCAACATGTATTGCCAACCTTGTGCAGCCTACATTGTAGAACATCAAGAGATACAAGCTTCTTGTAATTCACAACAATGAAAACATTTTAGACTATCGTACTTAGCATCGAGTTCTCCTATCTTTGGCACATTTATGATTCTACCTCTCCACTCATTAATATTTGCTCTATTGTGTCTTAAGAGGTAATTCAAAAGACTCACCACAATGACTGACTCTAACCTTTGAAATTTTCTTCAATGTTGCAATAGAAGTGGGATTGGTTCTTGACCAATTGTGTGGATCGTATAAAGATCGTATACAGCTTGTTGCATCCCATCCATTCCACTCATATTTACATCTATAGGAGGCACCTCAAAGATGATATTCCCATTATAGTAAGGGGGCAAATGTTCGACATGATGATGCTCTTCAACTTGCTCTATGTATTTTGCAATAACAGACATTGGTGCAACTCTCAAAACCTTGTCTCTCAAACTAGCATTCCCACACGTTGAAAAGCCCTTTCTCTTCACATTAACATATTGCAGGCGTACTTGTTTGACTTGCCATGACATTGTCATCTCTCAAAGAGTCCGCAGTAACATTCTCTTTACGATTTCTATGAACATTTAATAGTTCACATCAAGGTCATACACCATACTTTCATTGGTGAGAAGCAAAGTACATTTTTGTCCCTCTATTATCATCTGATACATATCGGAAGAACCTTTTTGTACACTAAAATACTGGCATATCTTTTCATTTGAGATTCTACAATGGCCAAAGGGAAGCTTCATTTGTAATCCCTCATCATTGTTTTTGCAGTAAATGTCGGCACAAGCTAAACAATAATTGTAGCTTCAAGAAAATGTAGTAGTAAGAAATCCATGAAAACATGATTAAAATGATCGTTTTGTTCGTTTGTTGAATCATGGTTTACTATGCATTTGCTTCTTCTGCTAAAAAATGCATTGATTTCTTATTTGCATATTGCTCAGAAAGCTTGTTTGCTGTCTGACATTTTCCTCCACTCTGAAGCTGCATAGCAACCAGTCAGGTAAACTTTTCGCCTTGCAAGCTTTTTGGCGTTCACCAATCTTGCATGCTTCTAAGCTGTATTGGCTTTCTTCGAATATGTTGCGAATTATATAAGCTCAATTTGCGTTGATCAGAGATCGGGTCCATTTATTTCAAGGCTATGGGCTGCACTCCCTTCACCAAAGATTCTAGGCAGTCATCTACGTCGAATTTCCTTTCAAAAGCAAGACCTTCATCAGCAAAGATAGAATCTAGCTCTATCGTTAAAGACAGACACATCCATGTATGAGTTTGGACTTCTCTTGAATCAATATTTTTGCAGGTATTCTCAGAAATTTGATCTTTCACAAATTCTCTCTTCCAACTGTTACATTTTTTTTTGCACGTACGCTATAGCTTTGCAATCCAACACCATTAATAAAAGACAACAAGTCTTCTAGAGAGCGTTCATCCCTCAAACCTTCGTCTCGCTCCATATTGTTTAGTTTTTCCTTATCTTGCAATTCATTCCGCTTTCTTGGATAAAGACGATTACGCAAACAAATACGTGCATCATCCGTGATATTCTTCAGAGGTTCCAGTTTCTCTTCCTCCGTGAGATCATCAGGTAGATGAAATGTTTCACGAATTTGCTCATGATTTTTCCCCTCCATCATTCGAGCTAAAGCTCTGCTTGTCAAATCAACCAGAGGCTTCATTTCAAGGCTATGGGCTACACTCTGCATCAGCAGCAATTTAGCTATCTCCATTCTACTTGCTTATCTTCGGATCCTTTGGCTTTCATGCAGGGTAGCGCTACCAATTAAAACGTTCTGTTGAGCCCTCCATATTAATCCGCCATCAAACGTCGCAACTGTGTAGCCCGAAGGAAGGATCGATCAGGTACTTGCTATATTCACGCTAGGTCAATTATCCACTCGTTACAGTAGTTGGCTTGAAGCAGAAGGAACGTTTAGATGGGCTGCTGGTGCACAGGACGTTCGACCAACATATTCTGTGAAAACTGCTGAGAAAAACTTAGAGCATGCGGAGATATATAGGACTCGACGATGAGCCCTACTTTTGATGGCTTAAGACTCCTCACTCGTTCGATATCCTTCAGTGGACCTTCACGTTTGAATGCTCAAGAATCTCATTTCTGCCATGGTTCTGCCCGGATCTAAGGTGGACGTCCACCTAAGCGCTTGAAGGGTTTTTGTCACAAGCTGCTGAGCATGTCGCACAAAATCTCCTACACTCTACAAAGGCTTATGTTTTGTCTTGCGTATGACTTGAGGTCTTGGCTGACACGCTAGATTCTAACCTCTCAGAATTGAGCAGCCGCTCTTCAAAGTGGCCATTGCAAGATTACACACCATGACATTCGCGGCTGTCCGATCCACTTACAGGAATTGTTCCTGCAATCCATGCCAATAATGGATCTCGGTTTGGATATCTTTCACTGTTTGAACACTCAAGACTCAAGACTCCTCACTGGTTTGACAGTTTGAACGTTTGATTTCCAAGAAGTTGTCATGGAACTGAGGGCTCAGCGCCGAGCCCTGCTTTTTGGGCTCCTTGCATCCATCCATCTCTTCGTTGAAAATAATATGTTGTGAGCATGGCCACCATTCATAATGTGTCCATGGACTCTCTTGCCCTCCAGAAGAGGCTTCATAGAGAGATGAGCTCAAAATAGAGGGCTCGATGCCGAGCCCTACTTTTCTGGGCTTCCAGTATAAGTATCGATGTCTCCTCATTACTTCACTTGCTTGCATCCCTTACTTCCAATGGCAAACTACGACCCAACCTCTATTCCAAGCTCTCCTTGAAGAGAGGACTCGGCTCCGAGCTCGGTTTTTTGACTCCCTGCCAGATCGGATTGTGAACGATTAGTGTTTCATTAGGCATCTCATTGACTCTATGCCTCACTCCATCCAAAGTGCCTTGTTCTCCCTTTGGGCTGACCTTCCATGCACTTTGGAGCTCATAAGTTCTATCAAGAAACGAGGGCTCGGCGCCAAGCCTGGCATTATAAGCTTTCTTTGTATAAGTGGCAAACTATTAATTAAAAACTTGGATCTCAATTGCTTTTCATTTTTGGCAAACTGGTAGTACTCCTAGCTCTTAGAAATAGGGCTCAGATCCATCTCTTATTTGCTATTAGATTTTCTATTATCTTTCTGCAATATGGTCAATGTTCTAGCAATTATTTTCTCGTTATGTGTTGTCGCAAATTTGCATATATCTAGCTAATCTATGCATCTTTGTTAAAAGCAGCTACATGCGTGTAGAAGAAGCTACATGCTTGTGTAATATTCTACCAATGGTGATACATTTTTAAGTATTTTGATATTTTCATCGTAATGCTCTTTACATCATAGTTTTTAATTATAGTGAGAATACTGATTGTTACCTCTTTTATGTTCATGAGATAATGGTATTGACAAGATCCAGCGCAAAAAACACATCAGTGGGTTATACTATAAGCAATGTTCTAGAAAAACATCAACTAACACAGGTGGTGTGAAAATGACTAAAAAGGACATGATGAATGAGATAAGTCGTGATGATTGTGAATCAAGTGAGGATATGGAAGTTGGTGATCAATCTAAAGAAACATCTTTGAAAACAAAGATGAAGGGAAAATCGAATCAAATTGAGGAACAAGAGAAACATGATGAAGAACTCATTATGCCAATTGAGTTTTCACAAGAGATTCTTTAGAGCTAAGATTCCCTTGTGTCATATCAAATGAAATAAAACAATAAGAACTATGGGTAAATAGTCATAGCAAATGGGGTTCACATTGAGAAAGGATGGCTATATTGAAGAGACAGCTTGTTTTATTTTGGCTATGCAAACAATGAATGGGCTCATATTTCAATTAGAGAAGATGACAATGCCAAAACAATGGGATAGTAATCATAGACTAGCAGGATGGACAAAGGAGTAATTGGAGCACTCACTTGAATAAATGAGTATGTAATTTCTCCATAGCCTTTGTGATAATTTGTAAAGAGTATTCACACTTAAATTCTTTTGTTTTAGTGAATGCATTTTCATGTCGTATTTTGTGAGAACACATTTTATGAGAACATATTTTTATGTTTTCTTAATGTTGTGAAAGGTTAAATGATGTTGGTGTGGTGAAAATTACCATCAAAGATATAATCTTTTGTTTGAGAAAACTTTGTGAATGTGACATGATGACATAGAAGTTGTGCATGAGCTAAGGGAACATGACAAAGAGAAGAAACATGGTGGAGAGGAAGTGTGGTATTCTCTTACAAGGTTTCTTTTAGCTAAGATGACGTTTCAGGTACTTATGCAATTTATTGGTTGTTAAAATTAATTATTGTGTTTCTTTACATTTGCTTTGCATTGAAAAGTCCACAATCGTGTATGAGATTGGGATAGAGTGGGCTAAGGTTGGCACAACAGAAGCATCAAAGAACATGGTTTGTTAATATTTTGGAATGCTTTCTAAAATTAGAAATTGTCAAACCTTTTTATCTAGTTTTTTGGTATCATTTTTGTTAAAGCTTGCCTCATGCTTGCATTGTAGGAAAAGCCTACAGATCCTGAGT
Organism: Dipteris shenzhenensis; assembly: GCF_047967505.1. Taxonomy (NCBI): domain Eukaryota; kingdom Viridiplantae; phylum Streptophyta; class Polypodiopsida; order Gleicheniales; family Dipteridaceae; genus Dipteris; species Dipteris shenzhenensis. The sequence goes on from NC_141610.1 coordinate 14,081,451, forward strand.
CCCTTGTTAGAAGAAGATAGGAGAATAAAATGAATAAATGGTTAGGTATTGTCAATCCCACATTGGGAGATGAGTGGTTTAAATTGGTGACTACCATTGACTTGGAGGGAGGAGGTGTTAAGATTGGTGTTGAGAAATTAGACCTCATTAGAAATGCATGAATACCAAAATGAGATGAGGGTGCAATTTTTTATAAAGTTGAGTGGAGGAGCTACAGTTCGAAGTTCATTTGGAATTCCTATTTCTGACAAGGGTTTTATATCATGGATAGCAAAGGAAATGTGGATGTTTGATTTGGATGGAGAGATAGAGAACTTATTGTAAACCTTGGCCCAGATATATCCTTTCTTATCCACACATGAAGATATGTCTTTGCATAAGTACTTGGACCCTTTTCAAGAAATGGATTGACACGAGATTTTCTAGGCATTTAAATTGAAAATGCAATCCAACCCAAAAATAGAAGGCTCTTCAATGATTATGTACTCGCAATCCATGAATGCCTCCACACAATCCATTATGTCCTTTACACAATCATATTTGAGGCTCCACTGGTCGTGGTGGTCTCTCCACAACCTACGGAGATCTTGTAGGTTGTGTCATATGTTTCTCAATTGTTCTTGCTCCACTACCCTTCGGTTTGGACCCCACCCAGAAGCACGCACCCCCATGTTGTACTTCACCCAGTCACTCTCTTGTGTAATCTTCTCTTTTACATGAGCTAGCAGAGAAGCTATGTCTATAATCCCTGTGACGTGGGGAATCACATTGGGGTTTAGGGAGGACACGCGTGGGTGAGGGCATGGTTATTCCATTTAGAATTTTTTTGAAAAAAAAAAGAACCAAATATGGCTAAGGAGCATGTGAAAAAATAACCGAATACGACTAAGAAGAGAAGCATAAGCATAAGAGAAGCATAAGAGAAAAGAGAAGCATAAGCATAAGCATAAGCATAAGAGAAGGAAGAGGGGAAAAGAGATTGAAAGAGGGGAAAAAGAAGAAGGAAAAAGAGCATAAGAGAAAAAGAAGAAAGCATTTGCTTATGCTTATGCATGAGCATATGAGCATAAGAGAAAAAGAGAGAAAGCATATGCTTGTGCTTATGCATGAGCATATGAGCATATGCTCATGCATAAGCATAGGCAAATACATATGCTTATGAAAAGAGGAGAAAAAGAGATTAAAGGAGAGGGGAAAAGAAGAGAAAGAGAAGGAGAAGGAGAAGGAGAAAGAGGGGAATGATACGAGAGGAAAAGAGCATAAGCATAAGAGAAGGAAGAGGGAAAAAGAGCATAAGCATAAGAGAAGAAAGAGGGGAAAAGAGATTGAAAGAGGGGAAAAAGAGATTGAAAAGAGGGGAAAAGAAGAGAAAGAAAGGAGAAGGAGAAGGAGAAAGAGGGGAACAATACGAGAGGAAAAGAGCATAAGCAGAAGAGAAGGAAGAGGGAAAAAGAGCATAAGCATAAGAGAAGGAACAGGGGAAAAGAGATTGAAAGAGGGGAAAAAGAGATTGAAAAGAGGGGAAAAAGAAGAGTAGAAAATAAGAGAAGGAAGAGGGAAAAAGAAGAGGGGAAAAGAGCATGAGGAGAAAAAGAGATTGAAGGAGAGGGAAAAAGAAGAGAAGGAAAGGAGAAGGAGAAGGAGACATATGCTTATGCTTATGCATGAGCATATGAGCATATGCTCATGCATAAGCATAAGCATAGGCATAGGCATATGCTTATGAAAAGAAGATAAGGAAGAGGGAAAAAGAGCATAAGCATAAGAGAAGGAAGAGGGAAAAAGAGATGGAAAGAGGGGAAAAGAGCATAAGAGAAAAAGAAAGAAAGCATATGCTTATGCTTATGCATGAGCATATGAGCATAAGAGAAAAAGAGAGAAAGCATATGCTTGTGCTTATGCATGAGCATATGAGCATATGCTCATGCATAAGCATAAGCATAGGCATGTGCTTATGAAAAGAAGATAAGGAATAGGGGAAAAGAGAAGAGAGGGAAGAAAAAGAAGAGGGGAAAAGAGCATAAGCATAAGAGAAGGAAAAGCATAAGCATAAGCATAAGAGACAGAAAGAGGAAAAGAGGGGAAAAAGAGGGAATAAGAGAAGAGAGGGAAACGCTGGTTAGTCGCTATATAGTGATGTTTGTATCCTAAAAGCATCGCTATATAGTGATGGAACATGACAAAGCGCTGCTATATAGCGACGATTCAAGGCACTTATTGCTAGAAGAAAGGAAAGGAGCTCATGGGTGGCTATTTTTTGGATCTTAATAGATTTCCTTGCAGCTCATGTTGTGATTTTATAGATGTTCTTATGGAAGGGATGAGTGAAAGCTCATCAGATGATGCGCCAACACCCGGGAGCACAGAGTGGCTTACAGAGAGGTTGTATTATCATTGCACTCATTGCAAGCGAGAAGTACGACATCAACGTCATATTGTCATGCGCCACTTACGGATGTATGGGGAGGAGCCCGAACCAGTACCCACCGTTGGTGTTACACGTGGTGATGGATCATCGGTAAGTTAATGCTATTTGAGTTCGTGATTAATATTGCATACCATTTTGACACGAAATCTTGAGACAAGATCTTATATTTACATAAAATCTTGAGATGGATGAGGAGGGTGGTGAGCCTTACGCATATACCTTCACACTTTGAGCAAGACTATAGTCTCTTGGATGTGCCAAATGATGACGAGGGTATGGTGGACATGATGGATTCTATTTTTAGGGACACTACATCACAAGTACACGTGATGTCTGAGTCTGAGGTCAATATGCGAGAGTTGCAATCAACACAGTTGTACGAGGGTACTAGGATGTCTAAACTACAAGCTTGTCTCTCATTCTTGAATTTGCAAGCAAAGTATGGGTGATCAGATACAAGTGTCTCGGCCTTAATGAGGTTGCTCCAGAAGATGTTGTCTGCACCAAATACCATGCCCACGTCAAGAGATGAAGCAAAGAAGATGCTAACAACGGTGGGTATGGATTATGATACCATCCATGCTTGCCATAATGAATGTATTCTCTTTCCTCATGAGCATGGAGATTTGGCTAGTTGTCCAAAGTGTGGGGAACAACGATATAGAGATGACTTGCAGGGTCAGCAGATACTGGTAAAGGTCTTAAGACACTTTCCCATCATTGCAAAAATATAGCACATGTTCCAATGCAAATCCATAGCGGAGTTGATGACTTGGCATGCATCTCATCGGTACACTGATGACACATTGAGGATTCCCGCAGATTGTGCAGCTTGGAAGCACATAGACAATCAGTGGCCGGACTTTGCGAAGGAGCCACACAACTTACATCTTGGGCTCACCATGGATGGCGTGAATCCTTTCGGGTTATGCTCGACATCTTGGTTGACATGGCCCATAGTCTTGGTGAATTACAATATCCCACCATGGCTAACAATAAAGAAAGAACACCTCATGCTTGCACTACTTGTGCTAGGGAAGTACAAGACTAAAAATATGGATGTGTACATGGCACCTTTGTTAGAGGAGTTACAGATTTTATGGAGAGGAGTGTGGGTCTTTGATATTTCCAGAGCTCCTAGACATACCAATGATATTTTGGTCAGGGGTATCTTGATGTGGACCATGCATGACTACCCAAGATATGGAGAGTGCGCAGGTATGTGGTTATGTCTTTACATGTATAATATAGGATTATGCTTTTATGACTCTCTTTCGTGCACATGTCTTATACTAACACATTCATGCACGCGTGCAGGACTTGTTACAAGTGGGTACTATGCTTGTCATGTTTGTGGACCGAGTTTAAAACCGCTTGCACGATACTCCAAACATATGAGGAAAAATGTTTATGAAGGTCATGCTCGATACCTTCCGTTGGACCATCTCGCGCATGGAGGTCAGCTTGATCCACCACCACCATATTTGAAGGCAAGTGACTGGATTCATGCTTGGAAGGCGAATGGAGAGGAACCTCCTCGTGGTATGAAGAGACTATCCAACTTTCATGAGCTTCCTTATTGGGGTCAGTTACAAATCAATCATCTCTTGGATCCCATGCATATCTTCAAGAATGTGGGGGCTACTATTTGGGCACACTTGGTTGGTTCCAAAGACTCTAGAGGAGTGCAAGAAGACTTGCGTGCTATGAATAGGATGTCTCGTTTGTGGCCTCAAGTATGCGCTTCGGGAAAAGTTGTCCTCTCGAAAGCAACATGGATCCTCTATAAGAGAGAGGAGGCAGGAGGGAGGCAGCGGCGGTCAAGGTGGACATTGCCTCTTTTCAAACACTCACAGGGTACATGCATTGCTTGAAAGGAGCATTTTCAAAGGACAATAAGCTTAGTGGGCTCAAGTCCCATGATTGGCACAAGGTCTTACATGTATTCTAAGCTGTAGGATTAGTGTACCGATAATCATGATGCATTAGTGTAATTATGATTACATATGTTATATTATTGGCATGACTTCTTTGTTGCTTTGATAGTTCATCCTCCCAATTATAGTAAAAGGGTGCTTACAATAAGATGTTAGAAATGCTACATTCAAGATCAGTGATATTGTGAGGTATGCTTACTATCAAATTGCATTGATTGCATTTTCTTCAATTTAAGCTGAATAATCTGTAGACTTCAAGATTATGAGTATATCTTACATGGGCATGTGAAATAGGTGGATATCTCAAAAAGAGATCTCCATATCGAACATCGAGAAGGCTAGGGTGGACTCCATCGAAGCAGTATGCTTGCTTGAGAAGCACTTTCCCTCGAGCATTATGACAACTCAAGTGCACTTGCTTGTGCACATAGTTGATGAGGTGGCCATTGCAGCTACCATTCATAGTCGGTGGATGTTTTTTCTTGAGTGGTGTATGAAAACTTTGAAGGGGTTTGTAAGGCAAAGAGCAACATTAGAAGCAAGCATGGAAGAGGGATGACTTGTGCAAGAGTCATTAGTATATATCACGGATTTTCTTGCATCCATGAATCCCGATATGCCGCAGGCTTGGCATAATAAAGATGATGATGGCATCATTGGCGAGGTTCCCCAAGGAAAAGGGATGGAAAGAAAGATGAGCGAAGAGCAAATGGAGAAATTCAATAAGTTTTGTATCCTCAATAGCAAGAAGATGCAGAAGTGGAATTAGAGATATGAAGTGGCCAAAGCAGAAAGAATAGTTGCAAGGAAGAGATTCAGAGTAATTTACAGGCAATTGCAACCATATCCACGGGATCTCACCCTTCTCCCCACTCACATGTCACTTGATTGGCTATAACTGGCTTTACGTAAAGCCGAACGCAATGGAGAGACAATAAATGAGTGCGACCGAGAGTTATCATCTGGATGTATGATGCATGTAAGTTTCTTATCTCTTGACATAATTAAGTAATTATTTGTGGCAATATACGCTATAAAATAGATGCATCTTCATTGTTTTAATGATGCTCTTTTGCAGTATAAAAAGTATAGTGCATTATGGTCATATGGATGACATTTTCATGTGGAACGCATCGATTCAAAGAGAGATGTATGATTGTGGAGTCATGGCTAGCTTCACACAAGATAGCTAAGCAAGTGCTTCGGATACCAATCTTCTCTCCTCGTAGTTGGATTATTGTGGGACCATACACAAAATCTATGAAATTGATTTCAGACGATTTAGTATTTTCATTCTTGATGCAAAATGGTTTAGAACTATTTACAACAGTCCCCATGTGACAGTGAGAAAAGACATTAGCAATTTCTTTGCAATAGACTCCACCAAACTTTGGACCGATGAAAGTGATACTTTTGTTCTTTGCGAGCATTGTGAGCAAGTGCATACTATTGATTTAATTTAATCAAAGCTTTTGTTTTTAAAGATCCATTGTTACATGTACTTAAGCATAATTTCATATATGACTTGGCTCAGGAGGAAGCCGTTGATGTAAATGCTCTTCATTGATTTTTTTCATCTCAAACTTGGATATGAATAGATGAGCTTCAAACTTGATGTACATGCTCTTGTACTTTTATTCTCTTAAAGGATCAAACATGTATCAAAAGGAAAAAATTTTGTCATTGGAAAAAACTATCTTTAAAGGTCAGTATGGGAAAAAACACTCTGTAAAACGTCGCCATAGGAAACTATCTCAATGTCACTATATAACAACCATTCACAAGTCTAGTAAGTGTCGCTATATAGTGACTCTCTTAAAGGTCGCTATATAGTGATACTTAACGAATCCCACTTTGATTACTGACGATTAGCACCCCGCACATGCTAAACATCGGTACTTAAGCGTCGGAATAGGGTCCATGTGTAGTAGTGTGTGGTAGGAGGAAGGAGGAGGCATGTGGCACGAGGGAGGAGGAGGATGGAGGGAGGATGGTTGTAGAGAGAGGAGGAGAGGAGGAGGTGACAAAATATGAAGAGGGGAGAGGAGAAGTGTGGAGATGAGGAGAGAGGGCATAGCTAGAGAGCATACCACAAATGACTAACTATACACTAGATTTAGTTGAAAAAATAGAATATATACAAACCCATTTAGGGTTAGGGTTAGGGGATCTAACCCTTTCCTTTATAGCACTCTATAAGGTTAATACTATACACATATGATCACGTGATGGTGCTATGCACACATGATCACATGATGTTGAGCATGAACTCTCAACATCTTCCCTCAAGATCAACATCATGAAGTAGGCCTTCCCTCAACATGATGATTCTGGGGAATCGAAGAAGGACTAAGCATTACATTCCATCACACCCCTTTAATGGGAATGTCCTTCTCTATGTCAAACCAAGAGCTAGTCGGTGTTTCTCGAATAGCTCTTTACTAAGTGGTTTGGTAAAGATGTCTGCAACATTCTCTTTGCTATCACAATGCTGCAGTGTGATGTCACCAAGTAACACTCTTTCTCTGATGAAGTGCTCTCTGACATCAATGTGCTTTGTCCTGGAGTGATATACTGGATTTTTTGCCAATGCTTGAGCTGATTGATTATCACTGTATATTGTTGTTGGCTTTGACTCGCTTTGACTCATCAAAGTAATCTGTTTCTGACAATAGTCTTCTGAGCCATATAGCCTCACATGCACCTGTAGTGAGTACTTTATATTCTGCTTCAGTTGAAGACAAAGAAATAGTTGGCTATTTGTTTGACAACCATGATATAGCACCTTGACCAAGGAAAAATGCATATCCCTATGTCGATCTCATGGTCTCATGATCTCCGGCATAGTCACTGTCACAGTATCCATGCAACCGTGGATGACTTCCTCTATATTCTATCCCAAACTATCTTGTACCTCTGATGTATCTCAAGACTCTTTTGGCTGCATTCCAGTGAGATTGTTTTGGATTTGCCATAAACTGTGCTAGTGAGCTTACTGCATAACAAATATCTGGCCGTGTGATTGTCAGATATATAAGAGATCCGATGAGCTACATGTAGTATCTGTCATTGATTGTAGGCTTTTCTGAATCTTTAGTAAGTTTCAAAATCTGTTCCATGGGAGTGGCTGCAATCTTGCAATCTACCATATGAAACTTCTTCAGGAGACTATCAACATACTTGAGCTGACTCATGAATGTGCTATCTGAATCTCTCCAAAACTCAATTCCAAGACAATAGTGCATAAGTCCAAGATCTTTCATGTCGAACCCCTCTTTTGGGCTGACAACACATTACATCTTGTAAAACTGTAGATTTTTGAAAGGAAAGAAACATAGTAACATCGTAAACAAGATAGCATTAAAAATTCAAAAGCATTCAATAAAATCAAATTAAGCCCTGATAAACAAAGCGCACATCTAAACAGATAACGAAAGGTTTACAAAAAGCTCAATATTGCACAGACGTTACAACAATGATGGGTCCGTCAAGTGCACGCACTTCTTCCTAATATTAACCAACAGACAACTAAGAACCTAAGGGATCAGAACTTTGGGATCACATCACAAGGTCAAACCGACATCTTTCAATAACGAGTTCGTCAATTGCACACACCTCTTATCTGATATTACCCAACAGAGAACAAAAAAACTGTATAGCCAACACACACAACAAAAGTATTACAACAAGCCTATCATGAGGTCTTATAAATGGGCTCAATAAATGGAAACAGTCTTCGCAGCATTTTAAAGTCAATAAGAAAGACCAATGATGCAAAATCATTTGCCACTGACCTTCTGAAATGACTAACAAGCTCTCCCACGAAATTCATGCTTGCTAGTAATGTCTTTCCCTTGAACTTTGTAGTAGAGAGTATGATCTGCATTGGACTTCATGTATCCTAGATCAGCAAAATACTTGTCGATTCTGCTGTACCAACTTCTGGGTGCTTGTTTTAAGCCATAGAGACTTTTCTTGAGATGGCAAACCTTATTCTCCTTTCCTCGTTGAACATAACCTGCTGGTTGTTGCATGTAGACTTCCTCGTCTAGATAACCATTGAGAAATGCATTCTTGACATTGAGCTGATACACATTCCATCTGCTGAGTGTCGCTAGTGATATCAAGAACTATATGGAATCCATCTTTGCTATTGGAGCATAAGTCTCATCATAGTGTTGACCATATTGTTGTGCAAATCCTTTTGCAACTAGTATGGCTTTGTATCTTTGAATACTTCCATCTCGATTGTACTACTTCACTTTGTATACCCATTTGTTTGCTATGGCCTTCTTTCCTGGTGGAAGGTCGCATAATTCCCAAGTATTATTCTTATACAAAGCATCCATTTCTTCATTCATAGCAGTTTGCCATTCTGGCTTGTCTATTGCATCTTCGAAGTACACTGGCTCTTCTGTAGCCATGATGGTAGTCATAAGAGCATAGTTGGTGGTTTCCACCTGAATTGCTTTGCCTTTCTTAGCATATGTCAATCTGGCTGGAGGATTGCTTTCCCTAGTAGACCATCTGAGCTGTTGTGGCTCTACTTGAGGTGTTGCTTGCAATTCTTACTCTTCTTCATCAACCTATTCTGTAGATAACTGTGAAATCGATGCTTCTATCTCTTATGTAGGTGAGGTTTTCCATTCTGATTCCTCATGAAAGATTACATCTCTGGAGATAATGACTTTGTGGTTGATGGGATCATACAATTTGTATGCTTTGCTTTCTTCACTGTAGCCAACCATGATGCATTTGCATGATTTTGCATCCAATTTCCTGCGATGATCATCATGTATGTGGGCATATGCTATGCAACCAAATATGCGGAGATGCCCAATGTGTGGCTTGTGTCCAGTGAATGCTTCATAAGGATTCATACCCTATATCGGTTCGGTAGGAAGCGGATTAAGCAAGGAGTTTGCTGTAGCTATTGCTTCTGCCCAATACTGATTCAGAAGATGCTTTTCACTAAGCATTGCTCTAGCACTATCTGCTAAAGTCCCATTCTTCCTTTCAGCTCTTACATTCTGCTGAGGAGTATCTGCACATGTGAATTGTCTTCGAATGCCATGATTTTTGCAAAAGTTCATGAATGCTAAAGACATGTATTCACCTCCTCTATCTGATCTCATGACTTGAATTCTTGAAATCTGGAAAACACTTCATATTTCTCTTTCAAAAAGTAGACCCAACAATATCTATTGTAGTCATCGACGAAAGTCAAGTAGTAAAGTGAACCATTGATGTTGCGGGTATGGGCATAACCCCATGCATCTGTATGTATTAAATCAAGAATACCTCGTGCACGAGAGGTACTTCTAACAAAGTTGGTTCGCTTTTGTTTGTCGAAGCAGCATGCTTCGCAAACTTTTCCAAGAAACTGTAGCTTCAGAATCCCAATTGCCATATTCTGATTCCTAAGGTCTAACAAGTACTTGAAGTTGACATGACCATATCTCTTGTGCCATTTTGCAGATAGTGGCATCTATTGCGGTTGAGCTGACATGGCATGCTTATCTGGTACTGTAGCTAGTATTTTGTATAAGCGTCCTTCCTTGACACCTTTTGCTACTAGCTGACATCTTTTGGATTTGTCTCTGATAGTGCATTCATCACCGTCGAAGATGACTTTGTAATTGTGTTCTGTCATTTGACCTACTGACAAAAGGTTCTTGTTGAGCTTCGGAACATAGAGCACATCTTTCACTAATCCTTTTGTACCAGTGAAATTGTTCATAACGCCTATCCCTTGAATTGGATTCGGTGTATTGTCTACTATGTAGATGAGATTTTTCTGACCTTCTAATGGTTTCATCTCTATGAACTATTCCTGATGATTTGTCATGTGAGATGATGCACCGCTATCGATGTACCAAGGATCCTATTCCACTTGGTCGACTTGATAGCTGTAATCCTCCTTGGGATTGAAATTAGTGTCTAGGTACATTGTATTAGTCTGATGCAATTCCTCGCTTGCAAGGAACATATTTCCATGTTCATTTGCAAAATGACTGTGACTAGAATGTCCACCATGATGATTTCCTCTGCCTCGGGAATTCCCTCGATTAGTGTTCGATTGACTGCCTTGGTCATACTGCTTCTTGCGACAATCTCTTTCATAGTGTCCAAACTTGTGATAGTAGTTGCACTGAATGTTTGACACATTGGTGGATGCATTCCATCCTCCTTGGAATCTTCCTCGATTGGAATGATTTCCTCCTTGCTGATTCTGATGTTGCTGAGGATGATGCTGATGCTGATGTTGATGTTGACTTTGATTTTGTTGCTGATGATGACCACTTTTCTGATATGATCTACCTCTACCTTTGCCTTTGCCTCTGCTTCTGTCTGAAGCTGTGAATGCCTGATCATTAGAATGACCTTTACGTGCTTGAATGGCCTGAGTCCCGAGTTCTTCACCAAGTAGGACTGACTGAAGTTCTTCCAGTGTCGAAATTTGCGGTTGGATGGCAATACTCTGGACTAGATTCTCGTATCCCTCTCCTAGTCCATTCAGAATGGCTTGAAGCATTTCTGTGAGGTTCATAGTCTCTCCTGCTGCTGCAAGTTGATTGCTGTAGTCTTTTATGCGAAGTACATAAGCATGACCACTTTCACTACTGTTGCGGAAACTCTAGTTGATCAGGGTGAGAATCCTAGATGTGTTCTTGGACTCGTAGAGAGCTGCGAACATATCCCATGCTTCTTTTGATGTCTTGACTATGTTGAGCTATCCTAGCATGACATCTTGCACATTCTGTTTGATCAGGTGATAGGCGTACTTGTCTTTCTTATCCCATTCTACCTGACCTCAGGCAATGGCACGATCTGCTACTGGTGCAGAAATAGTTTGTGTAGATGTAGATCCCGTTGTAGATCCCGTTGCTGGTGCTGTGATAACAGATGGAGTAGAGCTACTTGTGGCTGGATCGACCAATGGTCTAGGTGTAGACCCGTCGACATACTCCCATTTGTCCTGAAGTACAAGAATGGTCTCCATTCGGTATTTCCATGTACCATAATTGGAGTTTTCTAACTTAGCAGATGCCTCTAGATTGAGGTTGCTAGTCATAGACATAGTGCAAGAAATGTACTCAAAAGTGTCGTGAAAATCTCTGTAGGAATCAATTGCAAATACATTGACTATGCCAAGTGAAATCTCTATACCGTCGGTGAAGATAGAACTGCAATATATAAAATCTGATGTGTATTACAAGGCTTCTAGCAATGATGCTGGGAATAGCCAAGAGGCTTTACAAGGCTGAAATGATGTGCACGATGCCGTGAGATAGCCGAACAGGATTTATAATGGTGGCATGTGTGTGTGAAATCAAATGCTATCTGCCCACTGAAACAATCTACAATGCCTCTGTACTCTGAAGTCTGCTCACTGAACTGATGAACGTAAGGTTTCAAGTAATGTAATGATGTGAAACCGTATGTGAGCGTATGGACTGACTCTGAGTAAGTACTAGTTGGGAATTTCGGGCATGGCTTAGATTGGCAACTTGGGGAAATTCAAAGCGTCCCCTCTATGGCGATCTAGTCTACTCTGATCTAGATCTATACCAACTGTCGATCAATCAAAGAACAGCAAACAATCCCTTTTCTTTTGTTCTTTTTAAGTGCTGGGTCAGATGCGTCGATGGAGAGGCAAATGTGTGTGAAGGAAGTGGTTTTGACGGCGAGGCTCAAATGTGAGAGTAACTTGCATTGAAATATGCACATGATGTGACGACCGCATAGAGCATAAAAAAACGAGCGACTTTTCTTTTTAGAGCGCCCTCAAATTCTTCCTGGATCAAGAGGTATGACTTGATCTATGTGGAGGGGCAAAAGGAGTGCAAATGTGCTCAATGATGATGTATTACTGTGAGTCACATGCAGTGATGATGTGGCACTGTGCCTAGCAAGAGGTGTGCCAGTGGAGCCTGTGCTGAGGTGGCAGGAGTGGTTAATGAAGTGACTATGGAGCACTATGAGTGCCTGGAGAGGTCAGTGCTGATTGGACATCTGAGGTGGCACTGCTGAGGTGGCACACATGATGATGTCAGTAAGCTGATGTGGCAATGATGATGTGGCTGATGATGTGGCACTGATGATGTGTCTGATAAGTCTGATGTGGCAGATGAGATGATGTGGCACTTGGAGATAGGGTGCCACATGTCAAGCTCTTAACCAAACCTTACTCTAGTGACTTAACCAGGGGTTAACATGACCCGAGGTTAACTCTTATCTACACATGGCATAAGGTTGACCAAGCATGGGTGTGGTTAGATGTATGCCATGTGGCAATGTGAGAACCAACCTTGGGTTGGAGATAAGGTTGGAGATAAGGAGGGTCACTATGGTGCCACGTGTCACGAGGTGAGGCACCGAAATCTAAGAAGATTCATCGGAATCTACGGATACTTCATAATCTTGATGATTCCATGGATCGAGTCGAAGAAATCCGTTTGCTTCGTTGAAGATGGATGTCGACATTGTTGCTGGGAGCCCGTCTTACAACTAGACGTCATTTTATAGGGATGTCGTTCCCTCTCTCTTTCACGCTCTAGACGTTGTTTTACGGAAGCAAAGAGGTCGATGACCTTTGCTTTGTTGGTGCCCGTCTCGTGGCGGTGATTTGGTGCTAGGATGAGCAATCTGCAGCAGTCGGGGATGTTGGCACATTGGCGAGGCTGCTTGCTGGAGGCCGTTAGAGCGAGGCTACCGATGGAGGTGTTGGAGGCATTGTACTGGATGGAGAGTATCTGTCGATGGAGGTTGCTAGAGCTTAGGCTGGTAGAGCTGAGCCACTATCTAGCCTTTGTGAGCCACTGGACGATGGAGAGGCTTATGGAGCCTTGGAGATGTCCGTGAGGCACTGTTGTAATGTTTCGTCGCTGGTTGCAGATGTGAGGAGGAGGAGCCTTGCAGCTAGTGGGTCGCGTAGGAGCCATCGTTGGTCGTTGATGCCAAGCAGTCCTTCAATGTCAACTGCTCACAGTCATCTTGCACTTGGTTCTACTATAGCCGTGTTAGAGGCGTAAGGCTAGCTGCGGAGCCCGTAGGTGGGGGGCACAAAAAGATTGTGGTGCAGAGCCGATGCTTCAACAGTTTGGGAAAAAAAACCTACAAATCCAAAGTTGAGTCAACCATAGGAGTTGTTTCACCTAAGGGTCGTAGGAGCCATGTTCTGGCTGAGATGCAGGAGGCTTTTGCTGGAGTGGAAGCTTGGCGATGCACGGTTCTAGAAGATGGAGCTTTGATGGTCGTCAAAGCCCTCTATGCATGTGCGGCTGTTGTAGTCTGGTCGACCAGGAGTCATCTTAGAGCTTTGCATGCGCCTTCTTGGATAGTCGTTGTCAGAATCCCAGTTGGAGATGCCTTTGTTGTGCCAGCCTTAGATAGAAGCTTTCTTTTGAATGTAGTAGAGCTTGTAGTCGAGGCTTGTAGAGTAGGGTAGGACTTAGAAAATCTTCTCTTGAGAAGAGTCTCTCTCTCTCAGCACATGAAATCTCACAAGGAATCTCAATCTCTCACCAAATGGACGAAAATTCTTCTCAATGAGAAGGAAATTTCTCTCTTTCAATGAACAGAAATCCTTCACTCAACGGAAGTGAATGGAATGAAAGACTACCTCTCAATCTCTCAATCTCACACTCTCACAAAAAGGATGGTGCCTTAGCGGAAGGCAGAACCATGCTCTGATACCATGACAAAATATGAAGAGGGGAGAGGAGGAGAGTGGAGATGAAGAGAGAGGGCACAGCTAGAGAGCACACCACAAATGACTAACTGTACACTAGATTTAGTTGAAAAAATAGAATATATGCAAACCCATTTAGGGTTAGGGTTAGGGGATCTAACCCTTTCCTTTATAGCACTCTATAAGGTTAGTGCTATGCACATATGATCACGTGATGGTGCTATGCACACATGATCACATGATGTTGAGCGTGAACTCTCAATAGGAGGCATGTGGAAAGATGGAGGAGGGAGGAGAAGGATGGTGGAAGGAAGGAGGAACAACAATACAAAACTTGAAATTTGAAATTTCAAATGTGAAAGAGATGGCCCCTTTGCATGGTGATGTGCAAAGATGACAAGTGGTGGGTTTAATTATGGGATCAACCCACCCAAGTAGGGGGTTAGCCTCCCAATGAGACCATTTTTAGACCCCATTTCTCCACTAATGATGAACTATCGTGCATTCTTTCTTCATACTGCACCATAAAAGATATGGGCAATTTGAAGATTTGTTGAAATTTGTCCAAAAAGAGTGCTAAAAAATGATGTAACATGCATAGGTGATGTGGCATTATGTGCAAGTGCTGCATAAAAAGTATGCTTGTGTAGCACAATGTGCTTAGGTGGTGGCACAAGTAGCATACCATGTGGTTATCGATGTGGTAGCTAATGAGCTAGCCGCTAAGTTGGCACTAGTGCATTGCCATGTATATTAATAATGTGGCACTTTCTAGGTCTTGATGATGTGGCATTGTTGAATGACATGAAAATAGTAGATTACCTGGCATATTAATTAAACTAATAATGTGGCCTATTATGTGTGATGAGTAGCTCATGTGGAATGTCCTTCTACCATATGTTTTTCTTTGAAGAGGCTACTTTACCATGTGGTCAGATCTACCACATGGCTGATGTGTGATCTTAGACTGTCACTAGAGATGAAGTTGTGGAGAAGATCAAGGAAAGGATGAGGCCTATTGGAAAGGTTGCTAATGTGCCATGTTGCTTTTGCTATCATTTGTGTTTGTAATTGATATGGAGGGATCTCATTATAAGTGCTAAGTCAAGCATAAATGTGACGGGTTTTTTGGACATCCAAATGATGGAGCCGCATTAGAAAAAATAGATGACCATTGGAAAAGTGTAGCTAGATTTTGCCATCAGTATTTATGGTAGTACTTAGATTGACACCCCATGGTCTTTTAGTTCAGAATATTAGACACTAGGAGGACCATGGCCTATGTTGTTACCAACTTTTTTATGATCATATATTCTAGAGTCTATACTGCATCTATATCGATGAGTATACCAAGGGATACTATTCCGACAGTAGAAATCAAAAAAAAATACAGGCCCGTTTATAAGACCTCCAAGATCATAATGTGCAAAACTTCAAATCATTTGAAAGATACAAATATTGAGCACATGACATGAAGTTTAGGGTTGGAATATCATTGCATACTTATCAACAAATGGATAAATGAATCATTATAATTGCGTCCATTATGTCATCCATACCCATGTGGTCTACATTAAGAAAGCTATATTCTTGATATGAGTCCACTAGGTTCTCTACACCATTTTCCTCAAAGCATGCTCTCTTGTTCTCTCCAACATCCCTAGAAGCTCTCCTAAGTCTTTGTGGTTATATAAATATCTCAACAAATGGATAAATGAATCATTATAATTGCATCCATTATGTCATCCATGCCCTTGTGGTCTACATCAAGAAAGCTATATTCTTGATACGAGTCCACTAGCTCCTCTACACCATTCTCCTTAAAGCATGCTCTCTTGTTCTCTCCAACATCCCTAGAAGATCTCCTAAGTCTTTGTGGTTATATAAATATCTCATGGATACATTAGATTGCATGGAAGGACTACAGTTTGCATGTCTTTCACCCTACACTAACACTTGCAAAAAAGTAATTTTTACACTTATGTATGATGCTTGGTCAAAACCAAGGAAATTATAAATATGCATGCCCACCTAGGCAAATGATATGCGATGCACATCAAAACTTTGTGATCGCATGAATCTTAAATATATTGAGACCTCTACAAATTATCCCATAAAAAACATACATATGTATAATACCTATTGAAAATGGATGTTAACCATAAAAACGATATCCCCCACACTAAGCTTTTTGAGCACATGGATCTTACTTGTCTCTTTAAAATATGATACCCACCATCAACATCACACTTGTATAGTATAATCCTATTGATGCATATTTTTTATACTTATGCATGGTGAAAGTTGAAAAAATAATAAATATGCATGTCTATCGATGCAAATGATATCTGATACATGTAAAACTTTGCAAGCTTATGAAGCTTACTCAATTAAGTCCTCTACAAAGTACCATACCCCATCCAAAACACACACATTTGGTAGAAGCCCACAGTTGCATATTTTTTACACTTATGCATGATGCATGGTAAGAAACAAGAAAATACTCATGCCAAACCATGAAAATGATATCGAATGGGTATCCGACCCAGATTGAACTTCGCAAGCACATGAATACAACTCATATTAAGGCCTTGCAAATTATCATGCGGATCAGAGACTCACACATATGATATAAGCTAACTTATGCATATTTTTTACACTAATGGATGATGCATGGCCAAAAACAAGGAAATACGCATTCCTAACCATACCATGATATCTCAACCACATCAAACTTTGTGAGCACATGTATCTTACTCAAATTAATACCTCAACAAAGTATCATACTCAGCAAACACATACACATAGGGTAGCAACCCACCAATGCATATTTTTTACAATTATGCATGTTGCAAGTTCAAACCAAGCAAAGAGGCATGGTTCTTGTATCTACAAAGAAAGAAGAAAGTCTGATTCCTAAAAGGCTTTATAAACACACAATGCATTGTAGGGATTGATGTTGCATGATGTCGAAAGTTGCAAAAACATGTGAGCTGCATAACACGTCTTTCATAAACAACATTCCAAGAAAGGATGGATTGAGAATTTTAATTCCACCTTAGTGTGGTAATGGGCAAATTTCAAGTCTATTTATAAGAGAAAGCAATGGCTTGTATGATACACACAGGTGATGGACCTATGATTGGGCAATCATCATGATTTATTGCCCATAAATCACACTGTTCATACTATACCCTTTTAATTTGATGCTCAAGTGATATGAAAACGAAATTTTACATTGAACTTGAGCATTCATCAAACATTTCACCTAAGTAATAAGTATTAGGCTAGCAGAGGTCTAGCATCAATTCATAACGGTTTTGCAAGTTTACTTTTCAGAATGTAAGGTGCTTGATGAAATGCAAGTTCCAATACAGGGAAACCAATTGAAGTTTGGAGTTTACACATGTAGATGCGATAACCCAAAACATTAACACATAGAATATACATCAAAGCCCATAAATAAGTCAAGATCAATGGGATAGTTGGGGAGAGAACACATTAGGGTAGGTTGAATTGTAGGAATGTTGATATGCTTAGTTCAAACTCCCTAGTGGCTCTTACGTGATTCCTCCATTAATTTGCTGGCTTATACCTTTCATTTACTTATTCTAAAGGCCTTTAATACCAATAAGCTAAGGGAGAAAAGTCCTCTATTTTTCAATCTAGAAATCACATTGATTTCTTAGGTTCAAAGATGGAGTACCTAAACTAAGCTAACGTCAAAGAGAGAGCTTGAAACTTCCATGCAAAGTGGGGACTCAAATTCAAAACCTCCCTATATCTAAGTTGGTTATAAATTCTCACGTCACAAATAAGAGGAGGGAAGTCCTCATTATAATCCTCTCATTTACTTTCCACCTATGTTCTCCCACCTTTTCCACTAACTAATACATTTTTTGGAATTCTTTTTAATTGGGGAACTTATTTGGAGGGCAAATAATTGCACTAGAGGGTGCTCTATCTTCTGGCGTAAAGTTGACTTGGGACAGATGCAAAATCTACGAGTTGAAAAGAACACGTTGGAGATTCCGCGCAAATACAAGACTGTAACCGAAATAATAATTAAGGAAAGGACCAAGAGAGAGCTTTACTCCGTTGGTCTGCTGGGGCTGCTCGAGCAATGCTCGAGTTTGAGGTGATGGGGGCCGCGAGCAATATTGTTATGCTTGGGCAATCTCTGATCGTTTAGAGAGATTGCAGCAGAAGCAGCCTGATTCAAATGAGGAGGAGGAGGAGCGACGGCCTCTCCTGCAGCGCCGAAACGCACTAGAGTTGAGGCGTCTGGAAGATGATTGTTGTGGAGGTGGTGGTGGTGGTGATGGTGATTCAAATGAGCAGAGTGAGCAGGCGCAGCAGCTACAGCTGAAGTGGTGGTGGAGTGTGGAAGATGGCTGTGGTGAAGGTGGTGGTAGAGATGGTGCTGTTGCTGCTGCTGGTCGTGCTGCATCTGCAGGAGACTAGGATTCAAAGGCGTTGATGAATTCGAGACCATATCATCGTCGTTTAAATCGGGTGATGAACAAGGGAGGAGCTGTTGCTGTTGTTGTTGATGCTGTTGCTGATTATGCTTCTGCTGCTGCTGCTGGCTATATCCTTGGCATTCCGCGAACGTTGCATTGATCCTGCGCGTAGCTTGTTGTAAATACATGAAAGCCTTGCGTAGCTTTGCTTGCGCATGCTCCCGAATCCTTTGCGCTTGCTCAAGATCCGCTTCCGCTAGCTCCCTTTGCCTCTTCGCCACTTCCCTCGCTTCATCTGCATATAGCTTGTCCGCCGACGCTTGCTTCAGCTGCTCCCTCACTTGCTGCATCATCAGTGCCTCTACTTCCTGCGCTCTTTCGAGCTGCTGCTGATGGTAAAGTTGATGCTCCAGCCCGTCAGCTCCTGCTAATTGTAAGCCTTTCGCTGATCTTGCTACTATCACCCTTGCGGTGCTCATCTCCGTCTTTGCAGCCTGTTGATACTCATGATTCACTCCCTTCGCACTCACACCAAAACCTCGACTCGCATTGAAATTATGGTTGTTGTGGGCGTACTGCTTGAGTGCTGCGGATCGATAAGTGCTGGTGTCGAGCTCGCTTCCCAAGTCTGTCGGCAAATTCGTTGGTCTTTTTGACCCGATCATCTGGTAACGTGCTTCTGGTTCTGTCTCCGGCTGCAATGCTGCAGCTTCGAACTTCATAATGTTCCGCCTCTGGTTCATCCAAGTCAAATCCGACATGCCAGGATCCCCGTCGTCCAAACGCCCGTGGGCACGGCCTTCGGCCGTTGGCGTGCTGCCTCGTGCCTTGGAAGCAACCTGGTTCGCCACATCCTCTAGATGTCGGGGGCTTTCCATGTTGATCTGATCATGATATTCCGTCAAATACACGCTCTCGCTTACAAGGTTCTTCAAATTAGCTTCGCTGCGAGCGGAGAACTGTTGAGGCGACAAACATAATCGCCGATTCACAAATTTATCTGTGGTTGTAGCGGGGTTTGGAGTTAGGCTTCTTCGACTCCCTGCTGTGCTAGCCAACAACTCTGGTCGTGTGGATACAGCCTCCTTCGTGTCCGAATTGCTAAGGCCTTCCTTCCGCTGAAAGTGCGGAGCTTCAAGGGAGGTCTTGGAGGACAACCCAATCGAAAGCTGTAGCCTGGGCGCCGCACCCTCAGAATCGCTCGGGGTTTCTGAAAGCCTAAAAGCTGCTGTAGGAGAGGTGGCAGCGAGTCTCGGTGCTGGCTTGCCTAACGATTTGCCCCCAAAATCCTGATTAACAGCGCCACCGCCCTGCAAAGCCGCACTCTGGACCGTAGATTCTACGTATTGCTTCGTCGGGAGAAGCTGCAGCTCCCGTTGTCTGGTCAGCCAACCAGGGACTTCGTACCTGGTGGACGAATCCAGTGATCGGACGACTCCGGCAACCGATCCACCAGATCTATTGGTCGCGCTAATAGTGTCCCCCGATGGACTAGGACTTTCGTTCCTCGCACTGAGCGAAGCCAACGACGTTTGGTCGCTGGATGCTATAGCTGTCTTCTCTCTTGCTGCGCTACATGCATCCTGATGTTCTATGAAACTCTCAACTCTGCATCACAAAACGTGCACTTAGTCGTACCAGGAACAATTTGCATGAATTTAGGCAATCGCATAGACGTTCTAGCTTGTCGATGTACAGACGCATACGCTTCCGGTAAATTAGTCCATGACATTCGTAAGAATTACTAAGGAAAGCAAACTCGCAAGGTACTTGCATTACCTAGAAAAGACTCGTCCACAGTCACAACAATGTCCTCTTGTTCCACAGGTCTTCAGATGAGCTTTGTAGTCAGACTGCACAGCGTAACCTTTGGAACACTTTTCACACTTCCATTGTTTGTTGCAGCTGTGTTTCCTTCTGTAGTGTTTCTTGATTCCTACCAAATCTCCCAGAGCATGGCACGGGTCGTGGTGAAGGCAAGAAGGCTCCGGACAAACATAAACGCGCTTCCGAACCTCCGGGCTAGATCGTTTGAGAAGTTTCCACGGGACCTTATGCCTCCGCCTGTGCATCTGCAAATTTTGGTCTCGCTGAAACCCTTGGCTGCAAATCTCACAAACGTATCTATCGGATTCCATCAACGTCTTGGGAGAAAGGGCCACGACCTCTGCATCAGGATCTGCAATACCACATAATTTGCGATGAGTGGTTGTCTAAGGTGAACCGCCGCATGCTAGGTTCCGATGGCAACTAAAACGAAACCAGCTGCGCATGCGCGCATGGCTAATTTTGATCGGACTCCATTTCATGGTCCCAATTGAACATACAATTCACTGATTTCAAGAGCCCCAGATGCTATTCATTCAGCAAGACGAAAGTCGCAGGGCAAGTTTCTTAAAGGTCTTCGATTCAGTTGAATACATATAAGCTGCTGTGAGATTTCCGAATAGAATAGAAAGAACTCTCAAAGAAAGTATTACCAGGTGTTCCTGCGGCTCTACGCTTGCGCTTATTGTTGCCGACCGTGCTTGTGACGTTAAATCCCGGAGTACCTGAAAGAGAACCGCTGTTGCGTGGGAATGCAACCAGAGAAGCTTGCATCGATGTAAGGTGCGAGGAGTTGTCATATTGCATGTGGGTGGCAGTGGCGGAAGCGTTGGTGCCAGGCGATGGCAACGTAGTCATAGAGGAGTTGCTCCTGCTACTGCTCATTCGAGCTTATCCGCGTTGTCTACAGAAGGAGAGATGATTGATGGGAGGGAATCTCAGCACGATGATCTCCTCTCAAGCGTCTTTCAACAGACCTGAGAGGAATTCAATCTCTGGATGGAGTACAGACCGGAGAGCTGCAAGATAATCAATCTGGAGTCTGGACTACTCCCAGAATGGACCTCTAGCTTCTCCAATTCACAGGCATCGGTTGTAGGTGCAGGCCCGAGCTGCGTTAAAGTCGGAGAGGCTGGACCTACAGCGTCAGGCTGATCCTTTAGGCCGTAGAAAAAGACTCGGACCCATTCTTCTTCCTTTTGTTGTTGTGTGGCCGCTGGCAGTGGGGTGTGCGTGCGGGTCTGGAGCCCGGCAATAATAAAACAAGGTCGCTGAGCTTCCAACCCCACAGGCGCACCACCACGGTCTCTGGAGCCTGAATGATACACTCTCCCGGCCAGCCCCAACAGCACGAGAGATCGATGACCCTACCCTTGCAGCCCACGCCCAAGCACCTTCAATAATATCGCTTCCATCTTCTCTCAATTTTCAATATTTTTATGTTTGCAACAGTTTATTCTAGCATGTTGGGGGCGTTTCGCATCGATTTGTTTGTTGGTGTTGTGTGTAAGAATGACAGCAGCAGCAGTGATGGGTCTGACGGCGAGCAAGGAAGACAAATTGTAAGTGGAAAGAAAGTAGTTGCCGTTGCCGTAGATGTAGACATAAAATGAAGGCGTGCGGTACGAGAGAGCAACGTAGGGAGCGATTTGTTATTGGGTTGGGGAGATTTATTTGCGAAGCTAAAAGAATCTGCCAGCGCGAAAAGTCCGAGAACAAGAATGGCCATTTGCGTTTGGCACGACTTAAGACAAAAGGGTAAGCGCCAGATTCCTTTGGGGGATGGATCGATGGATCGATCTGTGCTGCTGCAAAGCGCTGTGGATTTCCTCTTCCGGCAGGAAAGTACTCTCTCTAATTGGTGTTTGTAGATCGTCATCACCACACACAGCCACGGGCGGAGGGTCCCAAGAACCACGCACCGCGCACCAGACAAGAAGAAAAAACAGGTTCCAATTCAATTCAATTGGGCATGATCAACACACTGCTCCTCCTCCCTTGAAACTAGCAGCAGCTGGTGCCATTATTGTTACCCTCCTCTTCTTTTTCATTCATCTGCCCTCGACAGTCTACTGTCTCCGTTGATTTTGTGTGTCGCGAGAAAAAACAACCTCGATCTATTATGATATCAACCTCCGCTCCATTGCTCCTTGAAAAGTTGCAGCGTAGTATTATACCTTGCTCTTCTTTTCAGTCTCGACTCTCCTTTCATTTTTGTGTTGCTGCTGCAGCGACTGCAACGATATCTATCTTGTTTGATTTGTGTTTTAAGAGAGAAAACTACGATCAACCTCCGATCATGTCCGATGATCCATTGCTCGTTGAAAAGTAGCAGCTAGCTACCTCGTGGCATGATTGTTACCTTGCTCTTCTTTTCAGTCTTGTTTGAATTGTGGCAATCTTCTGTGCTGCGCAGTGCGATTGCAAAGATAGATAAACAGTTTATCTTGCAAGTTGCGAGAAAAAGAAATTTCTGCCCACAATTTCCTGGAGTGTGTTAGATTAAACGAGCACACTCATGAGTCGTGAAGTCGTGGTGACTCGTTCCTGAGAGCCGCACGAGCGCCTCTCTTTTCCTGCGTTCGGAAAAGACTTGAAGAGCAATAAAACAAAGAAGTAGACCCCTCTGTTTCCCTTCCTTTCTGCGAGCTTTGTTGTCCGCACTGCGCCCACAACCAAACAAAAACCGAGTGTGTGTTGTAACCTCACTTCCTCCCTCGAGGCTCTCTCCCCACTTGCCCCAAGCTAACCTCATTTTCTAAATCCAGTGGACAATTGACCAGTTCACAATACTATCCATAAGTATGCAAAGTTCTAGAATGCCGGCCTTACAACTTATCAATCCTCACCTACTAACACGTTACACTACCATCCACACGTCAACGCTCGTAAGACGGCATTCACCCAACGCCCATCCCCCCACCTCTACAAATCTCATGACAATAGCAGCTACATTTGAAGTGAAGTGATTTCCTCACCCTTCTTCTCTTCAATAAGAGCTCTTGGAATGATGGTACACAAGGCCAAGGGAGTCTAGGCTTCTCAAATGGAATGCGCTAGGCTGGCAACATGCCAATCAGGAAAGGGAAATTATAACTCAAGAGGGTAAAATGGGCAACAAGTGTCTTGAATATTCTACAAATGTCCAACAAATTACTAGATGCGTGATGGACTAGAATTGAACCTTTATGAGAGGAGCTAAGGTTGAAATTGAACATGGAAAGGAGATGGGTATGCTCTTTAAAAAAACACACCACCTTTTATCACAATGAATAAGGAGATTCTTCGTCTCCTTGTCGTTTCATAGTGCTACAAGGAATATCAAGATGGATGATTCATAAGTCACATGGAAAAAATTTGATGCTTAGCATCCCTAGCTCTAATTGCACACAATCAAGCATTCTAATCCAACTTGGATGACGAAAACTTTATAGTCTATTATAAAATTGACAACTAATGTTTCTTTATAAGATAGCGACCTGAGGCAACTTCTTTAAGAGCTCTTAGCTTTTGAGCTTAAGTAGAACATCTAAAGGCTGAGTATTCCATTCATTACATTTGTACAAAGCTACCCATGACTACCTTAGTAGTCACTTGTATGGGTTGTTATAAATGGACTCCCTTCATTCTAAAGTCTTGAAGTTCATCAAGGCTATTTCGGACAATATGCCCCTTTTTGCTTATTAAATGTTTTAGTATCTATAAAATGAAAGCTGCTTCAAATACTCAAATAATTTTTTTTCATTACTACATGGGGCCCATTTCTAATGTTTAGTCCCGGACACTGTGCATGCCTTTGAATTTTTTTGCATTGCAACTAGCGCATCATTGGTAAAACTTATAAGCACCGATAGGTAGGTTGGTATAGGCGTCGATTGTCACTACATTACATTTGTACAAAGCTACCCATGACTACCTTAGTAGTCACTTGTATGGGTTGTTATAAATGTCCCTTCATTCTAAAGTGTTGAAGTTCATCAAGGCTATTTGGGACATATGCCCCTTTTTTCCTATTAAATGTTTTAGTATCTACAAAACAAAAGACATCCCCTCTTGCTCCTGAGATTAATCTTTCACAAGGTTCTTAAAGCACTTGATGAGACGATGATCTGCACTACATCAATTGGGATAAGCATTGATCTACTTCGGCTCTTCAATTTGGCAAATTGCCCCTTCTCCTTCACCCGAGGTACGCACTACTCCTCTTCTCAACAATGGTTTATTGCATTTATAATTGTGTCTTGTTCAAAAAAATCTAAAATATTTTCACGTGCTGTATGCTAACAAAATTCTAACTAAAATCCCTCCCAAATCCCTTTATAGAAATACTCTACTTTTACATTTCGATTCCCTTTCAAACACTGTTCAAACCTTTGACACTTTTGCTTTTAGTTGGAAATATATGCCTCCCTTTAGATCCCTTCTCTACAAGCCTAAACTCACTTTCTTAGCAGAAAACTACACCTCGTTTTGTCTTTGCACTTCTCTCAAAAGGTTTAGACCCTTTCTCAAATCCTTTGATAACAAACTTCATATTTGTACCTCTGACCCTAGCTTCTTTCATCATCCCTTTCTCCGCTCCCACCTTCGTTATGGCCTAAATCACATTCCTATCACACCCATAGATCCACATCTTGCTCTCTAAGCACTCATCCAAACCTTCCACGATGTGTGTTTCGCCCTAAACTTGGACCCTACTCCTCTTTTAAAAAGCCTCTCCCAGCTTTTTTGGAAAGATTTCCCTGCCTTCTTTCCCCTCCTTAAAATCCAAAAGTATCTTCTTAAAGATAAAACTCTTCGCGACGAAGTTAACTGGCTCCTTAGCCATGTTTTCATCACTAGTCTAAATAAGGCCTCCCAAACTCCCATCATTCTTTGAAAATTTTTAGTAGACTCCCTTACCCTTGAAAGATTAAACCCCCCTGAATTCCTACCCTCATCCAACCTCCAATAGGTCATCTCTACAAAATGAAAGCTGCTTCAAATACTCAAATAATTTTTTTTCACTACTACATGGGGCCCATTTCTAATGTTTAGTCCCGGACATTGTGCATGCCTTTGAATGTTTTTTGCATTACAACTAGCGCATTATTGGTAAAACTTATAAGCACTGATAGGTAGGTTGGTATAGGCATCGATTGTCACTCAATAGGTATACTCATGTCTATACCGATACTTACCGACCTACAT
Organism: Dipteris shenzhenensis; assembly: GCF_047967505.1. Taxonomy (NCBI): domain Eukaryota; kingdom Viridiplantae; phylum Streptophyta; class Polypodiopsida; order Gleicheniales; family Dipteridaceae; genus Dipteris; species Dipteris shenzhenensis. The sequence goes on from NC_141610.1 coordinate 14,106,990, forward strand.
AGTGATATTGGCATTCTCAAAAAATTACCGAAATAAGTTTGCAATAGGACCCAAAATCATTTTGACCTACAAGTTTTGTTATTTTGAAGATAAAAAGTCTAAGAACATTTACACCAAATTTGGGATCACAATACTCATATATTCATGCTCTATTCATGATGAACTTAATATATCTTGAAATTGGCATAATGCAAGTATCATACGTGGAAGGACCAAGGATAATAAGCCCCCACCATGGAAAAGGAATCAATTTGTAGCATTTCATAGTAGCCAAGTCTACCACTCCAACTAAGTCTATCTCTAGTTCTATAAGGTACTACCTAAATGTTTTCTACCTCCTTTTGGCACCTTCAAAACTTTATTAGCCTACATGCTCCTATGGAGATTCTGTCTCATTTTTGAGGGATTGAGGATCAACAAAAGGGGGACCATCACCAAATTCCACACTATGTTCATCTTTCATGGGCAAGTTTCCTAACTTACTTATATCATCAGGGTCTATACGACCTAAGAGGCTCGATCCTCTTCACCCTCTTCAATAATATAAGGTGATTCATGATCTCTATCTTCTTCCCCAATGTCGTGATCGCCATGTCTTCTCATGCGATGTCATTATTTTTACCTTCTTATCGAATATCTTAATCTTCACCTCTTTCCTAAATTCATCAGCATTAATTGGATCCATTAGCACCTCCATATCCACATCCCTATCTTTAAAAGTTGGTCTACTTTGAGGAGCACTTTGGACCACATACCACCATCTTCAATAAGAATAATCCACCTGTGTTCAAGATGAAAATACCATTAATTCTATTAATTTACTACACTTAAGTATGAATGTGTTATAATTGTTTAAAGACAAAGGCATTAGCTTAATTCATTAGTATGTACCTATTCATATTGTTCATAAAGAACAAAAGTATCACTTTCATTGGTACAAAGTTTGACAAAGTCTATGGCAAAAAAACCACTACCATCTTTCCTACTATAGCATTGGGACCGTTGTAGATAGCTCTAAACCATTTTAAATCAAGAATAGAACTACTAAATCATCTAAATCCAACTTCTAACACTACTACCATTAGCTCCTTTTTTGGCTCTTTTTTTCTATGCATATTACTTAGTTTTTTGGCCAAGAAACTTTTCGTTGATATTATAGCCAAAAAGTCGTAACATCTATATTTTCATCCATATTACTAGCGTCAATATTAGCGTTGTTTATTGGAAGGGGCATCGATATTAGCATCGATATTTTAGTTGAAAAAGCCTCTGGAAAAACAATCAGCATCGAAAAAAGTGTCGATATTCACCCTTGCTAAGCCTTGCAAAATTCAAACCAAATTGAACATTGCAACATATATTGGATCAATGTTCTCCATTTCTTAATCAATTGAAGTGTCACTGGAATGTTCATTGATGCCATCCCCTCGATCATCCATGGTGAAGTCTTGTACATTTTCAGCATGTTCATTGTGAGATTGATGCTCATCCCCTCGATCATCCATGGCGAAGTCTCGCACATCTTCAACATGTAGATTGAGTTCTCCCAATCAGGATTTGAGAAATCCTCCGAGGAGATCAAACTATCTTCACTTTCCAAAACTCTTGTAGAAGGGGTACTAGAAGTGCTAGCTTCCAACCCATCTATTTCTTGCTCTTCCATTTCATTCTCTGCTGCTGCCACATCTTAAAACACATGTCAGTTTCTAGGTGCAACTTGAATCACAAACCACCATTGGTTGTCCACTCGATTAGGTTGAAAGACCACCTACAACAAAAATCCATGATATGTTCATACAATCTTTGATGAAGTTGACTAGCAAATGATATCCATACAAGAAATGCTTACTTGCTCACATTGCATGGGTAGCAAAAATGTGTCACAAAGGTCATCCAAACTTTTGTTGAGTCAATGGCAAAAAGTCCACTTGGATCCTCTTGACCATAGCCTAAGCACCTCTACAGACGACTTTGAACCATTTCACATGAAATGTGTTCACTTGCAAATAATATTTTATGGTTCCAACATAATCCATTTCGCCTATGATGAGATTTGTATCCCTTGCACTAGCTTTACTCTCTTGCAAAAAATTGGCCATGACTCCTCAATCAAATGTGTTGCATCTTACATCAATTTTCTCTACTCGGTAATGATCATCATATGCTCACATTGCATTGAGCAAACGGTATTGCAAAGGTAATGGATTCTCATTAGCTTATACAAAAAGGTTGTAGATAAATGCTCGATGAATGTAAATAAAAGCAAAATGATTACATACCTTTATATCACAACCTCGTGCACATTCCTCCTCCCTGTCTGTCACAATTTCTCCTCTTCGACTAACAGCTTCAAGAGCATCTTCCAACCAATCAATGGTGAATTTAGCTGGCATTTCTAATAACTCCAAGGGACACTTCTTACCTCTATTGGCCCGTCACCAAGCTTTTCTATCCTACTCTCTGTTAACTCTTTCTTCTTCATAATGTTATCTCCATTTCTCCACAATTGTAAAGACAAATGGTGTTCACTTTTTTTTGCAAGGTGATACTCATTTTCTTCTGCATTTCCTTCCCTTGTCTCATCTCTCGTACAACACGTGGGTCATCGCTATCACCCCAAAGTCGAGGCATGTCTATGGCATGAGTTGTACAAGATACTCAGTAATGTAAAACATTGACTCTTGCACCAGCTAGCCTTCTGCCATGCTTCCCTCTGGTCTATCTTTTTGTCTTATGTACCCTTTCAACACCTTCATAAATTATTCCAAGACAAACATCCAACAGCTATGCAAAGTGCTTGCACATGCCACTTCATCTGCCAAGTGCACGAGCAAACGCAATTGGATGTCCATGATACTCATTGCAAATGCCTTTACAATCAAACATATAGCATCGACTGCGAGAAGTCTCATTTACGAAATGGATGATTTCTTGATCTCGTTTGATAAAATCCACCTGCATTTACATGTCAGTAAGCAATGGAACTTGCTTTTGCAATGAACACAAAAATTAGGCATGCATTTGTATAGACTCTAACATACCTTATGAATACACTGAGCTTGCTGATGGCCTCTAATGCATCTTTAGTACTATATCCCCGCAAAGGAAGTACATACTATAGGAACAATATTGTGTAAGTCAAATTCAAACCAGACGTCAAAAATGGATCAAACTGAAGTGGAAGCTCTGTTACCTGAATCATTTTGTGCCAATCATGCAACTTTAGACCACTTAGTTTTTTGGGGGGAAGTAAAGGAACCCTTTAAGTTATACACATACCCAGTTTAGGTTTTCATACCCTCGATAACGCTCTTCAGCTAGGTCTCCTCTACTTTTGTCAAAACCAAGGGTGCCTTTGGTAAATCACCCTTCCGACACAGTTTTCTCTTGGCCAGAAGGTTCTTTTGGTTTTCATCACCCGCGATAATGCTCTTCACCCAGGTCTCCTCTACTTTTGTCAAAACCCAGGGTGCCTTTGGTAAAATCACCTTGTTAGCACAGTTTTCTCTTGGCCAGAAGGCTCTTTTGGTTTTCATCAATTTCAAGTAAGCTCATGCCTTTGGGGTGTCTCCATCCCCAATCATATGTTTCCATGAACTTTTAGACACATTTTTGAATATATGCATTGGGTCCAACAGATATGCACGACTTTGTGTTGTCTCCAATAAGGAAGAGTGTAAAATATAGAGAGACGTTGCATGCCAGCCGGAGGTGTTTGGACTTCTCAATCATGCCAAAGTTGCTCCCAATCTCCGAACCTCATGACTAGGGGAATAGGAGCTAATTTTGGCCCCCCAAAAGATGGATCCACACGATACAAATGGTCCATAGGAAGAAACCGCATGTGCTTCTCATATACCACCTTGTTTAGATATTTTGAGTGCTGACTACACAAACTGTCTCCACAATTTGGACATGCAAAGTATCTAGACACTTGGAGACCTATTAAAATGCAAGGAAACAAGTTACATCTTGTAGAAGTGAAAGACCACCAAGGCAAAGAGCATCGGCAGAAGTTACATCTTGCATTTTAATAGGCAGAAGATAATTGAGAGGAGTAGAAATTTGGTATCTGAGCAATCATGCAATACATGATAATCATGCATGGTCCACATCAAAATGCTTTTCACTTGAAAATGATGTTGACACAAAGGTTTTCAAATGTTATAAACTTGCATGCCATTCCATAAAATTTGCAACTTCTCCACCAAAGGGGCTAGATACAGATCCATGTTTTTCACCTTGTGCTTGCCCGGCACAATGAGTGCCAACACCACCCTCATTTATGGTCATCCAAGGAGGAATATTTTGTATTGTGACTACTACTGACGTGGACCACTAATATCCAAAGGGGTTATCACCATCCAAATCTAGCCCAAGGTGCAAATGACGAGGCTCAAGCCCAAACTCTAACCACATCTTCTCTCCATCCGCAAGGATCCTGAATATTCCATCCATCGAGCGGTAGCAAGAATGCCAATCCATAAGTCTAGCTAACAATCCACAATGAAACAAGTGCACGATGCATGTTAGGATCGGCATGTGTTGCAGTACCTTTCCCAAAATCTTGTCTCCTTATGTGTCTTGTCAGTATCGACTGCTCCAACTGTCGGAGTTTTGAACGTGCTTGGAAGTCCGCATTGGCAGGTACAAACTGCTTACGGAGCACGTGTTCAAAACGTTCCCAAGTTAACACACTTTTTCCGTCCTTTAAGCGTCTTTGCCACCATAGAAATGCTGTATCCTTCAGGAGGGAGGCTGCCAAGGCGATCTTTTTGCCTTCCGTGAGGTCAACAGTGTCAAAATACATGCGCATTTTAGCGAGCCATTGGTCAACTGTTCGGCGATTACATTGACCAGTGTAGGCTTCCGGAAGTTTGACGTCAAGTCGTTTAGTTTTGGAAGCTTGAAGTAATCGGTAGAGAGTACGCAGTTCAGTGTTTTCTACCTCTGGTGGGAAAGAGTCCGCATCGTCGTCGGGTTGCGTCACGTCGTCCTCTGTATGTGCTAGACTTCGAGAATCTTGGAGTTGTTGAACTTTTTGAACCAGGTCAGAGATGCTGTCCTGAAGCTGAGATATTTGAAGTTGCAATAGAGATTCACTTTGGACATTGCCTTCAGGGGTCTTTTTGGGACTTGATTCTTTAATCTCTGGAGAGGCTTCACGCGAGCGGTGCGACATGTCGGAAATCCCTGTGAGAAAAGCGCGAACTTGCGCTCTAGTTTGTACCATTCCTAAAAGAGGATTCGGGCTGCTCCCTGAGGTTGCTCATATTGGAGGGGGTAGGCGAGGCAGGATGGGACCACCCGTGGAAATCTGGTAAGGGAGGTCCTGTCGGAGGTAACACTGGAGATTCTGAAAAAGGTGTTACTGCTCGTGATAAGACAGGGGTAGGTAGCAGAGTCCACGGATCTGAAAAAGGGTAAGGAGCTGCTGTCGGAAGAGGAGGATATCCAGGAGAGGGGGTGCCTTCAGGATGTAAATACTGACTTGGAGAAGGTTACTCACAATGATGAGGAAATGATGATCCTATGTAAGCACTAGGAAGGGGGGCTACACCACAAGTGTTTATGGGAAGGGACACTAATGCAAAGCCATCTGGTTACTATTTGTAAGCACATCACCATCCTGTCTCCCAGATTGAAAGGTTCAAGTAGATTTGCAAAACTTTTGAAGATATCGGTGACTTGGATAAAGTGAACACATTTGGGCTGAGCCTCGATGGTAAGGTAGGGCAATGCTACAAGGCCTTAAGAGTAGAGGAAAAGATTAATTAGGAAATATTAAGGAAGGCCTTTATAGTCAGATTTTCTCCCACTGGCCTCAAATGGAATTCGATCAACCAGCTGTACAAGGTTAAGCAAAAGGAGCATGAAACTCTATGGGAATACATCGCTAGGATTAAACATCTAAATTCCTGCTGCTGTGAGCCACATGAGACAATGAGCAATGAATGGCTCTTGCCTCAATTCCTCATATGATTAAGGGATGGCAAGTTGCATGATCATTTATTGACTCTGAATCCCACATTATTTGAGCTATGTAGCAAGATTGCCGTGCTCTTGGATGAGAATATGAAGAAAAATCACAACCTAAAAAATCACTTGTTGCTCCTTCTAAAGTGTCTCATACAAAGGGGCAATCTGCAAAATCAAAGAGCCGAAGTAGATCAGTGCTTATCCCAATCGATGGAGTAGTGCAGATCATCATCATCAAGTGCTTTAACTTTCAGAACTGAAGCAGTGGAGGAGGTCAGTAGGGAGTTTTTAAGCAGGGAGGCTTGTGAAAGATTAATCTCAGGAGCAAGAGGGGATGTCTTTTGAAGTTTGGGTGTATACTTGGGAGGGGATTTGTGTCTGCATTTGAGAGAGAGGTTGGTATTAGAAGATGATGTAAGGGAGAGAATGCTGAGAGCAAGAGAAGGTTTGGGAAGGTTTTGGAAGGAGGAGGGGAAGGTAAAGTCGACGGAGGGTGCAAGCGACTCTGGCAGTTTCAATAAGTATGACTCGAAAATGATAAAAGGTGATAAGGGAAAAAATGACTTCTTTTGGTAACTGAGAAGTCCAATTGACAAAGGCAAAAAACTTAGCTTGAAGGGAGCCGAGAGGAAAGAAGATGTCTAAGTGATTAAGCATGTAGCATAAGACATGGTCAAGCCACAAAATGGAGGACTTACAGGAGAGATTGGTCTTGTTGATAAGGCAGGTACATTTAATGTAAGGACGAAACACATTCCATCAATTTTTGACATAGTAATTGTCATCTTTGTTTGAGAAGCCAGAGTCCTGTCGGTTGGAGCCTTTGGAGCGGAAAAATATCTCCTTAGTGAGACCACATTTAGAGTGATCAACAATTTTAAGAAAGAAGGGGATGTTGAGGAAGTAATTAGAATTCAAATGCTAACGACCATGGTAGGCATCATTTTTGCATTGTTTGACCTCTTTGGAAGAGAGGTTACAAAGGAAGGCAAGAGACTGGATGGTGAAAGGGGCAAGGAAGCTAAGATTGTTGAGGAACCATATTTTGTGGACAAGCAAAGGGGCCTTCATTTCAATGTGTCTAGATGGGAGTAGTGGAACACATGAGGCAAAATTCTTCAGATCCTTTCCTTCGAGGGGTTGAGGCCGGGAGTGAGACTGGGAGAGGGTCTCAAAAGAGGCTTTGTCCTCAGGGGAGAGGAGGTCAAGGTTGATGAAGGAATGAAAGGTACTATTGGGAGGAGCGAGGCCAACAGGGATGTGGAGCAGGAAAGCACCATTGAGGATGAGTATGTCGTTGGCGAGGCCGAGGTGATGGAGTGATACTCATTAAGAGCAATAGTATCACTGAGATCAATTACAGAAAGATTATTAGCCACTCTTTGAAGTCTTGCTAGAGCACCATCAATTTGAGAGCAGGAGAATTTCAGAAGTTTAACCCAATCATTGAAGGAGAGGGTTTTGATGAGTAAAGGGCAGTTTTTTGCCAAAGCATTAAGATCGTGAGTCCTGATAAACGAAAAGAACTCAAACACCTGAAAGCAAGAGAGTATTGCCTAAGAAGCGGGAGAGGGAGCACGAAGTGGGTTGTTGAGAGTCTTTGACTGGAGCGAGACATCCTAGGAATGTTTCTCGAATGTTTCTATAAAGGAGGGAAGAAGACAAAAAAAACCAGTTAGATCAAGCAGTCAAAAAACCAAAAAATGATCTTGATGACTTAAAGGTCCTATGTGCAACTGTCCAAAGTTGAAGGGAAAGTGTGTGTGTGTGTGTAGTAGACATTTACAACACCCCTTTCCAAAGTGAAGAGTAGACAAATTTGGAGTGGAAAAGAGAAATGTTTTAATAGAAATACTTTGCAATAAATATCCATTAAAAACGAAGTAACATCATTAAAGGGTGAACAATATTTTCAAAAGAGAAAAAGCGAGCAGTAGAGCTTTGAAATGTCATTGGTAGCATCACTTTTATTGAAGAGGGGAGTCTATCTACATACCACAATCCAACAAGCAAAATAGTGAGGACCAGTTTTAACTTTGGTCGGGAAGACAGGTGTCATCAACACCCCTCCCTTGTTATTGGAGTCACAATAAAAATCGATTCTTTAGCCACATACTTATCAAGCTTAAGTAGCGAACATAATGAACCTTTGTAAAAAAGTTTTGGTTTAATATGGAGCTATGTTTAGCACTATTAGTCAAAGGTTATGAAGTAAAAACAATGCATATTTGTACTAAAAATTGATAAATTTGAAAGGAGGGTTTAATTAAAACGAGTTTAATAAAATAGAGGTGGCTTGAGGGGTTTAAGTAAGGAAAAAAGATCTTTTAAAAATGAAAGCAAAGAGGGAAAAGTTGGGAGCAGATAAAAGGTAAAAAGGAGGGGTTGCTGTAAGGGAGAGAGAAAGAGAGAGTGGGGTTTAATGAAAGGGGTCTTATGAAGGACCCTAGATTTCAAAAACCAAAAGAAATTAATGAAAATTAAGGTGCCATGGAATGCCAAGAGGTAGAGAAGAATAAGGTAAGGAGTCTTTAGTTATAATGAGAGGGGTTGAAGCAAGATAGAGAGGGGGAGATTTTTTATGTATACAGAAAGAGGGGGGTAGATGTATTTCTATAGAAGGGTGGATCATTACAAAATTGAAAAGGGGAAGAAATCGGTCTAAAGGAAAGAAGGGGGATTCTTAATTGGGAGCAAGGACAGTTAAAGGTATATACTCTCAAATATTTGCACTGTATTCTCCTAAATTTGGTACTTGTGAGTTCTCTCATGGACACAAAAAGTTTGATGTTTGAATTGAATGTAGAGGTGGGGCAAGAAGGTCAATGAGTGTGAAATTCCCTTTCTAGTAAATGTCACGGTTGCAGATCATGTCCCACATGCCTATGCCAGTTCCAAACTTTGGTGTGACGAAGATGCTAGGCGGGACAACTATCAGATCTGGAAGATCAAGATTTGGAGTCACATGGTTGCACGTGGAGTATGGGAGATAACTGAAGGATGGGAATTGAAACTAGAGAATCAGAGGGATGCATTAGGGAAGGCAATTCGGGTGGTAGATCCAGATGATGTCAAAGAAGGGATGCAGAAAGATGTTGATACATTAGCAAAGATCATCAAGACAGCTGCAGATTTAGTGCTTCTGATTGGCAGTGACTTTGAATGAGCCATGGACGATCTTGAAGGCCTTGTATAGATGACAGATATGGGTCATGTTGTATGTTCCAAAAATCAGCTATTCATGCTAAAGATAAAAGAAGGTGATGAGGTGAGTGATCATCTGGTCAAGGTAATGTTGTGTAAACTTCTAACGAGTTTCAACAGGTTAGTGACAACCCTAACCCATGTAAGAAATCCTAGATTTACTATATTTAGAAATGTGCTAAGGAACAAAAAGGAGACTGAAATAGTAGAGAACAAGGAATAATTGTATTGCTTGAGTGTCTGTAGTGTAGCTGTAGTGTGTCATCCATACAATTGGGCCTCTCTTATATAGAGAGTGAAGAGTCACATGAAAAGGTGTGTACTCCAAAGTGTATGTGCATGAAGGGGTGTGTACCCCTTGTGAAGGGTGTGACCCTTGATGAGAGGGTACATTACAATAGGAGTGTCTCTTCCATAGAATGTCTCTTGTGAAGGGTTGTGCCTCATAGGAAGAAAGGTAGGGGAGAATTAGATATAGCTATCTAGATAGAAAGGGGAAAATGAGAAGGGGGGGGAGGGGGTTAGATTTCGACAAGGACTTTTACAAAAAGAGTTAAATAAAAAAGCAAAGGGGGGTTAGGGGAAAGGAAAGGGAGGGAGGGGGGTTTTTAATGAAAAAATCAAAGTAGAAATAAAAACAAAGGAGGGTTAGGGGAAAGGAGAAAGAGGGAGGGGGGTTTAAATGCAAAAAATAAAAGTAGAAAACCAAGGGGGTTTTAAAAATAACAAAAGAAAATTAACTAAACAAAATCAAAGGAACGATTAAAAGGGGGGGGGGGAGGTAAACAAAACAAAAGAGGTAATAAAAACCTCAGAGTTCATTATGGTGGAGAAGTGTGAAGGCACGGATTGTGATGGTGTGGACCAGAGCAGTGTTATCACAAAGCGAGCATCGACCGACAGACGGAGGAGAGGAGAATGTAGAAGGGAGGTTGCAGAGTCGCGTAGGCAGGAAGCAAAGCATGAGGTGCAATAGAGTGTACCGGAGAGGCAGTGAGCTTGCGAGGGGTGGTGCACGCAGTGCATGCGGATGAGCGAGGGAGGTAGTGTAGGCCGCCTAGAAAACAGGGCTGTAGAGGAGTGTACAGAGTGGGCAGAGGCAGCAGGGAAGCCGGCTCAGCATAGAGGGATAGTGTGTGTGAGGGTAGGGGAGTAGCATTGCATAGTGAGATGTAGGTGATGGGAGGGGGTTTAAATATAGGGGAGGGTAGGGTAGTCGGGGAGTCTGGGGAGGTGAGGGGTCTAGGGGGATGTGTAACGAGGCACTGAGTTTGTGCTTCAAGGGATTAGATAGGGCCATAACTTGAGGAGTTAAATAGGGACGCGTAACGAGAGAGAGAAAAAGGGCAAGGGCTTACAAAAGAAACTAGGGGTCTTTAGTAATTAACAGAGGACTTTAATTGAGAGGAAGAGAAATAAAAGGGGGGGTGGGGGCTTTAGAGAAAAATTAGGAAATTTTGAAAATTTTGAAAAAGACAAATTAAGTTTAAAAATATATAGGGATACAAGGGAAATAGAGGGAAATAAAAAAATAGGGAAAATAGGGAATATAGGAAAATAGAAAAGTAGAAAATTTTTAAGAAAATAGGGAAATTAGAAAACTAGAAAAAATAGAAAAAAATGTTTTTAGAAAAATAGGAAATTAGGGAGATTAGGGAAATAGGAAAATAGAAAAAATAGGAAAATAGGAAAATAGGGTAATTAGAGAATAAAAAAGATAGGGAAATAAGGAAAACAGGAAAATAGGGAAATTTTAATAAGGGGTTAGGAAGTTAGGGAAAATTTAAGGGGAAATAGGGAAATTAGGGAGTGTAAATGAGGGAGAAAGGATTGAGAGTGTAAATGTAAGGGGGGAGGGGGGGCCGGGGGGGATAGAGGAAAAAAGTGAAGTAACTATAAAGGAGAAAATGAATAGGAAGTGTGTGTGTGTGTGTGTACCCGCCTTGTTGAGATGTGGAAAGGAGTTTGAGGTAATGTAGTTGTGAATAATTTTATTGATTCTATGGGGAAGGAAGTCGTTGTCTTTGCAAATGTTAATAAGTAAAGATAAATGAAAAAAGGCATCAAATTCATAAGAACATGAGTAAAGGAGAGGGAATATAAAGGTTAGGTAGACTTTGTAAGATAAGGAGAAAGGTCGGTTGCTATGGTAGCAGATAAGAAAAACGGTGGGGAAATTGAGGAGTTTTTTCTTCCAAACAAATGTAGAAGAAAAATCTCCAAGAAACGAAGGGGAAAGAGAGATGTGAGTGTTTAAAAGGGTGCAGGAGATTTCTATGAGATTTTGGTTGGTGTCAATGAAGGAGGAGGTTAAGCTACATTTGAGGGGGATGATGTGTAGTGGGTAGATGGTATGGCGTTCATCCTCATTGAGAGGTCAGGAGGGGTCAAGGAAAATAGTGATGATGGGATTATTGATTATGAAGAGGATGTCATCAACATACCTAAAGGTAAGGAGAAAGAGAGAGAGAAAGTGGGAAAGGCCAAGACGTGCTAACTTCTTTATGAACTTGAACTCGAATGAAGTGAGATACAAGTGGCACCAAAGAGGTGAACAAGCGAAGCCCATGGGGATGCCTTTAGATTGGGTCCAACAAAGAGAGCCAGCCAGGATAACACATGAATCAAGAAGAAGGTGGTGGTAGCTTAGAAATGTATCAAAGCTAAAAAGAGTTTTTACATTATCCCTTTTTGTGAGGTGGAAACTACCAAATTTGAGATAGAAGCCTTTGTGGCCTACTTTAGAAGCAAGCTCGCAAAAGTAGGTGAGGGATTCCATAAGGCTAAAAGGGCCAAAGTGGGAAATGGCTTCGTAGTAGCAGTTTGCTATGTCAGCAGAATATAAGGAGTGAATCTGAAGGGGTAAATTGATGAGGAACTGTAAGTTAGAATCAATGCCCCAAAGCATGTTTGTGGACACATTGAGAAAGTTTTTATAAGTAGAATGTCCTTTTTCTCCCTCTAGGGATAGCTCCTTGAGCCTTGAGGCTAAAAGATCAATAAGTGAGGAGAAGATGCAGTTATGGGCATTGGTAAGCCAACGAAAGCTATGTTTGTGTGCCTTATAGGTACACATGAGATAGGGTAAAGAGTTGAAAGTAAAAGGAAGATTGAGGGAATCAAGGGTAGTAGCAAGGGAAGAAAGAGTAGTGGAAGGGGGGTTGGATGAGGGTAGGAATTCAGGGGAGTTTAATCTTTCAAAGGTTAGGGAGTGTACTAAAAATTTGCAAAGAATTATGGGAGTTTGGGAGGCCTTATTTAGACTAGTGATGAAAACATGGCCAAGAAGCCAATTAACTTCGTCGCTCGAGAAGAGTTTTATCTTCAAGAGGAGACTTTTGGATTTTAAGAAGGGGAAAGAAGGCACTGAAATCTTTCCAAAAAAGATGGGAGAGGCTTTTTAAAAGAGGAGTATGGTCCAAGTTTAGGGAGAAACAGGCATTGTGGAAGGTTTGGATGAGTGCTTGGAGAGCGAGATGTGGATCTAAGGGTCTGATAGGAATGTGATTGAGGCCATAACAAATGTGGGAGCAGAGAAAGAGATGATGAAAGAAGCTAGGGTCAGAGGTACAAATATGAAGTTTGTTATCAAAGGATTTGAGAAAGGGTTTAAACCTTTTGAGAGAACTACAAAGACAAGACGACGTGAAGTTTTCTACTAAGAAAGTGAGTTTAGGCTTGTAGAGAAGGGATCTAAGGGGAGGCGTATATTTCCAACTAAAAGCAAAAGTGTCAAAGGTTTGAACAGTGTCTGAAAGGGAATTCAAATGCAAAAGTAGAGTATTTCTGTAAAGGGATTTGGGGAAACTTAGTTAGAATTTTGTTAGCGTATAGAACATGAAAATATTTCATATTCTTTTGATCAGGAGACAACTGTAAATGTAGTAAACCATTGTTGAGAAGAGTAGTAGTGCGTACCTCGGGTGAACCAGAACGGGCAATCTGCAAAATCGAAGAGACGAAGTAGATCAGTGCTTATCCCAATCAATGGAGTAGTGTAGATCAAGTGCTTTAACTTTGGGAACTGAAGCAGTGGAGGAGGTTGGTAGCGAGTTTTTAACGAAGGAGGCTTGTAAAAGATTAATCTCAGGAGTAAGAGGGGATGCCTTCTGAAGTTTGGGTGTATACTTGGGAGGGGAATTGTGTCTGCATTTGAGAGAGAGGTTGGTTTTAGAAGATGAGAGAAGGGAGAGAATGTTGAGAGCAAGAGAAGGTCCAAGAACGTTTTGGAAGGAGGAAAGGAAGGTAAAGTCGACGGAGGGTGCAAGGGACTTGGTAGTTTCAATAAGTATGACTCGGAAATGATAAAAGGTGATAAGGGAAAAAATGACTTCTTTTGGTAACTGAGAAGTCCAATTGAGAAAGGCAAAAAACTTAGCTTGAAGGGAGCCAAGAGGAAAGAAGATGTCTAACTGATTAAGCATGTAGCATAAGACATGGTCAAGCCACAAAATGGAGCATTTACAGGAGAGATTGGTCTTATTGATAAGGCAGGTACATTTAATGTAAGGACGAAACACATTCTAAACATAGTAATTATCATCTTTGTTTGAGAAGCCAGAGTCCTATCGGTTGAAGCCTTTGTAGCGGAAAAAGATCTCCTTAATGAGACCACATTTAGAGTGATCAACAGTTTTAAGAAAGAAGGGGATGTTGAGGAAGTAATTAAAATTCAAATGCTGACGACCATGGTAGGCATCATTTTTGCATTGTTCGACCTCTTTGGAAGATAGGCTACAAAGGAAGGCAAGAGATTGGATGGTGAAAGAGGCAAGGAAGCTAAGATTGTCGAGGCACCATATTTTGTGGTCAAGCAAAGGGGCCTTCATTTCAATGTGTCCAAAGGGGAGTAGTGGAACACATGAGGCGAAATTCTTCAGTTCCTTTCCTTCGAGGGGTTGAGGCTAGGAGTTAGAGGGTCTCAAAAGAGGCTTTGTCCTCAAGGAAGACGAGGTCAAGGTTGATGAAGGAATGAAAGGTGATGTTGGGAGGAGCAAGGCCAGCGGGGATGTAGAGTGAGAAAGCACCATTGGGGATGAGTATGTCGTTGGCGAGGTCGGGGCGATGGAGTGATACTCATTAAGAGCAGTAGTATCATCGAGATCAATTGCGAAAAGATTATCAGCCACTCTTTAAAGTTTTACTAGAGCGCCATTAGCTTCAGAGCGGGAGAATTTAGAAGTTTAAGCCAATCATTGAAGGAGAGGGTTTTGATGAGTAAAGGGGGGTTTTTTGCCAAAGCATTAAGATTATGAGTCCTGATAAATGAAAAGAACTCAAACACCTAAAAGCAAGAGAGTATTGCCTGAGAAGCGGGAGAGGGAGTAGGAAGTGGGTTGTTGACAGTCTTTGACTGGAGCGAGACATCCCAGGAATGTTTCTATAAAGGAGGGGAGAAGAGAAAAAAAACCAGTTAGATCCAGGGGTCAAAAAGCCAAAAAACGGCCTTGATGACTTAAAGGTCCTATGTGCAACTGTCCAAAGTTACAGGGGAAAGTGTGTGTGTGTGTAGTAGACATTTACAACACCCCTTTCCATAGTGAAGAGTAGACAAATTTGGAGTGGAAAAGAGAAATGTTTTAATCGAAATACTTTGCAATAAATATCCACAAAAAACGAAGTAACATCATTAAAGGATGAACAATATTTTCAAAAGAGAAAAAGTGAGCAGTAGAGCTTTGAAAAAGTCATTGGAAGCATCACTTTTATTGAAGAGCGGAGTCTGCCTACCTGCCACCATCCCACAAGCAAAATAGTGAGAACTAGTTTTAACTTTGGTTAGGAAGACAGGTGTCATCAACACCCCTCCCTTGTTATTGGAGTCACAATAAAAATCGATGCTTTAGCCACATACTTATCAAGACTAAGTAGCGAACATAATGAGCCTTTGTAAAAAAGTTTTGGTTTAATATGGAGCAATGTTTAGCACTATCAGTCAAAGGTTTATGAAGTAAAAACAATGCATATTTGTACTAAAAATTGATAAAATTGAAACGAGGGTTTAATTAAAAGGAATTTAATAAAATAGAGGTGGCTTGAGGGGTTTAAGAAAGGAAAAAAAATCCTTAAAAATTGAATGCAAAGAGGGAAAAGTTAGGAACAAATAAAAGGTAAAAAGGAGGGGTTGTTGTAAGGGAGAGAGAAAGAGAGAGTGGGGTTTAATGAAAGGGGTCTTATGAAGGACCCTAAATTTAAAAAACCCAAAGAAATTAATGAGAATTAAGGTGCCATGGAATGGCAAGAGGTAGAGAAGAATAAGTTAACGAGTCTTTAGTTATAATGAGAGGGGTTGGAAGCAAGATAGAGAGGGGGAGATTTTTTATGTATAAAGAAAGAGGGGGCTAGATGTATTTATATTGAAGGGTGGATAATTAAAAATTTGGAAAGGGGAAGAAATCAGTACAAAAGGAAAGAAGGGGGATTTTTAATTGGGAGCAAGGATAATTAAAGGTACATAAAAGGAAGGGGGAAACCAGCAAAAGGTAGGGGAGAATTAGATATAACTATTTGGATAGAAAGGGGGAAATGAGAAGAGGGGGGGTTTAGATGTCGACGAGGACTTTTACAAAAAGAGTCAAATAAAAAGACAAAGGGGGGTTAGGGGAAAGGAGAGAGAGGGAGGGGGGTTTTTAATGAAAAAATCAAAGTAGAAATAAAAACAAGGGAGGGTTAGGGGAAAGGAGAGAGAGGGAGGGGGGTTTAAATGCAAAAAATAAAAGTAGAAAACCAAGGGGGTTTAAAAAATAACAAAAGAAAATTAAAGGAACGATTAAAAGGGGGGGGTAAATAAAACAAAAGAGGTAATAGAGACCTTAGAGTTCATTTTGGTAAAGTGTGACAACACGGATTGTGATGGTGTGGACCACAACAGTGCTATCACAAAGCCAGTGTTGACCGACAGACGAAGGAGAGGAGAATATAGAAGGGAGGTTGCAGAGTCGCGTAGGCAGGGAGCAGAGCCCAAGGTGCAGTAGAGTGTACTCGAGAGGTGTACTCGAGAGGTAGTGAGCTTGCGAGGGTGGCACAGGCAATGCGTGCAGATGAGCGAGGGAGGTATTGCAGGCCGCCCAGAGAATAGGGCTGTAGAGGAGTGTACAGAGTGGGCAGAGGCAGCGGGGAAGCCGGATCAGCATAGAGGGATAGTGTGTGTGAGGGTAGGGGAGTAGCATTGCGTAGTGAGATGTAGGTGATGGGAGGGGGTTAAAATATAGGGGAGGGTAGGGTAGTCGGGGAGTCGGGGGAGGTGAGGGGTCTACGGGGATGTGTAACGAGGTGCTAGGTTCGTGCTTTGAGGGATTAGATAGGGCCGTAACTTGAGGAGTTAAATAGGGACACGTAGCGAGGGAGAGAAAAAGGGCAAGGGCTACGTACAAAAGAAACTAGGGGTCTTTAGTAATTAATAGAGGAGTTTAATTGACGAAGAGAAAAAAAGGGGGGGGGGCTTTAGAGAAAAATTAGGAAATTTTTAAAAAATATAAAAAGACAAATTAAGTTTAAAAATATATAGGGATATAAGGGAAATATAGGGAAATAGAAAAATAGGGAAAATAGGGAATGTAGGAAAATAGAAAAGTAGGAAAAAAAAGGAAAATAGGAAAAATAGGAAAATAGGGTAATTAGAGAATAGAAAAGATAGGGAAATAGGAAAATAGGGAAATTTTAATAAGGGGTTAGGAAGTTAGGGGAAATTTTGGGGGAAATAGGGAAATTAGGGAGTGTAAATGAGAGAGAAAGGATTGAGAGTGTAAATGTAAGGGGGGAGCGGGGGGGGGGGGGGGGGAGAGGAAAAAAGTGAAGTATCTATAAAGGAGAAAATGAATAGGAAGTGTGGGTGTGTGGGTGTGTGTGTGTGTGTGTGTGTGTGTACTCACCTTTGCCCAAGTAGAGTACATCACAAAGGTGAGACAGTAGGTCATGACTGAGTGTGATGACCTACTGCCTACTCAAAAAGGGAAAGAAGTGTATGTAAATTAAGTTTGAGATGTGGAAAGGAGTTTGAGGCAATGTAGTTGTGAATAATTTTACTGATTCTATGGGGAAGGAAGCTGTTGTCTTTGCAAATGTCAATAAGTAAAGATAAATTAAAAAAGGCATCAAATTCATAAGAACATGAGTAAAGGATAGGGAGAATGAAGGTAAGGTAGACTCTGTAAGATGAGGAGAAAGGTCAGTTGCTATGGTAGCAGATAACGGAAACGGTGGGGAAATTGAGGAGTTTTTTCTTCCAAACAAATGTAGAAGAAAATCCTCCAAGAAACGGAGGGGAAAGAGACATGTGAGCATTAAAAAAGGTGCAGGAGATTCCTATGAGATTTTGGTTGGTGTTGATGGAGGAGGTTAAGCTACATTTGAGGGAGATGACATGTAGTGGGTAGATGGTATGGGGTTCATCCTCATTGAGAGCTCTGGAGGGGTCAAGGAAATTAGTGATGATGGGATTATTGATGAAGAGGATGTCATCATCAACATACCTAAAGGTAAGGAGAAAGAGAGAGAGAAAGTGGGAAAGGCCAAGACGTGCTAACTTCTTTATGAACTTGAACTCGAATGAAGATCAATTACAAAAAGATTATCAGCCACTCTTTGATGTCTTGCTAGAGCATCATCAATTTTAGAGCAGGATAATTTTAGAAGTTTAACCAAATCATCAAAGGAGAGGGTTTTGATGATATAGGGGAGTTTTTTGCCAAAGCATTAAGATCGTGAGTCCTTATAAATGAAAAGAACTCAAACATTTGAAAGCAAGAGAGTATTGCCTAAGAAGCGAGAGAGGGAGCAGGAAGTGGGTTGTTGAGAGTCTTTGACTGTAGCTGTGAGACATCCTAGGAATGTTTTTGTAAAGGAGGGGAGAAGAGAAAAAAAACCAGTTAGATCCAGGAGTCAAAATGCCAAAAAACGGCCTTGATGACTTAAAGGTCCTATGTGCAACCATCCAAAGTTGCAAGGGAAAGTGTGTGTGTGTGTGTCTAGTAGACATTTACAACACCCCTTTCCATAGTGAAGAGTAGACAAATTTGGAGTAGAAAAGAGAAATGTTTCAATAGAAATACTTTGCAATAAATATCCACAAAAAACGAAGTAACATCATTAAAGGGTGAACAATATTTTCAAAAGAGAAAAAGCGAGCAGTAGAGCTCTGAAAAAGTCATTGGCAGCATCACTTTTATTGAAGAGGGCAATCTGCCTACCTACCACGATCCAACAAGGAAAATAGTGAGAACCAATTTTAACTTTGGTCGGGAAGACAGGTGTCATCAACACCCCTCCCTTGTTATTAGAGTCACAATAAAAATCGATGCTTTAGCCACATACTTATCAAGCTTAAGTACCAAACATAATGAGCCTTTGTAAAAAAATTTTGGTTTAATATGGAGCAATATTTGGCACTATCAGTCAAAGGTTTATGAAGTAAAAACAATGCATATTTGTACTAAAATTTGATAAAATTGAAATGAGGGTTTAATTAAAGGAATTTAATAAAATAGAGGTGGCTGGAGGGGTTTAAGAAAGGAAAAAAGATCTTTAAAAAATGAATGCAAAGAGGGAAAAGTTGGGAGCAAATAAAAGGTAAAAAGAAGGGGTTGTTGTAAGGGAGACAGAAAGAGAGAGTGGGGTTTAATGAAAGGGGTCTTATGAAGGACCCTAGATTTAAGGTGCCATGGCATGGCAAGAGGTAGAGAAAAATAAGGTAAGGAGTCTTTAGTTATAATGAGAGGGGTTGAAGCAAGATAGAGAGGGGGAGATTTTTTATGTATAAAGAAAGAGGGGGGTATATATATTTATATAGAAGGGTGGATAATTAAAAAATTGGAAAGGGGAAGAAATCAGTACAAAAGGAAAGAAGGGGGATTTTTAATTAGGATCAAGGACAGTTAAAGGTACATAAAAGGAAGGGGGAAACCAGCAAAAGGTAGGGGAGAAATAGATATAACTATTTGGATAGAAAGGGGGAAATGAGAAGAGGGGGGGGGGGTTAGATGTCGACGAGGACTTTTACAAAAAGAGTCAAATAAAAAAACAAAGGGGGGTTAGGGGAAAGGAGAGAGAGGGAGGGGGGTTTTTAATGAAAAAATCAAAGTAGAAATAAAAACAAAGGAGGGTTAGGGGAAAGGAGAGAGAGGGAGGGGGGTTTAAATGCAAAAAATAAAAGTAGAAAACCAAGGGGGTTTAAAAAATAACTAAAGAAAATTAAAGGAACGATCAAAAGGGGGGGGGGTAAACAAAACAAAAGAGGTAATAAAAACCTCAAAGTTCATTATGGTGGAGAAGTGTGACGGCACGAATTGTGATGGTGTGGACAAGAGTAGTGCTGTCACAAAGCCAGTATCGATCGGCAGACGGAGGAGAGGAGAATGTAGAAGGGAGGTTGCAGAGTCGCATATGCAGGAAGTAGAGCCCAAGGTGCAGTAGAGTGTACTCGAGAGGCAATGAGCTTGGAAGGGGTGGCACAAGCAATGCGTGCAGATGAGCGGGGGAGGTAGTGCAGGCCGCCAGAGAATAGGGCTGTAGAGGAGCGTACAGAGTGGGCAAAGGCAACGGGGAAGCCAGCTCAGTGTAGAGGGATAGTGTTTGTGAGGGTAGAGGAGTAGAATTGCATAGTGAGATGTAGGTGATGGGAGGGGGTTAAAATATAGGGGAGGGTAACGTAGTCGGGGAGTCGGGGGAGGTGAGGGGTCTAGGGGGATGTATAACAAGGCGTTGGGTTTGTGCTTCGAGGGATTAGATAGGGCCATAACTTGAAGAGTTAGATAGGGACGCATAGCGAGCGAGAGAAAAAGGGCAAGGGCTATGTACAAAAGAAACTAGGGGTCTTTAGTAATTAACAGAGGAGTTTAATTGAGGAAGATAAAAAAAAGGGGGGGTGGGGGCTTTAGAGAAAAATTAGGAAATTTTTAAAATTTTGGAAAAGACAAAAATATATAGGGATATAAGGGAAATATAGGGAAATAGAAAAATAGGGAAAATAGGGAATATAGGAAAATAGAAAAATAGGAAATTAGCGAAATTAAAAAGCTAGAAAAAATAGAAAAAAAGGTTTTTAAAAAAATAGGAAATTAGGGAGATTAGGGAAATAGGAAAATAGGGTAATTAGAGAATAGAAAATATAGGAAAATAGGGAAATTTTTAATAAGGGGTTAGGAAGTTAGGGGAAATTTAGGTGGAAATAGGGAAATTAGGGAGTATAAATGAGAAAGAAAGGATTGAGAGTGTAAATGTAAGGGGGGAGGGGGGGGGATTGCAGAAAAAAACGAAGTAACTGTAGAGGAGAAAATGAACAGGAAGTGTGTTATGAAGGAGAGAGAAAGAGAGAGTGGGGTTTAATGAAAGGGGTCTTATGAAGGACCCTAGATTTAAAAAACCCAAAGAAATTAATGAAAATTAAGATGCCATGGAATGGCAAGAGGTAGAGAAGAATAAGGTAAGGAGTCTTTAGTGATAATGAGAGGGGTTGAAGCAAGATAGAGAGGAAAAGATTTTTTATGTATAAAGAAAGAGGGGGGGTAGATGTATTTTTATATAGAAGGGTGGATAATTAAAAAATTGGAAGGGGAAGAAACCGGTAAAAAGGAAAGAAGGGGGATTTTTAATTGGGAGCAAGGACAGTTAAAGGTACATAAAAGGAAGGGGGAAACCAGCAAAAGGTAGGGGAGAATTAGATATAACTATCTAGATAAAAAGGGGAAAATGAGAAGACGGGGGGGGGTTTAGATGTCAACGAGGACTTTTACAAAAAGAGTTGAATAAAAAAAACAAAGGGGGGTTAGGGGAAAGGAGAGAGAGGGAGGGGAGGTTTTAATGAAAAATAAAAGTAGAAATAAAAACAAAGGAGGGTACGGGAAAGGAGAGAGAGGGAGGGGGGTTTAAATGCAAAAAATCAAAGTAGAAAACCAAGGGGGTCTAAAAATTAACAAAAGAAAATTAACTAAAGAAAATTAAAGGAACTATTAAAAGGGGGGGAGGGGGTAAACAAAACAAAAGAGGTAATAAAAACCTTAGAGTTCATTATGGTGGAGAAGCATGACGACACGAATTATGATGGCATGGACCGAAGCAGTGCTGTCACAAAGCCAGCATCGATCGGCAGACGGAGGAGAGGAGAATCAAGAAGGGAGGTTGCAGAGTCGTGTAGGTGGGGAGCAAAGCTCGAGGTGCAAGTGAGTGTACTGGAGACAGTGAGCTTACAAAGGTGGCGCAAGCAGTGCGTGCAGATGAGCAGGGGAGGTAGTGCAAGTTGCATAGAGAACAGGGCTATAGAGGAGGGTACAGAGTGGGCAGAGGCAGCGGGGAAGCCAGATCAGCATAGAGGGATAGTGTGTGTGAGGGTAGGGGAGTAGCATTGCGTAGTGAGATGTAGGTGATGGGAGGGGGCAAAATATAGGGGAGGGTAGGGTAGTCAGGGAGTCGGGGGAGGTGAGGCATCTAGGGGGATGTGTAATGAGGTGTCGGGTTCGTGCTTCAAGGGATTAGATAAGGCCATAACTTGATGAGTTAGATAGGGACGCATAGCCGAGGGAGAGAAATAGGGCAAGGATTGCATACAAAAGAAACTAGGGGTCTTTACTAATTAATAGAGGAGTTTAGTTTAGGAAGAGAAAAAAAGAGGGGGTTAGAGAAAAATTATGAAATTTTTAAAATTTTGGAAAATTTTGGAAAAGACAAATTAAGTTAAAAATTATATAGGGATATAAGGGAAATATAGGGAAATAGAAAAATGGGGAATATAGGAAAATAGGGAAAGTAGAAAGCTAGAAAAAATAGAAAAAAAGGTTTTTAGAAAATAGGAAATTAGGGAGATTAGGGAAATAGGAAAATAGAAAAAATAGGAAAATAGGAAATAGGGTAATTAGAGAATAGAAAAGATAGGAAAATAGGGAAAAATTAATAAGGGGTTAGGAAGTTAGGGGAAATTTAGGCAGAAATAGGGAAATTAGGGAGTGTAAATGAGAGAGAAAGGATTGAGAGTGTAAATGTAAGGAGGGGGGGGGGGGGGGGATAGAGGAAAAAAACGAAGTAAATAAAGGAGAAAATGAATAGGAAGTGTGTTATGAAGGAGAGAGAAAGAGAGAGTGGGGCTTAATGAAAGGGGTCTTATGAAGGACCCTGGATGTAAAAAACCCAAAGAAATTAATGAAAATTAAGGTGCCATGGAATGGCAAGAGGTAGAGAAGAATAAGGTAAGGCGTCTTTAGTTATAATGAGAGGGGTTGAAGCAAGATAGAGAGGGGAAGATTTTTTATGCATAAAGAAAGAGGGGGGGTAGATGTATTTATATAGAAGGGTGGATAATTAAAAAATTGGAAAGGGGAAGAAACCGGTAAAAAGGAAAGAAGGGGGATTTTTAATTGGGAGCAAGGACAGTTAAAGGTGCATAAAAGGAAGGGGGAAACCAACAAAGGTTAGGGGAGAATTAGATATAACTATCTAGATCAAAAGGGGAAAATGAGAAGAGGGGGGGGTAGATGTCAACGAGGACTTTTACAAAAAGAGTTAAATAAAAAAACAAAGGGGGGTTAGGGGAAAGGAGAGAGAGGGAGGGGGGTTTTAATGAAAAAATCAAAATAGAAATAAAAACAAAGGAGGATTAGGGGAAAGGAGAGGGGGGTTTAAATGCAAAATATCAAAGTAGAAAGCCAAGGGGGTCTAAAAAATAACAAAAGAAAATTAACTAAAGAAAATTAAAGGAACGATTAAAAGGGGGGGTGGGGGGTAAACAAAACAAAAGAGGTAATAAAAACCTCCGAGTTCATTATGGTGGAGAAGCGTGACGGTGTAGATTGTGATGGCGTGGACCAAAGCAGTGCTATCACAAAGCCAGCATCGACCGGTAGATGGAGGAGAGGAGAATATAGAAGGGAGGTTGCAAAGTCACGTGGGTGGGGAGCAGAGCCCGAGGTGCAAGCGAATGTACTAGAGACAGTGAGCTTGCGAGGGTGGCGCAAGCAGTGCATGCGGATGAGCGGGGGAGGTAGTGTAGGTTGCACAGAGAAAAGGGCTGCAGAGGAGCGTAGAGAGTATGCAGAGGCAGCGGGGAAGCCAGCTCAACGTAGAGGGATAGTGTGTGTGAGGGTAGGGGAGTAGCATTGCGTAGTGAGATGTAGGTGATGGGAGGGGGTTAAAATATAAGGGAGGGTAGGGTAGTCGGCAGAGGTGAGGGGTCTAGGGGGATGTGTAACGAGGCACTCAGTTTGTGCTTCGAGGGATTAGATAGGGTCGTAACTTAATGAGTTGGGCAAGGACTGCATACAAAAGAAACTAGGCGTCTTTAGTAATTAATAGAGGAGTTTAATTTAGGAAGAGAAAAAAAGGGGGAGTTTTAAAAAATTTAGGAAATTTTTAAAATTTTGGAAAAGAAAAATTAAGTTAAAAATTATATAGGGATATAAGGGAAATATAGGGAAATAGAAAAATAGGGAAAATAGGGAATTTAGGAAAATAGAAAAGTAGGAAAAAATAGGAAAATAGGGAAATTAGAAAGCTAGAAAAAAAGGTTTTTAGAAAAATAGGAAATTAGGGAGATTAGGGAAATAGGAAAATAGAAAAATTAGGAAAATAGGAAAAATATGAAAATAGGGTAATTAGAGATTAGAAAAGATAGGAAAATAGGGAAATAGGGGAAAATTAATAAGGGTTAGGAAGTTAGGGGAAATTTAGGGGGAAATAGGGAAATTAGGGAGTGTAAATGAGAGAGAAAGGATTGAGAGTGTAAATGTAAGGGGGGAGGGGGGGAGATAGAGGAAAAAAGTGAAGTAACTATAAAGGAGAAAATGAATAGGGAGTGTGTGTGTGTGTGTGTGTGTGTGTGTGTGTGTTTAAATGCCCTTACCTCATAGGCAGGACCTTGTAGTTAGCATCTTTCCATTCATTTACTACAACCACCATGACTCCTTGGAGGATTTTTCCCTCTTCAAAGTGTTGTTTCCCAAGTTCGGATTGTTGCTTAGACAGGGAGATTGAAGCATTGTAACAATGGGGGGCATCCATCCATGGCTCTGCCATGACAAGGTAATTTAAATACACCATCTTCTTTGATGATTTGTGCACCTATTGGTTCAAATCAAAATCCCACATCAGTGTTCATCTTCATCTTTTACATTCTACATTCTACCCCAATGGCATTCTTTACCAATAATAAATCTCTATTCATGATTGCCCATTGTTGCTCCATTTCATAGTTTTATAGTAGTTTATCAATATTTTCGCATGCCAATGTATGTTGACCTCAGTCTTAAAGTTTCCTTGTTGTAGTTTGTAAATTTGGAAAATTCGAAACACCTTGATAGAGTATATGCTACTCTTGGGCCATCACTCTTTCATTATGTGGGAAACTAAGAATTCTTTGGTCTACTGCTAAATGACAGTAAGCAAATCTCTACCTTTTGTATCTGATGGTGAAGCTCATGGTTGGGTTGATGCATGCTTACAACTCCCATCTCTATGAGAAGAGGCTTTCTCATCCCAAATCTTGCTATCGAATGAGCTTCAATAACGTTGGTCTTTCTAAACTCAACAGAATAAGGACGGAATCCTAGATAGAGACTTGAATCTCCCCCCTCCTCCCCCAAAACTCCTCTCTTCGTGTCAATCCTCCAAGTATAAGAAGTATCCACCAAAGTTTATGCATGTATCTCAAAGCATTCCTTCACTGCTTGAGAGTGTATGTCTTTGACTTTCTCGAAGGGCCTTATTTTCAAAATGTTCCAACATCAATTTCTATACCCACATCAAGTGTTGCCATACTACAACAAGACTTCAATATACCAATGTAAGTATGATGATTTGGGATTGTGCCTTCCTATTGCATCTATGGATAGAGTTTGAAAGCCAACATATCATCTTCCTGAGCATAACCCAATATCATGGTAGTCCAAAAAACCACATCATGGTGAGGAAACTCATCAAATGCATTACATGTGTCCTCTATGCTCTCACATTTCACATAAGTATCTACCAAAGTTGTACCTAAAAATGAATGTGACTCAAAGCAACTCCTTGAGTGCTTTGGTACCTACAACTCCAAAGCATGCACACCATCTTCCTTCTAGGCATTGATCATAACCATCGCACCAAAGACATGTTGTGCATACATGCCCAATAAAATGGATCTCTCTCTCTCTCTCTCTCTCTCTCTCTCTCTCTCTCTCTCTCTCTCTCTCTCTCTCTCTCTCTCTCTCTCTCTCGCTCTCTCTCTCTCTCTCTCTCTCTCTTTGTGTGTCAGCACATATATCTATATTTATATAAATATTATATTTATTTATTTATTTATTTATTTATTACATAATATAATATATAATTTATTAAGTCCTCTCTCTCTCTCTCTTTCTCTCTCTCTATCTCTCTTTCTCTCTCTCTCTCTCTCTCTCTCTCTCTCTCTCTTCACACACGATTTTGTTTTAAAATCTCTCTTTCTTAGTCTCTCTCTTCACTCCCCTCTATGTTGTGTCTCTCTTTCTCTCTCTCTCTTTGATGTGTATGTGTGTCTCTCTCTCTCTCTACACACACACATACAATATATATATATAATATATTATATAATATATAATATTATATATATATTACACTGACAAAATATGAAGAAGGGAGAGGAGAAGAGTGGAGATGAGGAGAGAGGGCACAGCTAGAGAGCACACCACAAATGACTAACTGTACACTAGATTTAGTTAAAAATGAAGAATATCTATATACCCATTTAGGGTTAGGGTTAGGGGATCTAACCCTTTCCTTTATAGCACTCTATTGGGTTAGTGCTATGGACATATGATCACATGATGGTGCTATGCACACGTGATCACATGATGTTGAGCATGAACTCTCAAAACCTTCCCTCAAGATCAACATCATGAAGTAGGTCTTCACTCAAGATGATGATTTGGGGAATCGAAGAAGGATTGAGCATTACATTCCATCACACCCCTTTAATGGGAATGTCCTTTTTCTGCGTCAAACCAAGAGCTAGTCGGTGTTTCTCGAATAGCTCTTTACCGAGTGGTTTGGTAAAGATGTTTGCAACATTCTCTTTGCTATCACAATGCTGTAGTGTGACGTCACCAAGTAATACTCTTTCTCTAATGAAGTGCTCTCTAACATCAATGTGCTTTGTCCTGGAGTGATATACTGGATTCTTGGCCAATGCTTGAGCCGATTGATTATCACCGTATATTGTTGTTGGCTTTGACTCATCAAAGGAATCTGTTTCTGACAATAGTCTTCTGAGCCATATAGCCTCACATGCACCTGTAGTGAGTGCTCTATATTCTGCTTCAGTTAAAGACAAAGAAATAGTCGGTTGTTTGTTAAATAACCATGATATAGCACCTTGACCAAGGAAAAATGCATATCCCTCTGTCGATCTCCTGGTCTCATGATCTTCGACATAGTCACTGTCACAATATCCATGCAACCGTGGATGACTTCCTCTGTATTCTATCCCAAACTGTCTTGTACCTCTGATGTATCTCAAGACTCTTTTGGCTACATTCCAATGAGAATGTTTTGGATTTGCCATAAACTGTGCTAGTGAGCTTACTGCATAACAAATATCTGGCCATGTGATAGTCAGATATATAAGAGATCCAATGAGTTGCCTATAGTATCTGTCATTGACTGTAGGCTTTTGTGAATCTTTAGTAAGTTTCAAACTCTATTCCATGGGAGTGGCTGTAATCTTGCAATCTGCCATATGAAACTTCTTCAAGAGACTGTCAACATACTTGAGCTGACTCATGAATGTGCTATCTGAATCTCTCCAAACTCAATTCTAAGACAGTAGTGCATAAGTCCAAGATCTTTCATGTCAAACTTTGCTAAAAAGTCTTGTTTTAGATTTTTGATGAAGCTATCCTTGCTTCCTATGACAGTCAGATCATCTACGTACAAAAGTGCAATAGTAATGTCTTCCTTTTGAACTTTGTAGTAGAGAGTATGATCTGCATTGGACTTCATTTATCCCAGATCAGCAAAATACTTGTCGATTCTACTGTACCAACTTTTGGAAGCTTGCTTTAAGCTGTAGAGACTTTCTTGAGATGGCAAACCTTATTCTCCTTTCCTGGTTCAGCATAACCTGCTGGTTGTTACATGTAGACTTCCTCGTCTAGATAACCATTGAGAAATGCATTCTTGACATCGAGCTGATACATATTCCATATGTTGAGTGTTGCTAGTGATATCAAGAACCGTATGGAATCCATCTTTGCTACTTGGAGCATAGGTCTCATCATAGTCCTGACCATATTGCTGTGCAAATCCTTTTGCAACTAGTCTGGCTTTGTATCTTTGAATATTGCCATCTAGATTGTACTTCACTTTGTATACCCATTTGTTTGCTATGGCCTTCTTTCCTGGTGGAAGGTCGTGTAATTCCCAAATATTATTCTTATACAATGCATCCATTTCTTCATTCATAGCAATTTGCCATTCTGGCTTGTCTACTGCGTCTTTGAAGTACACTAGCTCTTCTGTAGCCATGATGGTAGTCATAAGAGCAAGTTGGTGGTTTCCACCTGAATTGCTTTGCCTTTCTGAGCATATGTCAATCTGGCTGGTGGTCTGCTTTCCCTAGTAGACCATCTGAGCTGCTGTGGCTCTGCTTGGGGTGTTGCTGGCAATTCTTGCTCTTCTTCATCAACCTGTTCTATAGATGACTGCTATGAAGTCGATGCTTCTATCTCCTGTGTAGGTGAGGTTTTCCGTTCTGATTCCGCATCAAAGATTACATCACTGGAGATAATGACCTTGCGGTTGATGGGACTATACAATTTGTATGCTTTGCTTTCTTCACTATAGCCAACCATGATGCATTTGCGTGACTTCGCATCCAATTTCCTATGATGATCATCATGTATGTGGGCATATGCTATGCAACCAAATATGTGGAGATGCCCAATGTGTGGCTTGTGTCCAGTGAATGCTTCATAAGGAGTCATACCCTATATCGGTTCGGTAGGAAGCTGATTAAGCAAGTAGTTTGTTGTAGCTATTGCTTCTGCCTAATACTGATTCGGAAGATGCTTCTCACTAAGCATTGCTCTAGCACTGCCTACTAAAGTCCCATTCTTACTTTCAGCTCTTGTATTCTACTGAGGAGTATCTGCACATGTGAATTGTCTTCGAATGCCGTGATTTTTGCAAAAGTTTATGAATGTTGAAGACATGTATTCACCTCCTCTATCTGATCTCATGACTTTGATCTTTTTGCCTGTTTGGTTTTCTACCATGGCTTTGAATTCTTGAAATCTGGAAAACACTTTAGATTTCTCTTTCAGGAAGTAGACCCAACAATATCTGCTTTAGTCACGTCGATGAAAGTCAAGTAATAAATAGAACCATTGATGCTGCGGGTCCGGGCATAACCCCATACATCTGTATGAATCAAATCAAGAATGCCTCGTGCACGAGAGGTACTTCTACCAAAGTTGGTTTGCTTTTGTTTGCCAAAGCAGCATGCTTTGCAAACTTTTCCAAGAAACTGTAGCTTCGGAATCCCAATTGCCATATTCTGATTCCTGAGATCTAACAAGTACTTAAAATTGACATGACCATATTTTGCAAATAGTGGCATCTATTGCGGTTGAGTTGACATGGCATGCTTATCTGGTACTGTAACTAGCATTCTGTATAAGCGTCCTTCCTTGACACCTTTTGCTACTAGATGACATCTTTTGGATTTGTCTCTGATAGTGCATTCATCTCCATCAAAGATGACTCTGTAGTTGTGTTCCGTCATTTGACCTACTAACAAAAGGTTCTTGCAGAGCTTCGGAACATAGAGCACATCTTTCACCAATCCTTTCGTACTAGTGAAATCATTCATAGGGATAACACCTATCCCTTGAATTGGATTCGGTGTATCTGTTGTGTAGATGACATTCTTCTGACCTTCTAATGGCTTCAATTCTATGAACCATTCCTGATGATTTGTCATGTGAGATGATGCACCATTGTCGATGTACCAAGGATCCTATTCCACTTGGTCGACTTGATAGTTGAAATCCTCTTTGGGATTGAAATCAGTGTCTAGGTACACTGTATCAGTCTGATGCATTTCCTCATTTTCAAGAAACATATTCCCATGTTCATTTGCAAAATGACTATGACTAGAATGTCCACCACGATGATTTCCTCTGCCTCAAAAATTCACTCGATTTTTGCTGGATTGACTACCTTGGTCGTACTGCTTTTTGTGGCAGTCTCTTTCATAGTGTCCAAACTTGTGACAGTAATTGCATTGGATGTTTGACACATTGGTGGATGCATTCCCTCGTCCTTGAAATCTTCCTCAGTTGGAATGATTTCCTCTTTGCTGAATCTAATGTTGCTGAGGATGATGTTGATGCTGATTCTAATTTTGATGATGATGACCTTGTTGTTGCTAATGATTACCACTTTTCTAGTATGATCTACCTCTACCTCTGCCTATGCCTCTACCTCTGCTTCTGTCTAAAGCTATGAATGCCTGATTATTAGAATGACCTTTTCGTGCTTGAATTGCCTGAGTTCTAAGTTCTTCACCAAGTAGGACAGTTCTTCCAGTGTCAGAATTTGCCGTTGGATGGCAATACTCTAGACTAGATTTTTGTATCCCTCTCCTAGTCCATTCAGGATTACTTGAACCATTTCTGTGGGGTTCATAGTCTCTCTTGCCTACTGCAAGTTGATTGTTGTAGTCTTTTATGTGAAGTACATAAGCATGACTGGTTTCATTGCTGTTGCAAAAACTTTGGTTCATCTGGTTTCTTAGTTTGAGAATCCTGGAAGTGTTCTTTGACTCGTAGAGAGCTGCGAACATATCCCATGCTTCTTTCAATGTCTTGACTGTGTTGAGTTGTCCTAGCATGACATCTTGCACATTCTGCTTGATCAGATGATAGGCATACTTGTCTTTCTTATCCCATTCTGCCTGAGCTCAAGCAATGGCAAGATCTACTACAGGTGCAAAAACTAATTGTGTAGTCGTAGATGCCATTGTAGATCTCATTACTGGTGCTGTGACAATAGGTGGAGTAGAGCTACCACTAGTTGGATCATCCAATGGTCTAGGTGTAGACCCATTGACATACTCCCATTTATCCTAAAGTACAAGAATGGTCTCCACTTGGTATTTCCATGTACCATAATTGGAGTTGTCTAACTTAGCAGATGCCTCCAGATTGAGGTTGCTAGTCATAGACATGGTGCAAGAAATGTACTCAAAGTGTCGTGAAAATATCTGTATGAATCAACTACAAAATACACACTGTGCCAAGTGAAATCTATGAACCATCGGTGAAGATAGAACTGCAATATCTAAAATCTGATCTGTATTACAAAGCTTGTGGCAATGATGCCGAGAATAGCCAAGATGCTTTACAAGGCTGAAATGATGTGCACAATGCTGTGAGATAGCCATATAGGCTTTACAATGGTGGCATGTGTGTGAAATCAAATGATATCTACCCACTGAAATAGTTTGCAATGCCTCTAAACTCTCTAAAGTCTACTCACTGAACTGATGAACGTAAGGTTTTAGGTATTGTAATGATGTGAAACCATATGTGAGCATATAGACTGACTCCGAGTAGATACTAGTCGGGAATTCCGAGCATGGCTTAGATTGGTAACTTGGGGAAATTCAAAGCGTCCCCTCTATGGTGATCTAGTCTGCTTTGATCTAGATCTATACCAACTGTTGATCGATGAAAGAACATCAAATAATTCCTTTTCTTTTGTTCTTTTTAAGTGTTGGTTCAGATGCGTCGATGTAGAGGCTGATGTGCATGTAGGAAGTGGTTTTGTGCAAGGCTCAAAAGTGAGTGTAACTTGCACCATGTGCACATGATGTGACAAGCACGTAGAGCACAAAAAAACGAGCAACTTTCCTTTTTGGAGCACCCTCAAATAGTTCCTGGATCAAGAGATACGACTTGATCGATGTGGAGGGGCAAAAGGAGTGCAAATGGTGCTCAATGATGATGTGTCATTGTGGGTCACATGTAGTGATGATGTGGCACTATGCCTAGCAAGAGGTATGCCTGTGAAGCCCTGTGCTGAGGCGGCAGGAGTGGTCACATGCAGTGACTGTGGAGCACTGTGTATGCCTGTAGAGGTCCAGTGTGCCACATGGCATTGATGATGTGGTAGATGATGATGTCAGCAAAGGTGATGTGGTAGCTGACGTGGCACAAATGACATGGCAATATTAACATGGTAGATGATGTGGCATAAGTGACGTGGCCAGATGATGTGGTAATGATGATGTGGCATAGGTGACGTGACAGATGACGTGGACTATTGACATGGTAGTGCTGACATGGTAGATGATGTGGCTTTTGTTGAGGTGGCATTTGTTGACCAAGCATGCTAACCCAGGGTCAAACTGACCTCACCCTAGTATCATCCTATCTGTCATGTGTCAAGACACTGACAACTAGTGGCTAACCAAACCTAGGGCTGCTGACCAACCCTATCTGCCACATGTCAGTTTTGTGGCCAAGCTAAGGATAGCCTTAGCTTGCCATGTGTGACTGAGTAGGTGACCGAAATCTATAGATTCTATCTCTTGTGGATTTTCATCCAGTGAGGTCGCTTGCATGAGCTGAAGTCATTGTAAGACCCTTTGCTTTTCCAAGCTGGCTGGCATTGCAGATGAAAGACTTACAGGCTGTTGTGCATAGGAGGGGAGTCGAAAGCCGACTGGTGGTTATGTAGAGTCGGCAGCAAGGAATCCCAGACGTAATCAGAACAAAGCTCCCTGAGGGATATAGCGACAAAACTTGCATTGGAATTAGCAACGACAGGGGCTACTGAGGTTGATGCTTTTAAAAGTTCAGGATGGAGGCAGATGAGAGCTGAGCAAAAACTGTGCAAGGATTTCTGGGATGTCTGAGCTTGGAGCGGCTAGAGAGGTGAGCATCAGATTCCTAAAGCCACTGGTAGCTGGAGAGTTTTGCAAACCTTCGTTGAAGGTAGCGATCCGGGAACCGTAGAAGAGCTATGAGTTGTTGCTATGAGAGGTTGCTGGTCAAGTCATTGCTTAGTCGTTAGGGGCACAGCAGTGGAAGGGCATTGGGAAGACGGAAGCAAAGGAGCTTTGGCTACATAGGGCTACGCTCGGCTGTAGATAGTAGGATGCACTGAAGCTGTTGAATCGTTGCTCTAGGTCGTTGGTGGTGTAAGGCTAGTAAGTCGTGAGCCATGGCCTCAGCGAAAGAGGCTACTAATGGAGAAGCTAGTCAACTGGAAGTCTGCCTGCTGTTGGAGGAGAGCCTGGGCTATCTGCAGTTTGTTGCACAGAGGCCATAGTCAGGCGTATGCTTTGTCGCAGGCAAGCGTATGCCTACTATAGCTATCTATAACGAGAAAGTAGATGCTGCAACTCAATTTGCCATTTGGGCAAAAATTTACAAAAGACTGAATAGAAATATGGACGAAAATGGACGGAATTTTCTCTCAACGGAAGAGAATGGAACACTCAATATCTCTCGATCTCTTGATCTCTCAATCACTCACAAGAAAGATGGCGCCTCAACGGAAGGCAAAACCATGCTTTGGTACCATGGCAAAATATGAAGAAGGAAGAGGAGAAGAGTGGAGATGAAGAGAGAGGGCACAGCTAGAGTGAACCACAAATGACTAAATGTATACTAGATTTAGTTGAAAAAATAGAATATATACAAACCCATTTATGGTTAGGGTTAGGGGATCTAACCCTTTCCTTTATAGCACTCTATTGGGTTAGTGCTATGCACATATGATCACATGATGGTGCTATGCACACGTGATCACATGATGTTGAGCATGAACTCTCAACATACACATCATATAATATATAATCCCTCTCTCTCTCTCTCTCTCTCTCTCTCTCTATATATATATATATATATATATAATTTTATGATGTTAAATAATACATTTAATATATTCACAATATATTAGTTAATATATAATATACTCTCTCTCTCTCTCTCTCTCTCTCTCTCTCTCTCTCTCTCTCTCTCTCGTCCTGTTGTTGCTACCATGTCAGCTTTGCCCCATGTGGTGTTTTTCGTGCATACGACATGTGTTGTCTATGGAGAGGTGGAGGATGAGGTTCCCAGTGACCCGCCTAGCGGTGCGGAGGAGGAAAGTATCTCAAACAGTAATGCAGAGCAGTAGACCTATATTGGAGACAAATTTTTATTAAGCATACTTTTGGAGACATATATTTTTTATATACATAATTTTGGAGACATACTTTTGGTCTCTATTTTATATATATATATATATATGAAAATATTATTGGATTCCACTTATCTTTCATAAATATTTATCATTTCAAAAGTGCCTTTTTATAATTGTCTTAAGTAAAAAATTTTCGTTTCATATTTATCCTTTATGTGTTGATGTCATTTCATAATTTCTTGAGTTTGAATTTTATAATTATCTTAAGTAATTAATTGTCTATCCACTTCTTACCCGCTCTTGTCTTTTGTCTTCGCATTTGTGTCTATGTTTGTCCAATCCCCCCAAATTAGACATGGGATCACGTCGCATGTCGGATGAGTACGAAAACCCTCGTAGGAGACATCATGATCTCTACTCTCCAGATGACTTTGAATCCACTCAAGCGACACCTCAGGGGTCTACCCCTATGACTACCCCTCCGACTCCTCTTGGATGTAGCACTGTGACTACCCCTCGGGGAACTCCTTTGCTAGCAACCCATGGCTTTGTCGAGAGTCCTAACGAGTTTGTTGCACAAATGACCAATGCGGAGGCAGCGAGATTCTTCTCTCTGCTATCCCAGAGGACCTCAGCAAATCCCTCTCCTACACCGATGGCTGGACCTACTGTCCATTTGTCCCCTCTAGCCCCTTTGACTGAGGGGTCATAACCTGGGCGTGTCCATCATAAGGGAAGGAAGAGTAGGAAGGGTCGCTTATGTTGTGCTAACTCGGGAGATGTAGATGAGTCAGCACACTCACATCCCTACAGGTCTCCACTTGGTCCCGAAACCCAGTACCAGTTAGGTCCCTTGCCCTCTCCTACTCCCACTGCTACTCCTCACTCTGTAAGCACTTGCAGTAACACCACTCGCTCTAACTCTGCCACTACCATGAGTCCTCCTTACCCGGTCAAGGACCTATCCTATGAAATCACGGTTGTTGGAGAGGTAATAGAAAATAAACAGGGCTCAGCAGTGATGGCCACCATGAGGGAGTTGATGAGCCACCACTTCAGGAGTGGCATAGCTATTGACTAGTGATACCAAGATGACCAAAAGAAGCAGGCAATCATCGATGAATTGAAAAGACAATATCCTAACCCCCCAAATTGGGAGTTCAATTCGGATTACATGAAAGAGTGCATGGGGGTCCTCTTGAAGCATCGTAGGTCAACCTTGCGTAATTCCATCGCAAAGGGGAAGGCTAAACCCAAGTGGGCAGACAAAGCTGACTGGAAGTTTTTCAAGAAGCAGTACAAGGACCATCTCGAACTGTTTGAGGGTCAGAGGAGGGCTATGAGGAGAGGGCTGGACTCCGTAGGTACTTCGCACTTTGGTGCAGGCAGACGTTTGGCATTCAAGGCAACCATGGTAAGTCTACTTCTTCTCATATAATGTATTGTTCTATTTGTTTTACTACATATTGCATGCACTTTATCTAACTCTCATAAATTGGACCCACAGCAAGCTGCGATGGGTCACCTTCCCACAGACACAAAGACGAGACGTGGGTTTTACATAGGAATAAAGCTGTGGTTTATTGAGCAGGAGGCGCTAGGAACGACGGTTGATTGGGCTGAGGTGGCTGCTCGCATAGTATAAGTTTACTCCTACTTGTAATCTCACTTTTTAAACTGTTTTATTCTTTAAGTTCCAATCTAATTTCCAATTAATATGGTTTCACTTGCATCCAGGAGCGAGATGCGGAGGTAGCAAGATTCTTCTCTCTATTATCCCAAAGGACCTTAGCTATTCCCTCTCCTACACCCCTTGGGGGTAGATCAGGGCCATCGATGGCTTTACCTACTCGATAGCTTTCCCCTATAGCCCCTTCGATCGAGGGGTCATCACCTGGGCGTACCCATCGTAGGTCCACGAAGAGTAGTAAGGGTCGAGGATGCTATGGTGGCTCGAGGGATGTAAATGATTCTGCACACTCACATCCCTCCAAGTCTCCACTTTGTCATGAGACACATACCAGTCAGGTCCCTTGCCCTCTCCACTCACAAGTAGCAGCACCCCACAGCCCACTCCCTCTACTACCCCTCGCTCCTTAAGTGCTCGCACCACCCCTCGCTCTAGCTCTACTACTCCCCCTCCCGAGGACCTTTACTATGAGGTCACTATGGGTTGAGAGGTCGTAGAAAATAAAAAGGGGATGCAAGTGATGACCGCCATGAGGCAATTAATGAGCCACCATTTCAAGAACGATATAACACTTGACTGGCGGCTCCAGGATAATGACAAGAAGGATGCAGTGTTGCAAGAATTGAGAAGACAATTCCCTAACCCCCTTGAGTACGAGTTCGATCAGCACTACATGCGAGAGCGCATGTGTGGTGTCTTGAAGCATCGCTGGTCAGAGCTGCGAGATGCCATCGCATGACAATGAAGAAGCCTAAACCTAGTTGTGGGGATAAAGGTGACTGGAAGCTTTTGAAGAAGGAGCTGAGGGACACACCCACAAAGTTAGACAATCAGAAGAAGGCTATGAGGAGATGGCTAGACACCGTAGGTGCTTCGCACCTCGGCAATGGGCGAACGGGCCACGTTCAAGACATGGGTGGTAAATCTACTTCTCATTTAATTTATTGTTCTATTTTTTTGCATGCACTTTATCTAACTCTCGTAATTTGGGTCCACAGCAATGTGTGATTGGTCACCGTCCCATAGACAAAGAGTAGAAATGCGCATTCCACATAGGAGCAAGGAAGTGGTTTTTTGAGATGGAGGTGCAGGGAGTGGAGCAATCGATTAGGCTGTGGTGGTGGCTGCTTGTGGGGTATAAGTCTACTCCAACTTGTAATCTCACTTTTAAATTATTTATTTAAGTTCTAATCTAATTTCAAATTAAAATGGTTTCACTCTTAGGGTTCAATATCGAACGTTCCATCAGCGAAGGCGAGCGATGATGAGGAGGAGGGGGCAATTCTCAAGGGATTTGGCATAGATGTCGATGAGGGACAGGTATCAGGCAGAGGTCACGAGGGCCAGGGATCAGGCAGAGGTCACAAGGGCTAGGGATCAAACACACCTGTATATAAGAAGGGCTACGATGATGACGATGATGATGAGTCGGATGAGCAGTAATAGTAGTAGTTTGTATATACTTTGGCATGTATATGCTTTTATCTGTCAGCTCGTTTGAGCAATTTTGTATCACCTTTTTCGAAAGGGAAATTTTGTAGCAAACAAAGTTAATATACTTCGGCATGTATATGCTTTTGTCTGTTGGCTCATTTGAGCAATTTTGTATCAACCTTTTCGAAAGGGAAAGTTCGTAATAAACAAGATTTGAGAGTTTTATCTCGCATGTTTGCTTGTAAACATTCTTTTGTAATGCCCCCAAAAAAAAAAAAAAACATTAGTGGGGCAAAATGGGGCTATAGCAAGCCCTGTTTTGCCTCACAAATTTTTTTGTGTGTTTTGTTAAAGGTCACTATATACCAACAATTATTTGATGCAGAGTCGGTATATATAACTGACCTTTACTGACACTACCAGCGTTGGTATATATCGACGAATTTATACTGATGCACATTTTCCAACACTAATCCCGATGTAATTACCGACCTTTTTACCCTCTAATTAAATATTTTTTAGTGTAAAAAAGGTCGGTATTTGTGTCGAAAAACAGCCTATACCTTGTAGTGCCACTTTAATGTCTCACTAAAACTTTTTTGGAGTCTCAAATGTTGCAGGCCACCATATGTCCTTCTCAAATTGGAATAAGAATTCTTGCACAACTTACTCATCCTGTTGAACAAAGTGCAAAGCTTTGTTCTTTATATGAATGTTAACCGTCTGTAGCTTGTGCTCTTTGACCAATTAAGCTTCATTCATTTTGATAACAAATACTACCTTACCATTAAATTATGTACAATAGATGAGAACAAATTTTAGGCTACAGAAAATGAGACTAAGTAAGGTGCAATGCAAAGATAGAGTTTCTCTTAACATTCTTTGCTCATTCCATAGAATTGAACCATCACTCTTTGCAAATTCTCAACATCCACATTATCGAATGATTGCATACCATATTTCTTTGATTGTTGCAATTCATTGTGCCACTTACACACTGGTATCCTTCAAGCATTTCTCTAGCACAACGATTAGTTTCTTATTGCATGAGCTTTACAGACCAAGGTGTTGACATTGGCACTACATATTTCTTATACTTTCCCACAATGGCACACTTGAAATTTTTAACAATGAATGTGTAGGATTCATGACTCACACCAATAGCATAATAAGCTCCAACCATCTCCTTTGATCCACAATGCCCTTGAAGTCTTGCATCACCTTTGGCATTCCAATTATATCACTTGGCTTCAATAACCTTTCCAAAGGGTATGATGAGTCAATTTCATTCAGTCCATTGTTCCTATGATATCCTCCATGAAGTTCCTAAAGTAGAGCACTAGGGAAATTTTAAACTAAGAAACTTGAGGAAAGTTTTCATTGAAACACCAAGGAACCAACCTCATAGCCTAGATTCTCCTCTTTTAAGCACCACTAGTGGGTGCCAATGCATTCATAGGTTGTAATAATCTTTTTTGTCTTTCAATATCGAAGGGTGTGATTCAACATTTGCACTCATTTTGTTGTCTTTTGGCCCCCTTTTGCCATTTCTTCAACACAAGGACTATTAAACTTGGAAATAAATAAATGTTTCCAAAGATTGTTTTGCAACTCTTGTCTCTCCAATCTAGTGTATTGGCTTTGTCATGAAGATCCTTGTTGTGCAACTAAAGATCTTGTATGGAGTTGTGCATTGTGACAATGATACGATTTCCCTAGATGGACTAGTTCTCACTTGCTTGCATAGCCATTGTCTAAGCAAGGTGTGCAATAACCAAGCAATCCAGTAGGTTCATCACCAATGAACCAGACAAGATCATGGATTTCTTGAAAAAAGCTGGAGGGTTCTTTTGGGTGATAGGGTCCATAAGTTACAAGGTTCCTTCCCCCCAAATGTCAAGATGCTTCTTTCCTTGCAAACAAAGATTGTGGCAAGAGTTCTCCTAAATCGCACCTGCATGTGCTTGCATATTGAGCCTCCAATTGTCAGTTCAATTGATACTTGATGGAGATGTCCTCAAATGGTGCCATGAGTCATCACAAAGTAGAGAGAAAATGTGAGTGGCCTTGATAGAAGGTAAGGTAGGAATGATGAGGAGGAGCAAGCATGAGCAAGAGGGAGGAGCACGGGATAGCAGGCATCAGTAGGAGATGAGTAGGAGGAAGAGAAGTAGGCATGAGAGAGAGGGACGAGGAGAAGGCATAAACAAGAGGGAGGAGGAGATGCAAGCAATACTAACAGGAGGGAGGAGAAGCAAGTGTGAAAAAAAGGAGGAGCATGCATGAGCAAAAGGAAGGAGAAGGAGGCATGAGGAGAAGAAAGCATATGGGGGGAGGCCAGAGCAGGAGGATGACAAGGCATGTGGCAGGTTAGAGGAGAAGGAGGATTATGGAAGGGATAGTGTGGTAGGAGGGAGGAGGAGGCATGTGACAAGAGGGAGGAGAAGGAGGATGGAGGGAGGATGGTTGCAGAGAGAGGAGGAGAGGAGGAGGCATGTGGAAAGATGGAAGAGGGAGGAGAAGGATGGTGGAAGGAAGGAGGAACAACAATACAAAACTTGAAATTTCAAATTTCAAATGTGAAAGAGGTGGCCCCTTCACATGGTGATGTGCAAAGGTGACAGGTGGTGGGTCTAATTATGGAATTAACCCTCCTAAGTAGGGGGTTAGCCTCCCAATGAGACCATTTTCAAACCCCATTTCTCCACTAATGATGAGCTATCATGCATTTTTTCTTCATACTGCACCATAAAAGATACGGGCATTTTGAAGATTTGTTCAAATTTGTCCCAAAAGAGTGCTAAAAAATGATGTAACATGCATAGGTGATGTGGCATTATGTGCAAGTGCTGCATAAAAAGTATGCTTGTGTAGCACAATGTGCTTAGGTGGTGGCACAGGTAGCATACCATGTGGCTATTGATGTGGTAGCTAATGAGCTAGCCCGCTAAGTTGGCACTAGTGCATTGCCATGTATATTAATGATGTGGCACTTTCTAGGTATTGATGATGTGGCATTGTTAAATGACATGAAAATATTAGATTACCTAGCATATTAATTAAACTACTGATGTGGCCTATTATGTGTGATGAGTAGCTCATGTGGAATGTCCTTCTACCATATGTTTTTCTTTGAAGAGGCTACTTTACCATGTGGTCAGATCTACCACATGGCTGATGTGTGATCTTAGACTGTCGCTAGAGATGAAGTTGTGGAGAAGATCAAGGAAAGGATGAGGCCTATTGGAAAGGCTGCTAATGTGCCACATTGCTTTTGCTATCATTTGTGTTTGTAATTGATGTGGAGGGATCTCATTATAAGTGCTAAGTCAAGCGTAAATGTGACGGGGTTTTTGGGTATCCAAATGATGGAGTTGCATTAGAAAAACTAGATGACCATTGGAAAAGTGTAGCTAGATTTTGCCATCAGTATTT
This sequence comes from Dipteris shenzhenensis, assembly GCF_047967505.1. Taxonomy (NCBI): domain Eukaryota; kingdom Viridiplantae; phylum Streptophyta; class Polypodiopsida; order Gleicheniales; family Dipteridaceae; genus Dipteris; species Dipteris shenzhenensis. The sequence continues at coordinate 14,146,867 of NC_141610.1, forward strand.
ATGGCAATACTTAGATTGACACCCCATGGTCTTTTAGGAATATTAGACACTAGGAGGACCATGGCCTATGTTGTTTACCAACTTTTTTACGATCATATATTCTAGAGTCTACACTGCATCTATATCAATGAGTATACCAAGGGATACTATTCCAACAGTAGAAATCAAAAAAAAAATTACAGGCCCATTTATAAGACCTCCAAGATCATAACATGCAAAACTTTAAATCGTTTGAAAGATACAAATATTGAGCACATGACATGAAGTATAGGGTTGAGCACATGACCTACAAGGCACAAGCCTTTTCCAATGGAAATACCGACCTTTTTTACACTAAAAAGTTTTCTTTTTACAGGTGCAAAGGTCGGTATTTACATCGCTATTAGCATCGAAAAAGAATGGTCGCTATATTAGTGTTGCTATATAGTGACACTGGTAAATGTCGCTATATAGTGACACTGGTAAACGTCGCTATATAGCGATGATTAACTTAAGCTTTAAAAAAACATTAGTGGGGCTAAACAGGGCCAAAATAAGCCCTGCTTTGCCCCACTAATGTTTTTTTTTTAGCAATTACAAAAGAATGTTTTTTGTTACAAAATTTTCCTTATGAAAAGGGTGATACAAAATCGCTCAAACGAGCCGAGTGTCAGAAGGATATACATGTCGAAGATATACAACATTGTTTATTACAAAATTACCCTTTCAAAAAGGGTGATACAAAATCGATCAAACAAGCCGACATACAGAAGCATATACATGGCGAAGTATATGCAAACTACTATTACTACTACTACTACTCATCCGAATCCTTGTCCTCGTCCTCGTCCTCATCCTCATCGCACTGGCGTGATCCTTGGCCCTCATGAGCTGTGCCTAATCCTTGGACCTCGTGAGTTGTGCCTGATGATCCCTGGCCCTCGACTAAGCCATGTAAGCCTAATCCCTCGTCATCACTGCTCACCTCCACTAATGGGACATTCGAGCTATGATTGTAAGAGTGCAAACTCACTTGGACTCCCGACGAAGACATGGGCTGCTAAAGGAGTTTTTCGAGGGATAGTCACAGTGCTAGGCCCGAGAGGAGTCGGCCCATGCGGAGTCCACCCAGGGGTAGTCACAGGGGTAGGCCTCTGAGGAGTTGGCTGAGTGGAATCGAAGTCCTTAGAGAGTACAGATCATGACATATCCTCCTACGAGAAGTTCGGTACTCTCCGGATGTTCGACGTGCTGACATGTCTAATTTGGGGGGATTGGACAAACACAGACACAAACACAAAAACAAAAACAAACACAAGAGTGGGTAAGAAACGGAAATACAATTTACTTAAAAGACAATACTTACAATTTATTGAAAAGACAATTTATTACTTGAAACTCAAATTCAATTTACTAAAACTATGAAAACACAATTATTTGTCATAGCTAACTTCACCCAAGATAGCCGAGCAAGTGCTTCGGATACCAATCTTCTCTCCTCGCAATTGGATTATTGTGGGACCATATGTGAAATCTATGAAATTGATTTTAGATAATTTAGTATTTTCATTCTTGATGTAAAATGGTTTAGAACTAGTTACAACGGTCCCCATGGTACAATAAGGATAGACAGTAGTGGTTTCTTTGCAATAGACTCTACCAAACTCTGCCGATGAAAGTGATATTTTTGTTCTTCTTGAGCATTGTGAGCAGGTGCATACTAATGATTTAATTAATCGAATGCTTTCATTTTTTAAGATCAATTGATACATGTTTGTATCTACTTAAGCATAAATTCATATAATTGATGGCATTTGACACCCATCTTCAATATAGGTGGTTTTTCATCCAAATCGTTCTGATCCAAGATGGTGGTACGTGATCCAAGTTGCACTACGAAGTAAACAGAGAAGATAGAGATGTGGATATGGAGATGTCACTACCAATGCCGGATCTAATTGATACAGATGAATCTAGCAAAGAAGATGAAGATCACAATATGAGCCAAGAAGACAATGCACATAATGACATCGTATGAGAGGAAGATGGAGATCACGATATTGAGGAAGAGGATGATGATCAAGAATCACCCGACTTTATTAAAGAAGGGGAATTACAAGATCAAGTCTTAGGTGAATGTACGATGTGAGAGTACAATCATTATATAGGGGATCAACTGGGTATAAAGTTGGAGATAGACTTGTTTGGCATGTAGGAAAGCCATTGATGTAAATGCTCTTGATTGATTTTTTTCATCTCTAACTTGGACATGAATATATGAGCTTCAAAGTTAATGTGCATGCTATTGTATTTTTATTCTTTCAAAGGATCAAACATGTATGAAAAGAAAAAAAAAATTGTCATTGGGAAACACTCTCTATTCAAGGTCGGTATAGGGAAAACACTCTCTATTAAAGGTCGGTATAGGAAAGCTTCACAGAGTCGATATATACCGACCATTACACTTCTGTTATTAGTCAATATATACCGACCTTATGCGTTGGTATATACCAACCATTAACACTTATGTCAAAGGTTGGTATATACCAACATTATTAATCATGCCGTACGCATTGATGATTAGTGCATTGCACATGCTAAACATCGGCGCTTAATCATTGGAACAAGGCCCGTGTGTAGTAGTGTGGGTTATAGAGAGAATAGGCATCTAATCAATTATTGAAAGACAAGAGGGAGTGCAAGCGTTGCCGATGGATTGTCATGAAACATTTTGAGTTGAATGGCATGTTGCTAATGATTTAAAGACACTTAAGTTGTTATATGATTATGGTACACCTACAAATGCAAAATAACATGGCTATTTTGTATGTGTTCTCGATGGATGCAAAAGGACAACTTACAATGTGAGAACAGTATTCTCTGTTGAAACTAAAGGCTAGCCCCCAAGCCTACAACAAGAAGGATTCAAAGTGGGATCCTATCTTACCTATCCTACTAGAGAGTGAACATATGTTTGGACTATGCACGCTCAACAAGTTGCTATACTTGCATCTTGTTTATGCTTGAATTTGATTCCAAAAAAGCATCCACACCTTGCATTCTACAAGCTAAGTTGTTGCTTTTAGAGATGTGATTCCATGGAGGAAAATTGAAACTTAAGGTGGGCAAATAAATGTCCAAAGCATCACAAATCTTCTTGCCAAAGTGTCCATGGGTAGAGAAAAGGCAAGGACATTCTAATCCAACCACAATCTTTACAAAGAAAATGGTACACTATCTCATAGTATCTTGGGTTTGGGAGTACTAGAAAGCTTTGTATGAATGCCCTACCAATAAGGCTTCACATCAAAAAGAGAAACTCTAAGAGCAAAACTATGGCTAAAGCTTGATGAAGTGATTAAATTGATTCGCTAGGGTCAAATGAACGAGATGTATTAGGAAAGGTTCAACATGGCATTGAAAGAATTTGTGTAGTTAATGGTGAAAGCATGGGGGATTTGTAGATTACTCATTACATGGTATTCCTATCACATCACAATGTTTTGCACTTGGTTTATTTTGATTTTTGTTACTAAAATGATGTTTATTCATGTCTATAACATATTCTCTATGCGCATGTCCCATGGTTTGTAGAGAAATAGGGGCCTCTATCCATTTGGTACACACAAGTAGTGGGGAAGTCTTACTATCAAGCTAGGGTAGCCTACTTCAACAACATAAGGCCACCACAAAGGCATCAAAACTTGTAAAATAAATGGCAAGTCATATCAAAAGAACAAAAACATTGTGCTTGGAATCTGAGGAGTTGCACATTGGTTGCAAAGTATAGCTAGACAAGGGAGCAAATGGGTCCATTGAGAATCTAAAACTATGCTTTGATTGTGCATGACTCTTTGATGGATAAAGTGCATGTTTAGATCTCAAAATGTTGTTCTAATTTTCATAAAGATGGACTTGATTACATGGGCATGGAACTATGTGTTTGTGTTTGTGTTTGTAAGTTAGGAGGCAAGGTGGCTAAGGGGGGGACACTCTCGATAAAACCTAATTTAAAAAGAGGGTCTAAAAGTACTTTGAAAAGTCTATATCGGGAACTTTCAAACCCTAAACTCACATTTTCTATGGCAAGACTTAAAAACATAGCCAAACATATTATAGCCTCCAATAGCCTAGAGCAAAAGAAGAAGCCAAGGTTTAAGTTGACACCATGTAAGCCTCATAGATGGGATGAACCTCAATAGAAAGTGGGTGGATCTAATGAGGCAAAGGAGATGATCTTGGAGCAAGATCAAGAATTGCAGGAAAGGGATGACACAAGGGGGAAATTAAGGGCAAACAATCATGTGTGGGCACCGATACAAGCTCCAAACATAAAGGGGCATAGAAAAATAGGCACATAAACACTACAAGGAATCAAAAAATTCCAAACGACTTTCCATAATGTATATTCCTCATGCTCCATTCCAATAATTTCTACATGAGATTGCATATAGATGTGCAGTTTAGTATAGGAACTGTGCGATTACTTTAAGAGGCTACAGAGCAAATGACATTTGAGATGCCAACTTGTGTGTCATCCACACAAAGTGGGTTACTATTATGGACAAAAACTTATCCCTAGCCATAGATTTTTTATATATCTTGCCCTTGGAGGCACCTTGTAGGCTATGTCAATGTAATTTCTCTCATCTAATACAAAATATTTTGATCTTTTCATACATTACCTTGTAAATAATTCATTTTCTATGTTTATCTATGTTGATTTTGATGCATTTCATGATTTTGCATGAAGAAATATAGATTTGCAAGGGATAGATGAAGAAATTTGATCACTGGCATAGAAGGCAAAGTTCATGGTGGTAGCGAGTTCTATCTGAAAACACCAAAACCTACCACGATGCAAAATTGGCCATTCTAGACACCCTCCAAATGGCCAAATTCATTATGTGATGGGTTTTCATGTTTTCATAAACAACATGCGACCCCAATGTACTTTCCCTTCCCTTTCCCTTCTCCACCTTGATTAGATTCCTTTTAAATTTGCGAGAAATGATCATTAGAGTGGCCAAAGTTAGCATAGAGCATCTTCTTCACTGGGAAATTTCATCATAATTTCCTAAATTGAGTTTAAATAGTAGACAAATATCGACAACACTTAAAACACCGAGTAATAAAAAACGATAACAAAATCATGCAAAATGACAAGTCAACTCCATTTTTGGAAAAAAGCCCAAAAAAATGTACATTTTGTCAAAATAAGAGGAACGAAATATACACTTCATGTCAAACATTTTTAAAAACTAGTACTTTTATGAAAAAAGAATGCATAAAATATTACTTACATTTTACTCCAGAACCCAAGAATGTCTAGTATTATCAATTGAAAAAAGAGTTCTCTTCTTTAATTTGAAAAACACAACAAATTACAAAGAAGAAGAAACTCCATTCAACTAAGAGAGTTGTTAGAGCTTTTACATTAAAATACCAATTGTTTTTTGTGCAAGTGCCCATATATTTTTAACTAAAATCGATATATAAGGATTTCTACATTTTATAAATCAGGCATGTCAACACATCGATGAATTCTAATTTTTTTCTTTTATCACGTTGTTTAAGAACCTCTAAATGATATGTTCCCTAAAGTCCATTAGTTGAAAGAATTTTTTATGAATTGACTTCCACATAAGTAACAACATTGCCCTCAGGGATAAGTACACATTTCTAGAGTACTTGTTGTACATAGCATGCTATCTACAAGTTGATAATTCATAAAATGATGTTACTTTAACATCTAATACAATTTGATGAAACACTTTTAGTGCATTGTCTAACAAAACAACTTTTCTTTTTTATACACAATTGATCAAATGGTTGAATTTTAATATATTTTGACATTAAGATGGGTAGGTATATATGGAATCCATGACCATAGAAGAGGTTTATTCAAATGAAGCATGTCTCTAGATTTAGATAGAACCCCAACGGCTCAAATGGTCAAATTGTAAACGGTCTTGATTAGTACAATTTATCATTTACTGTGTTTCGATCTATTGGTTCGATTAAGAGCTCTAGCCTTTGCAAAAATATAACTTTTAGTTTAAAAAGGCTAGATTTGGAAGCATGAGTATCCACAATGTGAGCATACTCCTAGAACATAAAGAACATGATCAAATTCCAACATTGTGGATGGTAGGGCAGGTGTTAAGATCCTATCAAAAGAACTCTGTGATGAATGGGCATGTTCAACATAAGACTTGCTCACCGTACCAAAATACCAACCAAACCATTGGGATTTGTCGATCAAAGCAAGGAGTTAAATGTAGCTTTGAAGGGGTGTTGCAAAAAGAAGGAATTTAAACTATTGACAATGTATCAAAGCATCAAACCCACCTTACCTAGAGATATTGATGACACTTTATCTACCATAACCACAACCAAGCATCCCTTCTACTAATGAAGTAATTCAAACACATAGAAGGTGACACCCAAAATGACATCAACAATTGGATATAAGCATTAACTGCATTGAAGGGCCTTTGTAATGTTTTTCTTAAATTGGTGCAAATGGGAAGCGGATAGAGCTAAAAATACCAATTTGTTTTCCTCCTGACTGAAGGTACCTAATCAAAACATTGTGCGATTCAGCTTTGATCTAGAAAAACAAAAGGAACATCCTATCAAAGTAAGCATCATTTCTATCTTTTGAGGGAATGATGGAAAGCAAGAAGTTAAATCAAAAGAAAGCCCGAATTCAAGCACACATCTTGGAGCTCTCTCAAAACTCAAGTTACGGGCCGAATAAATTCAGGTAGGCATGTTCCCCTAGAGAGCATCCAATAGCGCTTTCCCTGCCTGCATCTATCTCACTCGATAATGATGAATTGCTCTCTTTGAGTGTTGCTAATCCCACACTATTTGCAGCCTTATCTCCTACCACAGTGAGAAAGATTTAATAGCTCTATGTCTAGATGGCCATTAGTTGTTATTGCTAATGCTACCTCTCCAAGCTTTAGGAGGTCACCCTTCAAAACATTACTGTATCTTGTGGCCTAGCATTACTGGCCAAAAGATCTCTACTATAACTTTGTTGAAATTTTTTTTGTGTGAAATCCATATGTATTATATTACAAGAAACTATGAAACTATCCCCCCAAAAAGTGGCAACAAGTGGTTACAACATCAAAAGATCTCATTATCGGACAAAAAAGCAAGATAATCCAAATCTTGTGTATGCAGGCAGTTAAAGAATGATTCCCATAGAGAAGCAGGGAAGAAATAATACACAACATGCACGTGCGCGCACACACATACATGTAAAATATGAGTTGCATTCAAAATATTGGACAATCGAGAATTATTTAACTTTTAGATTTGGCGCTACAACCTACAACTTACGAAGGTTCACACCTTCAAGGTTTAAAGCTCAAATATGAAGGGACATGAACACTAAGACAAGCCATGATAAGTTGTGATAAGAGAGCAATTACCAACAAATATTGATAATGCAACAATGTCTAAATGGATAATGTGACCAAGATATGAGTTTCATTCAAAATATTGGACAATCGAGAATTGATTTAACTTTTAAATTTGGTGCTATAGTCTACAATTGACAAAGGTACACACCTTCAAGGTTTAAAGTTCAAACATGAAGGGACATAAACACTAAGACACACCATGATAAGTTTGACAAAATATGAAGAGGGGAGGAGAGAGGGCACAACTAGAGAGCACACCACAAATGACTAACTGTACACTAGATTTAGTTGAAAATGTAGAATATATACAAACCCTTTTAGGGTTAGGGCATCTAACCCTTTTAGGGTTACGATTAGGACATTTATTCCTAACCCTAACCCTAAAAGGGTTGAAAATGTAGAATACATACAAACCCTTTTACGGTTAGGGTTAGGGCATCTAACCCTTTCCTTTATAGCACTCTATTGGGTTAGTGCTATGCACATATGATCACATATTGTTGAGTGTGGTTTCTCAACACCTTCCCTCAAGATCAACATCATGAAGTAGGCCTTTCCTCAAGATGATGATTCTGGAGAATCGAAAAAAGACTAAGCATTACATTCCATCACACCCCTTTAATGGAAATGTCCTTCCTCAGCGCTAAACCAAGAGCTTGTCGATGCTTCTTGAAAAGCTCTTTACCAAGTGGTTTGGTAAAGATGTCTGCAACATTTTGGAATGCAAGGTTTCAGGTAATGTGATGATGTGAAACCGCATGTGAGTGTAGGGACTACGAGTATGAACTATTTAGGAATTTTTTAGCATGGCTTCGACTAATTGCTTTAGAGTTCTCTCTGCTATGGATGATCTAATCTGCTCTGAACTAGATCTAGACCAACCGTCGAGCGATGAAAGAGCAGCAAATAATTCCTTTTCTTTGTTTGTTTTAGGTGCTAGGTCAGATACGTCGATGTAGAGGCTGATGTGTGTGAAGGAAGTGGATTTGTCACCAAGGCTCAAAAGTGTGTGATACTTGTGTCAAAATGTGCACGTGATGTGACGAGCGCGTAGCACATGATGTGATGAGCATTGATGTGACAAGTGCATAGAGCAAAAAATCCAAGCGAATTTTCTTTTTGGAGTGCCCTCAAGTTCTTCCTGGATCAAGAGATACGGCTTGATCTAGGTGGCGGGGCTAAAAGGGTGAAAATGATGATGTGGTAGGGTGAGTCATATGTAGAGCATGTGTCTAGCAGGGGGTGTGTTTGTGAAGCACTGTGTGATGAGGTGTCACTTGTGTGCACATTGTGCTTGCAGAGGGGTAAGAGTGCTAGGCAGGGGGTGTTGCCACATGGTAGTGCTGAATTGGCAGTGCTAATGTGGCAATGCTATGGCAGATTGATGATTGGACAGGGTGATGTGGCAGAGCTAACTGGTCAACCCTGATGACCTGCCATTTGATGATGTGGACATGTTGATGTGGATGATGACATGGCATTGACAACTGGCAGATGAGGCTCGGGATGCTCACATGGCATGATTTTTTGGATGCTGATGTGGCATCCACCGGGCTACTGCTGATGTGGCAATAGGATAAGCTTGATGATGTGGCAACCAGAGCCTATCTACAGAGTTCCTTGTGGAGGAGGAGCCGCTACTATTGGAGCTCTTTGCAAATCGGTTGCTTGAGGTGTAGAAGGCAGCTGTTGCATACGAGTTGCCAAGAGTGTCGTTTACTAGTGGATGCGGTAGTAGATGGTCACTACATTGATGTGAGTGTTGTGCCTTGGTTGTATGCAACAAGAGCATAGGTCATGGAAGATTGGCTTAAACTACCACATGGCAATTGTCTACAATCTTGCCTACCATGCGACACGACCACGTGGCCTTATGTGGTTAAGAAGCCTATGTGTTGAGGAAGGTAGAAGAAGCTATGGAGCTCGGTGATGGCATTCTAATGTGGCTATAGGCATTGCTTTTGGAGAAGGTGAAGATGATGAAGAAGGCTTACTATGGCATCAAAGTTTCTATTCTATTGAAGTTGCATAGATGTTGCTATTGCAAGGTCATGCCTGTGTCTATCTTTGTTGTATTTTTGCTCTATTTTCCTTTCATCGGGGTTAGTCGCTTGTTTTGTTGCCTGTGTTGTAGTTGTTATGTGTAACCTTGCATTGAGTCTGTGATCCATCTCACTTGGTCTTGCATCTTTTGAGCTTTTTTTTTACCGTTGTTATAGTAGATGATCTGTCTTACTTTGTTTGCCACTTGTTGTCTATCCCGGTCCCCATTGTTGCTACTTGCTAGCATTGATTTACTCAAATAATATGACTAATTCTTCGTTTGCAAGACCATCTTTATGGAGAATTGGTGCACGTTGGACATGGCCCAAAGTTTAAGCCCACATCTTTCTCTTCCATTTCTGTGATACTACTGCCTTGTTGACCTTGTTGACATTTCCCTACCTAACTCATTGTCTTGATCTCCTCTTTGAACCATCTTTCTGGCGCTCTCTCCTGGTTCCCCTGTCAAGCCATCAGAAACTAATGTCTTGTGACAAAAAATTATTGTCACCAATACTGTTTTCTAAAATTTGCTCCATAGCTCATAATATCTTTATTGAAAAAAATCAATAGTTGATATCATTTGGGCACTTTGCAGTGTGCATAATGAATCAGTCCTTGTTTTGTGCCTAGCTTGATCACTTCTTTTTCATTTTCTCTAGTGCTCCATGATTTATTGGTTGCTTATCCACATATTGTTCATCCAAGAATAATAAGCTCCCTATATTGGATTCTTGTGTGCTAATGAGAATCTCTCTTGGCCTTGCACAGTGTATATCCATGTAGACCAAGACTCACACTTGCCATAAATAAAACTCCCACGTGCTCTTGTCCTAGTAATGTGGACACACATAATGTAGCAATAATATGGAAAAGAGTTATAGTAAGGTGGAGATATACAATGTATCAATAATATAGAAAATAGTTATAGCAGGGGGAATAGTTGTAGTAAGGTGAGCATATGCCAAAGACTCTTTATGCGTGTGTGTGAGAGAGGCCATAGAGGAAGTATGACTTCGGCAAATTTTTCTATGCTAGGGGTTGCTCCGTGTAGAATTGATCATTCCTAGAGCAAATGTATAGGAAGAGGGAAGGCCTTCAATCAGATCCAGTTGAATACACAATTGAAAGATTCCCCCTTGGTTTAATGAGCTACATCTTCTCTACCCCCAATATCACCCCCGATTAGTAGTAGAGGTTTGGTACCTGATTGCACAAAGATAGAGGCAAGTCTGGAAGCTCAAACTAGTCAAGGGCTAAGGTTGATCTAGGCTTGTCTAGTAAGAAGTTAGGAAACCAACTCTCTAGATATAAAGGTTGGTTTGTTTCTTATTGTCCAAGGACCTTGGTGGTGAACTTTGGTCCCCATTTTAGCAGATAGTCTCGAAGAAATATCCTTACCTCAAGAATATGAAGAATCAAATTAATCATGAATGAGGGGAGGAGGTTTCAATACTTTTTTTTGCAAGAAAACTTTCTATGTATATTAATATATGAGGGAAAAGAAAAAAGAAAATTCTTCACAATTACAAAGATACTCTGCAACCTTCCATTTTCCAACAAACAACCCGTGCGTTATCCAAATTTAAAGCTTTAAAAGCCAGTCTTAAAGAGCCTTGCAACTCAGGATAGCAACCCCCATACTTAAACTTCTTTTAAAAAATATCCCTCTCCAAATATAATCGATAACAATAACCCTAATGACCTACCACACGTTCCAGAATTCTTCATTCATACCACCCTTGTCGCCTAGAAGTGCACACTTCCATTTAAAAGGAAAGAAGAACTGCATCAAACTAAACCATTGTATCACTCTTCTCCACACCTGTAGAGCAGTTGGGCAATCCCACAGTACATGTTTGACACTCTCCTCATAAGACTTGCAGAAAACACAAAAGGGAAAATTTTTGGGGTACCATTTAGTCCTCTAGTCTTCATGGGCATTTTACCAATCAATACCCTCCACAATAACAGATAGTGCTTGAAACAAGGCTTGGCTCCCCACACTCGTTCCAGTCTTCTCACCTAGGCTTTCACTCTATCCTTGGGAGCATACTTCTTCCAGCTAGCACACTTATCCTTATCATTTGAAGAGCATTTACTGAGCTCTTTACTAGTAGTATTCACAAAACCCATCAAATCCCCTCTATAAGCACACACCTCATTAATGGGCTAGTCATTTCTAATGTTATTTAATAGCATCTTGATTATCACCCATTGAGCATATGACAAAGCAAACGTCTGGCAGAAACTTCTTCTCTCTTCCACGTATGCCCACCTGGATCCCATATACTTCTGAAGCTAATCAACCCTTTCTCACAGATGTTTTTAAACTGAATAGATGCATTCACCATTGGTTCAAAGAGACCTCTATATGCCCAATCAGAAAGCCGGATTGACTTGCTAAGAGAGGCATCCCCCTACAATTGACCAGTGCCTAGCCAAGTAAAATCCTTAAAATTGGCTTTCCATTTAGCAACCATCTTACTGAGAACTTCAAACTGGGGAGTTTTGATATCATATTTGCACATAATTATGTCTTGCCATGGAGCCTTAACTCCCCTGAGACCATTCAACTCAATCAAATTTTTGGCAATTATTGCCCAAGGCTAATTGCAGCAGTGAAGCTCGAGGAACCATTTGACAATCATTTTCCTGCATTTGTGTATCATCCCCTCTACTAGTCTAAGCCCACCCTCTTTCTTACTGGCCACCATTTAGCTCCAATCAATGGCATGCCATTGATCTCTCCAAATGAATTTCCTTATAGATCTATCCATCTTCATTAGTGAACTATCAAAAAATGGAAGAGCAAAGATCACATACATAGAGATGGACATCAGAGCATGTTTAGCAACAACAATTTAGCTTTTTCCCACGATGTAAATTTGTTGAGAATTTTATCGAACACCATTCAAATTTATATTTGACACTAACTGCAAATCGACTGTGAAGACCAATCAGGTAAGGCATCCCATCCCAGGCAAACTGCAGTGGTCTTGTTTTGGTTAATTTTGGAATCTAGACCACATAAAATTCCTCAAACACCACTTGAAAATTCTTTATATTCTCCTTCCTTCCAACTAAGACACTAGAATTATCATCTACACAAAATTGAGTGCAAAACTTAGATCCATCTAGCAGAGGCATCCCCTTAATGTATCCTCGATTCTGCTAGTAGTCCAATTGATAGAGAAGAGGCTCAGCCACAATGGCAAAGTGCAAAGGAGCCAGAGGGCATCCTTGCCTAATAGACCTCTTTAGAGCAAAAGAGCTTTTTAAATACCCATTAAGAGAAAGCCTGGCAAATGCATTAGAGAACAAACTTTTGTCGTAGCACAAAAATCTTGACCAAACCCCAATTTCTCCATAGTTGCGATGATAAAATTCCAACTAATTCTGTCATATGCTTTCTCAAGGTCTAAATTTAGGGGCATCCTTGCCTAATAGACCTTTTTAGAGCAAAATATATTTTCAAATACCCATTAAGAGAAAGCCTGGCAAATGCATTAGAGAACAAACTTTTGTCATAGCACAAAAACCTTGACCAAACCCCAATTTCTCCATAGTTGCGATGATAAAATTCCAACTAATTCTGTCATATACTTTCTCAAGGTCTAAATTCAACAAAACAGGCTTCTCATTGCGCAACACAAAATAGTCAATAGCAAGAGTCACATTCGTAACAGCATCCTATATATTTCTCTTGAATATAAATCCATACTATTTGGCATGTATAATTACGTTCAAGATGAATATTACCCTATTAGCCATAGCTTTTGCCATGACTTTGTATACATAGCTCAACGTAGTGAGTAACCTCTAGTGCCTAGGCAAAAGACCTGTTCTGTCCCTTAGCAATAAGTTTAACAATACCATTGTTAATATTTTTTGGCATATAGCCCTTATGAAGGCAGTGATTTATTAGAGTAGTCATATCCTTGCCACAGACATACCAGAAATGCTGGTAAAATTCAATAGGGAAACCGTCAACAGGCTCGGGTGATTTCCCTTTGGCCATAGAAAATACATTATATTTAATATCATCCATGAGAAAGGGCTCTGCAAGAGAGTAGCTTCATATGGCATAACACTTCTTTGCATTTTACTAAGAAAGTCTTTAAACCTCAATCTGTAGTCAGGCGACACTTGGGGTATTGCATGACCATTTCTCCTTTCTCCTTTATAACCGAATCAATATCCTCCAGTAGCCTTTTCTATTTTATGGTGTAAAATAAGAAAGAAGATGGCTTGTCTCCATCCTGCATTCATTTTAAAACCACTTTTATCTTGAGTGCAGCATATATAGATTGTTCAAGTCTTCTTAGAAACAACTCAACAATGCTGGAAGCATATCTTCCTCGGGGGGATTCTTTCTTGATTCTTTAAAAGCATTCCCTCACCCAAGAAGCCTCCTTCTCTTGTGTCCTCAAGAACCTTTGGCTATAGCAATTGATGCTTTGATACATGCCTCCCACTTCAAGAAGAAGTCATGTACGGAAATCCGTACGGAAAAAAGGATCGTACACGTACGGATGCAAAGGTGATCTTGATCAATGTCCACTGACAGCCGTAGTACTCTCTTGGACTCAGCGCCATTCGCTTGCATGGACTATCGCTTCCCGAGATTGATCTTTTGGAGATCCTTTCTAAGCATAATAGACCAACCGGATCGATTGCACTCCTTGTAAATGTAGCTACATCGGCCAACGAGCCAGAGGTGCATGTCATGTTAGCGTCATTCACCTCCATGCGTGTCTTAAGGAACTTTCTCAAATCCTCAACCTCAATTCTAGAACTACCAGTTTCTCCTTCAGCACATCTCCTGTCAACATGTATATTGTCAGTTAGAACTCAGAGTCCATCAAACTCAGTTAACTAGACTAACGGACGAGAAGAACGAGAGGGACAACTCGACGCTTCCCTCCATCCGAGGAGGTTTCAATCTTGATAGGGACACAATTGATTAACTCATAACAAGATTAATGATGAAAAGTTGAATATGATGGTAAAGCTTTTTATGTACTTATGAGTATTTTCTTCTCTCTCTTACATCTATTCTACCTGCTACCCACTGACCCAAACAAAAACATTGAGGTGTTTTTGACATGTGGAAGAAGAGTTTAGAAAATGTTGCTAGGCGCTACCCTTGGACTCATAGACTGTCCCGTGTGAGCTACCACAAGCTCTTTGACTATTACCCTTGGACTCTTAGATGCTCTTGGATTGCCACCATCAGCTCTTGGACTACCACCCTTTGACCCTTGGACTAATAATGGCACACATATACACATGCATGAACTACACATATACACATGCATTGTGTACACAACACACATATACACACATGTATACATGCACACCAAAACACACATACATACACACGCATACATACACATGTGCACTCACACATACATACACACGCATGTGCACTCACACATACATACACATCCATGTGCACTCACAAATGCACATATGTGCATGCATACACACATGCATACGTATGTGTGCATGCACACCCCATACACATGCAAGTGTACATATAGGCATGGGTGTGCACACGTGTGGGCGCGTGCATGCATGCGCACATACACAGATACGTGTGTGTAAGCATAGACATACATGTGTACACAACACACACATTAGAAGGGGATGAAGTGTGTGTGCAAACACAAAAATTGTCACACATGCACATAAACAAACATGTAAGTGTGTGCATGTACACACGCGTGTGCACACAGAGAGAGGTGGCACATATGCATGTGCGCTCAGGCACACATAGGTGCATATGCATGCACATACACATACACATACACATGCACTTACACACACATAGGTGCATATGCATGCACATACACATACACTTACACACACATAGGTGCATATGCATGCACATACACATGTAGATGCACAAATGCACATACACACTTAGATGAACTTACACACACACACACACACACATACATATATAGTTCTCACTTGATCAAATAATCATGCAATCATTATAATGTGGCAGCATGGAGGAGGTTCCATAGGAGGAGGAGAGAGGGGAAATGAAGACATTAGGGCAGGAGAGTGGAGGATTAATGTGGGGCGTTAAGGGAAGAGAGGGGCTGATAAGTATGTGAGAGAGCATAATGAATGATGGGAAACTGGTTGTTTTCTTTTTCTTTCCTTTGTGTGAGAGGGGTGTTGGCGGTGGTTGATTGAGAGAGCAGAGCTTTTGGCGAACGAAAATTAAGTTGTGAAACAAACCGCGATCGATCCATCGATTGCCGAAAAGCAAGGAAGCCGAAGCAGGAGAGCGACCATGGCAACAACAGCAGCAGCCGCCAACGCCAACGGAGCATCCCCCTTCATCCCCATGCTTGACTCCCTTCCTCCCCCCGCTCGATCGCACAAACGTCCCCCCCGTGCTTGTACCGCTCGTACTCCCTCCCGCTTGGCTCCCTTGGCCCCTTCCATCGAACGCCCCGTCCCCCGTAAACCCCCCGGTCCTTCCCCCTCCGACCCTGATCCGCCCTCCCCTATGCTCCTTTCCTCCCCCCCCCCCCCCGCCCAGAAGCACCGTTGGCAATTGCGCTCCACGTGGGAGCTTGCTTCCGTAATTCACTTCTTCAATGTGAGTACTGTTTCTACTGGCACCCCGCCCTTTCCGCTGAGCGAGATCGCAGCTGCCCATTTTCGGTCTCTTCCCTTTTCGCTTCGATCCTTGGCGTTATTCAAATATGAGACGCAAAACGAAACACAGATCGCACACTGCGATCTTTTTGAGTCCGTTGCTCGCGACGGGGAACCAATTTGTTTGCGACGTCGGTCTGAGTGTAGGACGAGGATGCGATCTCGACACTAGGAAAAGTTAGGGCTTTTTGAGTTGTGAATTTTGGGAACTTCTTAGTGATGGTGACAGCCAGCCATTTTGAGGGGATGCAGGTCTTCCGTCCGATTTTACATTTCAAATTTGACTTTTCTATCGAGGAACTAGAAAGCGCAATACTCTCTCCAAACGCTTTACTGGA
This sequence comes from Dipteris shenzhenensis, assembly GCF_047967505.1. NCBI lineage: Eukaryota > Viridiplantae > Streptophyta > Polypodiopsida > Gleicheniales > Dipteridaceae > Dipteris > Dipteris shenzhenensis. The sequence goes on from NC_141610.1 coordinate 14,163,347, forward strand.
CGACATCCACATCGCTCTGTTAAAGGTGCGTATCTATCACAAATTTTTTTATCGTAGGACGTTGCGATCTGCACCCGTTTTTTCCATGCTGTGTACTACCTGGTACTCACCCTGACATTTTATTGTACTCGTCTTCCATCTGCACGAGAATCCACTGCTGTGTGTATCGTGTTTTATTGTTGGAAAGGAGTAGTCGCATTGTTGCTTCTATTGAGTTACTGATATACTCGCAGGCGATTCCACCTATAAGCAGAGCCCCTCTAGGTCGGGAAACGTGGGTAACGGTGCTTTGTAAGAAGTTGAAGGAACGGTGGCATTGGGTACGCATCAGATTGTCGTCCTTCGTTGATGTCTGCGTTTGTGCTTATTTGGGCATCATGACTTACTGCTCAATCAACTTAGCTATATCGGAAACAGAGAGGTGTTGATCATGTTTTCTCTTGCTGTAGGTTGCTGAGGGTCCTTTTCCGTTGATACCTTATCATGGGTGAGTCATTTCAACCTCGGTTCTTCATTTAATTGTCTTTGTCTTCAAATGCCAATCCACTTTTTCCATTGTGACAGTGAGGAGATTGCAACTTACAAGGAACTTGGTCCGGATATTCGTGTTATAATTCTGAAAGCTCTCTGTGAGGTCCGTCTTGATGTAAGTCTCTCTCTCTCTCTCTCTCTCTCTCCCTGTATTATGAATAGACGTTGTGGGCTTGGTCATGACTTTTGTTTATACCCGCTTTTTACACTGATGACATGGGATGTCATAGTAGCTAGTCCTGCTATGTGTGATGGAGTTTATGGTTTCTACCTTGTGAGTGACTATCATGAGATTGAAACTGCACACTGTGTTGTGTTTTCGGAGGATAAGGTTGGGCATGTTCCTAGAGTCATCTAGATATGTATGACTTTTGTTCCATATCTTTAGAACATCCAATATAATCCTGCAAGAGTGGGAGTAGATACTGCGTTTCCTCTGTTTCTTGCAGTTGTATTTTCATGCCCGCTATTCTGGTTTTTTAGGTCTGATGAAATGTTTCAACGACTGCTACCACTAAGTGATTTGCTGTAATTTATGGGTTGTCTCGTTCTTCCAGCTCATAATGGTATAAAGTACTCAAGTGTATGTAGCTTATATAATCGCTTTAATGCTCACAGTCGTTCTATCATATTGGGCTTTGTGGTCATGTCCCTTTCCCTTTCTCTTGCAAGCACACAATATAGTGAATAGCCGAAGAAATGCCACATAGATTGCATCTCCTACAGTCTTTTGGAGGTGTGCATGTTCCAGGTGTTCTCCCTCTGGGTGATCTGTTGTCTTAAAATTGGATCTTCCTTCTTATTTTGGCTTTTCACCGCTAAGGGTTCTTTTATTGGAAGGTTTTATAAGAGCCTCTTTAAACGTGGGTCCACTGCCCCAGGTTTTGTTTTATTTCTTGATGCTGATTTTCTTCCAACAGCTCACTGGGACACAAATGTCCAGGCCTTTGCACAGTTCTTATTAATGAGTTTAGGTCTACTGAGAAATGTTAAGGGTGCTTAGAATCACTAGAATGGAGACAATTCGGAGAACTAGGTTTCGATTGTTTACAAAGGAATCGAACAGGACGGGGAAACTTAGGATTGGGGGCACTATTTGGCTTTTCAGAGGATTTTTACAAGCATTCCACAGGAATGGTAGCTTTTCAGACCACCACATGCCTTTGTAAACACTTCTTGGGAGATTTTGGCGAGCATAGCAGCATGGGATATTCAGAGATCTAGAGGCACAGAGGCTTTAGATGGTTCTGGCACACACATTGGTCAGTATTTGGATAGACACAGTACAGATGGCCATTTGGGGGGGTCTTCACGGGCAGCCTCTACCAGGAGTACTACCTTCTTGGCATTTTCAGCATCAGCCTTGGATTTTCTCTAGGTCTCTTATGGGAATTTGATTTTGCTCTATGTTTTGTTTTCTCATGCTGTGTTCTTCCCTTCAGCTTTGCTCTGGGAGTTTCTTTCATACTTAATTGAAGTCTTTTCTTTGCAAGAAATAAAATAGAAATAAATCAGTATGTGGCTTCATGTTCAATCTAATGATAGAATCAGCTTCACCATCACCATGTATTCCCTCATTTTCCTCTTTGTGATGCATGCATCTTTAGAGGCTGATCTCTTTCCTATAACCAACAAAATAATAGGTCTTTAAGATCTACTCTTATGAAAAAGAAAAGGCTCGTAAATTGATTAAAGCCTTGGACATAATTCTGTCAACTGAATGACAGGCATCCCTCAGAGAGTTCATCCACTTCTTATGAAATGAGCGGAATTTTGTACTAGAGAGCTACAATCATCAATGTCAGAACCTATTATGCCAATCTTGATTTTCCAAGCTTGTTATCAAAGTCAAGCGTGTGTGCAAGACAGCAGGACAAGCAGGATTTCAAAGAATATGAAAACCACAAAAAGGGCAGTAAACACTCTTTTGGAGAAGACAGCAAGGCTAATAATGGGAACTTTGTTGAGGACTCGAGAAGATTTTGGAAGAAACTACATGCAAAAAAATCTCAAGCCAAGGAGGTGACGTCGTTGGACATGAAAGGTTTTGCTAAGAGGATTATATTAGAGGGAGTGGAAGAAGTAAACAAGCCGTAAGCTTCTCTAGTAGACACTCGGTTTTTTAGCGTACAGGAGATGGATAAAGGTATCAAACATCTAGCAAACGCAGAAGGGTATGAGAGGGCTGAAATGATTAAATGGTGGGAGAAACTTCAACCACAATGATCACAAATATGCTCGATAGGGCAAGTAATTAAATGTAACAAAACGTTTCAATACACAAGGGCAAAGAACTGCAGGATGATCATGTTAAGATGTTTAATGGCAAAGCTATATGGGACTCTTTTGAGCAGAAATTAAACCAGGGAATAAAAGAAAATAATGTGAGAGCTCAACCCCAAGCTCGATTGAGGCATTCAGCAGTAGATCAATGTCAGTGATAGAGGAACCTCAATTTTCAAGGAAAAGGAAACTCTCTTCTATTGCTTCGTGGATTTTAAGAAAGCGTTTGACACAGTGCCCACATAGAAGGCTGAAGCTATGAGAGAGAATGGTAGCTTTGAAGATACCAAAGGATATAAGAGACAGCACAGCTATTTAGATCTGTCACATGAAATTGCTATTTCACGCCCCTTCCTCTTACGTCTCTAACATTTCTCGTGTCTTATATTAAAACCTCTATTTATACCTCTCCCCACCCTAGGTTTCTATTCCCTGGTTCTTTTGAAAACCTTTAGTCTCCCCATTTGATAATCTCTTCAGTTCTGTGATACTATCTAACACAGCCTTTAGCATTGCATACATGCAAACAATCCAAGAAAGAATGCAAGGATCGCTTAGAAATAGGCTCAAACTTGCTGTCCTAGAGTGCTTGGATTACGTGCTGAGCTTGATGTTTGTCCTGGGAGGAGGGCTATTTGGATGACTGAGGGTGTGGAGGATGCTGCCATGAGAGATGCTCTTGTCAGACCTGTAGGGGCCACCATCCCTTGAGTCGAACGAGTACTATCAAACTCTAGCCGGTAAAGAAGAGATGAAGAAAGGGAGTGAAGAGTATGGTTGAAGGAGGCTACAATAATGAGAGAGGAAGGAAGGAAAGGCAAGGACCAGGGAGGTTTTTCTTGTGGGGGAATGAGAGAAGGAAAGAAAGATGAAAGAGGGGAGGGAGAGGGATGTTGCTCACATAACAGCTGGTGAAATGCCTTGGCCTGGGTGGGGAAAAATGGACAGCCCTTGCAAAAAATGGGCTGAAGCTTAGCCAAATGAAAGAAGCGACGAGGCTGATATGGCGAGCATATGGACCTACACAGACAACAACTCGGATACATTTGTGTGTAGAGGACAGTTCTTGTTAAACTGCAACTTGTAAAAATAAATTACATTGACAATCTTAATGAAAATGGGGTATTTGTCAGTTGTACAAACACTGGAGTGAATTTTACAAATTTTGTCAGTGTTATACTCACAAAATTGTCTGTTGCGCTTTAATGTTCCCGTTTTCCTTTCTTGTTCTGCAGCAAGATGATGTGCGATCCTTTATTGATGACACCTTAAAGCAAGGAGCCCCTTATTCTACCTTTAGAAAGGAGAGAATGGGTATTGATATGCAGGGAACAACGTATTGGTAAGTTTTAGGATTTTTGGGAATGTTGCTTTACTTTGGGGTGTCAGCATATTTTGATCTTCCAACTAATTCTTGATTATGGAACACATTTTAGGTATGAAAACGATCCCGTTGCAGGACAGAGGTTATACAGAGAGCTACGAAGGGGTGATAATAAAGTGAAGTTTAAGCTTCGGGGTCGCTTAATGCCCCCTCCTGCTACATGCCATTGGGAGATGCTGGCAACAAATTTGGATGAATTTCAAACAGTCGCGGTAAGCATTAGCTATCACAAGCATGAAATGGAAATTGTTGCTTCGATGTAGGTACAGACAATGAGATTTTCATCTGTGAGTAATGCAGGAGAAACTGTCTTCAAGTAGAAACAGGATGGAAGTTAGCATTGGTAGGAGGATATTCAATGATATAGTTCCAGATCTGAAAGATCTTCAAAAGGTATTGTGAAATGGTATTGATTTCAGCTTTGCAATTATTTAAGTTGTACATCTCTCCACTTGGGTTCTCTCTTACATGTTTGAGTAATTTTCATATCTAGAAGTTCAAATGTAAAATTGAAAGTCACAATTTTGGCCCTTTGAAGTCCATGTACATACAATAATGAGAAAAATATAACGGAAGCTGAAAAGCATGTTATTGTTTAAGGACGTTTTATGCTGGGGTGTATCATCCGTGTCTTTGAGCACCTACCTGTCTATTGTGCACATAGATTATACGTATGTAAAAACATACCTACTTATGGTTTTACTTAAAAACCGGATCGGTTGTTAATGAAGCAGCTACTACAAGTGTCATTAAGAGGGGTATTTAATGAACTGTTCAATGAGTAAACTGTTTATAAACGAGCTATTCAATTATTAAAGCAGAAATTTTATCTAGGAGGTTTCAATAGTATCAGAGCATGTTGGTTTGCCCAAGAGACTCCGCGGGTCTTTAGAAACCCAGTATAGCTGCTTATGCTTGGGCACTGATGACGACATAAGTGTTGCTTTGCTTGCTAAGTATGTCTTCCTTTTGTTTTTCATAAAAGTTTTTGTTTACCTCTTTTTTCTTCTCTTTCATATTCTCTTTTATTTTCTCTTTTATTTTCTGTGTAGATTTTTGATCTTTAGAACAACAAAAAATCTAAATTTGTATGATTGGACTTATTCTAGTCTTACAAAGGTATATATAGATATATATAGGTTTCAATAGTATCAGAGCATGTTGGTTTTGATTCCAAGACTGTTCCTTCTATGGTCTAGTTCAACCTTGATTATTACTGAAGACCCAAAATCTTTAGCCTATGCTTTGATATCACTTTCTCTTGAGTCTTCATTGTTTGGTTGAGAATATAGTTTTTTCAACTTAAGGAGTACTCTTATTTCAGTTTGCAATAGAATTTGGTACAAGTCAATAAAAGGAAAATAATGCAAATAGGATACCATAGTCTTAATCACACTTGGTACCTTGAGAGGATACTTTTCCTTAGTCATTTAGTCAACCAAGGGAGCTATATATTGTAAGTAGGCCTAGGACATTTGTCCTAATTTACTAATGAGATGTGGAAACATCAAGATGGTCTTCTCTCTTTCAATTGATAATTAAGAAATGGAGAAATTTTCTATGCAGTCTTCGATAATGATATTCCAGGTTAATATCAATCCAATATCACCTACATGGTTGGGCACGCATTTTCCTTGTTTCTCACCATGCATAATGCATCTATGACAAAATACATGCATCGGGGTCTGTCTATCATATGTGCATGTCTCTAATGGGTACGATACTTTGCACATGCTTTAATATAACCAAATTTAAGGCTTTGCACATGCTTTAATATAACCAAATTTAAGGCTTGTGATAAGTAGCATGTCCATCATATATCATTTTCATGGTTGGACATGTATTTCTCCTTATTTTTTTTCACCACACGTCATGCAGGAGTGATGCAAAAGGGTGTGTCTGTCATAATTTTCTATGTCTAGTGGGTATTGTACTTTGTACAAGTTTTAATCTCACCCACTTTAAGGCCATGAAAAGTATCATTCCTATCCAATATCATTTGCATGGTTGGGCACGCATGTTTCCTTGAATAGTATTTATTTCCACTAGTACTATGACGTTTGGTATCCATCTTACTTCTACTAGATAAGAGAAAGATGGAATAGAATTGGAAATTACTTTTCTTAAGGCACATTTTGAAATAGGTTGTGATTGAACATCCTTGATACGAGAAATTTAAAAAGTCTTACATTAAGGAGTTTTCTATGAAAGTTGTCTTTTCTACTCCTAGATCGTTGATATTTCTTTAAATCAATCTTTTTAGAATAGAAAACCAGAAGAGGTGCTCATTTGGTGAGCAACAATGGGGAAAAGCCTCTGTGTACAAGAGAAAGTAGAAGAGGTTTTGCTATATCCAATTTTCAAGATGAGACCTGTTATGAAATACAAAGTCCCTAAAACTCATCTTTTTAATTCATTTTTGTTGAAATAGAGTTTCTCTTTATCATGCATATAGGTACTAGTTGTCTATGCCTGGTGTTTGAGGATAGATCCCTAGTGTTAGGGTTATGGGTTGTCTTACTTATGAATTCTTCCAAATATTTAAAGCTCCTAATAAATGTCTTGAGAAGCATTTTTATTTAAAGTCAAGTGCCCATGCACGAGATGCCAAACGTATTTTGAGGTTTGTTTATTTTCTTGGAGTTTAAATATTCAAACAAGGCTTACCAAGAATTTGTGGGTAGTTTCATTGCCTCTCCACAAAGCATAAGCACATGTGGTCATGCTTTGGATCAAGCTACTCCTCTTCAACATTGGAAGATAAATTCAATACACTTTTAAAAAAGAGATATATGATGATAAATATTGTGCATGCCAATGTAATAAAGAAACTTGGAAGCATTGGATATAAGTGAGGAAATGTATTGACTTAAGGATCAAGCTAGATTGCTCTACTTGTGATGTTGGAGTATGTGCCAATCCCCTTGTGTAGTGTGCACTTGATGGAAAATGGCAAAGGGTAAAAATGGCGCGAAGGCGTTGAACGACATATGCCATTGGGGGCTTGAAATAGCCCCATAATTAAATGTGTAGTTGGTTAATACTTGAATATATGGGCAGATTGGAAACACCTCTAGAGTATCCCTCTCGGGACTTTTTGGGAGACTCTAGAGGACTGAGTGGCTCAGAAGCCATGGGAACGGTGCATTTATGACCCCTACTAGTATTTGGTTGGTTGCCTATGTCTTGGCCCTATCAGTGGTATTAGAGCTACAGTGGAACTGCTCATGGACTATGTGTGATTGTTTGTCATGCGGCTAATGCGTGGCAGTTGCCTCTTCTAGACTGTCTATTGCAAAGGCGTCGTGTCCCTGGCAATGATTAAGTGCGACTTTGATTCAGTAGCGGCTGCTTGCACTAGCGGCTCATTTGGTGTGACGCCAAGTTTGGTGTCCACTTATCGAAGTCACACAATGCATTTAAGAGTAAATATCTGATGAGCCAAAATTCTAAGATTTTTAGAAAGAATCGAGATGATATACCCATGCAAGTCTCATATATATTGTTGGTAGTGAACAAACCCATTTTATTGCAGCTATCTTTAGTGCTAATGATATTTTACCAAAAATAAGTATAGGGGCAAAATATTTTGTGATGGTATTTTGCATCAGTACATTTTTAATTTTCAAGAATGTGAACTTCGATTAAGTATGACCAAAATACAAAAATCCAAGATAAAATTCTATAAGAGTCATGTACAGAGAATAGGGGGGTACTTGGGCTGCTAGGTTGGCACGGGTCTCTCCCCTTCACAACAGTTTGCTTTTGTGTTGAAGAGTGTCAATTTGGAATTCAGCTAGACTTTACTCCCTTAGAGGGTGATAGTTGTACTACTGGCCATGGCCTAGTTGTTCGTGCCACTCTAGGAAATGTGTCACTCGGGTCAAAAGGACTATAATGAATTTCTTGTGGAGTGGGCTAGATGGTTCGGCAGACACCAGAGTTAGGGTCGCCTGGGAGACTTTGATTTGTAGTGCAAGGCCTTGCTTTGCAAGGTTGGGGTTAGGCGGCTTTTGCCAAGACAGGAGCCTTGAAAAAAATTTCATTCATTGCATATAGTCTTGCTCTTCTTCCATGGGTGGGGATTGGATGTCTAGTAGCATGTGGATTAATACATCAGCGCATCTTAGGATTCCTTCCTCCCCTCTTATGGTTGCCATCTTGAAAGCTTGGGGCAGCTTCAAGAGTAATCTTCGGAGAGTTTCCCCCTCCTCTCTAGAAGAGATTGATAGGCAACCTATCATGTGCAATGATAGCATACTCGATGATCATGGTAGACCTCTTTGTACTTCTCGTTGCATGTAGTCGTCCATCCACATTGCCCTGGGTTCATGGAGGGTTTGGCTCTAAGGAGGTGTCTTCATAAAATATTCATAATGGGATCTCAAGGATTGGGAATGGAATGATGCAAGGAACCGTGAGAAGAGCCTTCCATTCTTTTACTACACGGTTAGCAATGCCAGGAGGTTTCAGCTTAATTTTAGGGGTTGGAAGCCTACTAGAGCTCCTCATTGGGAGAATTTTCAGATTTATGCAAACTCATACAAATCCTTTTGGAGAAGACCTTGGAAATCCTTCAAGAATAGAGAAATTATTCGCCTTTCTATTCATGGAGGGGTTGTAGTGCACTTGTGGAGGTCCATGTTTGGGTCAAGCCCTACTTGCCCTGATGCCTTTCTATTGAGGAGTCCATCCAACATTGTTTATGGGATTGCAGACAGGTGACGTTTATCTGAAAGGGGATTGCTAGCCTTGTAAGTACTTTTGTTTCCTCCCCCTTCTTCACGACCTGGGGGTTGGGGCTTGGTGGCTTGGCTCTCTCTTTCAGGGCCTCTGGTCTTTTATGAAAGGCGTGACTCTTCTCAAGCTCTTTCGGTTAGACGGCATTTAGTTGAGTCATGCTCTATGGATGATGTTCCTCTCTCTCCTTATAGACTTGCACATGTCTCGGTGGATACTTTTTGGGAGATTTTAGCGAGCATTTTAGCATAGTATATTTGGAGATCCATATGCATAGAGGCTCTTGATGGCCACCGTTAACACACATTGGCTAGAATTTAGACAGATGCTGTACACACTTTGGTGGCGATTTGGGTGAGCATGCAAGGGTCTTCCTTGGATTCTTATGTTGTGGGATCCACACCAAAGGTTTCTTTCTAGGTGTACACCAGGAGTCATTGTGGTGGAAGAGCTAGAAGAACATGGAAATCTGTTTGTTGCAGTAGGATTTTAGAGTGTCTCCAAAAGTGAGTTTGCATGGTAGTGTAATACAAAGGTGCCCTAGTGTGCTGTCTGGGCAGAATGTGTGCACATGATAGAATGAATGCCTTTAAAAACATATTTCCTTGCTAATCAAGTGAATAGATTGAAATTTGATCCGTTAAACGTTTAAACAGAAGAGCTCTTCCAAACTCTTCTAGTTAACGCCACGAACACTAACTTCTTTGACTCCATATAAGCCATCAATTTTTGGTAATTATACTTATTAAGCAATCTAATACCAACCAAAAGCAATCTAATACCAACCTACAACACAAATTTTTGCCACGAGAATGCTAACTTGATAACTAGGTGGTAAATCATGAGTTAGCATTGCTATAGTTTTTTTGAGAAATGGTGCAACTACATTGCTCTAGGTTGTTCTTGTAGTTGAACTCAGAATGATACCTATTTGGTGAATCACCTTTTTGGTAGGCAGTGCTGTCATATGTATTGTGGTTTATGAACAATGACGAACGGTGGGTGGAGTTGTAGCTTGAGTTAAAATGTAGATACTATGGCCTCTTCATAGGGGGACATGGAACTTTTGATGTACTCGTGTGTGACACTCTAGAAATTAGCACTCTTTGGATATCTGCTGAGTCAAGAATTGGAGGCATATTGGGCCGGCTCTAGTATGAGCAAGCATATGGTCTCGGGAATGTCTCAATTCCTTCACTATATGTGAAGGAGGCTTTCACTTAAAAGTTTCCTCTTATAGTGGGATTTGGGCGTCTCAAGAATCATCATGTAGATGCAGTTCAGGATTGAGGGAGGCTGAAACAAGGCCAAAGCAATAGCTCTCAAGAACGGCTGTAGTTAAATGTGACTGATTCTTTGCATCATTTGGAAAACTTGATTCTTATATTTCTATCTTTGCAAAGTTTTTAATTCCAGCATATCCACGTCAAGCATCTTGATGCGTCTGACCCTGCCCTTCCCAATGGAAGTATCATGGAACATTCAAGTTCATTGAATGGATTCAAAAGATCATACATTTTTTTCTTTGGTAGTTGATGTTCATTTGAGCCTTAGATCATTAGAAACTAGAATGATCTTTTTCACATTCCTGTCACTGTAATCTTGCTCCTTAGATTTAGTCTGCTTGAGAGCGATTGAAAGTTGTGCCAAGTTAACGCCAGAAGTGAAGGATATCACGACCCCTGAGGAGCGATCTCAACTACACGGTAAGGACCCATACCTCGGTACTTAAGCTTACATTTAGTATTGCGGCTGCTATATAGGAGCGCCAAATCTCCTTCTGCCAGGTCCTTGTTCGCGATCGAACCACTTTTTACATCGGGCCTTTTCTACTCAGAGAGAGTAGGCTGCACGCAACTCTTGTCTCTTCTAACTTTTTGAGGTTGACTAGCCGTTCAACTAGCGTGTTTTCTGTGAGTCTTTCTTTTACGGCAAGATGGAGGCTAGGCTCTACATACTCCATTGGCATTACTGCCTCCACCCGAAAGGCTAACTTGAAGGGGGTACAATGTGTTGCCACTTTGTAGGAGGTCTTGTAGGCCCATAACGCTGCTATGAGCTTATGCTCCCAGTCAGTACGATTGGCTTCTACCGTACATGTGATGATCTTACAGCATGTTTTGTTGGAGCTCTCGGCCAAGCCATTTGCTCTAGGGTAGTATGGCATTGACTTTCTATAAATTATCATAAATTCACTTGTATAGGTTTTTTGTGTAAGGCAGGTTTATCTAGAATTGTGGGAAAAGTAGACTAACTTTTGTTGCGGTAATTTGTATTGCAACAGAAGAAAGAGCGTGCACTGAAAAAGCAGCAAAAGCAGGCGCTTCTCCTTGATAGCTATTTTAATACTGGCGGATTAGCTGTTGGACGCTCAAGGCGTGAACGCAAGCCTGTCACTTATACTTTTGGTAAGGAGTTGTTTTTATGTGGTTTTATGTTCAATGTGCATTGATCTACCTCATGGTAGTTTGCCATGTATGGAAGTAATGTTTCAAAGCATGAATTGGATCTATTCAGTTGTGAATTGAAAACATATGTGATGTGTAACAGTTTAGGCTTGGTGGGACATCAATGTTTCATCGTATTGCAAGTTTTTAAAAAGCCAATGAGCAAGTTATGCTTGGGTGGTGATGAACTGCTGCTTTGCGTACTCAGCTTCTAGTGGTCATGATCCCAAAAACTGTGTGATATACTCAGTAAATCATGTTTTGAGTTCAGCAATCTTACCTTTTGTGGGGCGATGTATTCTCAAAGGTGATGGATACCAAGAGTGTGAAAGAGTGCGCGCACCTCCCCCATCTATCCTCTAGGGCTCACTGTGTGTGTGTGTGTCGTGTGTTGTGTGTGTGAGTGTGTGTGTGAATCTTTTGATATCGTAATTGCATGTCCCCTCTTTGGGGACTGCTTCTTGTAATATATATATATATATATATATATATATATATAGAGAGAGAGAGAGAGAGAGAGAGAGAGAGAGATGGTCCAAAGCAACTTCCTTCTTTATTTCCCCCCCCCCCCCCCCCAAAAAAAAAAAAACAAAAAAAGTGTGCGCGTGCGTGCATGCGCGTCTGCCTGTCAGACTTTGTTCTTGACTGCTCTGCTCAATAATCCTTTAGAAAGGAATATGAGTGAGACTTTTGAGACCCTGAATTACCATGCGTTTGTGAGTAAAGTTAAACTTAGGTGCAAGCAGCCTTTGTGAAGATTCCTTGCAGGCCATGCATGGTTGGAACACTAGTGCAATCGGTTCCCGACTGCTCCTACCGTTAAAAAAACCTTAGAAAGGAACACGAGTGCAACTATTGAGACCTTGAATTACCAGGTGGTCTTGAGTAAGGGCAAACTCAGGCGCAAGCAGCCTTTGTGAAGATCCCCTGCAGGCCTTGCATGGTTGAAACACTTGTGCCAGAGAAATCCTGGTGCGTGCACCATGGGAATGTCATAGAGGACTGGTTGCTTGGATGGAAGTCTAGGTCCACAATGGACTTGCTTGAGTCTAAATGTTTGGATCTGAATGTTGGATTGACCCTTCTTGGTAAGTTTGATTATGGAATAGGCTTCCCCAGGTCCTCATGTTGATGTAATTATCCTGTCTTGACCAAAGGCTAAATTGGGTAGATAAAGTGCCTAGTTTGCTACCAAGAGTTGCCTAGCTAGACAGTCTTAATGTACTCTAGTGGTACAATCTTCTGTACTGCATTCCAAAATTAGGAGCCATGTCTTTTTTGCTTTGGAACCCCAGATTCCTCAAGGCATCATTGCTCTGATCCAAGCAAAGATTGTAACATTGCTCGTGTTTGCTCTTTCTGTAGATAAGGATGAGTGAGTTCTAGTTTAGCAGCAATGGCTCTGTTAGTCTATAAAAGGGTCCCACTAATTGTAAATACTTCAGTATTTAGTGTTATTAGGCTTTCATGAGGGCTTGCCTCGTGGCACCGCTGTTGTATTATCCCATATACAAATAAGTGCTGGCCCACTTTCCTAGACCTATGAAAGGGGTACATGCAATACTTTACAGATTCCATTCTTTGATTGTTAGGTACTTTCAAGCATGAGCCTTACTAGCTGTACATGCAAGAAGGATTAAATCTAGCATTAGCTAGCCAGCACCATGGGGGAGGTCATGTCCCATGCCCTCTTCTTAGTAAGAGTGAACTCTCCCCCTTTTGTACCTCTATATCTGCTATTCCTGCTATCTAGTTTCACCGTTTTCCTAAACGGTTACTGTTAGCAGCCTTTAGTAGAAGTCTTGTTTCAACTGGTATCAAAGCATATTTTGAGCCAGATCATAGGGATTTTGAGGTTCATTTGCTCTGAAATTAGGAGCATGCCATCTTCAGCCCAAGGCCTGCCTCTGTGCGAAAATTCCAGGGACCTTGTTCTGCCACGTGCCACCCATTTAGACGGTCAAATTATTAAAGTGCTCAGATTTTGGGAATTTTTGCATCAATGGAGAGCTCTCGACTTGAATTAAATCTAGGAGCCCATCTCCAGACTTCAGAGTCAGTCATCTTCCAGGTCACCCCGTCTTAACTCTAAGCCTAATTTTGAAGTTTTCATGACAGTAATGTTGGAGCAGCAGGAACAAATGATGGAGAAGCAGAGTAAGTTGATCCAGCAACTGTTGGACCAGCAATAGCAGATAATTGGTCAATTTATTGATGCATTGACTATAGGGACTTGAATAAATGACTATAAAAACAGATTTCCCATCTCTAGGGTGGATGATTTGTTGGATGAACGAAAGGGATCTCGTAACTATTCTAAGATGGGCCTAGGTCAGGATACCATCAAATAAGGATCAAGAAAGGTGATGAATATTAAACTGCTCTCAGGACAGAAAGAGGACATTGTGAATTCAAAGTGATGCCTTTTGGGCTCACTAATGCCACTAATGCCCTTACTATCTTCTAGTATTTGATGAACCTAATAAGCATGTGGCCCAAGCGTTAGAGATTCTCAGAATGCATCAACTTTATGCCATGTCTTCTGAGTGTACATTCATGTACAAGGTGGAGTACCTGGGTTATATCATTACGCCTGAAGGTATTTCAGTGGATCTTTTGATTAAGCTATGGCCAACTCCTTAAACACTTACTCAGTTGAGAGGATTTCTTGGTTTGACATCATTTTAGATATCAGGCACTATACCAAATGAGCAGGGTGGTTCCCTCCTGCTCAGTCAGCCTTTGAGGATCTCAAGAGTGCCCTCATATCAGCTCCGATCCTGGTCTGCCCCGATTTTTCAAGGCCATTTCTACTAGAGACAGAGCAAGTGGTAAAGGCATATGAGCGGTTCTCATTATCCCATATACAATTAGGTGCTGGCCCACTTTCCTAGACCCATAAATGGGGGCTCAGCTGTACTTGCAATTCATTCAAGATCAATACACTACAGATTCCATTATATGATTGTTAGGTACTTTCAAGCATCAGCCTTACAGGCTGTGTACATGCAAGAAGGACAAAATCTAGCATCAGCAAGCCACCATCATGGAAGCTATCACGTCCCATGCCCTCTTCTTATAAATAGTGTAGTCTCCCTCTCTTGTATCTCTATTTCTGCTATTACTTTAGGAAAATTGTGAAACTAGATAGGAGTTACTGCTAGCAGCCTTTAGTAGAAGTCTTGTTTCAAAGTTGAAATTGGAGCCACGATTGAGGTTCTTGATCCTTGATGGGCCTTAGATTCATTGACTTATACCATTGATCTTGATCCTTAGAGACTGACTTAATTGTCTCTAGAGCATGGTGAGTCTATGGAGATGCACATGACATCATAAGTATGTGCATTTTCAACATGATAATTCTTCTCAATGGAAGACTCCATCCAATCCAAGCAAGGTCTTTCAAAAGGTTGCTCAGCCCATGTGCTTTGCAAGGAGTGAAACTTTATAGAGTGGGTAAATCTGCACCATAAAAGGAACAGCTCATTGCTATGTCTACATGTGCCCTTCTCCTAGGATGCTATGCAGCTACAAGGCTAGCTTGTACAGATGCTCTCGGGGCTGACAAATTAGTAGCAACACTTGTATGTGCAGACGAAGCTTACACATGTAGTCATGCTAGCACATGTGGGAAAACCTATTACACTTGAGGTGGGAATGCTCGACCTCAAAGATCAAGAATCACAGGTTCTTACCCAAGACAATCCAACCTCTTTGCAAGTGCTTGCAAACATGCGAGCTCCATTGGTGGCACTGAAGGGCAAAGGAAGATTCCCTTTTTCTGAACTCTATAAGTGAGTCTGCACTCAATTTGTACCTCCACACATTTTTGTTAAGATATTTGGTTGCTCTCGATGCTACAAGGAGGGGCAGTGTTAAGAGGTAAAAGTCGGGAGGGGGAGTGTAAAAGGGGGAGCTGCATCTTTTAAGAAGTAAAAGTCGGGAGGGGGAGTGTAAAAGGGGGAGCTGCAAAAAGATGCAGCATAAGGGAAGAGAAGATGATAGAGCTAACATGTGTGTGTGTGAGAGAGAGAGATGGGATCTTCGGGATCTGAAACAGTGTTCCCCTGTTCCAAGAAGGGGGAATGGTGTTCCTGGAGAACTATGTTGTCATATTGTCTTCCAAGAGGATTAAGACAGCTTGAAGCCTGAAGATAGCATCACCATCTCAATGAGTTTTCTGGAATTTGTTGCTTGTAGCTGGTAATGTACAGCATGAGCAATGATGGTGTTGGAGCTCATTTGCAGCTAGTGGCCACATGTTTGAAACTTTATGCAGGCCGGAGTAGCACTAGTATGTTGGATGAATTTTACCCAACAATGTAGAGAGGGATACAGGAAGGAGAGAAGAGGGAGAGAAGTGGGGTACACCACTCGGTTGGGCTGAGCATCCCCTGATGTTTACTCACAGGGGAGCATAGGGACAGAACCAACGAGCAATGCTGAGCAGGAACTTCTGAAGCTCAAATTGGTCCCCTTTTCTTTTCCTAATCTTTTTTTATAAGAATTGGAATCTAGAAATTTGGATGCTGTAAATTTCAAGAATGTTGACATATTTCTGCTGAGTTCATTTATTGAACATAATCCATTTATTGATCATAATCTCTGAGCTACCATATCAGGTCTGATTCCCGAGTTCTTGCCTATTTAATTGCTATTCCTGTACTGGGGTGTTATTGTGCCATGAATGGATCACAGCAGAATGAACTAGAAATAAATATACTTTTCTTTCAAAAAATTAGAAAGATTTTGGCTGTTTCCTTTGTTATTTACAGTTGACTAGTGAATTCTTACACTTGCAGATGATTACGATAAGTCAATAAGTGAAGCCATCAAGATCACCAAGTATGTATCCACTGACAACCATTTTTCGCTTGTTGTAAAGTGATTGATCTTATTAGGAACGTCCAGAGCTTTGGCATGTGAAACTGTCATCTCAAGCCTGTGATTTTTTATTCTGCTTGATGGCACAACAGAAGGAGGCAATCCTCTCCAGAATCATTGATCGCAGACAATAACATGACAAATGGTTTTACAAGGCAGTCAGAGGAGGAAGCAACCGTAAACCATCCAGAGGCTCGCCATGTTACAGAAACTGCCAGTCAGTCAAAACAGAACGAAGACAACTTTTCATCCGATTCAGAATTCTCACCTGATGGACAATTTCGCAGGTAATTTTTCCTGGAACTTTGATCTTGTTGTGTGCTGGTTAAAGTTCCAATTTATGAAGGTGTAGTGGGAATTAAGTGCTGTGCTTGCCCTAGTGAGGTTATTTTAATCTGGAATCTCCTTTACTCATCTAACTGTGCTGGGGATTATTTTCTGATACATTCATGATTTTTTGGGCTTGTGCTTATATGTCAGAAGTAGGCGTCAGCGCAGACCTCAAAGGTACTCGGAGCGTGAATTTGTTGAAGCTGTGTCTGATAATGAAGCTGATGCCTATAGTGAGGATGAGATTGAAGGGGAGGCGGTATATGATGATGATTATGTGCAGAGGAGAAAATCAAGAAAATCTTTAACAAGCTCAGATGGCGATGAAGAATACAGAGGTGATGAAGATGAAGATGAAGATGAAGATGAAGATGACGATGAAGGTGAAGATGACGATGAAGACAATGATGAAGACAATGGTAGTGTTGGCTTCAGTGATGATAGAGATTACATTCATGAACAGCACCGTTTGAGACATGCTGCAAGGGGTAAAAGGAAAGGGGCAAAAGTGAAATCTGTAGAGGAACTTCAGTGGGGTCTTAGACGCAGCAAAAGGACTACCAGAAGCAATGTCGACTATAGCAAATATGATGAGAGTGATATGGAAGGTGATGAATATACAGAGGATATGGGTAGCCCACAAAGGGTAAACCACTTTAGTATTGTTAATCTTGCGAACAGTTTTGAGAACATGGGGGACAGCAATGATTTACAAGAGCTAGGACGTACAGTCCGGCAAGGAGATAGTAATGACTTGGAGGGAGAAGATCAACATGACTCCAAGGAGTTTCACAAAGGTGGGGTATATAGACCGTCCAATGGAGTGAAAAATGATTTGCATGCTGATACAAAATCCGGAAATAAGCTGCGCCGATATTTGGATCTAAATGTGGCTGCTCCTATGGGTGGTGGACATGATGATAGCTCCGCTGGTTTTAGTAGGGGCCAGAATGGTTCGTTAATTTTGGCTACAGATGGTGAAAGCAACGATGATGATGATTCATCTTGTGAAAGTCCTAAAGCCCTAGGTGATGGGCCAGTCAGATGAGATCCGAAGCTCTTAACTAGATTTGCTCTTAGCTTCTTTTAGAGTGGCCCTGTATGTATAGCTGCTTTACCAAGGCCCAGATGGCTTGTTCACCTTTATGTAGAACTAAAGCCCTGGTAGATCATGGTAGTGGGTTGATTCATTAAAAGGACACAACTGAAAATCAGGTGTGCAACAACGCTCCCATTGGCTGGAGCATGTATATTTTTTGAAAAGTGAAAAGGAACCTTTTAAAGGTCAGTTGTAATAGCTTTCAAGTCAAGTCTCCAAAGTCTGCACGACAGACAACTCAAGTTGGCTGAAAATGTAAAGCTGAAATTTATTCTGGGAAGTGTACTTTTGTTTGATTATCGATTTTGTTGGAAGATCCAGCTTCATATTGTAGATGACTTACGATAATGATCAGAAGCTTTCCACTCTGCTACAGTTGTAAAATGTCTATTTTTGGTCGTCTTACTTAGAAGATTTGGGGGTTCCCTCTTGTCACATCATCCCGTGTGCAACAATGCTAAACTTATGCACATAACAGACACACATGCATATGCATGTGTGTTTGTCCAAGCACATTCACGGGCCTGCACACACTTGTGCCTTGGTCACTCTTGCTCACGCCTACTTGTCCAATCTTGCATATATCCATGCATACATGCCGCTACACTCTTACCTCATGCTCGTGAACACATACAATTTCTTTTATGGGACAAGCATGTGCATACATGTGTGTGCAAGCAAATGCACATGCACGCACAGCATGCATACATATTCAAGTGTCAAAAATCTGGGTAATCTTGCCTGTTTGGTCAATAGTCAGCTTTAAAAGAATGTGGGTAACAAATGTCTTAAAGAGCCATTCTTTCACACAAACATGAGAGTGTGCCGCACAATTGGGACAAAACAATTGTTGAAGGCTTACATTTCTAGTGTTTTAGACAACGTAGCTGTACTTCTGCAAAAATTGTTTATGGCTTGAGAAACTTGCTAGGTACATGTACAGTTGTACCTACATACATATCTAAGTGCCAAAAATCTTGTCAATTTTCCTTGATTGAGATGGATCCTCAATGGTCGTCTATGAGGAACAAATGTATAAAAGAGCCATTCTTTTAAACAAACATGAGAAGTAGAAGTAGAGTCTATTAACGTCCTCACTTTTGCAACCTTTGTTTATGGCTCGACAAAGTTGCTCTTTTTAACATGGACTCCAAAGAAGAGAGAACCACTAACCCCCTTGGTGTTAAAAAAATCATATGATGAGATTGATCATGATGTAATGTGCGCACGGTCTACATATGATGGTTGCTTTCAAAAGCTTTATGTGGAGTTTACTTGTTGATTTGTGAGTGGAAATGGGCCACTAGGAAGTAATTCTTGATGGTACATCCATCCTATGTCCACTAGCCAAAAATTATTTGTGGCTTTAGTAACTTGGCCTTTGAACATGCACTTAAGTTGAACGCAATGAAAGACCATGAGCACTTCGAGTGTCATCGAAAATTTGTCGATGATCAAGTTATGCCCACGATAAGGTTTGCCTGCAAAAGCTTGTGGAGTTCACACTTGTTGGCTTAGTCTTGCCACAAATGATAAGAGCTCCACAATCCTCGAAAGGGTCTATATGCCTTAAGAGTGTTCCTTTTTAATGGTTGTACTTCGAGCATTAGCCAAGTACTTGGGAGATGAATCTATGGCAAGCTCCACACTTGCTCCATACTCTTGAAGTTTTCTTGAGAACTTTTGCCATCTTGGTTATGTAATTTGTGTACATTCATTGTAGTACTATTTGTTTATTTCCATGCAGACATGCAAAGATGCGTTCTCTTTTGAAAGATTGACCAAGCCTCTTGTAATTCTAAAATTTCACTCATTTATTTTCCTTGCATACTTACCCTTGTGAGGTTTGAGTGACAAAACTTCTCACCTTTTAAGACATTGTACCATTAAGCTTGATATAGTTTTGGTTTAAATAACGAAGCCAAATCAACAATTTTCAATGGGACTTGGTTTTTTTGTTGTTTAAGGTAACTTTTAGACAAGCCTAGGTTAGGCGTTGTTGCAATGCTTTGAAGTTTATATCCTTGTAACAAAGATGATTACACAAGCTTTTATTGGATGGTCTTTTGATATTCAATTACGATTACATTGGATGGTCCTTTGATATTCAATTACAATTACATTTGTGCTAAAACCTCTTGACTTCACACTCTTCCATGCTGTGTCTTTTTGTGCAAGTCGTTGCTCCATTGACTTTCTCATTTCGTCCATCGCTCTAGCACAGTGTTTTGCAAGTTGACCTTAGTAGCACCATCTTTGATGTTGGTTTGTTGGCTTTCTCAAACAACATCGAGGGAGTAGGACACCCTAATCCTTTATATGTATGCAAACAGATGTTGATTGAGAAATAGACAATGGATAAGCGTTTGATAGTATTTATGATAGCATTGATATTGGGATTGGTGATTGGAAATATTATTGGGGGAGTTAAGACACCCTAATATCTTATACATATGCAAACAAGTGCTTGTCGCAATGGACAAGCCTTTGATAATATTTATGATGGCATCAAAATTTGGAGATTAGAGAGGTTATAAGGTGAAGCAAAGAGTACTTTTTTGATAATATGGTAGCTTTTTATACATTTCATGTTCATGTTAGGAAGAATGTGGCATGCGTCTTGTTGGGACATCAAACATCTCACCCAAATGTTTTATTCTCATTATGATAGTCTCCTTTATCTTCGAAGTTGTGTGGCATGACTCAAATTTATAACCTTTGCTTTGTTGGGTTGCTTTGTCAACAAATATTAGCATGATGGGATTATGTTTGAAGGCAAGCAAAGTATAGTATGGGATTGCCAAGATGCAGACAATTTCCCTTAGTGCTCAAATTGTGCTTTGCTTTTGCTTTTGAAATTATGGGGTTTTCCACAAAAAGAGAGATTTTAAGATCTTGAAATCTCATGACAAAGGGCAATGCCTCTTTTCAATTCGAAATCTTCCTCATAAAAATGAGGTGTGTATATTGAAAAATATATAGTCAATGACATTTGCAAATAAGGTAAATAGAAATGTACTTATCTAAAGTTAGAGACTATTGTCTTTTGTAGTATACGGTGAGCAACGATAGAGCATGCATCTAATAGTATGCCTATTTACATGTTTTTTTTTTTGGATGTTCAAGAGTTTGTTACGATAGTCCACCCATCAAAATTGTTAGATGGTGATAGCCATGTTTGAAAAACAGTTCAAATGGTCAATTTGACTTTCTAAATCTTAGTTTAGTGTTGGTGAATGTTAGGTTAAGAAGTTAGTCGAGTATTTCTTAATCGTTGGTTATTGGCCTTGCACACTCGGGATGCTAGGGATCTTAACTTCTTTTTTTATCTTTTAGCTTGTATGACATGACCTTCTTATGATCAAAGTGATCTCTCTCTCTCTCTCTCTCTCTCTCTCTCTCTCTCTCTCTGACCTTTGACCTACACATTTGGAATTGTAATGGTACCCTATAACCATATCCATGTAATTTCTCACAGGACCTCGATGGGCATCTGGTGGCTTCCCTACAAAGGGGGGGCACAATTTATGAGATTCACACCACTAAGACCTTTGAACTACACATTTGGAATTGTAATGGTACCCTGTGACCATATCCATGGAATTTCTCATGGGACCTCGATGGGCATCTGGTGGCTTCCCTACAAAGGGGGGCACGGTTTATGAGATTCACACCCCTAAGACCTTTGACCTACACATTTTGGAACTATAATGGTACCCTATGATCATATCTCATGGAATGAGATATAGCCTTTTATACAGAGACTTATTAGAGCCCAAAGTGCCCTTTGCCCATTGTCAGTTGTGGATACAATCGGGAGAAAGTGTTATGGAATGAGACTCATGAGATAGGTACAGCACTTTGGATAAGGAGAAGTGGACAAATCATCTCTCATTGGGACGATCTCTGTTGAGAGGCGCAATATCCATGTTGGATTTTTGCAAATTTGGATTCGACGCCCTTCTCAAGAGGACTTCTTCATTATTGTATGTGACTTCCATCTTGAGAGACCACACTTTGCTACTTGCAAGGAGGATGAGACTTCACCATACATAGCCCTTTACCTGAACATGATGCATTTCTTGAGTCACGGGGAAGCTCTCCTTATTGGGGATTTCAATGCAAGGATGGGCACACGGCAGGTATTGCTTATCGATTTTTGTGAAAACTCTATCTTTTAGAGGCTGCTGATCTATATGAGGCTGGGATGGCTTGATTCTTTACAACAGAGAGAGAAGAACCAATCACATCCTATGGGCATGCACTCTTCGATTTGGGCAGGATATATGATCTTGTTATTTGTAATGGTCTGGATGGATGGCCCTCCTTAGGTGGTTTCACTTGTTTCCCACATGGGGGGGCTGGGAGGGGGGGGGGGCTCCAATGAGGTTGACTACCTCATGAGATCCCCTCCCTTGAACTTGCTTATTAAATATTTCTTTGTGTCCTATCTCTTTTTTAGTATATCCATCCCTTTTTTTCCCCATAGAAAAGAACTTTCTATTAATGCTTGAGAAACTAACCATACAAATAAGCAATCCCTCAGGTGTGTTGATCATGGGAAACATAATAAAGAAAACCGGCTATTAGGAACCAGCCTATTTCTAGAGAACTGTTCAGAGTGTCTTTAGATAAGTGAAAAACACAAACACATCTCCACTCCTGACAGCAAGGTGCCAGCAGTCGGAGTATAGTCAAAAAGTAATCGGACTACAAAAACTATCACAAGATGTATAAAAAGAACAGAGAGGAAATCTTGCAAAGGTGGTATGTTTCTTGTATATTATGTTTTAGCAGAGAATACATCAACTCAACAACTCAAACTTTCAATAAGAGATGATACAAGGTTTAGAGCTATCCGAGATCAGTTCGATTGTTGTAAGGCAACAGTCAGTTTCAAAATTTAACAGTCATAGTCCAAAACATTATGTGGTGGATCAAGCCACTAAGGAGTGTTGTTAGGGACAATTACAATTGTCCCTACAGTTACAAAATGATCCCACTACTTTGTTCTAGTAACTCCCTCTTATTGGAGGTGTATTTAACCTATCCCATGGTCAGTGTCCACGTGGGTGGAGGCTATGCTTTCAACACTTGGCACTTCCGGTGGAGAGACTTTTTTACAAAAAGTCGGGGACATGAACCCTTTTCTATTGGAAATACTCCTTCAAGTGAACCTTGAAGGTATGTGAAGGATTGAGGTCAATCATTGTTCCCCGGGTAACAACTAGATCTACAGTCTCGGTTTCCTCTTCCTTTTCTTGAGTGTCTTCTGTTGCTTCTGCTGATTCTGGCGCACATGGAATGGCTAGGGGTAGTCTTGACTTCAGTGCTGGCATCTTCTTCAAGCTATTCTACCGTGTGCTTAGTAATCTGTGTCATGAATTTTGCAGGCTTGTTGAAATTTGTAGAAATCCTTGCTTTTCCTATTTCAAAGAGTGTGAGAGGGTCATCCAATGGCATCTACTTCTTCTAGGCATCCTTTGATTTTGCCCTCAGAGTCTCTAGCTCATAGGCCATGGCCTCATAGGCGTAGGCAGCTGATGTGAGCATCATATGGTCGCTTGGCTATAGTAAAGAGTCTGCCCTTCAAGGTATTCCACAACTCCTGGGATGTCCTGACTAGGTGATTCTTCAACTCATAAATTCATATTTGCTAAGGAATATGTTGTCTACCTCATCAGCCATTTCCTTGAGTTGTTGTTCTACACTTTGTAGTGCATGAAGCTGTTGCTTTAACAAAATATTCTCGATTTGAAGGTCATTTTGATTTGCTCCCATATGGTCGAGCTGGACAAAGAATTCGTCCTTCATTTCTTGGAGCCAACCTATCACAGTAGGCATGCAATCCTGTTGTACCTTAACCTGTACTGCCAGCTTTGCAATATGTTTGCTCTGCTGCTCCATAGACTGTGCATATTCTTCCTCAAGTTCTACAAGTTTGGCATGTGCACTGGCAAGCTGTTGCTACATGTCAAACTATTTGAACATGAATTCCTGTACTGCCTCTTTTTCTTTCTGTAATTGTTGGACCTGTTGCTGTAGCTTTGCTTGTTTGTTCTTTTGGTGTTCAAAATACTGTTGGAGTACGAGCAGGGCATTGCCAACTTGCATGCTTGACACCTCTGTCTTTGCGAATGCTAGTGTTTCCTTCACAAGAGTTTTTTGCAAGTCGAGCTTGCGAATTGGGGACAAATTTTCATATGGGGTCTTGGGGGGTGAGTTGAGGAACACCCGGGCCACGTCATCCTCGAGCTTCAGCCATGTTTCCTTTGGCATCATTGCTTTAGCTCGTTGGTTGAGCTTGATCTTTTGGTGGATTTCTATTCCGCTTGCTGAGGGGGCATCTCCTCCTTGGCCAGTGGCATGTCCCAGATTGTATTTGCTAAGGACTTACCATATACCACTTGTAATGCATCATCTTGAGAATATTGTGCCGCTTGCAAGTCTTGCACTATTACATCCTTTAATTGGTCAAATTCTTTGCTATCTTGTAGCTTTGTTCTATCATGTATGTGCTTTCTTCGATCCTCTCTGTATTGTATAATGACATTTGGCACCTCTTCCTTGTTATGTGCTGCAAATTCGAACAATGTTGTAATGAAGGGTGCAATCTTGGAATGTGCATTAGATGTAGTCAAATCCTTCTTTGCTATCTGCCCCATGAGACGTGTGTGCAATAGGTGAGCCCGACTTATGCGTGTGCCCTTCTCGGCTGCGTGGAGTACTATATAGGAATCCCATCTCATTGTGTTTGGCTTTACCAAAAGCTGCATTCTTTCTAGATACCACACCAGTTGTTGGCGGCGGCCTGTATCTTGCACATTACTAACAAAGAAATAATTTTTCTATGTTTCAGGCAGTCCGAATTCCTTGTGCATCTCACTATCTACATTATTTTTGTATGCAACTTCCTCCCTAATTGAAGGCAATTGAAAAACCTCCGAGATAATCTCAGGTGTCACCATGAGATTGTTGCTCAACATACCTCCCGATTTCTAGAAAGCTTCATACTGTGCGAGAGGATCTTGTGGGGCCTTCTAGGATGTCCATGGAAGACTTGCATACTGAAGCAAGCCAATCTTCTTCAACCATTTCTGGTTTTTGCTGAGGTCCAGAGAGACTTTGGAGTTGGCAAAACTGGCCATCACAATCTATTTCTTAAGCGGTGGCTAGGGGGGTTCGTCAGCCTGCTCTGTCTCTTCACTCTCTGTAATAAGACGATCATCTTCTTCCCGTCTGGGCTTGTTCAGGGGCTTTGTCTTGCTGGAGTTAGGGACTTCTTACTGCGACCCATGTCGTCGTCTAGAAAAGCGGCTCTGTGAAGGAGCTCTAGCAACGCCTCTTGTGTTTTGAAAGGCAATGGAGTTGTGAGCCTCAAACTATGCTTCAGAGCCATTTGAAGGGAAGTTTGTGTGGAGAAGCCGTCGTTCATTGGGCTTGTGTGGATATTCACTGGTAGTCTTGCATGTGCCAGACTGGCCGTTTGAAGCGGCGATTGGGTGTGTGTATTATCCACCTCCCATCCCTCCTTGCTTATATGTGTCTTCATCATGCAGTCGGTATGGCGTGCGTCGGTGATGATGCTTTTTCTTGTGGTGAGGGCATCGCTTGTGTGAGCAGCCTTGTCAAATTCTGCATCATGGATTCTGTGTACATACAGGCACTGATGGGTCGGTACGGCTAATCCAGTGTCCTCTGTGAGTCAGCATACTGAGGGTGGAATGAGGTCGGATAGGCGAAGCATAGTCGGACTTTGTTGCGATTGATGTGGAGAAGCAGAGTCGGATTGAATGGTCGCACAGTGGATGGACACTAGATTCGGACGAAAGTTGGACTGGAGTGGGTAGATCAAACACAAGACTGAATACGCGAACAAGATGTCGGACCTCAGTCGATCAAAATTCAAAGAGTCAGAAAAGACATGTGCGATGCGTGTGCAGCGAATCGTAGTCGGATTTGCTTAGTTTGGTCCCTGTTGAAATCGTGGCGGAGTTCTCAGTCGATTTTGTCGAACTTTGGTCGAAAACACGTCAGACCATTGTTGGAGCAGAGCTCGTTGCGGCATCATCTTGTTGTTGCCTTTTTTCACCTGCAAAATCAACTTTGTTTATTGTAGGGTTAGTTGAGCATACTTGAACCGGATTGGAAGTGCGGCAACGTCATCGCTGCATTGTTGGCAGAATCGGGGCGGAATGTAATTGTAGCCATTGTTCATGTGATTGCTTGCTATGATGTTGTACAATGCTGTCACTAAACTCTTCTGACCAGCTTGGCATAATTTGGATTCATTCTATATCTGCTTTGTATGATTGGTACTGTGTCAGTCTTCAGATTGATTCTATGTTGGCAGAACTTAGGATCTACCCCCTTCATATCAGTGTAGTGCCATGCAAAAATATCTTTGTACTACTTCAATAATTCTTTGAGTGCCATTTTAAAAGGTGGAGAGAGATTTGTGCTTACCATAACTGGTTGTGGGTTATCACTGTTTTCCAAGTTCATCTCCTCCAAGTCATCCTGCCTGACCCTGGCACTTTTTTGCATTTGTTCTTTAAATTGTATTTCTGCTTCCATAATTGCTTCATCTGCTAATTTAGAAGTGATATCCTTTGGTGTATCATGTTTGTTTGCATCAGTAGCTTCTGTTGTATTTTTTTCTGTGAAAACCTGATCCGATTGGTTTTCGACTTTGTTTTGTTCTACAACAGTGGGATTTGTGTCAGAATGTTGTATTTGCTGGTTTGGACCTGTATATTGATCAATAATCTTAATAACATCAATTTAAAAAATAGGATATACAGTGGGGTTTCTTCTGAGGAAAATTTATTCTTCATCTTCATCAAAATCTAGAATCATATTGATTCCCGTTGCTTTCCGATGGCTCTATTTTTCTTGGAAAACACCTTCTTGAGGATAGGTTGATCTTGACTTTCTTTTTCCCTTTTCTAATAGTGATTCTCTCTAGGCCCTAGTCTTGCTTGACCTTGGCAGCTCTTAACCATGGCCTACCCAATAGCATTGAGTAAGCAGAATCCTTTTCCTCCATTTGGAGCACTACAAATGTGACTGTGAATGTTAGTCCCATGATTGTAATCTCTTGCCCTCTTAATATTCCAAGAGGTTGAATTCTCCTTTAGTCAACCATCCTCACCTGGAATGGTGCTAGAACCAATTCATTGCAGCAAATTTTTTGAATAAATCCTCTAACACGATATTTGAGAGTGCTCTCAACGGAAGCAAGAACAGAAGAAGGAGAGAGAGAGATAGAGAGCCACACAAGTTTTGGTGGGTGCAGAACCACCCTAATCTTCTTTTTTATTCATTTATATATGTGTTTGAGTATTGTACATAACTGGGGTAAAGGCACAGTGACCTTTAACCCCCACAACTTCCCACTTAAAGGACAATGTGCCTTTAAGGGAGAATAACCAGTGAGCATACTATCCAATCCCATGAATACACGACAATACTCAAATTGCTGACTAGGTAGACTCTTCGTCAGCATATCTGTAGGGTTATCATATGTATGAACCTTGACAAGCTCTATGTGCTTGTCCTCAAGTACCTCCCTGATGAAATGGTACCTGACCTCAATGTGTTTGGTCTTTGCATGAAAGACCGGATTCCATGCTAGCTAAATAGCACTCATGGAATCACTATGCAATGTCGGTACACCTGTATGAATCCCCAAATCTCCTACTAGCCAATCAAGCCATATAGCCTCCTTGCAACCCTCTGTGGCTGCAACATACTCAGCCTCAGTGGTAGACAAAGCAACGCACTTTTGTGCGCAAGACATCCACAACACTGCGCCCTACAAAGGTGAACACATAACCAGAAGTGGATCTCCTACTATCCACATGCCCTACATAGTCTGAATCTGTGTACCCAAGTACACGCATGTCTCCTCTACCAAAGCGGATGCACATCTCCTTGGTACCCTTCATGTACCTCATGATGCACTTAACTGCCTTCCAATGCCTCTTTCTTGGATTAGCCATATACCGACTAACAACTCCCACTGCAAATGCAATGTCTGGTCTAGTAGCTATCATAGCATACATAAGACTCCCAACTGTTGATGCATAAGGAACCTTGGCCATCATGGCCCTCTCCTCATCTGATTTGGGACTATCTGTATGACTCAGTTTCACATATGGAGGCAATGGAGTACTCACTGCCTTCCCCCCCTCCATATTGAAACACTGCAATACTTTTGTAACATACTCCTTCTGTGAAAGCCAAAGGAGTTTCCTACTCCGATCACGCGTGATGCACATACCAAGAATATGACTTGCAAGTCCCAAATCCTTCATATCAAAGGCCTCATGCAACTTGGCCTTTAATGCATCTAGCTCATAAGTATTCTTGCTAGCCAATAACATATCATCCACATATAGTGCCAGGATTATCAAGCTATTATCCTTAGCCCTTTTAGTATAGAGGCAACGATCAATTTCACTCCTTCTAAAACCCTGGGACCGAATGAAAGCATCAAACTTCTGATACCATTCTCTAGGCGCTTGCTTAAGACCATAGAGACTCTTCTTCAGCTTGCAAACTAAATGCTCTTTGCCCTTTTCTTCAAAGCCTTCCGGTTGCACCATGTAAATTTCCTCATGCAAATCCCCATGCAAGAAAGTTGTCTTGACATCCATCTGCATAAGCTCCATATCTTCTGCTGCCACTAGTCCAAGCATGCATCTAAGTGTGGTCATCTTCACAACTGGAGAGAATATCTCATCAAAGTCCACACCCTTCTCTTGCTTGAACCCTTTAGCGACCAAACGGGCCTTGTACCTAGGCACATCATCACCTCTGACCTTCATTTTGTAGACCCATTTACATGGCAATGCTTTCTTTCCATGCGGCAAAGAAACCAAGTCCCAAGTCTTATTCTTCATAAGTGAACTCATCTCTGATTGCATAGCATACTCCCACTTGCGTTGACCCTCGCGCATCATAGCCTCTCTATGTTGCTCATCATTTGCACTCCGGTGGAGTTTACAAACAACTCTGTTTCTGAAAACGTTTTTCAGTCCATGTGTTGGACCCAGTGATTGAGACCACTGTTTCTAAAACCGTCTGTCCCATTACGTTTCGGATGCCCAAAAACCCCTACCTGTCAGTTCTTGCATGATTCGGTGGAGTACTTTCAAAGTTTTAGATCTCTGTGTATTGTTATGCATTTTTCATTCTAAGGTTTTGAAACCTTAGATTTATGCCACATGGCAGTGGATAAGTATTGGCTCCCATTTCTCACTCATCGGTTGAGATTTTGGAGTTCCGGCAGAAGAGAGATATTTGTAGATTTTCTTGCTGAGTTTGATTATGCAATGGCGCCCATGTTTTGAGGCATCTCAAGTTCTATTTTCAGTAGCGGTCTTTTCTATGGGACCATGATTTCTTGAGCATACCTTATGCAGATCACTCTGGTTGCAGTTTGAGCCATGTGCGCTCATTCGTGGTGTGCATTGGGTTGTAGTGGATGATTTATAGGCCATTTGGATGCATTGCGATCCTTATTAGATGTGCTGATAGGCCCAGATTGTCTTGTGGGATGCTATTTTTATGGACGCTTTGCACATGGATGTTATTTTATGCTGAGGGACAGCTTTGACACATTGCAGGTGATGCATTGATAGTGTTATGCTCTCTTGGATGAGATATTATTGATGCATATGCCCATGGATGGTGTTTATGCTTGAGCCATTTGGCACTTATTGGCATTTTGGATTGCCATTGCAGTTGGCATTTTCTTTTGGGCTAGATTTGCTCATATGGATGCATAGTATATGCACATGAGTTAGATGCATCTTTTGATGCTTTGAGCTTTGAGTTTTGGTGATATTTCACTCTATTGTGGCATACACATTTGGGTGCACCTGGTATTTGGTGTGATTTCTCTTTTGCACGTACTAGCATTTGGGATTTTCCTTCATTTGCATCATGGCATCCTCTTCCATGTCTGAAAAGGAGTTTTTCAACATTAAAAAGTTTGATGGGACAAATTTTTCTTTGTGGAAAGAATAGATAAGGGATGTGCTTATTCAAAAGAAGCAGATTAAACCCTTGGCAGGGATTGAAGCTAAGCCTGCAAATATGTCTGAGGATGATTGGAATGAGTTGGATGCATTAGCAAAGTCTACTTTTAGACTTCATCTTGCAGAGTCAATTTATTTCACAGTAGTAAATGAGCAGACTACGGAAGATTTGTGGAAGAAACTATGTGCCACTTATGAGAAGGAAACGGCCTCTAATAAAGTTTACCTCATGAAGAGGTTATTTGAGCTGCAGATGAAGGAAGGGGTCTCCATTGCTTCTCACTTAAATGAAGTCAATATTATTTTCAGCCAGCTTCAGGCTTAGAAGATGAATTTTGATGCGGAGACTAAGGCAATATTTCTCTTATGTTCGTTGCCATTCTCATGGGATACCTTCCGTACAGCTGTTAGTAACTCTACACCTGGTGGAGTACTGAAATTTGATGATGTTGTGGGTAGCTTGTTGGCCGAGGAGATTAGACGGAAGTCTATGGACGGCAACAAGCAGGATGCAGCCTTAAATGTGCAAAGGGGCAGATCACAGTTCAGGGGGAAGTCCCAAGAAAGAGGGAAGTCTCGTAGCAAATCCAAGGCATGAAACATTGAGTGTTACCACTATGGCAAGAAAGGCCATATGAAAAAGGATTGCTACAAGCTGAAAAGAGAGAAAAAGGATAAGAAAAAGAATGCAAATTGGGGTGCAAATCAAAAGGAAGAGAGTCCAAGGGAGGACCAAGGAAAAGTGAAGATCGAGGAGATCAATGCAGTCACACATGATAGTGACAATGACGTTCTCTTCATGTCTAATTTATCTGCAGAGTTGCTTACCACTTCAGATGATGCATATTCCCAGGATTGGATTTTGGATTCTAGTGCTTCATTCCATGTTACTCCCCATAGGGAATGGTTCTCCACTTATGACAGTGGAAAGACAGGTTGTGTGCATCTTGGAAATGACTATGCATGTGACATAGTGGGAGTAGGTGACATAAAGTTTTCTTTTGCAAATGGGTCTGCATTTATTTTAAAACATGTGAGACATGTGCCTAAGTTGACCAAGAGTCTTATTTCAGTGGGTCAACTAGATGATGCTGGTTTTCACACCACTTTTGGCTTTCAGAGTTGGAAAATTCAAAAGGGCTCTATGCTTTTGGCCAGGGGTGCCAAGTGTGGGACTTTGTATCCCTTACATGTATCAGGGGTATTTGATCATGTTGTTGCAATAACCGAGCAGCCAAGCACTTCTTTGTGGCATTGCAGGTTGGGGCACATGAGCCAGAATGGAATGAAACTCTTATGCTGTTTGGGTTATGTATCGCATTTGAGTTTCTCTGATTTTGAATTTTGTGAGCACTATCTCTATGGGAAGTAGACTAAATCAGCCCATAAAAGAAGGGGAAAGAAAGAGTTTGAAAAGCTTGATTTGGTGCATTCAGACGTATGTGGTCCCATGCCTACACGGTCATTAGGCGGGGTTGAATACTATGTGACATTCATTGATGATGCAACTAGGAAAGTGTGGGCTTATGCTATAGCTCGAAAGAGTGATGTGTTCCAAGTATTTCAGAAATGGCTGGCCTTGGTTGAGAATCAGTCAGGTAGAACACTTAAATGCCTACGGACTGACAATGGTGGAGAGTATCTCTCTCATGACTTTCAGCATTTCTGTGATACACGTGGGATTAAGAGGGAGCTCACATCCCCTCGTACTCCAGAACAAAATCCAGTTGCAGAAAAGATGAATCGTACCATTGAAGAAAGGTTGCAATGCATGCTTTCCAATGCATCTTTCTGGTGGTTTTTGGGCTGAGGCAATGAAGACTACAGTGCATGTGTTGATAGACAGCAAGCTGTCCATGCACCAAATGTGCAAGAAATGGTACCACCAAGTACTCCCACAGGTATACAATCAAGGGTAGATGATGGATCATATATTGGTGGAAATGATGAGCCAAATGTGGCTGATATGCAGGTGGGACAGCAAGCTGAAATGCCCTTGAGAAGATCATCTAGAGTGTCTAGGCCGCCTGATAGGTTTGTTCCAGGGGTAGACTATGTGATGCTTACTGATTGCGAGGAGCCTTCTTGCTGTTGTTGAATGTAAGGTGGTACTCTGCCTCTGTAATTGGGGTTGTACCAGCATCTTTCTTTGTCATTATTGTCCTCTTTTGCAGAATTCATATGGAACCTTTTGTTGTTGTGGGGGTGGCTTTAAGCTTTGCAGCTGGTCTTTAATCATCTTCTCCAACTTGGAGATTTTGTCTGCTGTCTTTTTTGCTATGGATTTTTCTTTTAGCTTTTTCTTTTTCTCTTTCTTCCTCATCATCCTCATCATTTTCTGATGAGTCTTCTTCCTCATCTTCAGTATCTTCTTCTGCTTCACTATCTATTGTAACAGGTAGAGATTAGATCCCAAAATCTACCTATTAGTAAACATACGGTATCTTCATGAATGCATTCAGAGCTTTCAAAAGAGAACATATCAACTCAAGATTGAGTGCAATAGAGATGATCAATTGAAGTGAACAACTACATATTTCTTATATTGCAAATGCTTCTGTAACAACAGCATATAAAGTAGGCATAGAACTAGGAAAAATAGAGTCCGATCAACAACACCATATCCGCATTCAGAATATTGCGTGATAGATCCATGAGTCGAATGACTAACTAACTACATATGGCAGTTGCTTGCTAACTTGCAGACGCGCCTCATCAACGGTTGCACAACTAACTCCCATTAAGCTTTTTCCATACATCCTATATCATTGTTAAAGATAAATAGTTCTTAAATATGTTTAGGCTACACTTTCCCACATTGGCACACCCGGTGGAACAATCAGTTTTGTGCCACAAAATTATTGAGATTTGAACCCACTCATTTATCTGCCACTGTAGTGGATCTAGTACAATGGTCTATTGATACTGAACTAGTTGGAATTAATTCATGATCCACATCATAATCTTCATGCTGAACTCCATAAACTGGTCTTCTACTTGATCTTCAAACTGTTCCCGTTCATCCTGTACCTGTTTCTTTGGATCAATAGTGGTCATATCCTCCTCTTTCTTCTATACTACATTGAATAGATCCTCCGAATGGTGGTTGAACATCAGTGTATCTAGGTTTCCACCAGTCAAATCATTAACCACTTTAAAAGTTTGAAGTATTTCTTGTAGTCGTACCAACTCCTCTTGAAAGTCTTTCTTCAGCTCGGACCCGACTGCTACTTTGATTGCTTGGCCCTGGTGCTATATCTTCAGGTACCTACACAAACAAAATCTTAGAAAAAATTTCTACAAAATTAGTACCTTGAAGTGTTGCTGAGGTCGCTTGGGACTATTGCTGAAACTACAACACTTGTTGCTTCAATTCTTGAATCTACTTCTCTTGTTCCTGAACCTTATCCTTCAAGATATTTGCTCTATGAGGAGAAGGCATTTGAGTAGCTCGGTTATCTAGTAGGTCCTGGTTTGGACACCATATGGGAGCCATGTGTGGCTTGATAGCTGGACTGCTTCAAATAGAGTTGACACACCGCCTATTAGATATCAATGCTCCACTCTCATGTAACTACGCGGGAACCAGCTAACTCTACTTGTAAGCCCCCCATATGAGGAGAAGGCATTTGAGTAGCTCGATTATCTGGTAGGTCTTGGTTTGGACACCAGATGGGGGCCATGTGTGGCCTGATGGCTGGACGGAGTTGGCACACTACCATCTAGGCTACATGCAAGTGCTATATTCCTCAGAAGCAAAAGCTTCATAAGGTCTCTGAGCCAAAATAAACAGCCTCTCCTTTAAATTATCCCACACGCCCTGAGATATAACTACTAACTCATTTTTAAGATTGTCCACAACATCTGCTACTATAAATACCCCATCCAAATCTGTCTCTTCTGAAATGTCTTTTAGCTGCTGCTCCAAATTCTGCAATGCCTTTAGTCTTGCTTACAACCATAAGTTATTGGTTTGCAACTCTGTATTGCATTTAGACACTTCCTCCAAAATAATAAAATACGGATCTTGCATCTCCTTTAGCCATTTAGTAACAATAGGAAGACATGCCTACTGTTTTTCTATCTGTTGCATGAGCTTTTGTTGGTCACTTTCCTTCTGCTCTTTATACACCTGAATTTTTTTTTGTAACTATGCCAAGTCTTGTTTAATCTTCTGCATCTCAATGCTTTCCTAGACCTATTGCAACAATTTACAATTTTCTTCCTGTAGATAAAAAATATCAATAGCAACCTGACGTTGGGCTGCCTGCATCTGATTTCCAAAACTTTGTATAATCTCAACTGCATGGTTGAATTGCTCAAATGAAATACTAGACACCAAATTCTTACTTAGACGAGCAGTGTATCCATTGCATCCACACCCTCCATGCTCAGGTCTTGAGACATGGCTAGTCTTTTCTTTAAATCCATCATAGCTCCCTTTCTTACCAAAATTTTTGACTTCATAACAGATTGATCTTTATGTAGCAGCTTCTCCTTGCTCACAATAGGTATATTCCATAAAGTTGAAGATACTGATTTACCAGTCACCATCTCTACTGACTACTGATGATGATAAGTGTATTTGGCTTGTACCAAATCATCAATTGTATTATTAATATTCTCATCTGCATCACCAAACAACTGCTTGCCCTTCTCCTTATGAGATAGAGTTTTCCCCTTTTTAGGAGTAACATGACTGAATAAGGCTGTGACATAAGGAGCGATTCTTGAAAATTGATTCAGAGTGCGAACCTGCTTCTTGGAAATTTTCTGCAACAACTTTGTGCACAACAATGTAGCCCATGACACCTTCTCCCCTTGCTCTGTTGCCACCAAATAAGTGTAATTTTCCTTTGCAATATAGATGAGTAAGGATTCCCAAACTTTGCCATCATCATCTCATCTGAACACTTGTCTAATTGAATCTCTTCCTCATAGTAGGGCAGACGAAAAACTATAGCTATCAACTCTGGTGTGATTCTAACTCCCAAAAAAATCTCTCCCACTGTGCATTGTAATGTTTGGAACTGACTCAAAACTTCGGGATTATCCCGCCACAGCTCCCACGGTAAGCATGCAAAGTCATACAACTTGATCTTCTTCAGCCACGCTTTGTTCATTGTCAAATTGAGAAATACCTTGGATGCTAAAAAACTGACAACTCTCAAGTATCTCCTACTTCTTCGACGTTTGCTTCTTCGGCGGTTCATCCGACTCCGTTTTTGAATCTTCTAAAACATCTAGCAAATCCTCCTCTGGCAGCTTCTCCTCCATTTTCACCCTCTTGCTATTGCATCGCGTAGGTGCTACTTTCGATTTTGGGGCCATCTGTTCACTTGCCATGGCCGATAGCAGATCAAGCTCTGGACACAACCTCGGGAGTTCTTCGTCGTCGTTTTATGAAGATCCACATTCACAAAGGACATCCTCCAAGAAATTTTGGATTGAACACAACTTCGAACAAAAGTTAGAGCAAACTGATTCTAGCAGGGATAAAAATAGCTAAACCTCACACACATCAATTCAAACTTAAGAGAATTTTTATAATGATGAGATGTTACCGACCATAATTGGACTAGACAAACCAACCATGCCGAATATCGCATCAACCTCCTGCATTGGGCATGAAGAATCATCATCGACATGGGTGAAACGTCGCCATTAGTATGGCCAGTACTACCAACGGATTCAGAACTTCAAAACTGGAATCACCGCTCCGCATTCGGATCTTGCATCACTTCAGAATTTCAGAACCGGAATCATCGCTCCGCATTCAGATCTCGCATTACTTTGAAACTTTGGATCTTCAAACCTGCAAGCAGCCACTGAACACAACTTTGCCACCATGCACTACACCACCAAAACCTCTACCACAACCTCCACATAAAGTGTTGGAGCATGATATGGTTTCAACCGATACCCATTGACTGGTTTCGGAATTGCATTCCCATACATATCCTCCAATTTGAATGTTCCCTCTCCTAAGACCTCAATAATCTTGTCAGGACCATTATATCTCAACTTTAGTTTACCAGGATGAGGGCCCAGTTTAGAATTAAACATCAATACCAGATCCCCCTTCCAAAACACCTTAAATTTGATATTCCTATTGACCCATGCTTGTCTCCACTTTTGGATCACATCTAAGATGTATGAGCTAACAACCCGGTCCTCTTCCAACTTCAGCAACTACTAGATCCTATGATGAATCGACTCTTCTAGAGACAATCTGCATTCAGCCGCTATTCGAAGACTTGGTACAATGAACTCCATTGGAACCACAGCTTCACACCCATATACTAGACAAAACAATATCATTCTAGTAGTCACTTTGTATGCTATCCAGAATGCCCATAATGCCGAGTGTAACTTCTGGTCCCAATCAGTTTTGTTCTCTGAAACTGTTCTCTTGAGAATTTTCTTAAATGTCTTATTTGAATTTTCAGCCTGACCATTAGCTTGTGGATAATAAGTAGTGGACTTCTTATGCACAATCATATGTAAACTTGTTAGCTTTTTCATTACTTTGTTTAGAAAATGAACTCCCCGATCCGAAACTATCTCAATTGGACACCCAAATCTAGTCATGATATTACAATATAGAAACTTAGCTGTGCTTGCAGCTCTATTATCCCTCAATGCAATTGCTTCCACCCACTTTGTATAGTAACCTGTAGCCACCAGAATATAATTGTTCCCAGTATACTTGGCAGGTGGTTTGATAGGACCCATAAAGTCAAGCCCCCATTTCTAGAAAGGACCTAGAGGTAGCACAGGTTGGTGTGGCATCCTGTCTGCATCAGTTGGTCTTCCATCTCGCTGACATGGTAAACAAGTCTTAGCAAATTCATGAGCACCTTCAAGACTATGGGCCACCACAAACCGCCGCCTAAAGTATATTTTTGCTAGTGATGTCCCCCGAATAGTGCCCTCCCAAACTTCTAGCATGTGCTTCCATCAACACAGCTTTTCTCTCATAATCGGGGACACACCTCCGGATTGCCTCTCCCCAACTATGACCAAAAATGGTTTACTCTGTAGTACAAATTTCTTCCTCTGATCCCCAGATAATGACTGAGGTACCACCCCATCTGTCAAAAATAGCAACATCCGATCGTAGTAATCATGCCCTTCCTCTCTACTGACAGAAAATAAATGAGCATCAGGTAGATCATCTTGTACCCCCACAGGTTCTTCACCACTCAGCAATCTGCTTAAATAATCTACAACAACATGCTGTTTTCTTGGTGTATGCACAATGTCATAATCACATTCTTGAAGCAAAAGTATCCACCTAGCTAGTCAACCAGACAATTGTGGTTTATTCACCAAATAAATAAGTGCCTGATGATCCACATGTAGTACCACTTTATTTCCCAACAAATAATGTCAAAATTTTTGGAGAGCATACACCATCCCCAATGCTTCCCTTTGAGTCACACTATAATTTTGTTCTGCTTTTGTCATTCTCGTACTTGCATAGTATATAGGCTGAAACCAACCTTTAACAAATTGTTGCATCAACACTGCTCCAATAGCCACATCTGATGCATCCACAAAAATATGAAATGGCAACTTCCAGTTAGGTGGTTTGAGGATGGGTGCTACCACTAACATTTTCTTTAATAGAATGAAAGCCTTCTGTTGTGGTTCTTCCCATGTAAACAATTCCCCCTTCTTGGTAAGCTTTGTTAGAGGTACACAAACATGGGATAGATACCGTAAAAATCTACTATGCCACTTGATTTGCCCAACAAAGCATGATAACTACTTTAAGGTTCTAGGTGTAGGGGCATTCTGAATGACTTCCACTTTTCGTGGGTCTATGGTCATCCCTTCCTTTGAAATTATATGTCCTAGCAAGACACCCCTTTTTACAGTAGAGCAAATGCACATTTCTCTGGGTTTAAACTTGGTCATGCAATTCTACATCTCTTCAAACATAGTCTCAATTGCTGCAAATGCTCATTCTTTTTTTTTAACACAGAAAAATCATCCAGAAAAACTCTGATGAAAGTAGTCAAGTAAGGAGCAAAGACTCCCTGGATCCATTTCTGAAATGTGGGAGGTGCATTCTTAAGACCAAAAGTCATAACATTACTGGCAAAAACTCCCCACTCTATGATAAAAGTTGTCTTCTCTCTATCCTCCAGAGCCATCCTTATTTAATTGTAGCCATAAAACCATCCAAGAAACTATACATTTCATGACCAGCTATAGCATCAAGCATTGTGTCACAAAAAGGTAATGGAAAAGGGTCAGTTATTGTTGCTGCATTTAATTTTCTATAATCAACACATACTCTCAGCTTACCATTCTTCTTAGGTACTATGACTATAGGTGAAAGCCAAGTTACCTTATCAACTAGATAAATGAACCCCACCTTGAGTAGCTTATCAATTTCCTCCTTCACCCTCTGAGCATAGTTTGGATTCATTCTATAGCTTTGTTGAACCACTGGGACAGCATCTTTCTTCAAGTTAATTCTATGTTGGCAAAAAGATGGATCAACTCCTTTCATATCCGTGTAATGACAAGCAAACACATCCTTGAATTCCAATAACAATTTATGCAAAGCTTCAGAAAAGGTTGCATCTAACAAAGCACTAACATGTACCAACTTTGGATCTTGTTCTGTTCCAAGGCTCATCTTAGTTAAATCATCCTCCTAGACTCTCGCACACTTAAGTGATCCTCAAATGCTATTTCGGCTTCAATGATTGCTTGAATGTTAGTTTTAACATAAACTTCTTCCTTCTCCTCATCAACATCCCACTAGTCTGCATAAACTCCATCTGACTTCTTTTCTTTGTCTTCTTCTTGGGCTTCCTTCGGACTGAGATCGGAACTGTGGACATTTGCATTGCTAGAAAACTGCACCTTGAAAGACTCTTGTACTGATCAAGAATACTTAGCACATCCACTTCAAAAATTGGCACAAGAGATGGATTTCTTTTCAGAAACCATTCCTCCTCATCATCCTCCACTTTAGCCACCATGTTAATGCCTTCAGCTGGCCAAGGGCTGAACCCTTTTCGGTACATTTCTTGTTGGAACCATTGCCATCTTGAATTTCTTCTTTCCTTTTATGATAGTCACCCTATCAGCCCCTCAATCCTGCTTGATCTTGGCTACCCAAAACCACGGCCTGCCAAGCAACATCGAATAAGATTGCTCATCTCCCTCCAATCTTAGGACCACAAAACTGACCCTAAACATCAATCCACAAACTCCAATCTATTGATTCCGCAGGACTAGACCCTTCTTTGGTCTGCCATCTTCACCTGAAAAGTGGTTGGTTCTAATTCATTGAGGCAGAATTTCCTATAAAGGTCTTTAGACAAGATGTTCACCCCCAACCCACCATCTAGCAGGACTTTTGGTATCATATGTGACTTATATTCCACCTGAATAAGTGGTACAGTATAATCCACATCCTCTATCTATGCTGCACTCACAGCTGGGTCAACTTCAAAAGACTCTCCCTCTTCCTTTTTTGCCTCCTCCGTTAGTCTCTACATGTCAACTGACAACTTAGCCAACAACTGCATTTTGAATTCTGATATGAGATTAAGAAGTTGATCCAATGTGATATTGAGCAGGCTGTGAAACAATTGTTCTTGTTCCCTTGTAACCTCCTTTTCTAATTCCTTAAGCATGCCAATCCTCTGTTGAGCCTCTTTGCAACTGCCTTTCTTTTTCAAAATGTCTACTTTCTAGCTTTCATCTGGCCTATTAGATACCTCAAGTTGTACTATGCTCCTTTTACTGCTATCAGCCTGATCTTCCTTTGGTTCCACCTCAATCACTGCTGGATTTGCACATTGAGGTTGGACTTTGTTCTCTGCTGGTTGTACTGATACACCCATTTTCCCTTGGGCAGGCATAGGTTGTGTGGTGTCCATCAATGCCCACTTAACCTTTTTCTCTTCATTCACCTTATCCAAGGCTTTAAGAACCTCATGTCGAACTTTCTTTTGCTCATCCCAATCAATTGGGTGTCTGCCATTGGTATTTTTCCCTCCTTTGGGATTAGTCCTTTAGACCTTGTTACAGCCAGTGCTGTCGGATCATTTTGTCCTTCTGACATGTCACTTTCCTGTTGACATCCTGAGTAATCACATAAAACAACCGATACTCGCTCCATACCCTTCTTCTTTTGTGCTTCTATCTGCTTCAATTTTCTTGGTCCTTCCTCTACTCCATTCTGCTCAAGCTTGTATTATCATAGCATTGGCCTTGGTTGGTGGTGGACGAGATGCATTTTGCGTTTGTGATCGTGTCTAGTATTAAACAATTCGGATGCCCCTCTCATTGTGATGTTTACAACAAATTCACATCCTGAACCTTGTCTGTGTCCAGCTTTTCCACAATATGTGCAATTCTATGCATCACTACTTGTATTGGCTTGTCGAGGATTATTTCCCCAATTTTGATATGCTGGCCTTCTCATCTGGTTAGCATTCTCATTTACCCCTACTTGATCAGCAGCTTGCATGTGAGGAGGCAATCACCCCCTATAATTCGGATTGTACCAGCAATTGGCACTGTCATGATTTCGTTCGAGGCAAAACTCACATTGAGCTTTCTCAGATGAACCGGCTTCTGATAGCCCCATACTTTTCAAATGCTTTTTTGTCTTTTTCTCTAGCTTTTCATCCCTTGAGGAAGCTTTTGCCTTTTTCTTTGACTTGGAGCTCCCCTTGGACTTTCCCTTCTTGGATTCCTTTTTTCTTTTTCTCTTAGACTTCATGTCCCCATCATCTGAAGCATCCGAATCATCTTCCTCGAACTCAGATTCTGCATCATCCTCACTCTCGGTGTTAAAGTCTTTGTCTGAATCTGAATCCTCTGCCTCCTTTTTCCCCTTCTTTGGTTTGCTTTTGGTCATACCAAATCTCCGTTCTGCACGTTGTGCCACTGCGACCATGTTGTTGAAGTCATTGGCTCCTGCCAATGTGTCCCTTCCTGCCACAACACTTATCAAATCCTTTTTTAACCCTTTGCAGAACTAATCCCCAAATTGTTCCTCAATTGGTCTCTGTGTGGTGGCTAGCTTCCGGTTCAGATTTTGGAACTTTTGGGCATAGTCTTCTACCAACAGATCCTTTTGTTTCAATTGTCGAAGTTTCTTGAGGATTGCTTCTGGTGTTTTCTCATCGGAATCTTGACAGAAAAGCTTGTTTTAGAGCATCATAGTCTAGAAAGTGATTCATACCATATTGAATGAACCAACTAATGGCCTTGCCTACCAAGATTGCTACCAATTATTCCTTCTTGACTGGATCACCAAGCTGACCTTTGAAACCACTTGCTACCCATTGGGTCTCAAATTGCCCAATGTGACTATCAGGGTCTTCTTTTGTCTTGCCACTGAATTTAGTAGAGCATACTCTGGGGTTCCCGTATATTGACTGTTGGAATGATTGGAACTATTGGTTTTGCTCTCCTTGGTTTGCTCGAGAGTGGATCAAACAATTGCCTTTGCGCTCCTACATACAGCC
This sequence comes from Dipteris shenzhenensis, assembly GCF_047967505.1. Taxonomy (NCBI): domain Eukaryota; kingdom Viridiplantae; phylum Streptophyta; class Polypodiopsida; order Gleicheniales; family Dipteridaceae; genus Dipteris; species Dipteris shenzhenensis. Next base: position 14,204,599 of record NC_141610.1, read on the forward strand.
CAACTGCTGCATGGTATCCAAAAGTTGCCCGAATGAAGGTTTCTGATCAAGACCATGTGAGATTTTTTGCATTAACTGCATCTTGGTATTCTGAACTTCCTCTCGAACTTGTGGAGGGATCCTCACTGGACGTTGTGTTCCCAGGAACCCAGTCTTCATCTTCCGAACTCGGAACGGTTTCATCCAATTCTGGCCGGATGGTTCTCCTACCTCTCCCTGCATTCCAACCGTCTCGGCAGATCCTTCCTCATTTGCATCAAGACGACCCCTTGCTCGGGTCCTTGTAAAGTAGAGACAACTGATATGTCGAAGAGATGGCTCTGTTTCCTCCGTGTCTGACATCCACTACCACTCTCTGCATGAACATTCCGTAAGATTGCTCGACTCTTTATCCCTTCGATCTTTAGGTTAAATTATATGCACCCGCCTCAATGCTCCTTGATTCCCTGGCCAAGAACTCTCGCCTCTTCTGCTGGAAATCACGAATTAATTTCCGCACATTGTTGATAATCTCCTGAAGTGCTTCACAATTCCCAGTGTTCATAGTTGTTTGTTGGAGTTTCCTTAACGACTGGAGAACACGGTAAAGAATATTGATTTCTCTCTGCAAGCATTGAAGGTTCTCGTTCCATCGACTAGACTCTATGCGTGCTTTTTCTACCACATGCACTCCACTTCTACAGCATTTGCACGAAGGAGCCATATGCTCTCTCTTCTCATGCTTGCAATTGAACAATGGCTAATTGCTTTGTAGCGTTGAATTGCTTGTAAGCACAGATTGTGTTGACTTAATCTCTTTGATCACTAACTGTTTCAAGGTTTGATTCAGTCATTCTGCTTGTCCATCCCCTTGGGGGTAGAACACCTACGGCTTCGACATGTTGACTATCTACTTCGTCTTTCAACTCCTTTGCCGCATTCAGTCGAAATGCCCAATTTATTTGTAGGATTTCTAGTGTAACAAGTAGAGACTAGATCCCAAAATCTACCTATTAGTAAACATACGGTATCTTCATGAATGCATTCAGAGCTTCTAAAAGAGAACACATCAATCAAGATAAGTGCAATAGAGATAATCAATTGAAGTGAACAACTACATATTTATTATATTGCAAATGCTTCTGTAACAACAACATATAAAGTAGGCATAGAACTTGGCAAAACAGAGTCCAATCAACAACACCATATCCGCATTCAGAATACTGCATGATAGATCCATGAGTCGAACGACTAACTAACTACATATGGTAGTTGCTTGCTAACTTGTAGATGCGCCTCATCAGCAGTTGCACAACTAACTCCCATTAAGGTTTTTCCATACATCCTATATCATTGTTAAAGATAAATAGTTCTTAAATATGTTTAGGCTACACTCGCCCACATCTGTGTCTGTCTCTTAGTCTGTTTTTGAATCTGAATGTCTTTTCTTTTTTGTCTTCTTGGATCTTGATGCTGTACCAAGTCTTCTCTCTGCTCTCTAGGTAGCTTCCACCATATTGTTAAAATCATGTGCTCCTCCAAGCTGGTCCCTGCCAGCTACTGCAGTTCTCAGCTCCTTATTTAATCCTTTGTAAAAATAGTCTCCCAATTGCTCCTAGGTAGGTCTTTGATTTGCTGTGAGCCTTCTGTTGAGGTTTCTAGACATCTATGAATAGTCCTCAACCATGAGGTCTTTTTGTTTCATTGTTCTCAACTTTTTGAATATGTCCTTTGGTGTTTTTCCTTTCCTAAAATGACTTAAGAAAGCAATCTTTGATTCATCATAAGTGGCAAAATGCGCAATACTATACTACATAAACCAATTCATTGCTTTACCATTGAACGTCGCAGCAAATTGCTCCTTCTTGGTATCATCTGGCACTTGTCCAAATCCACTAGTTGTCCACCTTGTCTTAAATTGCCCAACATGGCTGTCAGGGTCTTGACCTTTCTTGCCGGTAAACTTTGCAGATTTGACCAATGGGTTCTGCATTTTTTGTTGGGCGTGAACTTGAACTTGAACTTTGACAGGCTTCTTTTTCTTCTTCTTTGGAGGTGGTGGGAGGGGGTTGAAATTCAGTTGCTACCTTGCAGTGACAAAGACACTGGCTGCAATATTAATGGCAAGTGTTCTTTGTAGTAATTCATGTGTTGGAGTGCATAGCATTAACCTTTCTAGTTCAGTTTTTGCCTCGTGCACCTCTTGGCTATGTAGGGAATTATCAAAGGAACTTGTCCCACTAGGAATATAATCAGGGTCGTGAAAGATATCCTCTATATCATCTGTTTGGGAAGCAACCTCTACTCGAGCTTTATTCTTTTGTAAAATATGCAATACCAATATGGCGAGGCGATGTTTCCTCTCCGAAGCTATCTGACATGGGCTAGTCTTTCCATGAAAGGAAAAGGAGAGAGGTGTGATTACAGTAGCTTATCGGTTGGCGTCATTGTCAGCTAAGCTTTGCATGCTGCTTTCATAGTGAAACTGTAATGTTGGTGCTATGATCTTCTTTGCCGACCTTGATGTACTGTGCTTGTTTCCGTGTCTTGTTGATGTTGCTGTTGTATGTCGCTATTCCAAAAGGATTCCGGTTGTCAGCTGTTTTTTGCTTCTTGTTGCGTTTGTTTGAGTCTTTCTTAGTGAGTTGCGGCTTGAAGCTTTGAGCCTTTCTAGATTCAAATGATTGCTCCTGCAGCTGATGCTTAATGATAACTATATGGAGCCTCGTCAAATCTCCCTTTGGCGGTTTACAATACGGATGTGGACGTATTGCTAAATTAGTGCTGTGAGGTCCTCCTCTACTAGTGTATTCACTAGGATAGAGTTTCGTGTTTTTTCTAGTCTGGCTATTGTATGTAGTTTACGATGTCATTCATAATCGTTGGCGTATTCACCAGCTTTGTCCATGCAAGTATGGTCCTACGATGCTATTGGAAGCTTCGTTGTTTTCGGAGGTGCGATTTGTATGTTTCTCTGTTATTGTTTCACGTCATAATCAACAATGTCACTTGTTGTGCTATGAGCAAAAATCGGCAATTATGGGTAGGAACGCTAATAGGATTGCCAATAGTGTTCAGAGTGTCTTCAGATAAGTGAAAAACACAAACACATCTCCACTCCTGACAACAAGGTGCCAGTAGTCGGAGTATAGTCAGAAAGTAATCGGACTACAAAAACTATCACTAGATGTATAAAAGAACAGAGAGGAAATCTTGCAAAGGTGGTATGTTTCTTGTATATTATGTTTTAGTAGAGAATACATCAACTCAAACTTTCAACAGGAGCTAATATAAGGTTTATAGCCATCCGAGATCAGTCCGACTATTGTAAGGCAACAGTAAGTTTCAAAATGTAACAGTCATAGTCCAAAACTTTATGTGGTGGATCAGGCCACTAAGGGGTGCTATTAGGGACAGTTACAACTGTCCCTACAGTTACAAAAATGATCCCACTACTTTGTTCTAGTAACTCCCTCTTACCAGAGGTGTATTTAACCTACCCCATGGTCAGTGTCCATGTGGGTAGAGGCTATGCCTTCAACAAGAACCCAGCTCACGGCTTAGGGAATCTCTGAAATAGGGGAAAACAACTAGGGAGGAGGACCGTATAATAAGAAATCGCTAGTGGTGAGAGGAAATATGAAATATACCTATAGGCTATGCCTTCTCCCCATCTTACGATAGACATTACTACCTATCATAGTCTTTCACCTAAGTACTATGCATTCCTTTTCACTTTACTCACATACATCGATCAAATTCTCTTCTTAGAGGATCAAGCCACCTTGATCACTTGCTCTCTCCATGGAGCCACCATACACACTTTCACATACACCACCCATTCCACTCGTCTATAGCCTCTTAAGTGTCCTATAGTAGTTGGTATGATGATGAATGTAAGGTTTTATGTCAGTAACTCAAATTCAAGACTATCATTTTTCGAGTGTCATAGAGACGATATGTGAGTACTGTTGTCTAGTGCAAGCTTTCATTCTCTAGAAAAAGGAGTGAATAAACATTTTGTTTCGTACAACTCTAAGGACTGCTAGCAAAAGTTTCTAGTCCCATCTCCTCTCATGGACACCACACTTTGGCATTCTCATGCAAGTAGGCTATATGATGTCCCTAACCAGCCAACACCCCATGTCTTACACTCACTATGTCCTACTTCTTGCAGACTTTTCACAGCCAATGGTCAAAAAAAAAAACACAGCCCTAAAACTTTACAATGGCTGAGCAAAAGATCATGAGGGCCTATGTTTATATCATTGCATATGGAATAAATACTATGGCTAGCAAAGCTTTTTGATGAAGCGTTTTGCATTGGTTTCATTCACACCTGGACCCTTAACACCATCACTCCCATCCACTAACTAGATGTTCTTGAATAAATGTATGTCTTAATTATTGATAAAAAGTTCTCTGGCACTATGTGGAAGTAATGGAGTCTATGAGAATCTCCTCTCCTACTAGCAAAAGACTTTTAATTGTCCTTTTTCAATCGACTAACACAAAATACTAGGTGCACTCTATATCCTTCTCGCAGGGCCAACTTGTAACCAATTCTACTAATCTTTTGAAGTATTGTGAATGCCCCAAAATACCTCAATGTCAACTTTGGACACTTAGTAATGGAGGGCATCTTCCATGTGAGCATAAGGGCTCAATACCTTAAACTAGGGGCGACATTCCTTATCCTCAAATTAAGGTCGAATATCCTATGGCAGCATTAGGTGACTCATATGCATAGACTATTTTGTAAGATAGAAATGCACACATGACACCTGTGAGAACACATGGAGAGATGGCACAAACTTGCTTCCACTTTCCCAATTCTATAATATTATCCATGGACTAGCCATCCACATGGAAGGGTTGGTTCAAAAGGAAAAGTTAGCTCTAATCCCTCAAATCATATATTATTCATGCCACATCATGTTGCATTCATTTATATTGAACACAATGCCATTTGTCATTTTTGACTAATTACAATGTGCATGCATGCATGTCTGTGTGAGAGAGACAGACAAGGAGGGGAAGGGGGGAAGGCAAGTAGAACAAGCACTTAAAAAAATAAAAACCAACGCCTCAAAAGATGTAACATGAAATAGTGCTAAAAGTACCAAACAAAACTACTTAATAAGAAAAGCTAGTCTCATTAGTAAGTTGTAACGAGGCATAAACATTTTGAATAATCCAAAATCTCTCGAGGAAAGACACTATTTACTAAGCTATAAATTCTTTTATAAAGGAGAAGAATAAGAATCTTTGTGAGCGAGTGTGCTATCTTGAAAGTTGGGCAAGTGGGCTGGCAATGATGAACTGCAGGAGCAGCAGGCTACTACTGGCTAAAAAACAAAGCAAGAAGGGGCTATAAGTAGTTTATTGTAGGTGTTTGCATTTACTATAGAGGATTGCTACAAAAAACATGGGCAAAGGAAGAGGGCTCAAGAGAAGGGGGCTCCAAGGAGGATGGTTCTAGAAGATGGGGAGGGGGACACATGCACTATCCACTAGACATGTGGTAGGGCCACCCAAGGCACATGGGAACCCAATTCTTATTGTAAAACAATAATGTACCATTGGCTTCGATCCCACATGGAAAATCTAAACACATACCTCCAGTTCACAACTTAAGTGCATACATTATTTAACAACAACAATGACCTTGCATCAATCACCAACCTTTGTGAAAGTTTCATTGACAAGATACTACACACCACCTTTCTGTCTTCCTATGTGTAGATAAAAAACCCTTTAGATTTGGAAAGAACATACAAAGTTGTACAACTAAAATTACATGTATACTTAAGTAGATCAAGTACAAAACCTGTCCCAATGGTGTATTGCTTCTGCTATAAACAATAGCTAGGTATGTCACCACTACAAACACTGTCTATTGGTCTAGAACTCCTCCAATCTTTCATGTGCCTCTTTTTAGGCTTCAATAGCTGCTCAAGCATACTACTCAATGCCCTCACTATGCATGCACCTCTAGTTGCTCTATGTTGGTATGCAGGCTCGAGTGCCCTAGAAAGCTATTAGCTGACCTTTCCTATACACCTCTTGATTTCTCTTCAGCTTGCTATTGATATACACACGAGAGTGCCCTTGACTATGAAGACCTTGTGTCATAGGGCTCAAGGTGTGTCAAATACCACTATAATGAATCCCATGGGGTCATTTTTGGCTCCAGATTTTTAGTTATGCCAGGCTACTAGCATTTTGGGGGTGAAAACATACATACCTTCTTGGTGGAGGTCCTTTCGTGAGACTTGAGTTTTGGGTTCCGAGCTAGGAAATGGATTTCGGGTCTCGAGTTTTGGAATGGGTTTTGGGCTGCAGATTCCATGAAATGAATTATGGGTTTCGAGATTATACGGTTTAGGGTACGTGGTTCCAGGGTTCTACATTCCGGGTTCCAAGTTCTAGGTTCCTAGTTTTGGGTTTCTAGTTCAAAATCACCATGAATGCATAGGCACTAATGATGGATTTTCAATCCCTAATTGATGTACGACATGCATTGGTCCCATACATCATATTTTGATCTCCACAGAATGATAATACTCTCTCTCTCTCTCTCTTTCCCTCTAGTTTCCCCTTTCTCCCAATAGTGCATCACTCTTCTAAAACACACTCACCACCTAACATCATTTGCTTAACCTTCTAAGCCATATTTGGAACCAAAGCGCCTAAAAACAATGAGAAGCAAGATAAATTGTTATATTTCAAAGGCCTACATAGGAGCAAAATATTGTTATACAAGTGAGTACAAGTACTCGTGAGCACTGCCTTCAAATTGGTTTTGTCAAAGGAAAACAATTGTTAAGATGACTGGATGATTAATTTGCAACACTTGTGATGGAAACCCGTGCATAGGAACGTCTGAATGATTTGCAAACTCTGTGTGTGTGTGTGAGAGAGAGAGAGAGAGAGAGAGAGAGAGAGATTAAACCAAAATGGAAGGGGGCCACTTGGCAAGAAACTCTATGGGACACTTTTTTTACAAAAGTGTCATACACTTTTTTAGAAAAGTGCAACGGAAGGAATAATTTGGGGTTTTTTTTTTGGGAGTTATAGTGAAATGGAAAGTGCTAATAGCGCCCCCCATGTACTGGGTGGATAGCGCCCCCATATACACTGGGTGAATAGCTGTGGCACATATTTTAGATCCCAAGATCTAAGGGTCTTTGGGAAAAAAAAAGAAGAAGAAAAGGAAACAAAGTTTGGCATATTGTTATCGAGTATATCAAACTCATACCGATCTTCGTCCTGGGGAGACCCTGAAATTTAGATTTCCTTCCAAAATTCATGGTGCTTTGCTAGGTTATGCCAGTTTTTTGATGGATGCCAACGCGCCTTCAATTGCTTACGACACAGTACAACCTCTTGGAGCCTCCCCCTCACAGAACCATGACTTTGAGACCACGGAGAGATTGTCGGAAGACGAAGTTTCCTTCCAAGCTTGCGCCCAGGATAGCTCCATTTTCTCTCTCGCCAGAGACGGTACGCCTGCCGACGGACAAGAGAAAACTTCTGTTGTCTTTCGTAGAATCATTGACGATTTCAACGTCTCTTCCACCATTGTCGACGCCGAGGAAGCTGAGTACCTTTCTCTGAAGACGGACGGAGATGATGGACAAATTGCGCCAACAGAACCGTTTTCCAAGCTTAGAGAGAGGTCGCTCCAGACATTTGCGGATCCTCCTCTCGGTCTAGAACCTCCGCCGTGGTATCGAAGAGGTAGATCAGTGCGCAGTCCTCTACTAGAGCTCCATCAAGGTGAGTCTCGAATTGCTGGTAGGTGCAAATTTGATTGCGTTGATTTTTATATATCCTCAATGAAACGGTCAGGAGTGAAAGGAAAAATGACATTCTTGTTTACGGGTATTAAAAAAAACAAGAATAACTACTTGTGGTACTTCCTCAAATTGTGGATTAGAATTTCACGTGGGAAAAGTACAAAGTTCAATCAAGGATTGGATTTTGTACTCGATATCTACATTACTAATAGCTGCTTCAAAAATGCAATCCATGGGCTTCATCTTCAATACAAACGTCCACATCACTTGCATTTCCTATGTTCTAGAACTATGGGTATCCCTCATTTGGCTGTTTCCCATATCATCTGCCAGCTGCCTTATTCCCATTTTCTCCCTGGCCACGCAGCATAAGTCTTGACGTCGAATGGTTAAAGATGCAAAGGAACCATTATCAAAATATTTTATGGACGATGTTCCATGATCTAGTGGTGTGTGAAAGAAAGAGGAATGAAGGCTATCAGTGACAGGTTGCAAAGGAAATTCGGTGATAAGATCAGTTGGTGAGGAGGCAATAAGCACTCCAGTTTAAAAAAAAAGCAAAGAAAAGTTAGGGAGTCAAAATAACATGGGAGTACAAGTACTCGTGAGCACAGCCTTAGACAGCAATAGAAAGTGGATAACATGTGGCAAAGAAGGGGATGAAAGCTTGAATTAGAAGGGTGAGCGACACCTTTTGAGGGCATTAGTGCTAAAACGCATTTGATGGAGGAAATCATTAAAATGCAACACAATTAAAAATAATCAATTAAGACCCCTCTTAATTATTAATACATATATACTTCCCAAGTCGAAGCATTTTGGGTACCTATTGATAGGATAAAATCTTAGAAATAGTGTACATGCCTTTAGGGGGAGGCATAAGCACAACTCTAATCCTAAGGGGTATGTTTATAAAATACGGCAAAGACTTGAATGATAACTTCAATGACCATGTACTACATTGGAAATGAATGATGGGGTAAATCTTACCATACAAATAATATTATAACATCTCATGAATTTCTTTGCATCCCCCCTAAGGAATTGTTCCAAGCGCTCATGATGGTTGCACCAGTTTTTTTGCATGAGAACCATTTGGTGCTCCCACAAGTCTTTGCATGAGAACCAAAGCAACCTAGTAGATAACCTGCAAGATTCTTTTCCTCTTGATGAGCAGGTTGAATGCTTTTTTGGCCGTTTCTATGTTCTCCCCTTTCTTTGATTTCCTCAGTATGTATGAAAGGCATTGATAGAGCTTGTCAACATATTGCATGTGCTCTTGTTCGTTATGTTTCAGGTCTTCCTCATCTTATTGGCTGCTCCTTGTGTCCTTTTTCAAGCTTGATCTTCTTCTTTCTCCATCCTGTTGCTGTCGCCATTTATGTTCAGCCTTTGCAAACCTTTGCTAAGCATGTAACAAATGATGTCTGTCTTGTGCAATACTTGTAGGGCCATCCTACGGCTGATGAATCAATATACAAATATCCCTTAGAAAGCATCGAGAGCTAGTGACAAGTAGGACTAGCGCTGGAATGTTTTACTCTATCACAAGTACTTGAAAGGGAGCACCTGGCTATTTGGCAATCCACTTGAGAACACATCAGCAAGTCTCAACCAAAGAATATGCTAACAGTACCCGCCCTGGGGATAATCAATCTTTTGACAGGCTGATAGGGGCTCAAGATTAATGTGAAGCACAGAAAGCTCCCAAACACTGTATCAGTCCAACAAGTAGGGGTAGTGCTCCACAATATATGATGTTTCCCATGATGATTCGTGTTCTAATAGGCCCCTCCGTCTGATGTTGTATTCCACCAGCAATTACATGCTCTCTGGTAGCCATTATTTTCACAGACATTTTTACAGATATATAAAATTTCTGGAATTGGAGGAAGATCTGTTATTTGAACCCACATGCGTCGAGTAGGAAAACATGGAACAGATTGTGTACTTTGGCTATACATGGTAGATTCAAGACATATGCAAGCTTCCTTTAGCTCTATATGGCCTATACTTCATTGTGCTAGCTTGGTATAGTGTTGCCCTCTTAAAAGCAGACAGAGACTTAAATAACCTGGGTAAAGCTCATTCCCCTGAGAGAAGTATGCATCCTTGCAGTGTCTGTCTGCATTCCCCTTGGACTGAGCCATGTTTTCCTTACTTTGCTGAACAAGAACATCCATTGTGGGGAGTACATCTTCTAGATCCTCACTGGATAGGCTGGATCTCGTTTGGCTTCCCTCAATGAAGGGAGATTGAGTACACCTTGTAGATCCTCACTGGAGAGGCTGGATCTGGCTATGTTTGATGACTGGGAACTGCTGCTACATAAGAACTAGATATATGGTGGGCTGCCAGGGCAAGGCTATAGCTGTACTGGGTAGTGAGGCTGAATGAGGCCTGAGGGCCCTTGTTTTATACCCTGTTGCTGCCCCATATCTGGTTGACCTGCAGGCGGCTGGCTAAGCAAATGCCTTGTGCCTTCTTGGAAGGCTGAACTGCCCTTAGTCATGGATGATGTAGCAGCCATGCAGGCTGCCACATGGACCTATGTGCTGTTGGATTGCTGCTGTGTCTCCTGTGATTTGTTCTAATCCTGGCTGAGGGTTTGGGAGCCCTTAAGGCTGCCTTGCGGTCAAGTCCCATTTCCTGAAAATGGAAGATAGGTCAGGTCTGCAGCCCTTGCTCACATTCATGTTGGTCTGGAGGCCCGGACATGGTGGACTGAGCATCCAACACCTGACTCAAGGTTTCTGCTTTGTGTGACCTATACCACAGTATCCCTCTCTGGCTAACTCGGTGTCTATCAAATCTGGCCACTGTGTCTCCTGTGGTTTGTTCTAATCCTGGCTGAGGTTTTGGGAGCCCTTAAGGCTGCCTTGTGGTCAAGTCCTGTGACATCCCCTGGAAATGGAAGATAGGGCAAGTCTGCAGCCCTTGCTCACATTCATGTTGGCCTGGAGGCCCGGATATGGTGGACTGAGCGTCCAACATCTGATTCAAGGTTTCTGCTTTGTGTGACCTATACCACCATATCCCTCTCTGGCTAACTCGGTGCCCATCAAATCTGGCCATGCGTCCCACATGGGCTGCCACCTGATCCACTGCCAGAGGTGGGCAGGAGCTCTGGAAAAGGGTCAATCTATTAGGCTGGTACTGCAGAGCTGGTACAGCAACAATACGGAGGATCTGCAGGGCCTGGAAGACAGGAGAACGTGTGTGGTTGCTATGCAGGACTGGGCAGGAGCTGCCACAGAGAGAGATGGTGGTAGGCTGCTGCGGAAGAGGCTGGTACATAGGAGGTGCAGTAGAAGGTGCACTGTTGCAAGTGCAGGAGATTGTCTGTTTGGCTGCAGCAGAGCCAGCAGCACAAAAGCTGCAAAAAAGAGCTTTGTATAGGCATGAACGTGTCGGCAGAACCATTGACCAAGTCGGCTGGCCTGTGGCAGGTTGGTTTGCTGGAGGACCCAGTCTGTGACAGGTCGGGTCAAAGACTGGCTGAGTTGGTGGGTTTACTGACTAAGTTGGCCCGTCAGGGGGCTTCTCAGCCCTCTATAGAAAGTCCCATTGTGGGGGCAGTTCTAGAGCTCAGTCTCTGGGCATTGCACCCTACTCCAGTGTGCATGTCGGCAATTCTATTGGACGGCAGAGGAGACAGCAGCAGAGGTTCTCACATACAGTTCAGACTGGAAGCAGCCCTCATGTCTTGGAGCAAATCTTGGTGCATACCTACAGCCAGTAGGAGAAAATCTGTCTGCAAGAGGGTGTTGTTCAAGGAGCTCGCACGACACAAGGTCACTGAAGCTCATAGAGGAGCACACAACCAAAGGAGTCCAAGGACAGAAGTAGGAGCCTCACCATAGAGCATCCAGGGCAGCGGACTGCTGCATGTTTCTGGATCTCTGGTGAAGCCTTCTGTAAGAGTTTTTGGCTTAGATTTGTGCAATATATTCTCCTTTAGTGCTAGCCTTTGTCACGGCCGATTCTGCTCTTCACGTCCGGTGTGCTGACAGAAACTCAGTATGAAAACCCTTGTATAAATGGATGCTCAAGTATGTGTGGGTGTGCGGATTTGTATTGTGAGAGCATATGTTTATACTATGGTCTACACCCACGGTTGGGCACTAACGACATCAGTGGGGATGTCATAGTAGCTAGTCCTTGCTATGCGTGATGGAGTTTATGGTTTCAACCTTATGAGTGACTATCATGAGGTTGAAGCTGCACACTGTCTTGTTCTTTTACGAGGTTGAGCTTGGGTATGTCCGGAATTCCTCTTGCCATTGGCTTTTGCTGTTGTGGTGGCTTTCTCAGCTCCCTAGAACCCGAAGGTTTCTTGGGGCACTGGGCAGCCACATGCCCTTTCTTGCCACACCTAAAACATTTCCCCTCTTTGCGAAAAATGGTTATCTGCTCAGGGAAAAACTGGGGTTCACCCTTATAGGCTTTTGGTGCTTGGTTTCCCCTCGGCTTCTAAGGCTGAAATTCCCTCTTCTGAGCCTTGGGAAGCTCCTTTTTCTCTGACAGAGGTGTGGCTGGCTTTTTCTTGCCTGCTGTCCCGGCATCAAGGGAAGGCATTGTGGTGGGATCTTGCATATACATTAAGCTCGCCAATGATTTATAATTTTCAGATTTCATGAGCTTTGCCAAATTTTATAAGCTTTAAAATTTCAGATTTCGAGTTGGGTCTGTTACATGGTGGGAGGATTATGGAGCTGATTCCATAGTTAGGGGAAACGGAAACGGAAACGGAAATGGAAATGTTTTGAGATTTTTGGGAGGGCTGAAACGGGGAAATGCCACGTCAGCAAGGGTTTTTTTTAAGAAAAGGGGGTTTTGAGATGAGAACACCCACATTTAGAATGCTACAGCCTACACCCTACCTGTAACTTAAAATATAGTGCATAATACTTACCACAACGTCACTTAGAAGTTAGAACTCAGAACAAGTTACAAATTAGAACTTGGAAGTTAACTTAGAAGGCTGAGAGAGAGGGCTGAAAGAGGGGGCTGAAGGAGGGCTGAAGCCTGAAAGAGAGCTGAAGGAGTGGAGTTTGAGCTTTGAAGGAGGGCTGACAGGGAGTAGATGATGATGGAGGGCTGAAGCAGCATCCATGAGAGAAAGGAGTACAAAGGAGTGAATGGGGCTCAAGGAGGGCTGGAAAACCTTGAGTATGGAGAGAGTATGTATGAGGCTGAAGGAGTGAAACATTGCACAGGAGGCCAAAATCGAAATCAAAATGACCAAAATTGGGTTGGCAGCGGATTTTCGAGACCCTAGACACTTTGTTGTCTGAAACGGGCCATTTCTGTGCCCTGAAACGCAGACTGGCTGAAACGTTTCAGCCAGCCGTTTCAGGGTCCTAAAACGTTTCAGACCCTGAAACACGTTTCAGGATCCAAGCTTCCTTGAAACGGCGTTTCAGGCCTGGTTGGGCTCTGAAACACGTTTCAGCGTAACTGTGGCTGATTCCCCACAGCTGCAATCGCTTGCCATTCGGATTCTCTGCTAGGGTTGTAGCTCCTCCTCTTGTGAGTGCATGTGGAGCAGCTTTGCCCACATCCATACAAAGAAGAGGAACCGTCTCAAAGCAAACAGGGTGAACGATCTTGTCTTTGTTAATGCAAACTTGCGTTTGCTTAACAAGATGAGACAGGAGTACACTCATAGTTGACAGGTTGGTAGATAAATGGTGGCCAAAACTGTCTCTGCAACTGTCTTTTATTTTTTTTCATTGTAACTGGATGGGGTAACTATCTGGTTAGGCTAACCAGACTAGTTGACTCTGGTCTGGTTAGCTGAATAGACTGGTTGATCTGTAACTGGACCCTAACTAAAGTAAGTGAGCTGGTTACACTTAACCGAACTGGTCTGGTTGAGCCAAACTGACTGGACGTCTAACCAGAGTCAAAACTAGACCTGGGTTACACTAACAGCAGGTTTGCCACATCACCGCCTGCTGCCCATCTGCCACATGTCAGCCACGTCATCAACACCGGCTGGAAGCCACATCAATAGGCTCTTGCACTGCCACGTCAGTGCCACATCACCAAGGCTGACCGGTCTGCCACATCATCATCTACATGTCTGCGCCACGTCAGCTTGCCTCCTACATTGTCATGTCAACATCTAGTTGGCGGTAACCACTTGGTGACGTGTCCAAACGATGGACGGAACCTTCCGCTCATGACGAGACCCCATCCTGTCGTGAAATCTTACGCTTGGCAAAGGAGTGTTCCCGCGTGAAGGTATCACTGCCCGTGAAGGCGTCTCTCTACGGGATGATCACCGATGCCGTTTTTCGTCAATTCGCAAGATTTGGTCGGCCCACCTAGTGATTAAGCTCTTTAGGGGCGTTGTTGGTTACGAGAGGGCATTCGTTCAGCCGTCCGTCGAATGCACATGCCTAATCGCCATGTCTAAGGAATCACGCACGTCGCGGGTGCATGGAGCCTGACAGAGAATCCGGTCATTGGTCTCGTAATTTATCTTTGCACTGCCTCACGGGCGACGCCTGCCTTTGCCATGCCTCCACAATGTTGACAGAGACGACGTGACCGAATTGCGTGAGTTCTGGCATTTTTCCCACTGCTGGCGATAGCCTTCGTTCGTATTCCTTTCACTGCGTCAGTGCATCCAATGGTGAATGGTCACCACGGCTACCAAGCATTGCGTCATAATTCCGGAGCCCCTACTATTGGTGCATCTTGCCGTGGTTTGATGAAAACATCGACGGGCGTAATAATTTTCTGATCACCTAGAAACACCACGTCCTCAAGCCTTTTTGGATCGTCATAGTTTCACAAAACTGTGAAGCCATGCTCTGATACCAATGAAACCTTCGTAAAATCAGCGTCGTTGAATTCGTTTTCTTGCTGGTTGAACAAAGCTATTGCTGAGAAATCACACTCTCCGCTGACCCCTCGAAAGGTTTTATTCATTCAGAAAATCTGAGTACAATGTACAATTCACCTCACAGGCTGCTTGTAGGCAAAATCCTACGTGAATTTCATGTTACAAAGAGCTCTCAGCTCAATTCTTTTGGCAACATGCCAAGTGTCAAAATATCTAACTAAATCTTAGTTGCATGCCTCAAAGGGAAAAAGTTTAGGGTCTTCGTAGCCCTCAGTCACATGGACTTCTCCTGGCTACCCGTTGGGCTCCGTAGCACTTCATTTGGAAACTGCAACCGTTAATTAAAGCGCACATAGCCATGGCACCCATTAATGGTTAGCGCTTTTGCATGCAAATCAATTCTAGACTAATCCTGGTCCCTGTGGGCGTCTGCACCAAGCAAACATGTGCACATAACATAAAACAAATTCTTTGGTCGACCGTGGTCAACCCTCTTCATCGTAATCAAGGGGCTTGACCATCAGTCGAAGCACCTTAATTATGGCCAAGTCTCTCCAACCGAGGTTGGCACATATTGGTTAACTGAAGTTAACCCTCTTGGCATTAGCCAAGTCTTGTTGACCGATGCCAACACTCTCACACACACACACACACACACACACACACACACACGCTTTGGTTCTTTGGTTAACCGTAGTGAACCATCTTGGCCGAAGCCAAGTCTTCCTAACCGGGGTTAGGCTTACTTAACCGGAGTTAAGTATCTTTGACCGAAGTCAATACTTTGACCAAATAAATTTACTTTTTTGAACGTAATTAAATAAATGAAGAACTCATTGATTATGATCAATAAATGGTCAACTAGAACTTTGACTTTGAAGTGTTTACAGCTTGGTGACAGTTGCGAGTATGGAATAGCATCTTATGGCACTCCGTCAATCTTTTTAAAAATTAAACTACGATCTTGGCTTAATGGGTCCTGCAAAAAGTTTGTAACACCAACCATGCGTTTATTTGATTGTCTTTTGACAGGAAGTATTAGAATCTTGCATCAAATTCATTAACATAGGTCCAATAAGCAGATGCGAAATACATATTCTTTTAACAGTTATGTTGTTGATCTGATTTGCTGCCTCTCACATGGGCATCAAGCACATTTTTGAGGGAAAGCTTTCTAGAACAATGAGACAATCATAATTTTGATCAAAGCCGGCAAAACATTCTCCTCACAATCAATTACAATGCAGTATTTGAATTTTGAATGCACTACAATTGAATCCTCCATTTTTGGGAAGAAGTAAATGGGAGCCCTTAACAACACGAAAGAACCTAAACATTGAGGCTTTTCTAATTTGTAGTACAACACTAGGACTGAAATTCCCAGCAAGAACTGTATTCAAGGTCTTGAATGTTATACTATGTATTAAAATCGGGATGAATATTCTACACAATATGTAGCTTCCACAACATGATTTTATGTCTCTGTATATGTTGTTATCAACAGGTGGATTTTTCCTTTTTATCTAAAAAAATTCCGGAAAGGTCAACTGTGTTGCTTTTAATGTGGGTGTTTTAGAGATAGTGGACTTTTGTGAGCTTGTATCACCAACACCTGAGGAGCATCAAGTGCGGCTAGCTGCAGTTCAGAGGGTTACCAAAGTTATCAAATCTATATGGAAGCAAGCTCAAGTATGTTTCTAACTGCTGCTTGTATCAACTGTGTACTATGATATAGATGACACTGGGGTTACTTGTTTGCCCTTTCTACTCATTGGCATCTTAAGGGCTTTTGATAGTCGGCATGCCATTCGTTGAATTAGCACTGTTTTCCAAAGTCTCATTAAGTAGAATTAATCTTTTATCGTGATTTACTTTGATTGTCGGGCAGGTAAATATATTTGGTTCGTTTGCAACTGGGTTGTATTTGCCTACAAGTGATATTGATGTAAGAAATCTTGTGAATTACGGGTAACAAATCCTTTTGCAGTTGTCATTTGGCCATAAGAATGCATTTCTTCTTATGTCCTCCCCCCCCCCCCCCCTCCCCCCTGCCCGCCCAGCTATAATCCCTTTCATGCTTTGTGTAGGTTGTGATTCTTGATTCTGGTTGTAATGACACCCAAGCGGGCTTGAAAGCTCTTGCAAAGGCTTTGGCAAAGGAAGCCATTGCTAAGAATTTGCAGGTTGTTTTGACTGCAACTTGATGACAAGTTTTTTGGATTCGTGTTTCGTGTTGATCATCTTTGGGTTATGGTTTTGAGCATGTATCAACACAGACTTTATGATTGCACTGGATGCATGAGTATACTGATAATACTGTTTCTGCTGTGCTATCAGGTCATTGGAAAAGCTCGAGTTCCTATTGTGAAGTTCATAGAGATGGAGAGTCTAGTTTCCTTCGACGTTAGGTATGGAAGATACTGACCATTTCGATTCACACATGGACTCATTTTGCATAAATTATGGTGTTCACTCTTTTGTTGAAGATAGGGATGTTTGGTACGGTAGTTTGACAACCTCCAATAAATAATGATTAACCCAAGAGATTCCGGAATCTTTTCAAAACCAGACAGCAGCTTATGCTTGTGTACTGATGCGAATATAAGCCTAGCTTTGCTTACCAAGTTAAAAAAATAATAATTTATTTTCTATTTTTATTTAAGATTTTATTTTACATTTAAAAAGTTTCTCTCTTTTACTCATAATTTTGTCTGAAGACACTTACAAATTCCCTTCTTTCCTTTGTTCTATAGAAAAATGTAATTTGTAAGATTGGATGTATTCTAGTCTTATGAAGGTATATACAACCTTTAGAGTGTGTTGAGTTTCTGAAAATGGTATTTTAACCCAACAAAGGTTATCACTGTTTAGTCTTAGGTCTGAAGGGTCCTACTAAGGGAGCCTAATGTCATGCTTGACTTAGCATCGCACAGTAGGAATTATACAAGTTGGCACTCTCCTATATTTCCTCAAATGAGTAATTTCACTATTTCTTGATTCCTTATAAAAAATGGAAAGTCTTGATGAACTCTTGTGCTGTAGGTCTTCAACTTGTGTGATCATGCAGAGACACAGCAGCTGATCTAATAATATCAGTAATGCCACCTTGATTTCACATACATCTGAATGAAATGCAAACATTTGTCAATTTTTTGTTGCAGTAACCTCTTTCTTGGTCCTTGTGCCTCCTCTATGTGTTGTAGCTATCTCAAGAATGCCTTCTGACTTGTGCCAGACTCCTGTACATGTGTGGACAGAAAACAGCATTTCCTTGAGCTTATTCTTCCAACTGGCAGCCGCGGTAGGAACTTTTGTGAGATCATAAAGATGGGAAGCACAGGCTAGAGCCCATTTTAGAATGCAAAAAGATGCAGATGGCAAAATAATTAAGATGCAATGAATTCAGTGTTTATGGTGAGGTGGGGGAGATCCTCTAATCTAGGATGTATCACATTGTGACACATGACATGTGCAACACCTCAGCCCAAGCAAATGCAAAAATACTTGCATACTCTATGAAAGCGCTTTTAAATGGCTATCCAACATCAATTCAGAGGCATATTACTGCATCTGAAAACCATGATAAAACCACCTCTAAATATATGACTATCTTAGAAATGCATTGAAAAATAATAACTTATAATCCTCAATACTAACTTGCGCTTGTCCTCCAAATGAAATAATAGAGGAAAGCATTTGTAAATTTGCCACATTATTGAAGAAACTTTGGAATGTGCTTTAGCCTTTGATAGCTGTATGTCGATGCACAGTTTTAACCTTCGAAGAAAGATTCTTAAGAAAGATTCTTTGTTTGGTCTCAACAAAGGGACATGATTAAGAATACATGGTTCAGCAGATGGAAAGTGGAAGCAGATTTGACCATGCCGCCTGAAAAGGTCACCATGCAAGAGTTTCAACTGTCTTTACTGAGCACTTTGCAAACTCACTGGCTGACAAGTGTTAAGAGGGTAAAGCTGGAATATTACCGAGACAACATAAATCCCACATGTTGGTCTACATTTATGTCCATAGAGACTCATGCTCAGCCTTATATTAGCACACCTATCCCCCTTCTATATCGCAGAAACATACTCAGGTTTTGTACCAGATCTCATACATTTGCAATTGAGAAGGGAGCTTGGATGCATCAGCCCAGACATGCTAGAGTGTGTACCCTTTGTGACATGCAGGCAGTTGAGATGGAGGCACATGTGGCTCTACAGTGCCCCCGATATGCACATATCAGGGAGGACTACCAGCAGATATTGGAGGACTCCGCTAAGTTGACATCAGTTCTCTCTACTGCCTCTCCGGCAGCATTGGGATCTTTTGTCACTCGTCTTTTTACCCGGCGTCAGGAACTTATAGACTCCCGACCCCTCTCCTTGAGGAGACTCTATTTTACATTGTATTGAGACGAGTCCCATGGGTCATTTTTGGCACCCCGAGGATGTTAATAGACTCTACTTCTACTTCTACTTCTCTCTCTCTCTCTCTCTCTCTCCCCTCTCTCTTTTATTAATACATCTTTCTTTCTTTCTCACTCTCTCTCGTAGTGGCATTCTATGAAAGAGCCTCATGGTGTGTCTGTATAGCAAGAGAATGGTCAAAGGAGATTGCTAGCATCTAGGGTTCAAAGAACATTATTCTGTGTTGTTAATCCTTTTGGGCTCCTCTATATTGATGAATTGTCCACATTTATTGTCATTTTTGGAGGAGAGGGGTTCCTTGGCTCAAACAATGTTGCCATGTATTTGAAACACATCTAAACCTGTCAAAGGAGGAAGTGTGAAGCTGTTATTTGATGGATTGTGTGGAAGCAATGGAGCAGAAAAACGAAGCAAGGGAAAAAAAATGAGCTGTAGACTGAATTGCAGCAGCACACAAGTGCAAGAGTGTACAATTGAAGTGATAGAATAGCCCTATTTTGAAGGCTAACCCTAAGACCCTAGCTTGGTCAACCCATGGGCAAAATTAAGTTTTAAGAGTTGACTTTATCCAAATGAACTAATAGTGCACACTAGCACACTAACTAGCACCAGCCTACAAGGGCACACCAAGCGCTTACCTATCAAACCCCCCTCCATGGTATGGGTGAAGTACTCTCAAAACATCTCAGAGATACCTGGAACTAATGCCATGGTTGCACATGTTTATCCAAAAGAATAGAGCAACCTATGAAGTACAAGGATGGCAGAATCACATAAGAAATGGAAGGAGTTGTAAAGCTTTCCAAAAAGCTTCAAATTTGATTGTGGAAGCACCTTGGTGAAGATATATGCCAAATTGTCTTGTGTCGAAACATAGAACAAGTGTATATCCCCTGCTGACAGTCTCTCTCTGACATTATGGTAATGAACCTTGGAAGACACGCTTCATAGTTTTCCAATGCTATGTATCGGGTGTTGGAGAAATAGGGTCAATAACCCACCTAGGAGCCCCCACATAGAGAGATCTTAGGGGGTTGACATCTCAGCATGTATGGGAGTAGATGAATTTGTAGGGGCATGGGCCGAGGCTGTCATGGGAGCGGCAAGACGAGATCCTGTTGGGTTTAGTTGGGGCAGCCCAAAAGGCCAGCAAAGACTGCCCAGCCATGAGCCCAAATGGAGGGCATAACATCTGCAATAGTGCGTAGTAGCAGTAGCAAGAAAAGGGCTGCAAGAGAGAGAGATTACGTGGTCGAAAGCATGAGTGGGATCAGGTATAGCAGTCACCAACATATATGTGTTGGAAATAGAGGATAGAATCACTCACTTCTCACACTCCCGATCGCAGCTCAAACAACACTTAAAGAGATAGAGAGAGATTGAGACAGAACTCAGATATCTATTCTTCCATAGATGTGGGTAGACAAAAGCTCAAAGATGAGCACAGAGGACAGCAAGGCTGCTGTCAACAAAAGCTGAGTGTGCTCCTCTCCCTGTGCGCTTGCCGGTGCAAGGCTGGTCAGTGCAAGTGACGAGGAGAAGTGTGGGGGGGAGGGGGTTTATATAGGTGGGCAGCCAGCCCCTAGAACTGGTCGACTTTTCAGTTGGTTCCAGTCTGCAGAAACCGATCCCCAGAAGGGCCAAGATGGCTGCCTTCTGGTCGGTTTTTTGGGCCAACCTTTGGCCTGTATAAGGCCCCATATGCAGGGCCTTTTGGGCTGCTGCTGGCTGATGCTTATGTGCTGTAGATGCCCCCGTGATGCTGGCGCAGTGTTCCATGCAGGGTGCTGCCCTCTTACAGCAAGGTGCTCTCAGCCCCCCATCCCCTATTGTCTCCTGCCCCCTCATCCCCTCAAATCGGGGGCTCACAGGTGGGGCAATGACATTTCTAACACCCCCTCTCAATGACACGACTGTGGGACGATCCCCGTGCGTCGAATGAGGTGTTCCATCTGCTCTTTGGGAAGCGCCTTGTGAAGACATCTGAGATGTTGTCGTCGGTCAGGCAGTACATCAACTCTATGACTTCTCCGTCGATGAGTTCACGAACAAAGTGGTAGTGAACCTCGATGTGCTTCATCCGGTCGTGAAACACGGGGTGGTTAGCGATTGCTATGCAACTCTGGTTGTCGCACATAACCACCGCCGCATCTTCTTGGGCCACATTTATGTCCTCCAAGATCCACCTCAGCCACAATGCTTCGCATGCCGCTGTACAAGCAGCCTGTACAGCCCTGTACTCTGTCTCTGTAGATGAAAGGGTGACAGTAGGTTGTTTCTTACTCAGCCATGACACAGCTCCTGATGAGAGTAAGAAACAATATCCAGAAGTCGATCTCCGGGTATCAATATCACCTACCCAATCACTATCGCAGAAACCTCCCAACTCAATGCCTCTTGTATAAGTGATGCCGTAGGTGCAGGTACCTTTCAAGTACCTTAGCACCCTCATACCTGAGTCCCAATGGGCCTTCTTGGGAGTGGCGGAGAACTGACAGAGCAATCCAATAGCGTAGGAAATATCCGCTCTGGTATTGGTGAGGTATTGCAAACTCCCCACCATGTGTCGATACAGTGAAGAATCAACCGGCTGAGATGGATCATGCACACTCAGCTTCAGACCAGTTTGCATGGGAGTCACTGCTGCTTTGCAATTTTCCATCTGACAGCGTTTGAGTAGTTCCTTGAAATATTTCTCCTGTGAAATAGCTCTTTCCCTGCTTCACCTCAATTTCAAGAAAGTAGTGAAGTATGCCTAAGTTAGTCATCTCGAACTCCTCCATGAAAAGTCTCTTGACCTGAGCAATCTTCTTTGTATGATCCCTTGTAATGATGAGGTCATCCACATATAAAATCAATACTAGCCGATCTTCTGAAAGAAAACATCTATCCGCTGGTACCAAGCTCTGGGGGCCTGTTTCAGCGCGTATAAGTCCTTCAATTTGCAGACTTTTGATGGGGATATTGGAATCTGAAATCCTGGTGGCTGTGCCACATATACCTTCTCCTCCATGGTTCCATTAAAAAATGCAGACTTGATGTCCATCTGAAAAATAGGCCAACTGTGATGAGCAGCCAAGGCAATGGCTGTCCGAATGGTCACCATCCTAGCTGTGGGGGTGAAGGTCTCGTCAAAGTCTAGTCCTTCTGACTGTGTATAGCCTTTCACCACCATCCCGCTTTGAACTTGTCCAAGCTTTCATTTGACTTGAACTTAAGCTTGTACACCCATTTAGTCCCAATGACCTTCTGCTTGGTTGGTTTGAGCACTAAATCCCAGCTGTCATTTTTCAAAATGGCATCCAACGACCATAGCGTGTTGCGTTGAGACCGCCACGCTTCGGAACTGCTCTCGGGAATGTCCGTGACTCGAGAGTCTACTAGAGTCTTCAAATACCACTGAGGTAGCTTCTTCTTTGATGGAGGTGCCTTTGCTGGAGTCGCCTTGGGAGCCGGTTCTAGAAAAGCATGCTCCTGGCCTTGGATTCTTCACTGTATCCCACAAAGATACATCTTCGGCTATGGGAATCAAGCTTCATCGACTCATCTTTATGCACATGAACAAATGAATTAGAACCGAAAATCCGTAAATGAGATATCGTGGGCTTCTTACCAGAATAAGCTTCATATGGAGTCTTGTCATCAATAGCCTTGGTCTTGGTTTTGTTGAGGATGTGAGCGGCAGTGTTCACGGCTTCACCCCAGTAAGCTTTCGAGAGATTCCTCCCTCGCAACATGGTCAAACCTGTGTCTGTGATGGTCTTGTGCTTCCTCTTAGCAACTCCATTCTACTGAGATGTGCAAGCTATAGTGAGCTGTCTCTCGATCCCATGCTTCTTGCATAATTCATTGAACTTGGTAGAAGTGAACTCTCTCCCTCTGTTGGTGCGGAAGGCTTTGATTACCTCCTCGCTCTCCTTCTCTACCTGGGCCTTCCAGTCTTTGAATTTCTCATAAGCTTGAGACTTCTTGGCCAGGTAGAATACCCACGTCATGCGACTTAAATCATCCACAAATAAAAGAGAATACCGCGAACCTGTGAATGAATTTGTTGACATTGGGCCGCAGATGTCGGAATGAACCAACTCGAGCGGCTTCTTGGCCCGTGATGAGGCCTCCCGTGGGAACTTGTCCTTGTGTTGCTTGCCCTCGAAGCAAGCCCTGCAAACACGATCATTGCCTGCAATTGGTGGAAGTCCATCCACCATCTTTGACTTCTGCATCTCGGCTAGAGTGCCATAATTGATGTGACCGAACCGCTCATGCCACAATTTGGATTTGCCATGGTCCCCGTGCACCAACATAGCGTTGAGTTGATACAGCCCATGCTCCTCGACTCCTTGAGCCACCACCTTTCCATTTGCCTTGGATGTGACAGTGACTTTTGCCATTGTCGAATATAACCTACATATTGTGCTTGTCCATCTGACAGATAGACAAAAGGTTCTTGCACAAGTTCGGTACATACAGTACACCGAAAATCAGCTCCTCGTTTCTTGCAGTTGTGATGAATGGAATACTACCATCACACTTCACAGGGCATGTCTGGTTATCCCCCACATTGACCTTAGAATCGAGATGCGTACCTTCCATGGATTTGAACCACTCCTTGTTGAACATGTGTTTGAAGCTCCATTGTCCACGTACCAACCTTCCTTTCCTTCACTGGGTGCATAAGCGGAGCAGTACTTGGTGATGATGAAGAGAGCGCCGGTCGTGACGTTTGCCGATTTGGTCTTCCTCCTTGGACTTGGACTCCTTTCGCTTGAGGTCCGCCTTCTTCTTGCAGCACTCTTTAGCAGAATGACCAAGCTTCTCACCGTAAAAGCACTTCATCTGCCTCTTTTTCTCTGTATCCTTGGTCTTGTTGTTGTTCTTGGAGTCTTTGAACTTATCCTTGCCCGGCTTGTCCCTTGCCACGAGTCTGCTGTCAACAAAAGCTGAGCATTCTCCTCTCCCTGCGCTTGCCGGTGCAAGACTGGTCAATGCAAGTGATGAGGAGAAGTGTGGGGGGGATGTGAAAACATGTGCGCCTCAGGATCTATGGAGTGCTCCAAGGTGGATGGAACCTGTGTGGAGACATGATGAAGAGAATGCTCATGACATGTACCTCAAGTCAATTAAGTTCCAAGATAGATTAGCTTGGACTCATAAATAGAATCTTGAGTGAATGTGCATTTCTCTATTGCAATGTGTGTTCAACAATACATGATAGGCTTCTTATATAGAGAGAGCCATTAGAATAGTCAAACCATGTGGGATCCTCTCATTCACATCTCTCCTTGTGGATATCCTCAATTTACATCTCCACATTATGTAGTCCACATCCTAGGGTGGCTACTTTAATTCTTTCCTATACCATACCTTAGTCTTTAATTATGTGCTCATGGCACCACAACTCTCAACACCTCCCCTTGGTGCCATGATCCTTTGGCTACTGCAAGGTGGTCAGATGTGAGTTACATTCCATCACCTCCCCTTAGTGCATGCATTGCTACTTAAGGTGGTAAAGTGTGGCTTTTACATGTCAATACCCCCTGGGTGCTTTCATAGCTACTCTTAGGTGGTTAGGTTTGATTTACAAAATATAGGCAAGGTTGGCAAGGGTTTTGTTTCTCAATACATTCCATTGATGTCACCATTTGGCTCATGGCTTGATGACGATGGCATTTGCTTCTTTGCTTGGTGTAGCTTCATGCATGATGCTTTGTTCTTCCATGTGCTTTAATGCTTTCTGTGTGGATGCCATGCTTCGTGCTATGGTCATCTCATACACTTGTGCTTTTGGCATGCTTATGACAATGATGTGTACATTCATGCTTTGATTTGTCATTTGTTGCAAAGGTCTTACCATGAGCTTTATTTTGCTTCAATGGAAGTGTCTAATTGCTAACATGATTCTGATCTGATAGACGCGTAGAGTTCGAAAAGACAATCACTTTTCCTTTTTGGAACGTGTCGAAATTCTTCATGGATTGGAAGTTACGCTTTGTTGAAGCTTTTGATCAAGAAGAGGGGCCTTTGATGATGTGGCACAGGGATTCACATACAGAATTTAAACTATGCTTCACAAGGGCCTCTGTGCTTAGGTGGCACTTGTTGATGTGGCAGTTAACCAATCCTTAACCTAAACTTAACCATTGTTTAGTGTGGGTTGAGTTAACTTAACCATAGTTTCTTTTGATCTGCCACGTGGCAAAAAACTGACCAAGCCCTTACCTGACTTTACCTTTGCGGGTTTACTTGACTAACCCTAGTTAAATCCAATCTGCCACATGTCTTTGCTATCTGTTGCCACGTGTCTTGTCAAGGGAAACCTTAGCTTGAAAAACTTTCAAGCTGCAGGGATGATTGAGCGACGACGACGGAGATGCGAGAGTTGCACGACGATGATGAAGATGCGAGCGCTGATAGATCTGGGAGCCCGTTGCCCGTTCTTGACGGTGCTGTGTATGAAGAGCTTGCTCTGGGACTTGATGGAGAAGCCTCGTGTTGTGTTGCTTGCTGTCGGCGGTTGCTCTTGGAACCTGTGAGCATGAGAGGCTGCTGTTAGCGATGCCTTGCATTGCTTGTTGTTTGGGAGGCCGGTTGGGAGTGCGCTGTGGCCAGAGGAGCTTGAATGCTTGCGTGTAGGAGCTCGTTGTAGAGCCGCGGAGATGAAGGGCCCTTGCTAGTTGGAGCCTGTGGAGACGCTAAGTAGATGTCTTTGATGGGCTATAGAGGCGCTTTCGTGAAGGTTATTGGCGTTCGGATCTGAAGGCTTGATGGAGAGCTATTGGTGGAGAGGCTTTTGTGGTCACGGCTTATGGGTGGCTAGATGTTGCATCACTATGCTAGAGCCATTGTAGTCTTCGTTCGGATCACAACTATCGATCTCTACGGCCCTCTACTCCAGACCTCTCTCCCGGTAATACTAAAGAAGAAAATTATCTGCTTGATGCTGAGGAGGTAGGCTGCAATCCCTTCAAGGCTCCTCTTAGTGAAAGCGATCTATCGGCCTCATCTTCTCATTGTGGGTCTCCTTATGAAGATCAGGATTCTCCACGTTTGGAAGTAGATCTTGCTCAGAGCGCTTTCCACGAAGCTTGCTGTAGGGACTGTAGAGCTCGAGTTGATGAAGCGTGTGCCGCTTCAGATAGGCTCTTAGTCTTTAAAAAAAAAACTCTCTCCAATGAATACTAAGCTTTTTCAATGACACTCTCTTTCAAACCCGAATTCATAGCAGAAGATCTCTCTCTCTCTCACATACTATGAAATCTCTCACCTTAGAATCTTTCCATGGATGGAATTCCTTTTGCAATGGTAGAATCTCTCCCTAACGGAATGATGGAAATTTCTTTCAAGAACAATGAATCGAATGGAAGGAGACTAACGGAAATGTCTCAAACTCTCGTGGACGGAATTCTCTCACAAGAAGGATGATGCCTCAACGGAAGGCAAAACCATGCTCTGATACCATGTGAAAACATGTGTGCCTCAGGATCTGTGGAGTGCTCTAAGGTGGATGGAACCTGTGTGGAGACATGATGAAGAGAATGCTCATGACATGTACCTCAAGTCAATTAGGTTCCAAGATAGATTAGCTTGGACTCATAAATAGAATCTTGAGTGAATGTGCATTCTTCTATTGCAATGTGTGTTCAACAATACATGATAGGCTTCTTATATAGAGAGAGCCTTTAGAATAGTCAAACCATGTGGGATCCTCTCATCCACATCTTTCCTTGTGGATATCCTCAATCCACATCTCCACATCATGTAGTCCATATCCTAGGGTGGCTACTTTAATACATTCCTTATCACATACCTTTGCCCTTTAATCTATGTGCTCATGGCACCACAACTCTCAACAGGGGAGGGGGTTTATATAAGTGGACAGTCAGGCCCCTAGAACTGGCTGACTTTTCAGTCGGTTCCTGAAACCGGCCTTCGAGCAGTGATCTTCTTCTACTCAGTCACAAACTTCATAAATGGCCACAATGCAAGCTTCAGTCACTTCAATCACTTAGCACAACTTAGAAACAAACTTCAACAACAACAAAGGTGAGGCTAGAATGCCCTTGCTCAATGAAAATAGTACACAGTGCACCCACTGGCCCCAAATGCCTTGGCGCCCCTTACGGTATTTATTTAGTTCTTCTGAATGGAAATGCTTTACAATAGGGGTTTAACCCTGCACCGTTCCTCGCTGCAAATCCTCTACTTGTCTTCAAGGCATCTAATCCAAGTGCACCACTAGAATTCCCACTGGCAAGGCATACTCATGCATCCATACCTCCGACAAACCGAGCTCAAGGCAGCCTCAAGGCTATCACATGCATCCACACTGTCCTTAGGCCTTCCACAGGATCACCCTTGCCTCTGCGTGCTTGCTAGAACTTGTAGGAGTCGTGAAAGGACTACAAACAACACGCATGCACTGCAAAAAGCTGCAAAGCAAGAAAGAACAAGGAAAAACAGAACCTGGAACCAACTCCCGCTGTTTGTGGCAGAGGGGCGAGCTCCTTCCTTGCACCTATCCTCTGTCCAGGCTGCCCGCAGGGTGTAGGTGTCTTCCAACAATCAGGAGAAGAGAGAAATGAAGGTAGAGAGCGGAGGGTGAACAAGAAAGAGCTGTAGAGGAAAGATGGTCCACAGGTCTGCCTTGAAATGACTGCCTCGGGATCTGTGCCCGAGTCCTCCTAAGAGGACATGCCAGAAGCAGCAGGGAAAGTTCCTCCTACAGCCTGCACTGGTCTAGAACAGCTGCAGAAGCCACCATGCAGCCAGAAACACGTGCAGAAAGGTCCAGCACAACAATAGACAACCCCGGGCACTTGTTGGAGGCAGCTGTACACGTCCGAACGGATTTCGTACAGCCGTATGAATGTCCGTATAGTCCGTACGAAATTTTTCAGAAAGTTGAAAAATGACTTTTGGCACTTCGTAGTACTAGACTTGGAACAACCAAAACAGGCTTAAAACGGCTGAAAACATGCTTGGAACAGCTCAAACAGCTCAAAAATTACACAAGAACAACTGAAAACGTCCAGCACCTCAGTGAGAGTGAGGAGAGAGAGATGGAAGGTGGGGGAAGGGCATGCATACACATGCATGACAAATGGTGCCGCCTCCTTGCCATTTGCCCCTTCATTAAAGTCCTAACCCCCATACCAAGGACAATTCATTAAAAGTCCTAACCCCCATACCAAGGACAACGTTGGTTGCCCTTGGGCTTAACTTTTAGACCCCTCTTTTAAAGCCTTTGCCTTGCCCCTAGGACCTAGTGGTGCACCTAGACTTTGCCCCTAGCTTCTAGGAAGTGTGCACTTCCTCTAGCCAGTCCCTGACGGCCAAACCATTACAACACTTAACCATGGTTAACCTCGGGTTAAGCATACGTTGAGTTATAAAGATACTTTACATCACTTTTCATGTCCTTGTGACAGTTCCAGTGTGCAGAAACCGACCCCAGAAGGGCCAAGATGGCTGCCTTTTGGTCGGTTTTCTGGACCAGCCTTTTGCCTATATAAGGCCCCATATGCAGGGCCTTTTGGGCTGCTGCTGGCTGCTGCTCATGTGCTGTAGATGCCCCCGCATGGGCCCATGATGCTGGCGCAGTGTTCCACGCAGGGTGCTGCCCTCTTACAGCAAGGTGCTCTCAGCCCCGCATCCCCTACAGTCTCCTGCCCCCCCGTCCCCTCAAATCGGGGGCTCACAGGTGGGGCAGTGACATTTCTAACAATATAGCGCAGTACGACCGCCTGTACAGCAGCAGGGAATGGTGCAAGGGGAAACAGGTGCATCACCAGAAGCAGCCAAATTGTCTGCTAGGGGCTGCTTATTTAGGCCCCACAAGTCGTCTGCAGGTGCTGACTGGTTGCCTGATGGGCACGTCGCCCAGTCTATCAATAAAGGTTGGCTGGTCTGTGGGCATTCACATACTGACCGGTCGGCCAATTCTGGGGGGCAAACAGCACTACAAATGGCCCCATTGTGGGGGCAGTTCTACATATACTGAAGCAGTTTGTGTAGGAGCAGAGTCCGAGCAGTCCATAGCACATTTAGGTGCATACCTGCAGATTGTAGGAGACCATAAGAGGGAGCACAGGAGGAAGCTCTATCAGCAGTGAACTCAGGAGCAGAATTTTGCAGGAGTGCTCAACCTAGAGCAGTCACTGAAGTCGAGTAGGGACATGCCTTGATGATGTAGGGGTATATGGCAGAAGGATCAGCAAATAGAGCCTGTTCTTGGTGGTTTACCTCAGCACATGTTTGCTGAAGGTGTTGTCACAGTTTCTGGCTATATTTTGTACTTGGACATTACTCTTATCTATGAGATTTTGTTTGGCTGAATATTTGTGTGTATTATTTCCATATCTAAAGTGTTCTCTTTATAATCACAAGAGTGAGTTGTGCTCTGCATTAAGTGTTTTGTGATCTTGGGGTTCATCTTCCATTGCAGAGTAGTGTTGGCCCCAAGCAAGCAATCTACCTTTATGTTTTTAAACATGGTATCAGAGCCAAAGGTTATCATGCAGGGATAGCCCTGCTCATGACACCAAATGCAGGAGTTTGAATTACCGGGAACCTTCTCCAAACTGAAGGGTGGACTCCTTGCCAAGGAGGAAGGAACTCTCACATTCAGAAGTGCTTGTGTGACTTGCAAGTAGTGCAGGTCTAGGCCAGCAGACTTTGTGGTCGTCTACACCGATCCGCGCACTCATTCCGAACGTCAGAGAGTCAAGCAAGCTGGATGAAAGCAACTATCGTATTTGCCAAGTGAAGCTTCGGAGCCATATGGTAGCGAGAGAGATTTGCGAGGTGGCGCAAGCTTCGAGTGGAAAACCTGGTGATGTGCTGGACGCCTCAGGGAAGATAGACACAGTGAAAGAGTGGACCTTAAGAGATGAAGTTGCTCATTGGGACGAGTGCAGATTTGGTGATACCTCACATCATGTTGGCGGACATACTGCATGAGGCATGGAGGACCCTGCAGGATGTCTACCCCGCAAGGAGGATTATCATGCTTTAGAACCAATCGTTCAACCTACATATAGATGAAAGAAAGTCAGACCACGACGGTGCAAATTCTCAAAGCTAAACTCAGAGTGGGTCACAAGTGGATAGTAAGTGATTAGCCATACTCCTAGTCAGTAAGCTTTCGAGGAGCTTCAGAGGGTTGGTGACGACTCTCACTGCTGGAAAACAAACGAGGAGGCGTTCCACTTGGGCTCATGGCTGGGCTCTTTCCAGCCCATGAAGGCAGTCTTTGGTGGCCCTTTGGGCTGCCCTAATTAAACCCTAAACAAGATCTTGGTCTACTGTCTAAGTGACGCCCACATCGAGGCCTCAGCCCATCCCCCTACAAGTTCATCTACTCTCATACATGATAAGGTGTCTACCCCTGAGCTCTCCTCATTTGGAAGCTCACACATGGGCTATTTCTCCAGCATCTCCTCTCAATGGCATATTGTCATCAGCTCCTTTGCACAAGCTCTCAAGAACATGTTGAGGATGTCTTTCTCTGGTCCTCAATCCCAAACCTCTAGTTTCCCTAGGAACTTCCCCACATCGTGCTCGAACAACCAGGTCCAATCTGGAACAATGGTAGATTTTCTGGCCCGAGTCACGAACACTCCGATCTCTTCAGCAAAACGAGGCACCAACAACACTATCAAAGATCCTGGGTATGTTTCAACCCGACATCCCATTGGTGCCATCCGCATCCTAGTTCATGATTCCCTGCACAGTGAGATCCTAGTGGCTGGCCCACACAGATCGGAATCCCTCCAGACCTCCAGTCAACTCTAGAGTGAATCTATCACCCGCTCATCTCCAGATCTTTCATCTTTACCATAAAGACTTTGACAAGATCATCGTGTGGACCATCTAGCATCATGCAATCGGACCTATCTCGATAAGCCTCTTGATCACCTCCATCGATCCGCAACTCGAATTCGTCAAAGTCTCTATCGCTAATCTCAAGTACAATCTTGCAGTAGGCGTCAAAAACCTACACAATGAGAGACCCCCTTCTGTCTAAAGGGATGGTTTCACGCTCCACTCTCCATTGAACGCACAGCATGTGTACAATTATTGTTCCCAAAGCAATCTACTAAAATCTCCAGAAAAACACAATAGATTTTCAGTCTGGTGATGCTTGCCACCTAAAAGTGAACCTATACAAAGGGTATCCCACAGCGGAAGACTGATAGAGCATCCCAGGAATTACACATGGAAGTGTTAAATAGGGAAAATCCAAAACTTCTGTACTTATCTGTACCTCACAACCATGTGTGTGTGTGTGCGCACGCGCGCAAGCCAATAAATAGACTGTGATCCAAGAGAGATGTATAGCACCAACAAAAGATAAATTTCCATCCTCAAATGGACACAATACAAAAGAGAGGCTCCAAGTCCCACCAAACCGTGGTCCTCTGACCTCACCACAACTTGTACTACTATCACCTTCGCACCCCTAGATCCTTGATCCCGTGTGCTCCTTGCAGAGCTTCTGTAGACTTAGTCTTTGTGCCGTGATCCCCACGTACTTCACTGCCCTCGATATCAGCTTAGGTGAGCAGCCCCCTTCCTAGCTCTGTCTGCAACTCTCCAGCCCTCCTTTCTCCTCTGGATGTAAGCCCAAAGGTGCTGGTCTGCTGGCTAAAGTGGTGCTCTGGTGGACGTGAAATGAGCCCAAAGGCCCCTTTAGGGGCTGGGAGCCCCCCATTTATGCCAACCTGGTACGGGCAATTGGGCCGACCAAGGGTGGGGCACATATGTAGAGGGATGCAGGCCCTGCCTGGCCACATGGCAAGCTGGTACTGGCCCAAGCAGGCCTGCCCTAAAACCTGACCTGTTGCAGGTCCTTCTGCCCCCAAAACCTCTCCAAAACAGGCGCATCTCTTGCTGCCTCTGTTCTGCCTCCTGTCAGGCCCCTTCCAGCCCACGAACCTGCTGCAAACAATTCCATACATGCTGATGCAGGCACCCATACAATCACTGACATCATCGCTGCTGTCATTACCCTTTTCTTTGCTAGATTCCCTGCGCAGATCTGCCCTCCCCATCTGCAGGCAGCTATGTGGCACTTCCATACTGTTGCTGTCCTCCATGGTGGCTGTCAACAGTAGTTCTCTGGTCCTGCTGCCAACATGGCAGTCTATGTGCTGCCCATGTGGCAGCCCCATTCTTATTTTCTTTGTTGTGAACATGCTACCCACATGGCAGTCAAGGCCCTGTGCATGTAGCAGCCAAGGTCCTCTGCATGTAGCAGCCAAGTCATCCTATGGTTCACCCCCCCATGCTCTCCTCATTTGGGGGCTTACAAATGGGGAGGTGACCAACCTATTCCAACATTGCCATTGGACAAGCCAGGTACCTCCCAGAAATACAGTCTTCATTCCAGCCGATTGTGTAAGTGTGTGCATATTCTCCCCTTCGTGACTTCAAGCTCCATCTCTAAGTAAGCCACTTCATCTTTGCCAATGATACTTGGCTGGTCCTCAGATCTCATGGCCGAGCAGCACCTTCCTCCTTCCACCACAAAGTCAAGCTCTATGCTTTACTCCTCAATGTCTCTCATGTACCAGTCACTCAGTTTACAAACTCTGTCTCAGTGAGACATGGTGTCATCACTAAGAACAGCTCTTCTCTTACCACCTTGGCTGATGCGGGCTCGGGCTGGTCCTCCCTCTTTGCTTGGTCCGCCCTCTTCCTCCTGCAATCCTTAGCAAATTGTCCAAGCATATCACAATAGAAGCAATTCTTTGATTCTTCCTCTTCTTCTTGTTCTCTCTGTCGGGAGTGTCCACGTCATCACCCTTGGCATCCTTCTTGTTCTGTGGCTCCCAGTTGCCACCATTGCTCTTCCCTACGAGAGCCTTCTAGTCGCCGTCCTCATCCCTCCTGTCATCCTTCATTTGAGCTTCTTGAAGCAACAACAAACCCAGTGCAAACCCGGGCACAACATCTGCAATAGTGTGTAGTAGTACCAGCAAGAAAAGGCTCGCTAGAGAGAGAGAGAGAGAGAGAGAGAGAGAGAGAGAGAGAGAGACGTCCGTGGGAGGCCTCGTGGGCCTATGGGACAAATTGCGGAATACACCAAAGGGAAACCCTCATACAAGCCACAGAGGGCTGGAGCAAAGAGAGAGAGAGAGAGAGAGAGAGAGAGAGAGAGAGAGTACAATAGCCTGGAACTGGCGGCTTGTACAGCAGCAAGGAATGGTGCAAGGGTGCAGCCAACATTGGCTGCTACGGGCTGCTTAAGCCTTACATAGGCCCCACAAGCAGTTGGCTGATGCAAACTGGTTGCCTGACAGATTGGTCGGCCAGTTTGTTAGTAAAGCTTGGCTGGTCTGTGGAAATTCACAAATCGGCCAGTTGGCCATTTTTGTGGGTAAACAGCCATATGAATGGCCCCATTGTGGGGGCAGTTCTACACACACTGAAGCAGTTCTTACAGGAGCAGTGTAACTGGCCTTCAATAAACAAAAGGGGCACTGATCTTCTTCTACTCAGTCATAAACTTCATAAATGGCCACAATGCAAGCTTCAGTCACTCAACCACAATGCAAGCTTCAGTCACTCAACCACTCAACACAACTTAGAAACAAACTTCAACAACAACAAAGGTGAGGCTAGAATGCCCCTGCTCAATGAAAATAGTACACAGTGGGTGCTTGGCGCCCCTTATGGTATTTATTTAAAGCTTTTGAATGGAAATGCTTTACAACAGGGGTTCAACCTTGCACTGTTCCTCTCTGCAAATCCTCTACTTGTCTTGAAGGCATCTAATCCAAGTGCACCACTAGAATTCCCACTGGCAAGGCATACTCAGGCATCCACTTCTGATTTGACCCAGCTGAGAGGCATTCAGGCATCCAAACCACTGGCAAGCTGAGCTCAAGGCAGCCTCAAGGCAGTCACATGCATCCACACGGTCGTTAGGCCTAACATAGGAACACTCTTGCCTCTGGGTGCTTGCTGGAACTTGTAGGAGTCGTGAAAGGATTGCAAACAACACACATGCACTGCAAAAAGCTGCAAAGCAAGAAAGAACAAGGAAGAACAGAACTTGGAATGAACTTCCGCTGTCTGTGGCAGAGGGGCGAGCTCCTTCCTCGCGCCTATCCTCTGTCCAGGCTCCCCGTAGGTTGCAGGAGGCTTCCAATTATCGGGAGAGGAGAGAAATGAAGGAAGAGAGTGGAGAGAATGCAAGAAAGAGTTGTAGAGGTCAACAGGTAACCATATCTGCCCCAAAGCCTTGACCTTGGGATCTGATGCCTCGATCTCCGTGCGCCCACAGTTCGTACATCTTCTCGAGAGGGCTGCACCATGTTCTGTATAGTCCGTATGGCCATACGGACTATAGCAAATGCCCGCCTTCCTGCCTCAGGATCTGTGCCAGCTCCCGTACAGCCTCTCTGGATGCGTGCCTGTAGCAAAGTTGCCTCGAGAAACCTGCCAAAGGGAGTAGAGCAGTCAGAGCAGCAGCACAACAATAGCAGGAGCAGCAAAATGCAATGAAAACTACACAGGGATCTTCTTCTAGACGTTCAGAACCTATGGGAGAGCGAGGGGAGAGAGATGGAAGGTGGGGGAAGGGCATGCATACACATGCACACCTCCTCCTTGCCATTTGTCCCTCCTAACTCCCATACCAAGGACAACGTTGGTTGTACTTGGGCCCAACCTTTAGACCCCTCTTTAAAGCCTTTGCCTTGCCCCTTAGGACCTAGTGGTGCACCTAGACTTTGTCCCTAGGAACTTCTAGGAAGCGTGCACTTCCCTAGCGGCCAAACCAATACTACACTTAACCATGGTTAACCCTAGGTTAGGCTTGGGTTGAGTTAAAAAGATACTTTACATCACTTTCCACATCCCCGTGACATACCATTCTCTTAAAACAGCAAACTACCCAGGTTGCTGCTGAAAAATTAGAGTGAAAGTAAAGTAAATAGGCAGAAATAGCCCATACCAGAATATACATCATCTGTAAGATACAACTGGCAATGATAATATGGGCCAGGAGAGCTCGAGAGTCCATCCATACATCAATGCATCCTCTGTGTCGAGTGTCATGAATACCTATCATGGAGACCTCACGGCAGAAATATTGTCAGCAAGCAATATCTTGGGTGAGACAATCGGTGCTACCAAGCGATCTCCAGATATATGAGCAGTCTGAATCAAGGAATGGGAGGTGCTACCCCTCCTCTCAAGCACTAGGCAGTGCTCCAGATCTCTGTTCTGCTGAACCTGTAGGATCCCGTACCGCAGTGGGTGCAAGCTGAAATGCGTCCAGGTAGAGCTGCAAAATCTGAGGTGACTCTGCCAGGTCACCCTTCTCCATCCACTCAGTGCATGATAATTCCTGAACTTCACTTTTCTTTCCATATGTGCCAAAATCTATTCCGGAACCAAGATTTCATCCAACTCTTCAACCTCACCTCGGGCTGATCCTCATGAAGCAGGTTCAGCAGGCACATCACCCTGGAAAGGCTTCAATAAACTCACATGAAAGGCATTGTGTATGGTGCAAGTGGCAGGTAGCTTCAGCAGGTAAGCTCCTTGCTCTTGCCTTTCATCTTCCTGAGTCGTGCTTTTTGAAAACGCAGCAGCACCCGATTGCCCTCTTTCAAGAGTAACTCTCGGCGATGCTTATCTGCTGCTGCCCGTTTGTGCTTCTCCTGGCTTTTCTGAAGGGCTGTTTTGACCTTCTAGTAAGCAACATCCAAACTTTCCACAAATCTGTCCGCTTCAAAAATCTTCTCTTTTGTATGCAAAATGGGAGGTACCTTTTGTTCTCCTGCCACAATTTCAAAGGGGGCTTTCCCTGTGGATGAGTGTCCAGTGTTGTTGTAAGCGAACTCAACAAGTGGCAAAAATTGCTCCCATTTTGATTGCTCATCTGAAACATAACTCTTGAGAAGATCAAGGGCAGTGGAGTTGGCTTCTTTGGGCTGCCCATCAGATTCAGGATGAAAAGAGGATGAGAAATTCGCCGTGGTACCCATATTCTCAAAGATGCCTCTCTAGAAAAAACTTGTCATCCCCGGGTCTCTATCATTGACAATTGATTGAGGCATCCCGTGATGTTTAAACACATGAGACATAAAAAGTCTCGCCATCTGGTCTGTTGTAATTTTCTTCCTTATGGGAATAAAGGGGGCCTGCTTGCTGAATTTGCAAATAATGGTCCATATCCCATCATGTCCCGAGGGTGTACAAGGAAGATCAAAGATAAAATCCATAGCAATGCTCTGCCAAGGTCGATCGGGAATAGGTAAAGGCTGCAGCAGTCTTGCTGGCTTCTACAACAACAACACTTATAAACAAACTTCAACAACAACAAAGGTGAGGCTAGAATGCCCCTGCTCAATGAAAATAGTACACAGTGCACCCACTGGCCCCAAATGCCTTGGCACCCCTTACGGTATTTATTTAATTCTTTTGATTTACAACAGGGGTTCAACCCTGCACCGTTCCTCTCTGCAAATCCTCTACTTGTCTTCAAGGCATCTAATCCAAGTGCACCACTAGAATTCCCATTGGCAAGGCATACACATGCATCCACACTGTCCTTAGGCCTTCCATAGGATCACCCTTGCCTTTGCGTGCTTGCTAGAACCTGTATTGTCAAAGTAATGTTAAAATGAGAATTTCAGTTTTTGCTTGGTTTAATTTCAAGTTTTTAAAACTTTCTATTTGTATGCATGTTGTAGTTTCGACTTGCAAAATGGACCTGAAGCTGCTAAGTTTATAAAGGTATGAATGTCTTGCTCTTATGCGTAATCTTCAGGTGTGTTTATTAGATTTGTTTCAAGACACTATTGATTTAGGCTATCGTTCCATATTGGTTGAAAGACAGAGCAACAAATTTGCAAATCTACATGTTAAATAGAATAGTCAATAGGAATGAAGTCGCAATTCGAATTGAGTTAAAGAATAGGCATTTATTTTTTTATGTTCAAAATTCTTGTTAGGAGTAGAATACAAAAAATAGCACAAAGTTTTTAGATTATGCGTTGTCGTCGTCAAGAGTCACACATGAAAAGGTGTGTACTCCAAAGGGTATGTGCATGAAGAGGTGTGTACCCCTTGTGAAGGGTGTGACCCTTGATGAGAGGGTACATTACAATAGGAATGTCTCTTCATTAGAATGCCTCTTGTGAAGGGTTGTGCCTCATTAGGAAGTGTCCCGTCGAAAGGGCAAGTGTCCCGTCGAAAGGTCATACCCTTCCACAAGTGTCCATTCATTAAACCATCCATAAGTCTAGAAAGAGAAAGGAATACGTCACAGATCGTGACATCCCCTCCCACTCAAAAGAAGACCCTGGTAGAGATAATGAACCGATGTAGAAAATATCATGGTAGATGCTGAAAATACTGCTGTAACAGATCAGGGTACTGCTGTAAGTCTTCATCAGACTGCCAAGTAGCGTCGGAGTCGTCCAGATCTCGCCAAAGAACAAGGAATTCCGTGATAAGTCGATGTCGAGTCTCTCGCTGTCGATGGTCCAGAATACGCTCAGGAATAAGGAGAACATAATCGTCTTCGATTTCTGGGACATAATCACCTGCAGGAGGAACTGCTTCATTGCCTGGAATGTACGTCTTTAGCCAAGAAATATGAAATGTTGGATGGATTTTACCCCATGATGGTGGTAATTCCAATTTATAACTTAAAGGTGAATTTTTCTTGACGATCCGGAAAGGTCCATAGTATCTGGGTCGCAACTTAGGAAACACAGACTTAACCGTCTTATAGCGATGTGGGGCTACAAATAATAGCACCATGTCACCAGTGTTAAATTCCAGGTGACGTCTATGTTTGTTGGCAAACCGTTGATACCGCTCTTGCGCTTTTCGCATATGATCCCTGACTTGCAGTAGAATGTCTTGCATTTCTTGAACCAGTTGGTCAGCTAGGGCCACTCGATGTTGAAGTACAAAATTTGTTGGTACAATCGGAGTGTGTCCATAAGCTGCTTGGAACGGAGTCATGCTGATGGCACTATGGAAAGAGTTATTATAAGCAAACTCAAGGAGTGGTAGATACTCTTCCCAGGCTGCGAGGCGTGACTGAACATAATGTCGAAGCATTTCTTCCAGAACTTGGTTGACTCTTTCAGTCTGTCCATCTGATTCTGGGTAATAGGCTGAACTGAACAGTAGAGTAGTACCCAAAGATTCGAACAGTGAAATCCAGAAGTGACTGGTAAACTTAGGATCTCTGTCGGATATGATATTCTTGGGTAATCCATGGTGTCGGAAGATGTGTTGTATAAAGAGTTTGGCTATGTTCGGGGCCTGTGCACTGCTTTTGCAAGCAACAAAGTGTGCCATTTTGGACAAGCGATCAACAATTACCATAATCTGAGTGTTACCTCTGGAGGATCGTGGTAGTGTTGTAATGAAATCCATGGAAATACTTTCCCACCTTTCAGTTGGAACTGGAAGAGGCTGAAGAAGTCCTGTTGGAAGTCGTCGACTTGCTTTCATTTGTTGACATGATAGACAAGATGTAACCATATTGATGACATCTCTTTTCATCTGAGGCCAGTAGTATGTTGCACTGAGTAACCGATAAGTCTTATTGATGCCTGGATGGGCAGCATAAGGAACTACATGATTCTCTTTTAACAAAAGACGTCGAACAGCCTTGTCATGTGGTACACAGACGCGATCTTGATAATACAGAAGGTCGTTCGTATAAGAATAGGATGAGAAAATCTTTTGTTCGGAAGTCGAAGGTTGATCTTTTGAAAGAACCTGTGCTGCGGTGCCGAAGTCTTTATCATTGAAATACTTTCCTTTGAATGAATTCGGAACATCCACAGATAATGTAGAGATTACCATGGCTAATGCTAGAGGTAACCTGCTGAGAGCATCTGCAACTACATTGCGTAGTCCTGGTATGTACTCAATGGTCATGTGAAAGTTGGCCAAAAACTCAACCCAGCGTGCTTGTCGAGCGTTCATGACTGGCTGAGTAAAAATATACTTGAGAGAGTGGTGGTCTGTTTTGACCACAGAGTCGGCACCCATGAGATAATGTTTCCAAAAGCGATAAGCATGGACAACAACAAGAAACTCCTTATCATAGACTGGATATCGGGTTTGGATATCAGAATGTTTATGGCTGTCAAAAGCAATAACTCTGCCTTCTTGCATCAAGACTGCTCCTGTAGCGATGTCGGAAGCGTCGGTCATGACCTCAAATGAAAGATTTGGGTCAGCAATAGCCATAACTGGTGTGGTAGTGAGTGCTTGCTTAAGTTGTTGGAAACTATACTCGATTTCGGGAAGCCATTGAAAAATTGCTGTGCTTTTCAATAATTCGGACATAGGAGCTGCGATTTTGGAAAACTGATATACCTTTGTATGGTAGAAGTTTGCCAATCCGAGAAAAGAGCGGACATCATGAACATTCTTAGGAGTAGGCCAGTTTCGGATTACCTCGACCTTCTTGGGGTCCACAGAGATACCTTGAGCTGAAATAACATGTCCCAAATATTCAAGTTGGGTCTTAAAGAACTCACTCTTCTCAATGTTGATGTAGAGGGAATTTGCGCGGAGAACTTCAAAAACTTGGTGAAGATGTTGTTTGTGCTCATGTAGGGATCTGCTGAAAACAAGGATGTCATCGAGGTAAACGATGACGAACTTATCGAGGAAAGGCCTGAAGATGTCGTTCATTAATGTCATGAATGTGGCCGGGGCATTGTTTAACCCAAAAGGCATGACCAAACATTCATAGTGTCCATACTTTGTTCGAAAAGCTGTCTTGTACTCATCGCCTTCTCGTATACGAATTTGATGATAACCTGAACGAAGATAAATCTTGGAGAAGTGTGTTGCATGTAGAAGTTGATCGAGAAGGTCATCAATGCGAGGCAATGGATACTTGTTTTTGATAGTGAGCTTGTTGAGGGCTCGGTAGTCGATGCAGAGGCGCATAGACTTGTTCTTTTTTTCCACAAGTAATACAGGAGATCCGACTGGGCCGAATGTGACCTTTGTCGAGTAGCTCGGTGACCTGTCTTTGGATTTCTTCATTTTGAGTGTGAGAAACCCGATAAGGAGGTTTCGACGGTGGATTACTGCTGGGAATAAGTTCGATTGGGTGATCCACTGGTCGTCGAGGTGGTAACTGCTTTGGCAATTCCTGTGGAAAAAGATCCAGGTAAGGCTGGAAAAAGGGTTGGTTGAGGTATTCAGGAGGATCCTTTGTTGGTGTCTCCTCTACTGCTGTAACCAACAGAAGTGAAGTCTTTGCTTGGCGTTTACGAACCCACTTCTTTACTTGTAGGGCAGAGGCAACTGGGGTTGAAGGAGAGTCCCTAGAACCAGTTAGCTCAATAAGTTTTCCCTGGTGGACAAACTGGATAGTATGGCTGCGAAAACTGATTGATGGATCATAGTCGTAGAGCCATTGTTGTCCGAGTATGACATCGTACCGAGAAAGAGGCATAATGTCGAAGTTTAACTTGTCCGTATAATGTTGGATGCGAAAAGACAAGTTTTTGATCCTGGTGTTGCACAAGAAAGTAGTTCCATTTGCGAGTTCAATCTGATAGTCCATGAGGCTAGGACTAGTGGTCAACCGAAGTTTATCGACCACAGAACTGGCTAGGAAATTATGAGAACAGCCATTGTCGATGAGGATGGTGACCGTTGTTCCACGAATCGATCCTTGAACACAAAGTACTTGAGTGGCCAGGGAAGGTTCGGGGTTGCTGGCAAGGCTCAGGTGGATGGTATTCGCCATTCGAACAGCTTTGCCTTTCTTGTCTTGTGCTGAGGTAGCATCTTCTTTTGGGGAAGTGCTAGGTTCCATATTAGAATTTTGCTTTGGTCGCTTAGGACAATCGAACCATCTATGGTCGCCTGTACAGATGGTACAAAGTCCTTTTGAATTGGAATTGTTCTTCTTGTTAGTGGCCGCACCTTTATGTTGGGGCTGTCGGTAATGACTTTGTGAAGAAGAAGAAACACGATCCTTGGGGGAGTGCTTCTGTTGGAATCCAGCAAATGATTTCTGAGGCTTCTGGGGATCTTGAGACTGTCGCTGACCTTGATTACCGAAGTTTTTGCGAAACCTGGTATTATCTTGAGGGCGAGCACCTTTGGCCATAGGAGAGTTCTGTGTGCGAGTAGCACTCTGCTTCCCTGTATTGAGAAAATCTGTAATGCGCTCTGCGTAAGCAATAGCGCCATCTGTGGTGATGATATTGGCTTTAAGAACATCAATGCGTAACGAGGGTTGTAGGCCTGAGATGAAAGCATGAAGGCGATCATCCTCAGTTAAACCATCAATCTCTAGCATCAATGTGGTGAACTGAGAGATATAAGAAGACAGGGAACCCGTTTGCTCCAACTGTCGAAGTTTTGATCGTGCTTGGAAGTCCGCATTGGCAGGTACAAACTGCTTACGGAGCACGTGTTCAAAACGTTCCCAAGTTAACACACTTTTTCCGTCCTTTAAGCGTCTTTGCCACCATAGAAATGCTGTATCCTTCAGGAGGGAGGCTGCCAAGGCGATCTTTTTGCCTTCCGTGAGGTCAACAGTGTCAAAATACATGCGCATTTTAGCGAGCCATTGGTCAACAGTTCGGCGATTACGTTGACCAGTGTAGGCTTCCGGAAGTTTGACGTCAAGTCGTTTTGTTTTGGAAGCTTGAAGTAATCGGTAGAGAGTACGCAGTTCAGTATTTTCTACCTCTGGTGGTTGTCTACTAGTTGCTTAGCTCAATCATTATCACAATAGGTAGAGGTGGATGAAGGCTTGAACGATCAGTAATCAGGTCGGAGATGCTATCCTGAAGCTGAGATATTTGAAGTTGCAATAGAGATTCACTTTGGGTGTTGCCTTCAGGGGTCTTTTTGGGACTTGATTCTTTAATCTCGGGAGAGGCTTCACGCGAGCGGTGCGACATGTCGGAAATCCCTGTGAGAGAGGCGCGAACTTGCGCTCTAGTTTGTACCATCCCTGAAAGAGGATTCGGGCTGCTCCCTGAGGTTGCTCATATTGGAGGGGGCAGGCGAGGCAGGATGGAACCACCCGTGGAAATCTGGTAAGGGAGGTCCTGTCGGAGGTAACACTGGAGATTCTGAAAAAGGTGTTACTGCTCGTGATAAGACAGGGGTAGGTAGCAGAGTCCACGGATCTGAAAAAGGATAAGGAGCTGCTGTCGGAAGAGGAGGATATCCAGGAGAGGGAGTGCCTTCAGGATGTAAATACTGACTGGGAGAAGGTACACCCTGTAGAGGAGGATATCGGGGAGCTGAAGGAGGTGGAGAGTACCCTGGGGATGCCGAAGGTGAAGGGTAGAACTCTCTCCAAAAATGAACAGCAAACTCCTGAGGAATATCGTGTTCCGGATATCTTCGTGTCTCGTGGAACACAACCTGTACTGTGCTGAGGAAATAATGTAACTGAGGTGCCTCACGCAGAAGGTAGAGGATGTGATCCAAGTCACTCGGAGGGCACGTGACACAGAAGATCCAAGATGCAAAGGCTCCAAAATGGGCTGGCTGTGCAATTTGAACACGATATTGTGTAGTAGCAGGTGCCTGAGGTGTCCTTGAATGGCCGGGTGAATTACCAGGGGTTTCCATGCTTTAATATGGATTCTTTCATTTGCTGTAATTTGTTAAAAGAATCCTGAAAAGTAGATTGGAAGGACTCCACCTGGCAATACTTTAATCTGCCAAGTGATTGCGTAGAAGAAGGCTGTAAATCGTTGTCCGGAGGTCCATGTTGCAGTGTTTTGCGAGGAGTGCTCGAGGCTGGTCTGGTCCGGGCTGTCAACGGTTTTGGCTGAATGTTGCGACGATTCGTTGGGCTGCCTAAAGGGTTATTTGCCCCAAATTAATTTGGGGGTTTAGTTAACCCTAGGGTAGTTAGGGTAAACCTAGGGGTAGGGGATGGGTTTAATTTTTGTCCCTTTTTACCCCTCTAGGTACCCTTTTTGTAGGTACTTGGGCCTAGGAGGTGTGCCTATTCGAAGGGGTGTGACCCTTGGAATAGGTGCACTTGTTCATGAGGGGATATGTCCCTATTGTTAAAAGGGGTGCGACCCTGCATGAATAGGTATGTCCCTTTGCCCACGATGGGGTATGTCCCATGAGTGAGGAGTCGAGACTCGTCACCAAAAGGTGTGTCCCATGGTGGAAAAGGCGCGTCCCTTGGTTTTGGGACAGCCCAAGCACCTTAAAGGACACGATTTTGGTCGTGTCCATTCACATCAACTTGTGATGTGAGGGGGATGGAGAGGCCAGGATGACTTTAGGCGTTTAAAAATTTTACGCTCATCCTCTCCATCTCTTCCATGCACTATGTGCACGGATGTCCTTCTAGCGGCAAAAATGTATCAGATCAGCGCTAGAAGGTGAGGGGCATTTCCTACAGGCAGGAGCGAATTTTGCTCTGATACCACTGTAAGAAATCCTAGATTTACTATATTTAGAACTGTGCTAAGGAACAGAAAAGAGACTGAGATAGCAGAGAACAAGGAATAACTGTATTGCTTGAATGTCTGTAGGGTGGATGTGATTGTCATCCATACAATTTGGCCTCTCTTATATAGAGAGTGAAGAGTCACACATGAAAAGGTGTGTACTCCAAAGGGTATGTGCATGAAGAGGTGTGTACCCCTTGTGAAGGGTGTGACCCTTGATGAGAGGGTACATTACAATAGGAATGTCTCTTCATTAGAATGCCTCTTGTGAAGGGTTGTGCCTCATTAGGAAGTGTCCCGTCGAAAGGGCAAGTGTCCCGTCGAAAGGTCATACCCTTCCACAAGTGTCCATTCAT
Organism: Dipteris shenzhenensis; assembly: GCF_047967505.1. Classification (NCBI taxonomy): domain Eukaryota; kingdom Viridiplantae; phylum Streptophyta; class Polypodiopsida; order Gleicheniales; family Dipteridaceae; genus Dipteris; species Dipteris shenzhenensis. Next base: position 14,248,471 of record NC_141610.1, read on the forward strand.
TAAACCATCCATAAGTCTAGAAAGAGAAAGGAATACGTCACAGATCGTGACAGTATGCATGTTGTAGTTTCGACTTGCAAAATGGACCTGAAGCTGCTAAGTTTATAAAGGTATGAATGTCTTGCTCTTATGCGTAATCTTCAGGTGTGTTTATTAGATTTGTTTCAAGACACTATTGATTTAGGCTATCGTTCCATATTGGTTGAAAGACAGAGCAACAAATTTGCAAATCTACATGTTAAATAGAATAGTCAATAGGAATGAAGTCGCAATTCGAATTGAGTTAAAGAATAGGCATTTATTTTTTTATGTTCAAAATTCTTGTTAGGAGTAGAATACAAAAAATAGCACAAAGTTTTTAGATTATGCGTTGTCGTCGTCATTGTCGTCGTCGTCATCATCATCATCATCATCATCATCGAGTCAATCACCATCAAGGCTGGCTGGCTCTCTTCAATGCAATGTGCCCCCCACAAGGGTATGTGTGTGTCAAAGAGGTACTGATGTGTAGCCAGTGATGGAGTGCTGGCGATTGTCTATGGGTGCTGCCCGTCTCGGTGTCCTGGCAATGACTTTGCTCCTAACCAAGGCTATCGTAACCTCTGTGGGTCGTGTGAGCATGGATGGGAGGTCGCTCAATGTGATTTGCATGTCCATCCGTTGTCGAGTGCGGCGTACCTTAGGATTTGGATCTCTGTTGCGCTTGCTATCAGTGGCTGCGAGGCTCGTGTCATCTGACTGGAAGAACTCCGTTATCTTGCTCTGAGAAGGGTTGGGCCATGTGCCTGAAGACTGTCTCTGTGTCCTGAGTAAGTGTTCCCTGTGGCGGACCGCCTCACGGATGAAGGCAACGAGGCATCCCTGCTCTGGGTATGAGAGAAGTCTGGATAGTGGCCCAAAATTGGCCCTAAAAAGGTAATGGTATCGACTGCGGATCTCATAGTACATAGGGCATCTGAACTCGAAGTGCTCCTCTGACTCCACCTCTTGTTGATCACATAATGTGCATAGGCGTCTCTCCCTGCGTGTCCCCTCGGCTCGTCCGCTCTCGATGCGAAGTCAGTGTGATGAGACTCGAACGATAGAGATCCTCAGTGAGTGTGGCAAGTGGGATTCGAGTGTACTTTGGTGGGACACGTAAGCCCTCCTCAGAGATGTGAAGGCAGTGGTCTCTGTAGAAACTGAGCTTTACTGGAAGCTCCCTCGGCTCCAACTAGGTCTTGAATGTGTGCAACTGTAGTAGATCCTCTCGAACAACCTGGTTGACCTCATGGTATCCTAGCGGGATAGATGGAGCGTCTAGGCTATATTGGAAGGGAGGCAGTCTGTCTATATGAAGCCCCAATCTCTCGAACCACCTACGTGTCAGAGAGCGAGAGAGAGAGAGATAGATAGATAGACACACACACACACACACACACACACACATAGTATTAACGTCTGCAGGAGGCCTCGCGGGTCTATGAGACAAAGCATAAAACCAAAAGTAACTCATGCAAGGCGCTGTGGGCTGAAGCAAAGGGCTCACTAAGGCCCTTTCTGAAAGCTAAAGTGCTAAACTAGTGAGCAAAATAGCGAAAGAGCATCAGGTGCTTAGAGCTAATGCTCCTAGTAAACACTCATGTTCCATATATCCAGGTACCTTGGTGGGATTTGAGGTGCTCTCATATATGTGTCTGTCGAGCTGTCTCTCGATGCGGTGGAGGACGTGGTCTCCTCGATCTCTGTATCCGATGGGCTACGTCAAGGGTGAAGCCTCGTCTCTATCGGTTTCCTATGAGGAGGGCTGAAATAGGCCGGACCTCGATCGTGCGTGCTCTGGTCACTTTTGTGTTGCATGTGGAGCGTGTGCCTCTCGTCTGGTAGCATCGTGGTAGAGACTCACTGCTAATCCATGATGCTCTCATCTCATCAAGCTCCTCTCCCTCAAGCCTCCCTGGTAGCTGACTTAGATGCATAGAAATTTGTAATACATGTCTATGCTCAGCCGATCTCGGTGTCCTATGGCATCGCCTCCTGCTACTCTTTGCTCTAACACCAGTATCTCTCTCTGTCGTTGCATCTCAATCAGATAGAGCCCAACACAAACCTGGTTGGGAAAATGGATCAGCCGTATAAGCGGACCAAAGCCATGCCTCTCTTGAAAGAGGTAGTGATATGGCCCTCGAATCTCATAGTAGATTGGGTAGACACATAGAAAGTGCTCATTTGTCTCGACCCCCCCATCTGGCAGTCTGCAGATCCTCTGCTCTTTGGGTATGCATGCAGCTCTCCCTGCCTCAATCCTCAGCTGATGTGACGAGACTGACAACTGCCCGATGGCGATCCTCAATGCATGTGAGATTGAAACCAGCCTTCACTAATCAAAGGGTGGTAGAATCCACTTTAACAACAGCATACATAGTAAATAATCAAATTATTAATCACCACAGACTAAATCACAGGGAGCTAGTGCACTCCTACTCAGAAACAAAGACACCGATTGGCTCCAAACACTGGCGCCCCTTGCAGTATTTGCCAAGAATCTGATTACAAGGTCTCTTGAAAGCTACACCATAGGCAAACCACTGCCCACATACTTCCAATATCTTGCAGACCTTGCAATTCTTGCTCAACTTTATATGGCGAATATGCATCCAATCAATAGGCAATCACGCATCCTTCCTTCCGACCAAGCGTGTAATAGATCCCAAAAAACTCTCTCTCTATCCTCTGCACTTGCAACTAGCCAAGCATGGCTAAATAGTTGCAGAAAAGACAAGTACAGCCAAACTCTGGCACATCCAATTAAGGAAACCCTTCCAAAATAGTTCGTCCCAATCTGTAGCCACCTGGGCCAATGCCCAATAGCATAAATTAGTCTTTCCTTGCCTTTACCTGTAGAAGAATGTACTGTGTTATTATATGCTTACTCAACCAATGGTAGAAATTTCTCCCATTGGGACTAGTGTTCCAAAACATAGCATTTAAGCAAATCCAATGCTGTCCTCCGACGATTGCCTATCTGACTCTGGGTGAAAAGCATAAGAAAATTGAAGACTAGTGCCCATATTCTAAAAAAGTCCCCACCAAAACAAGCTGGTCATGCGAGGGTCTCTGTCACGCACGATAGAGTTAGGCATGCCATGATACTTAAAAATATTATGTATAAATAACTTCGCCATATGATCTTCCCCAATCTTCTTTCGTACAGGAATGAAATGTGCCTGCTTGCTAGATTGATCAATGTTCGTCCATAGTCCATCATTACTTGTAGGGGTCCTGAGCAAATAAAAAATGAAGTCCATGGCTATGCTTTTCCACGGTCTATCTGGGATGGGGAAAGGATGCAACAATCCTGGAGTCTTCCGATGATCATACTTCACCTTTTGACAGGTCATGCATATGCGAAAATATTCTTCTACATTACGACGCAGTGTAGGCCAATAAAAGAACTCCACCGCTTTTACTATAGCATCAATACCATGATGTCTTGTACACGGTGGATCATGACATTCAATCATGACCTTCTGCCTCAATTGCGTAGTGACACACAGCCTGCCATGCATCATCATATAACCATCCTTAAGCACATTATGCTCATGTCTCTGCCCATTCACAAGCTGATCATAAATTCCAGCAGATTGCTCATCATCTGCATACTGATCCTTCATAACCTCAAGCTCATTTTGATAGGCAATTGTCACAGCTGAAACTTGCGGCTTTCAAGACAAGGCATCTGCAACCACATTCTTCTTGCCTTCAACATGTGCAATCTGAAAATGAAACATAGACAAGAAGTTTGCCCACCTCATGTGCTTCTCAGACAGTCTGGATTGCGTTAAAAAGTAGTGCATGGAGTGATGATTCATCTGGACCGTAAAATCAGCTCCCTGAAGATAATGTTTCCAAGTGGACAAGGCATGAATTACAGCCAACATCTCCTTCTCATAAATCTTTAAATGCTTCTTAGCTGGCTGTAATATGTAACTCTTATAGGCTACAGGGTGCCCATCCTGTGTTAGAACATCTCCAATACCATTCTTACCACAGGCTTCCGCATGCACATGAAAAGGTTTCTGCAAATTAGGCAAAATCAGCACTGGATCTGTTGTAAACTTCTGTTTCAGCTCCTCAAAAGAGTCATTTACCTCCCTTGTCCATAGAAACACTCTTTCTTTCTTTGACAGTGTATGCATAGGAGCTGCAATATGTGCAAAATGACGGATACAACGGCGGTAGTATGAACACAAGCCCAAGCAACTGCGAACTTCATGCAAGTTCTTCGGTTGTGGCCAACTCTTTATGGCCTTCACTTTATCCGGATCCATTCGGACCCCTTCCTTGGAAACAATATGCTCCATAAAATGAATTTCAGCCATGAAAAATCACTCTTCTTGGGGTTAATAAACACCCTCTGTTTCCTAAGCTCTGCAAACACAATTGCCAGATACCCCCGATGCTCCTCTTCATCTTTCGAAAACACAATCATGTCATCAAAGAACGTACCAACAAAGGCTTTGTGATTTCGAAAGATCCTGTCCATCATGCGATTGAATGTCCCAGGAGCATTAGTGAGTCCGAAAGCCAAAGGCATGAACAAGAACTCATACAACCCAAAAGAAGTCCTGAATGCCGTCATATGTACATCTTTTGGGCGGATGCGAACCTGGTTCTTTAGATCAATGCGGGGAAATACAGCTCCCCCCTTCAATCTATCCAGAATATCATCTATCCTGGATATCGGCGGGAAGCGATTCTTAATAGTGATCTTGTTCAAGGCATGGTAATCGATACACATATGCCATGAACCATCCTTCTTCTGCACTAATAGGACTGGAGAACAATCTAACTTGGCTGAATCAGCCCGGTCTCAAAGAGTTCATTAACCTGACTCATGTTCTCCTCGTGCTGCGCCGCACTAACCCTCTAGGGTGGTTTGTTAGGCGGACTACTACCAGGCACAATATCAATCCCATGGTCCTTTGGCCTTTCTGGCGGAAGCTCACGAGGCAAGTCATTCGAAAAACAGTCTGAAAACTGATTTAAAAAGACAGCTCTTTCTCTATCCATATGAGAAACAATATGCTCTTCATTCACTGGAGGAACCTCCCTAGCAAAAACCATGTACGCTGAAATATTACTTTTCATTATGAAATTAATGGTAGAAGCTGTTACGACTGGGACAGATTCCCCTTTTAATTTTGCATCAATTACATGGGTCTTCCCTTTATGACAAACTGTAATTTTTCTCCTTTTGGCTTCTATCACTGCATCCAAGCGGCGCATCCGTGGAATTTTGAGCAAAACATCACAACCGGAGAGAGGCATTATATAGAAGTCTTCACTCTCCACCAATGACTGAATATGCAAGCAAAGCTTCCCTATAATGGGAGTGTTAGGAGTGCTAAACTCTAGATTTGCCATGCTGGCTTCACAACTCGGCCCCATCTCATCCGCACGGATCCCCATTGGCCTTCACGCTAGGATCAAAGAAGATGAGGGCTGTTTGTTCCTGAATCTTACTCCAAGCCCTGCAGAACTTTGTTTCTTCACCCTGGGGATGCTCACTGATTACATCTGGCATCAAACAAGCCATGGTCTTCGATTTCTTTCCCTTTTGATCACTCTTATCTGCATCAGCCTTCTCCTCTTTCCACTTTGGGCAATCCCTGGATATGTGTCCTGGCTCCTTGCGTTTAAAGCACTTCGTTTCCTCATACAAAGACTTCAGCTCTTCCAGAGATAAATAAGCAACAGCCTTCTTATTCTTATGCTGCCGTCTTGCAACAAACACAGCTTTTTGGCGGTTAGCCTTCTTCTCTATTTTGAAGGGACGAGATCCAATCTTCTTTTCGGTGCTGTCCTCTTGACTTCGTGCTTCAGACCTCTCTTGAATCCAGAAGTCTTTCCTTGCATCAATGCATATGCTGTGCTAGCATTCTCAATCAATTGAGACATGTTAGAAACCTTTGTCTTCATACAGTAGTCTCTAAGCTCCTTTGGTAAGCCACAACAATAGTTCTCTACCAGCTCAGAGAAAGGGACATGCCGATACGAGCTTACAAGAAACAAAGCCGCCAAAATTTACTATTGTACTCCTTGAGATCTCGGCAATTGTTTAAATTCAAGGCAGTCATTATGTCAACCTCGAAAGTCGTAGTAAGCCATGCAACTGAGAACACCTGTTTGAAGCCTACCCAACTAGTGTTTTGCATAAGCATAGTGGTCCACCATTGGAGAGTATTACCCTTCTGAAAACTTGCAGCCCGACGTATCTTAGATGGCTCAGGAAAATATCCTCTAGTATACGCTGCATCAAACTGCTGGAGAAAGGTCAAAGCTTTGAGCTTATCCTGAGTACCACTAAATGTCTCGAATTTGACCGTAGCTCTAGCTTCTTTATAGTCTTTCACTTTCCCTTATGGTGCTAAGTTATCATATGCAAGCGTCTGAGCAAAAGGAACAGCTGCACTGAGGCAAAGCTGTATTATTCAGACCAGCTCCTGAATTCTGCATATTTGGCATAATCATGTTACCTGCTGCTGCATTAGGCATTCCCGTTTGCATCCTTGGGGCTGTACCAACATTTGGATACATCAAAATCTGTCCCATGGGCTGCATACTGGCTGATACCCCACCATCTGACTTACAGGCAAGCCAGCAAATTGTGCTTGAGGGCTGACCATAGCCTGAAAAACAGATCCTCCTCCAAGATAACCCTGTTTCACGGGGGGTGCAATAACTCCTTGCTGTCCGGAAACTATAGGCTGAAATTATTACCTTGATTCGGTCCCGGAATAATATTAGATTGCTGCAAACCATAGAGGTTTTGCGGGGGCTGATCCTGGAAATTCACATGCGACCTCTTGTTAACTCCGAACTTCTTATCCATATCATCGGGCTTCCTTTTCTTTGGCTGCATTTCAGAATTCAAAATCTTCTGAAGACGAGGGTCCTCCTGTGAGAATCGAGAGAAAGCACTCATAAAGGTCTGCAGCTATGCCTTGAATAAATCCATGTCCTCCTTGTTAATATTGTCAACCTGCTGCTTAGCAACATGTTGGGATCCCTATCTCACGCCCCGATCATCTGTATGCTGTATCCTTTGCCTAATTCCTCTTTTGTGTTTAGAGATCTTTCCTTGTGAGACATATTTACTGGATTGTATGCTGTATCCTTTGCCTAATTTGCTGAACTTGCACAAAGCCAACCACAGGCTTACCTCTTGAAGAAGTTAGGTGGATCCCAGCAATGGAACCATGAAACCAGCCTTCACTAATCAAAGGGTGGTAAAATCCACGTTAACCACAACATACACGGTTCATTTCCTTTTGGGTTAGTTCTTTGCATATTCCCTCTTGACCTTACTTTACCCCTTGAATTTCATGCTTTATCCTTGATATCACACTCATAATCAAAGGATGTGGTTCCCTTCTCTCATTTTGTTGTTGGAAAGGATTTACTTTTAAAACAAACTTCCCCTCCTTGAAAAGTCCAATACTCACACTCACAAGTAGAAGAAATATTAATTTTCTTCTTTAAATTGGAAAATTCATTCATAGATTTCTATATTTATGCTATTTTTAGTTTGTTAGCTTTTCCCTTATATATTAGAAGTTAAATATTCTTTCTTCTTGCTACTAAAATACAACCACCATGCTCCATTCACACACACAAAGGCATAGGAGACATTGTTTTCTTAAATCATTGGGCTCCTAAATGAGATTCATGAATGTTATAGAGGATTTATTGTCCTCAACATGCTTTCTAAGCGTGAATATTTCCATACATCATTGTCATTCTTTTTGACTTAGGGGGATCACCATCTCGGGGGGTGCACTACTAAGAAACCCTATATATCACTTGTGTTCAAAGGGCATTAAAAAAACCCCTCAACTAAAATTTGCCCCCCAATAAAAACGCATCGGGTCAGCTAGAATTGAACCTCTCCACCTAGGCGATCTACAAAGAATGTAATCTCATCAATATAGAGACCGAAGATAGTCGGTGAGAGGATGCAGCCTTGCTTGACGATGATAGTGCTCTCAACCCAATCCGATAGACCTCCTATCCTCTCTTTGACAGCTCATATAGACTCATAACCCCCCAAATCATGATCTCTGGGATCTGCAACTTCTGTAACGTCTTGATTGGGCGGGAATGTGGTACAATATCAAATGCCTTACGAAAGTCTACAAAGCAAGTGTAGAATTTTTGATGCCTCGACTTCACCTCCTCAATGATAGCCCTCAAGGTGAAGATGTGTTCGTGGTGAAGTGCTGTCTCCAAAAACTGTCAGTGTGGCTACTGATCTCCCTCTCTAGTACTGACCCATATATCTTAGCCAGAGTGTGGCAAATCATAAGAGTGTGTAGTTTCCAGTGCCCATGGGATCACATGCCTTGTGTATCGGTACTATGGTGGTAGTGCTCCAGGTTGGAATATGGCTCTTTCTCACTGCTATATAGTGGATCATTATGTTTTACTTTCTTTATATCTCATTTTTATTGACGACGTGTGTATTCTTCTATGTGAATTCTTGTTACAGGACTTCACATCCCGGCCGGACAACTTCTGCTACCATGTGCACATCCTCATCGGCAGTTCAGAGTACTCTCTTTTCATGGTTGATCACCATGCATTGCTATCTCCGGTATAGCACTTGTCACCTTTAGTGTGACCCTTTCCGGAATCAGAGCTCTTATCACCTTCAGTGCGATCTGTCGACTTCAACGCGACCAGTCACCTTCAACGTGACCAGTCACCTTCAACATGGCTCTATCACCTATAGTGTGATCTACCGTCTTCCAGTATGGTCTTGGTTTGCCATCTCCAGCATGGCCTATGTTTACCATCTTCAGTATGGTCTTTTGTTACCATCTTTAGCATGGTCTTTCTCTTTGCCATCTTCAGATATTCAGTATCCATCATAGTCACATCCAGTGACAGGATGTTGGAAGCTAGTGCATGGGGTGGACTTCACACCTGTCAAGTTATGAGTCGATTGACTACCTTACTGGATCACCCTCCACCTGGTATTAAATTACCAACATACCGTACGAGACTGATGACGCTTCGCACATCTACAAGGGTACTCAATACCCGACCATTCCTTCCTGACACCTTCAACGGCCTTGGGGGTGAGCCTTAGTGTGTTTGGCTATGATGCTTAGTCAATGAGGACGAATCTACATTGCATAGCTTAGTGAATTGCGAGCGATCTCAAAACCTCATCAAAGCCCAGTCCTTGAGTATCTAGTTTGGAGAGCCTTTTGAGAGCTAAAAGTTGGTCTCAGTTTGGTAGATTTGTGAGTTGTCTAGAGTTAGATACAAGTTGTCTAGGTTCTAGGGTTGATCGAGTCCTAGGCCTCTAGATTAATTAACCTTGGTAAAGGGTAATAATAATAATAACCATATTCATAAAGTTATTGAAGTATTACATTATTAAAAGTTGATGCTTTTCTAAAAAGCTACTTTAGCTTTTCTGCTTTTTGCTTTTCTAAAAAGATAGTTTAGCTTTTCTGCTTTTTGCTTTTCCAAAAAGCTACTTTAGCTTATCTGCTTTTTGCTTTTCCAAAAGGCTACTTTAGCTTCAGAATCCTCCACAGCTAGGCCATCTCCTCTTCCTCTTGCTGCGCAACAGCTTCCACCTTGCCACCATAGCCTTCCAAGCTGTTGCTACTGCTCCAGTTCACTGCCATCTCCTCTCTCTCTTGCTGGACACCTTATCCTAGCCTGCCGCCAGGGCTCTTTATGTTGCTACACTGTTGAAAATGCTGCCCTAGCGCTCTACCTTTGCTGCCCTGTCCACCCTTTTGGTTTTCCTATTGATTGCTCTCTCTGCAAATTTGCACCCTTTCCCTGTTGCTCTCTTTGCAAATTCGCCCTATTCCTAGCCATCCTCCTGCTGTCCAACTTTATGATTGCTAGAATCTCTGCTTCAGCCTTTTTCTTCCTTTTCAGTGCCCAAGATATTCCTAGCCATCCTCCTGCTGTCCAACTTTATGATTGCTAGAATCTCTGCTTCAGCCTTTTTCTTCCTTTTCAGTGCCCAAGACAAATCACGGGGCAAGTATTCTTCGCGTATTTCACTTTTATCAACCACTACACTTTCTTTTACGCGCTGTTTTTCTCGTATTCAGTTCCGTTTTTTGTCTTTCAGGCTACCACAAAGTGGTTTTAAGATTTCATTTTTCACTCATAGGGCTTTCTAAAACTGATTTAATTTATACAAAACCTGTTCCCTTCGTTTTCAAAAGGTTCTAACCTCATTTAGGTTGAAAACACTAGCTACTTCTGTTGTGGGCTATGTTTTTCAGAGTCTAAGGTTTCTATACTAACCCTAACGGGTAGAATCTGAGTTTCTCGTGTTTCAAGGATAAGGAGGACCAAGACCATTGTATGTGGCTTTCTCCACCTGGTACTGAGCCAAGGGCTGCCAGTGGTTACTATCTTGGATGATTGTCAGTCATATGTACATTTGAGTCCCACTTTGAAAAGAAAGATCATTGTAATAGTCGTATTGAGTCTTGGTCTAGAACTCTGGATTTCCCAGAGGGGGTTTTGTCCAAAGATTTGTACTACCATTGTAGTGAGGCTAAGCTTCATTGAATATAAAAAAAATACAACTGGGTTTACCCAGTTGGGGGGAGCGGTCTCGTTCTCACCCAGTTGGGTGCCGGTGTACTTCTCTTATTTTCCTATTGTTATGTGGTGTGAATGCATTTAAAATTGTGGTATCTTTATGTGGAATTTATAAAAGTGCTAAAATTCCAAGTTTACTTAGTTATTTGATTGGAAATCACGCTTCTGTGTAAGCACGACTCTGACATAGGTAGGCGAGAAGCCGTGGCATACGGCATGGTTGAACAACTTTGCTAGACCGGGGTAAAGACCTCCTGCCCATGTGCAAAGTGCTCAGTGCGTAGTCCCTCATGATTTGGTGATCTTTGGTTATGAAGTCGGAGAAGGGCAGCCTGTATATTCTGTGCAGTAAACAAGTGACACGTAGTGGGTCTGGGCACCCTCCGACCGGTAGTAGGATCTCATCTGCAAAAGGATCCGATCACCTCATCCATCCTGTGTATGAGGAAAGCCAGCTTCTTACGTCGTGTCACTAGGTGTGAGATCCAGTGTGCCTTTGGTGAAGTCAAATGTCATAATAATTGCTCACATCTGAGGTGGGCTCTCATCACTCTGCACTCGTCGTCATACCATCTCCAAGTAAGACTGGAAGCTTCGAGGCGAGGTGGTTCACGTACACCGGGTCAAGAGCATGATCAAAATGAATCTGAACGCGAGTGGGTGGTGGAAGGGCCCTCCTCATGACTGGCATGGCGGTCGATACAGAATGCAGGGTATGAGTGCTCGGCACCGAGTGGAGGAGGGGGCACAACAAAATCGCATATCCGCGAGGCAAAGGCTAGTGGACCCAACAGGTAGTCCACTGTGCTTCTTCCCCCACCATGTGGGAAACATGTGAGCTCACCAGATGATGGCCATCTCCGGAGACCGTTATATATGATCAAGTCATGGATAGCCCCCAACTCGAGTAGATGCCTCCTGTATGTTGTTACTGGTGATCCCTAGCTCTGCTGCATCCATCTCCGGTACTATGAGAGAATCATCATTGAAATCTAACAGGCCAACCTGTCTGTTTCCAGTATGTGCGTTGAAGTCAAGGTGGAGAGTGTCCCCCCTGTCTAGAAAGCTCTATGATGCCATCATGAATAGTCTCATATGGGCTGTGCCCATTAGTGGTGACTTCTCGTGCATAGGATGATGTGTCTAGGGAAAGTCACATACTGCAGTGAAAATCGATGTGTATCTGGTAGCTGAACTCGCACCCACATATGTCGTGCGTGCTCCTCTCTCCGGATCACAGATTTCAGTGGTCTCAGATCTGCTCTGAAAAGGACAGCCACGCCTCCCGACCCCCGTATCCCACTGTCTCTCCTCATCTCCTTCCTATGGGCTGATTTCCAGATATTTCCTATCACTGTTGGCAGCCCTCTTTTCGGGCTTTCATGGGTCTTGGTGTAGAAGGTCATGTCTCTATCTGTGTATGTTTCCAAGAACCCCGAGTATCTGACGAAAGGGTACCATTGCAATTCCACACTGCTATTCTCAGCCCCCTTTGTGCTCTCATCTCCTCCTGGGTCTGACACCGTCATGTGCTGTCCCCCTCTTCTCTTTCTTCCCTTTCATCCCTTTTGCCTCTCTCTGATAATCACTTTTCCATCTCTGTAGGCAGCCCATTTACCTACATCTCTTGCTGCCATAACACGCACCATTCCCTCTCTCTGATGCTCCCGTTGTAGCAATTGAGATCATCGTCCAAGTATATTCTTGTCCCTTCCAAGGTTGACCTCATGCTTATGAGGGTAGACCTGTCCATTGCTGCTCGGGTTTCATTATAAGGGGTCTTGTTGGAGCCTCAGCTTTGCCAACTCTCCATGCTGTCTCACATGTGAGGTTGACTCCCATCTTGGTGAACAAGTTTTGGCATCTGACATAGGGGTATCTCCAACTGTTAAGCCTCTAACCAAGACATTCAAAGCCTTGCTGTTCCTTCTCTTTTCTTCTTCCAGATGCTCTCTTTCTTGGTGGCTGCTGCACCTTTCTTTACCACATTTTTCCATTCTAGCATATCCGCTTTCCCTTTGGTGATTTGCTGTATAAACTCAGCATGCTTTCCTTGTACTTTCTTGGGAGCTTTCCTCCCTGCACTTTTTTGGTGTTGATGTTGACATTCTTGATTTTCTTGCTATCCTTGCAAGTTTGGAGCTGGTGGGAGCTGTGAACTGGGAACCTTTTGGCTGGGTGGAGAGCTGAGAGGCCCAGCAGCCCTGTTGTCTCGTGGGCTAGGCAGAGGTGTGTCGGGGGCCTCCCAGGGCCTGTGCTGGCAGGTTTTGCAGGGCTTGAGGGCGTGCAGGGGCTAGAAGCAGCCCCCCATGATCTGTAGGCGCAAGTTTGTGCGTTAGGAAGGGGGGTGAAGACAGGTAGTTGCTTCACGACAGCAGTTGCTGCCATGGTGGGACAAACGGAGGCACAGGTGAGGTTGGAGGGCCGGCAACAGAGGGCTGAGGTGCGGCGATGGGATTGGGATGCCCGCGATTGTAACAGAGGGTTACTTTTACTTAGGCTAAAGTTAGTGGAAAGGCCTTTATTGGCTTGTAAGTGTTTTTCCTTTCTTTAGGGGATACCATAAGTTGCCACGTGGCAGCAGGCGATGAAGGAGCTGCTCAGTGAGCTCCCCCCTGCTGCCCGCTGCGGCTTGTAGGCTGCCCGTGGCTCCTGTCTACTCCGCCCGCTGCCCCCTCCCCTGCCTCGCCCCTCCTCCTTGCCTCGCCCTCACCCTCGCCCTCGCTCCGCCTCGCCCCTCCTCCCTCTCCACTCTGTCTTGCCCTCCCTGCTCCACCTCCGCCCCCCGCCTTGCCCCCGCCCCGCGCCTCCTCCCCTCGTTGCTACCCCGCCCTACCTTCTCCCCCGCGCCACCAACACTTGCTCCCCCCCCCCCCCCCCCCCCCCCCCCCCCCCGCCCTGCCTTCTCCCCCACTCCACCATTCCTTCCGCCTCCTTGCCTCCCCACACTTCCTCCCGTCCTTCTGCCCTCCTCCCGTCAATGCACCCCCCTCGCCACTTTGCCTTCCCCCTCCTCCTCCTCCTCTTCTCCCGCCTCTCCCGCCCTCCTTTCTCATCTTCATTCCCCCTTCTCCTCTCCCTCTTTCCTCTCCTCCCCTCTACTTTCTCTGCCGCCCTCCCATTGTCTCTCCTCCGCCTTTCCGCCTTGCCTCGCCTCGTCGTCGTTCTTTCTTTTCCTTTTTCATTTGCCTCCCTACAGCGGGAGCATTCGTGTTTGTTACGGTGAAAGAAAATCTTGGTGGCGACCTTTGGTTTGGCCAGAGGGGCTCTATGGCAGCACCCTCGACTCCCACAGCCGTGAAGGTTCTTCTTTCCCCAGTTGACAAGCAATAGGTACAGTAGGCAGTTTAGTCTCTCCAGCACAAGGCGCTTGTGGGCCCTCTTTCCTTGGTATCATGGGTTCACAGTGGAGGACATGGGTACGACACACCATGTTCCACGGTTTTCGGTTACACTCCGTTTTCCATGGCTTCCCAAGGAGTATCGAGCCATCCTCCCTTCCACTGGCCGGGCATTGGGCACGGTGCTAGAGTCCCCGCCAGAGATGACCGCTTCCGTTCTAGCAGATGATGGAGTCCCCAGGATCAGACTGGTGGTGGAGAGCCCGGAGTCCCTCCCATAGTTGATCCTTCTCGAGACCCTGGAAGGGGGCACACTTCGCCAGAGGGTGGAGATCTCTAGGTTACCAGGCTAGTGTCTTCGATGCAGACAAATAGGCCACCTCGCCAGAGATTGCCCCTGTGGCCTCCCTCGCGCGCCTCCTTCCCCTCCTCCACAGAGTAAGCAGAGTCAGCAGGCCCGAGTTCAGCGCTCTCTCAGGCAAGAGCAGCAAGAGTCTCAGACCCCATGGGTTACCCCCTCGGAAGGGAACTGGACACAGATAAAAAAGAAAAAGAAAACAAGCAAGCAGGCCCGCAAACGCCGCAGACAGAGGGCCAGTCGCAGGGAGAGGTACAGGGTTGACCGAGAGGCCTCGAAAGAGGAACAACAGGAGCCCCCCCAGAAGCGGAAGCCTCTGCCCATCCAGCCGATCCTCTAGCTTCGGAAGTCCAGCCTCCGCATCCACCCTTGCACCAGCAGAGAGCCCCAGGAGCTCTAGATGCGGCGATGGCGGAAGCCGTAGTTGCTAGCCCGATGAGGGTCGTGGAGGAGTCGATCCAGAGCCCGGTGAGCCTGATCAGCAAGGGGGGCCTGAGGTCACCCTTTTCCCTCCCCCCCCTCCCTCTCCCCCTCCTCCTCCCTTAGCCCCCCCTCCGATGGTCACTCTTACCACCCGTCCCTCGCCCTCTATCTCCCGCGTCTCGACCTCTCCCTCTCCCGCCGCTCCAGGATTCCCCCCGTCCCCTCCTCCTCCCTTAGCCCCTCCTCCGATGGTCACTCTTACCACCCGTCCCTCGCCCTCTATCTCCCGCGTCTCGACCTCTCCCTCTCCCGCCGCTCCCCCGCTCCCCTCTCTGCTTCAGTAGCAGCTTCTTCCACTTCGACACCCCTGCCATCAGGCAAGGGAACGACGACGTCCCCTCCTCCCTCCTCATGGCAGCAGCAGCAGGTCCGTTCAGAGAGGGATCCTGAGAGATGAGCCTGGCCAGCAGCTCCCAACCTCCAGCTTGGGCGTCCCTTATCGCGGGACTTCTGGAGGTTAGGACTCTGGAACTATCTGGAGATTCTGGACTCATACCCTCTACCATCGGAGATCACGCTCATGGTCCTTCAGCCCCGCAAGGGGGGTTTGATCAGTGCAGTGGGATCTCAGACACACCCCGTTTGGAGATTTTCGTTTGCCTCCACAGGGTTGGAGAAGTGGTCCCTGGAGGTATTTGATGCTATTTTGGGTAATCAGCTTATGCTCATGATGGACGAGTGGATGGGACCACAGGGACTAGATCTTTGGTACGCCCATGGTGTGGAGGTGAACTTTCAGTTGAGCTTCACGCGCGAGGAGCCGGTGTGTGGTTTAGCGATGGGAGTTATCAGATTGCCGATGGAGGCAAAGGTGGACCAGGCACACTTCTGGCCCCTCCAGACGTGTGCGGATTTGTTCGAGGTGGAAGCCTCCTTCATGATGAAGTGGGCACGGAAGATCGGTATTGAGCCGGTATCCACCCTAGTACGATGCCGCATAGAGACTGACTACTCGCCCTCCGAACCCTCGGCAAAATCACACAAGTCAGTCTTTCTAGGACAGGCACCCACTCACAGGAGAGCCTTTTTCCCGACTCCCCTGTCCTCATGAGCTGGACCATAGTGAGTTGGAACGTACACGGGCTCCACGACCGTGTTCGTAGCTAGCCGCAGTACCTGATGCTTCAACAGGAGTTGGAGAGGGCAGTGGTAGGGCGAGCAATGGACATCCTTATGATTCAGGAGCACATGTTTTCAGCAGTAGACATCAGACGAGGCCATCACCTTCTTCCAGGGAGAGGTCCAGAGGATTGGTCTCCTGCAGTAGGACAGAGCGGAGGGGTTTGCATCTCAATCTCACAGACCTTGGCTCCAGAAGTCTACGATTAGGGCGAGCTCATTCCAGGATGGGCAATTTGGATGGGAGTTCGGACGGGAGAGTCCAAGATTGGAATCCTGCACATGTATGCCCCAGCGTGTAGACAGCATTGCCCGGCCTTTTGGAGGAGGCTGTCAGAGTGTCTTTCGGACGTTGACTCCTGGATTGTTGGAGGGGACTTCAACAACCTGGAGTTTAGGGAAGACAAGCAGGGCGGCGCCTCGTTCTCTGAGATGCCAGCAGCAGAGCGTAGTACCTGGGAGCAGTTCATTTTCATGATCAGTGGCAGAGACCCATGGAGAGAGCCAAAGTTCAGCAGGACTCCTGGCAACCTTCTCTTCTCCTTTGGACAGAGGAGACACGATGGATTGCTCGAGAGATTAGATCGCTTCTATGTTGGGGATTGGGCATTACATAGAGGTGGCACTATCGGGATTCTGGCAGGTACCACAATGTCCGACCACTCTCCAGTGGTACTTCACTTGGATCAGCCCCATCGAGGTCTTCCCCAGAAGGGAGTCTGCATCCCAAAGGACCTCTTACAGGACGAGGAGATTCAGCAGGTTATGGCAGAGATCTGGGAGCACTCAGAGATGGCACCGAGTGAGGGTTGGGCTACATGGGTTGCCGATGCGATTCATAGGAGCAATGTGGAGCTGCAGGTTCACACCCTCAGGTGGAGGAGGACCCTTCAGGAGCGCGAGCGAGCTTTGAGGAGAGACCTCGCCTCCATCGAGAGGCTCAAGGAGTAGGACCCAGTGTCTCAGTGGCTTAGTGATAGATTGGAGAGCACTCGTCTCGAGCTTCAGGACACGGAGTTGCGGCAGGCTGAGTTCTCCTATCATTCCTCCCAGGCCCGATGGGTACAGCGGGGGATAGGATGACGAAGCAATTCTTTCAGACCACTGGGTCCCGATCGACCGGCACACAGCTACAACGTCTCCGGGACTCGCAGGGCATCATGCACACTGACCCGCAGGAGTATCTTGACATGACTACCGGTTTTTATAGCCAGCTCTTTCAGATAGAGAGGATGACCCCAGCCGGTCTTGTGGCCCGAGAGCTAGTTTGGGATCACCTTCCGACAGTAGTCTCGCGGGACCTATGCAGCAGACTTGAGGAGCCTTTCATAGATGAGGAGCTCTGGGAAGCCCTCAAGGCTCTCCCGACCCAGAAATGCCCAGGGGAGGATGGCTTAACTTCCGCGTTCTTCCGGAACTTCCGGGAAATTATCTCCACCCCTTTCCGTTTAGCTTGCCAGGAGATTTTCGACACAGGCCTTCTCCCTCAGTCCTTGCGCAGGGGGTGGATTTGTTTGACCCCGAAAGGGGGAGATAGGTCAGATATCCGACAGTGGAGGCCGATCACTTATACTGCATACAAGATCCTCGTCAAGGTCTTGAGTTTGCGGTTACGGCCTCATCTTACCGACATCATCCATGACACACAGACTGGGTTTGTCTAGGAGCGTAGCATCCTAGACAACATCTTCACGTTCTGGGAGGCAGTGGATTGGTCCAGGGAGGAGTCACAACCACTGGCCATCCTTCTCCTGGACTTCGAGAAGGCCTACGACATGGTGGAGTGGTCTTTCCTCGAGGGCACTATGAGGAGATTGGGTTTCTCAGATCGATGGGTCAGAGGAGTTTCAGCGCTATACGCAGGGAGCTCTAGTCAGATGATTATCGGAGGACACAAAAGCGAGGCCTTTCCTCTCTCTCGCTCGGTCCGCCAGGGCTGCCCACTAGCTCCCTTCCTCTTCTTGTTTGTAGCGGAGGCTCTGGGCTACTACTTGAGATCACAGGTGGCGGGTCTCACAGGGTTGAGGCTCCCAATCAGACAGGAGGAGGAGCTCCTTGACTCGGAGTTTGCAGATGACACGGCCTTGTATGTCGAGGGCACCACAGCGAGTCTAGAGAGAGTCAGAGGCGCCTTGGCTATCTATTGTGAGGCCTCGAGGGCACGGATGAACTGGACGAAATCCATAGGCTTCTTCACGGGCTTTGAGGAGACACATGAGATCCGTGAGTGGGGGAGTGACTTTGGTTTCAGATGGATATCGTGGGGCTAGATAGCGAGATACCTCAGATGCCAGGTGGGTATTGACATCATAGTAGAGCAGCAGATTGCCCCGGTCCTTGAGAGTGTTCGGCGCAAGCTTCTCTATTGGAGCTCGGCCAAACTCTCTCTCGCAGGTCGCGCCTTAGTGGCAAACCAAGCCCTTCTTGCCACTGCCTGGTATATTGCCTCCTGTTGGTGCTTTCACAGAGGATGCACTGGGCAGCTCCGACGGTTGGTACGGAACTTCCTCTGGGCAGCAGGTTCAGACGGCACGAGGAACACTAGGGCTCGAGTAGCTTGGCAGACGGTGATCATGCTACGGTGATCATGCTGCAGGCACTGGGAGGCTTGGGTATCATTGATCCAGAGATGCAGAGCAGGGCCCTTTTGGGCAAGTTGGTGGTTCGTGGCCTCACCCCAGGTGTCGAGCCTTGGAAGCTCCTCTTACAGAGAGGGCTTCTGAGGAACACCCCATGCACTGGGGGACAGTGGTAGCCTTCACATAGATGGATCTTCTCAGAGTCCCCCCTTACGGGGAAGGGCTCCCCCTGACGAGGAGCCTCCACAGGGTTTGACAGAGACAGTGGCAGCCTTCACATAGATGGATCTTTTCAGAGGCCCCCCTTATCCCGCACTGCCTATGGAGCTGTCGTAGCGCAGCGAGGATCTAGATGAGAGCAAGTTCCAAAGATCCCCTAGGCAGTGAGCTGGGCTTCTCTGGAACAGGCCGGTTTTTCTTTCAGCCTTTTCTGGTTTTTTCATGCTCAGCACCTTCCGGGCTGTTGTCTTGTATCAAAATTTTTCAAGCATTAATAGAACGTTCCTTTCTTTGAAAAAAAGAAAAAGAAAAAAGAAAAAAAAGAGAGTTGCCACGTGGCATCCTAGGAGGTAATCCCATATGCAATATTGCTTTGTACTCACCTGGGCCATACCTATATAAAGGCTCTAGTTGTACTTGGCATTCATTCATGATTTGTACTTCATTACTGAAATAGAATACACAGCAAGAGTTCCATTACTCAACTGAATTCTAAAAAGGATTGATTCCTTCTGTCCTTGTGCAGCCCCTCACAAGTCTCTGTTGTAGGTCCAGCCCATGACCTTCCACTCCTACCTTTTTCCTAAAACATAAGGTACTTCACTACTCTAACTTTCCTGCATATTCTACCAAATTTAGTGGTGTTTACTGTGAGTTAGGAGCAGTCCTGTTGCATTGGTATCAGAGCACTTTTCGTGGGAATTTGTGGGAAATTCTTTGTCCAATTATTTTGAAATTTGGAGCATCTACTCTTGAGCCTAGGGTCTACCTCTGTGCAAAAATTCAGCGCCAGAAGTGCTCTCTGTTGTGAGCTGCCACGTGGCAGGCTCTGAGAATCTCTGATTTTCGCAGTGTTCAGAATTTGGGGCTTCTTGCATTAGTGGAAAGCCCTTGCTTCCCTGATCATTTCTATGTATGAAATTCAGAAATTGGTGTAGGATAGGTCGACATTGCAGGAGTTCCCTAATTTTGGTGCAAGAAATTGACGATCTGCTGCTTCTCTGCACCAAATTGGTAAGTCATGGCTTGAACTGTTCGCCCTAAGCTCCAGTGTCTGCCCTTAATGTTTGGTGGAGATCTGAGCTTGGATGGAGGAGTTATGAAGAAATTTGACTGGCTGGCTAAGAAGATCTGCGACGATCTAGGAGCTGACAATTCCGACTGCTGATTTTCCTTCCTCCAGGGAGTCGCTTCTGCTCTAGGAACATGACGCAAACTGGCTAGTCCTTAAATTTAGAAGCTCCAAAAGTGCATGCACGTGTCCTTTGATTGGCAGCTTTGTCATCGTGAAACCCGATTGATTCTCAACGATGTAGGGGCGAAACATTCCAAATTGTTTCCAAATATAGCGAACTAATCCGAGAATTTGGCTGATCCCGTTGTGCGTTATTAGATGTTTAGACGCCGTTATCAGATGTTTAGATGCCCAATGATTACTGCATTGGATCATATGACGTTTAACGCATAGTAACTGCGATCTTTGCAATAAGTGGAGGAGAATGGCTTTGGAAAAGCTTTGAAAAGTAAGTCCTTATGCGGAGCAAGGAGGATTACCCTGGTGGCAGCCCAAAGAATTCAAAGTCCTACATAGGTCTCTATACAGTTTGCTTTACACATTGTGCAAAAAGAGCCTTGCAACAGTCTGCTACTCCTTGGAAATTGAGCTATTCTTGATCAGGGCTTAAGACAGTGCATTTACTCTTGATTCGAGTCATTAAAGATGCCTGTAAAGAGGTCTTCTAGTCAAGCTAGTAAGCAGCCAATGAGTATCCTTGATTCCATCTCAGAGAAGGAAGCAATTGATGATCAGGCTGTAGTTTTTGAGCCCAATGATCGTTCTGTTGGCAGTATTCAAGGGGATTTGGTAGCAACTCCTCATGTACAAATATCCCTTAACCAGGAGCAGATTATAAAGAGTTGTATGGATCCAATGCTACAGATATTCAAGGAGTTAACCAATGAGATCAAGATCAATAATCAGAGGATTGACCAAAGGATGCAGAACATGTCTGCCACTCTTAATAAAAGGTTTGACCAGTTCAAGAGAAGCCAAATCTATGATGGGAAGAGACCTTTGGATCTCCAAATTGATGGAGACTTAGGTTCAGATGATGATGATGATGATCTTGTACATGTAACTGACCCAGTTGGTTTTATGGCTTCAGCCCGAAGGACCTATCACTCTAGTGGAGTTACAGTTCATATGGATAGGATTCAGCACATGATAAGACTCCTAATAGTAACAGTTCAGCAACTGAAGAGTTGTGTCAAAAATTCCATGAATATAAGTTGCTACCAGCAGACCTTAGGGCAGCAATGACATTCCAACAATATATACAAACAGTTAAATCTATTGAACCAAAAGGATGTGTTCATCAAGACAAAGATATGAAAGACAAGATTATACTTCCTAAGTTCAAAGGTGATTCTACCTCTCCTGAGGAATTGGAGGAATGGCTCAGCAAGATGGATGACTACTTTCTTCTATATCCAAAGGGTGATCAAGGTAAAATCATATTTGCTGTTCTTCATCTTGAAGATTATGCCCACTCTTGGTGGAGACATCTATAGCTAGAAGGGTCAACTTTTAATGCTTGGGATGAGTTCAAGGCTGAAATGTTTAAAACTTTTATATCTCCTTTTACTAGAGATCAATATATTTGTAAGTGGTATGATCTTACTCAGCAAGGATCAGTGAAAAATTATATCAAACAGTTTTGAAAATTGGCTCTGTTTGTTCATGGTATTGATGAAAGAGTTAGAATGCTCAAATTCATCCATGGTCTACACCCTAGTATTGCTTCAGACATTGCAGCTCAAAAGCCCAATTTTCTTAAAGAGGCCATGCATTTGGCAGAGCTTTATGAGCCCAAATACAATTGGAAGGAGAAGAGTTTGGGTATTGGTCACTTTGGAACTAAGCCTACAGTAAAAGGTGTTTCCAATGATGAAAACAAACTTCCTGCACCTACTACAACTTCTTCTATTTCTAGGTTCCCTACAGTGTATCATGTATGGCAGTGGCATGGGACAGCCTAAGGTTTACAAGTCTACAAATGTGAAGCCATAATTTAAACCTACTTCAAAGGATGATCTGGGTGATAAAAGGCACAGGTTGGTTAAGTAGTTATCTCAAGCAATTATTGATGACAGGAAGAAGAAGAATCTGTGCTACCTTTGTGGTGAGAAGTGGACCCAGGAATGTGTGCAAAGCTAAAACAGGAGCAAAGTTGAGCATGATGCTAGAGATTGATGACGATTTATCTCATGATATTCTTGCAGCAGAATCTGAAGTCCACGAATATCAGGACTGTGTGAATGAAGGCCTTGATGATGATGAGGATCATAGTTCCAAAAAGGGGACTACCTTTCCCTTTGATCCAGGTGGATTGTTCATGTGTGACACCATGCTTATGGATGATAGTTTGTCAAAATGCCCAAAGATAGTTTGTCAAAATGCCCAAATAGTTCTAGACAATGGAACATTGAAGTTGTTGATGGTTATAAGGATGAGATTCTGATGGAAATGATGCAGTTGATGATGATGAAGTGTATTGGGATACACAATCAGTTTTGTACAGCATTATGGGCTGCAAGGGCTCTCAAACCCTTAGGTTAAAAGGAACAATCAATAACAGACCAGTCCACATTTTGGTTGACAGTGGGAGCACTCATAACTTCATTAATGCAAAGACACTTCAAACAGTGAGGTTATGCCCATCCACTTTGGATCATGGGATCAAAGTTGAGGTGGCTAATGGTCGGCATTCCCACAGTAAGCAATATTGTCCGGCTGCTCAAGTGCAACTTTCTCAAGACTATACTTTTTATGGAGATCTAATTGTCTTGGAAATGGGTCCTATTGACATAGTCCTTGGTTGTGAATGGTTGAGAACCTTGGGAGAATTTTCTATGGATCTTAACAGGCTGTATATGAAGTTTATGCATGAAGGTAAGCACATCACCTTGATGGGTCACCAATCTCCTAAGTTGTCCTTAATTTCTGCAAGAAGAATGGCCAGAGACCTCAAAAGTGTTTGTGGAGTCAATGCTATTCAGTTGACCAAGTCTCAAGAGGGTAACGGGTTGTTGGTGGAGGATAAAGACATGCAGTCCCTATTACAGCATTACTCTGATGTATTTGCTGATCTTCCCAACCATCTTCCTCCCACGAGAGATGTGGATCATGCAATTGTGTTGGAGCCATGATCTAAGCCAATCAACAAAGCTCCATACCGACTTTCTAGAGTTGAAAGAGAGGAGGTGGCAAGGCAAATAAAGGAACTCCTTGACGAGGAATTTATTACACACAGTCAGTCACCCTTTGCCTCTCGTGTGTTATTGGTTAAGAAGAAGGATGGCTCGTTTAGAATGTGTATTGATTACATAGATTTAAACAAAATGACAATTAAGAATAGGTTTCCTATCCCTAGGATTGATGATCTATTGGATGAGCTTAGAGGGGCAAAGTACTTCACAAGGATTGACTTAAGGTCGGGCTATCTTCAAATAAGGATGAAGGAGGGAGATGAACATAAAACTGCCTTCAAGACAAAACGTGGGCTTTATCAATTCAAAGTGATGGCGCTCTGAACTTTGATGTGTCTCTATGTAAAAGACTATGTCGTGACCTGTATAGGATTCCGAGAAGTTCCCTGGTTCTGATCATAAGGTACCATTATTGTTCCAGATGGTACAGGATAGGGTCTCGGATGTCTGGGTCTCATAGACGCCGCCTCCCTATGCGGTAGGAGAGGTGGGTGCCTGACAGGGGCCTGTAAGGAGTAGTCCATCTCGTACTACTGTCCACTTTCCCTCCTTGCGGGCCTGATCCGCTGCTGCAATAGAAAACGCCTCTCCTCAACTTGTAGTGGAGTGAGGTCCTCATCCATGGAGATCGTTGGCTGATCTCGTAAGGCTGACCTACGATGTAAAGCCGAAAGTCGTGCTTGGGCATCATGGGACCGTATGATAAAGGGCTGCTCTTGGTTGGGGTCCCTCCCAACCCGCCATGCTCTCTCAATCCTGCGCTCAGTCGCCCCTAGGGTAGTGGTCACAAAGGCCTGCGCATTTGTCATCGGTGTAGCTTCAGTGCGAGGAATCCCACGTACTTTCATGTTGAGAGCCTTGCTGGCTCTCTGCTGCTGCTCCAGGAGGGTAGCCTACGTCGACCCATCTGGACGTCTCCTTGATGGCAAATTGCATGCTCGCAATCTGTGCCTCCACAACTGGGGTGCTCCTGGGACTGTACGTATGGCAGTGACCTCCTGTCGGAGCTGTGAGATCTCCTGTGTGAGCCCCTAATAAGATCAGCATGGACTCGGATAGCCTAAGACTGCTCCTTTATGAGACATGCCTGCTCCTATGTAAAGCCTGTGTGCTCTTGTGCGAAGCGTGACATCTCCCTCTTGCGCTCTCGGATGCTCTGGACCTCCATTAGCAAGTACTCCCAAGCCTTTGATGGACCAGCTTGTCCGTGCTCTAATGGAAATTGAAAGGACTGTGGCTTGAAAGTGTGAGGATGAGACTGGAGAGAGAGAGAGAGAGAGATGATATAGTTGTATTAAAGTCCGCGTGAAACCCTTTAGGATCTATGGGACTGTTGATCACTATCAATTAGTAGTGATCCCTTACATCCGATTAGAAAAAAATATCACATACTTGTTATGTAGTGATCACTTGTTGGGCTAGCTTGTGTGCTAGTCCTAGTAGCTTCTTGCAATGTTCCACAAGCGAGAGAGATAAAAAACTAAAGAAAAAAAGATATATTAATGTTGGTAGGAGGCCTCACGGGACTATGGGACAAAGTACAGCAAATGGAAAGAAAACTCATACAAGCATCAAAGGGCTGAAGCGAGTGTTATGCTAAAACAAAAAACTGGAACTGAAAAGCTAAGAAGCGGAGACTTAGTAGCTGAAATCCAGCTCCGTGGTGGGCTCTCCAATGGGCTGCAAGGATAGCTTGGATTTGGGTGTGTTGAGCTGTCTCCCGTTGTGGCGAAGGGCATGGTCTCCTCGATCTCTGTGTCTGATGGGCTATATCAAGAGTGATGCCTCGTCTTTGGCGGTCTCCTCTATGGAAGGGGGAGATGGGAGACCTCGATCTTGCATGCTCTGGTTGCTCTCCATGTCGTGCGTGGACTCTGTGTCCCTTGCTCGGTCGTATCATGTCGTCTCTCTTCGTTGATCCATGATGCCCGCATGTCTGCTAATGCCTCCTTCAGCCCTCTGTGACTTGGAGCCGACTCGAATGCATAGAAGTCCGTGACGTGTTGCTGTGATCCGTCTGTTGCAGCATCCTGTGGCGCTATCAATGCTTGGTGCCGTCTGATTTGTCGTAGTAGCATCTCTCTGGGTTGTCGCATCTCGAATAGATAGAGCCCAATGCAGACCTAGTCATGGAAGTGAATCAGTCGGGAGAGTGGACCAAAGCCCCTCCTGAAAGAGGCAATGATAATGTCCTTAGAGCTCATAAAAGGCTGGGCAGACACATAAGATCCTCTGTGTCAACCGTCTCCAGTGTGCATAATCTATAGATCCGCTGCTCTCTAGGGATGCCTGCGGCTCTCCGTGCCTTGATTCTCAGCCGATGTGATGAGACCCACCTCTGTCCAATGGCAATCTTTAGCGCATGGGAGACTCCTCTGTCCTCAAGGTACTTGGGCCTGATGATGAGTCCATTTTCCCATACTCTTAAGAAGTGATCACAATAGAACTGGATCTTGGTGGGGACCTCTTGGCCCCCCCCCCCCCCCCCCCCTTCCCCTAGTCCGAAATGTATAGAGCTAGAGAAGATCTAACCGTATGATATGGTTGATGTCATCTTGAGGGATCGACTCGGGCGGCGTGGCCTTGTTGTACTAAAAGGGGGGAAGCCGATCCATCTGGATACCTGTGACTGGCAAACTATGTGGATATGCATGCATATGATGTATCAGCCCCGCTCTCTGATTGTCGTAAGGATGACCCTAGTGCTAGTCGGGCCAAGGCTCCCTGTCCACGTGTGAGTCGTGGTCTGGCCGCATGAACCATCTTGAAAACTAGCCCTCTGAAGATGGACACCCAAGTATGTGTGGTGTTACGAAATTTTAATTGGTAAGATTGAATATATTCTAGTCTCATGAAAGTATGTATATAAGTGTGGGACTGCACTATGTCCAATGGCTCATCTTGGTAATTGAAACTATGTCGGTGTAGTATAACCGCTGAGGTGTCGAAGATCACGACGTATGTTCCCAAGCTTGACTGCTAGGTTTCTCCATCTGCAATGCCTCTAGATGCCTCTGCAGCCCCTCTTGTGAAGATGATATAAGGACTATGTCATCCGCATATAGCAATATTTGTATCATCGAGTCGGCCAACAATGTTCTCTCGCCTCCTAAGTGGTCAATAAAGGATGTGATCTCGTCAATGTAGAGCTTGAAGAGGGTCGTTGAAAGAGGGCATCCTTGCTTCACTCCGATGGTACTCTCAACCTAGTCTGATAGACCTCTCGGGGCTCGAACTTTGCCTATGACGGACTCGTATAGGCTCATCACGACTCACTTCCCAAATCAAAACCTATGGAATCTACATCTCCTTTAGCCTCCTAATCATACAAGAGCGTGTGACAGTGTCGAAGCCCTTTTGAAAGCCTACCAAGGAAGCGTAGACTGCCTCGATCTTGCCTCCTTAATGATGGCCATCAAAGTGTAAATGTGGTCAAGAGTGGAGTGCTGTCATCGGAAACCTACCTGTCGTAGAGCTTGCTGCCCATGTGCCTCTATGTGACTGCTGATCTCCCTCTCTAGTACTGACCCATAGATCTTGGCCAGAGTGTGGCCAATCATAAGGATGTGGTAGTTCCCAGTATCCATGGGGTCCCTTGCTTTGTATGTGCACAATGGTGGTAGTGCTCCTAGTAGATGGGAAGCCATGGCATACAGCTACTTGAACATCTTCGCTAGAACTGGAGCTAGGACCTTCTGCCCATGTGCGAAATGCTTCGTTTGTAGTCCCTCGTGATCCTGGGCTTTCTGGTTATAAAGCTAGTGAACAAGTGGCATGTAGTGGGCCTAGGCATGGATGACATGTCACGTGGCGTCTGCATTGGAACGTCATAGAGTGACCTCGCATAAGTGCTCCAAACCCTTGGGTCCTTGATGAGAATAGTCGGCTTCCCCTCAAATAGAAGCCCCCATCCAATGGTGGGATCCCCTCCTCGAAATGATCGGATCACCTCCTCCCTCCTGTGTGTGAGGAAGCCTTTTACGACGTGCCAGTTGTTGTGAAATCCGCTACGCTTCGTGTGTCGTTAGATGGCCCAAGTTGCTCATGTGTAAGGTGAGATCTTATCTCTTTGCACACGTCATCATACCAAGGATTCTGAGGCATGGTCCCAACTAGGGCACGTGTTGTAGATCGGGTCGTGGGAAAGGATCTAGTGGCAACATCTTGTACCGTTGACACAAGGATGCCTGAAGCAGATGTGAGATCTACATCATCTCCAAGCACATTACGGAGCTCTTTAGCTAAATGATTCATGTAGATTGGATCAAGACACGGTCAAAATGGACCTGGACTCGGGTGGGCTCTGCTTGTGGCTGGCATGATAGCGGAGATGCTAAAAGCTAGGTATGAGTAATCATCGTCAAGTGGGGGGGGGTGGCACAATGAAATCGTGTATCCGTGGTACAAACGCCAAGGGACCCATCAAATAATCCATTGTACTGGTCCCTCCACCATGTGGGAAGCAAGTGAGCCCGCCAGATGGCGGCCATCTCTGGAGGCCATTATATATAATCAAGTCGTGGACAGCTCCCCGCCTAAGTAGATGACGCCCATATCTTGTCACACGTGGTGCACCTGTTGAGTGTCTCACTATCCCGAGCTTTGAATCTAGTTCCGGTGCTATGAGAGTCATCTTAAAGTCCAGCAAGCCCACCTGTCTATCTCCTGTGCGTGCATTGAAGTCACAGAGGAGGAGGATATCCCTCTGCCTGGAGAACTCGGTGATGTCATCATATATCGCCTCATATGGGTTGTGTCCCTCTGTGGCGACCTCATGTCCATAGGATGATGTATCTGGGGGAAAATAGCACACCGCAATGAAGATTGGTTGTGCTTTCGGGAGTCGGACTCGTATCCACGTGTCGTGCATGCTTCTCCCTCCGTACTAACAAATATATGTGGTTTCAAGTCTGATTTGAAGAGGACAGCCTCGTATTTCATTGTCTCTCCTCATCTCCCTCCTATGGACTGACTCCCACATATATCCCGTTACTATGGGCAGCCCTCTCTGGGCTCTCGTGTCTCGGTATAGAAGACTACGTCTTCAAGAACCTTGCTCGATCGGACCAAAGAGTGCCATTGCAATTCCATACTGCCATCTTTAGCCTCTTTGTGCACTCATCCCATGGGCCTTACTGTGAGTCCATGGAAGAAGCAATGAGGCACAAATGTAAATCTTTATTCCAAGAGTGGTTACATATATAGGCAGCTGCCTCCATGTAGGTAGATTCCAGATCCACAATCATCTCCGTGATTATCTCAATCAATCACCTCCTATGATCACTCACTCATCACAGCAACCTGACACACCTAACTAGAACCTTCTAGCACACCTACACTCACACACTTCTTGCATAGGACTCCAAGCCCATAGGCACACATACACACACACATACACATCAATTTGTCCCTTCATTCCCCCCTACAAATTGATGACCTCATCCCTTAACAGTAGTACATGGGATGCTCCATGGCTTGCCTACTATCATGTGGCAACACTCATGGCTCCAACCTGTGACTCACTCTTTAGGATTCTTGGTTTACAACTGGGAGATGGACATTGACTATGTATGTAAAGCCCAATGAGTCCAACAAGGAAAAATCTCAAAAGACTAACAATCTTTTAAGGATGGACTATCCATGGCAGAGAACCATTATTGACCTCACACACACATAACTTAGAAAACATATGGATCCTTACCCTTGTCAGATTTGACTTGGGTGTTGTAAGCAGTGAGAGCTTTGACATTCTCTAGTTCTTCTTCTTTTCAGTCTATGCTTCCTCAACAAGATTGGCTGAACATCTCTTCTTGGCATAACATTCCTTTTCAAAGTGTCCAGGTGTGCCACAAAAGACCTGCCAGATTATTATTGGGCTGAAGCAGTTGCTACAGCAGTCTACATAATGAACAGGACTCCCATATTTCATTTTGCTCTTTCTCTTGAAGTTGTTTAAGTTGCTTCTGGCCAAATATGCCCCTTCTTTGTAATCACTTCTTTGTTTGATCTTTCTCTCCTCCTCCAAGAGTGATGCTTCAATTTCTACTAGACTTATCTCTGGAATATTGGTGAGTGTGGTTACAATAGTGCCATATTCTTCAGTGAGACTTCTAAGTAAGATGGCAATTACAATATCTTCATCAAGATTAAACTTGATGCTAGATAACTGTGTCAAAATGCTCTTCATTGAATTTAGATGTGAAGAGATGGACTCCCCTCTATCCAATTTTAAGTCAAAGAACTTGATAAGCAAGCTAAACTTAGAGCATCTTCCCTGTGCTCCAAACACATGCTCAAGATGAGTCCATGCAGCATGAGCAGTCTCACATCCATCAATGTGATGAATAAAGGAATCACTCAAACCAAGAGCAATTATAGCAAGTGCTTTTTCATCTTTTGGAAGCCATGAAGCTTCTCCTTCTCTAGTTGTAGGTTTAGTTTCTTTTCCATTTGCTACCTTCCATATTCCCTTTTTCATGAGAATAAACTTCAGTTTTGTTTGCCAAGTGTGGAACCCCTCTCCTTCAAACTTATCTATTTTCAGTTTGGAAGCCATTTTGGGAAGGTCTTTGAAACCGGCCTCTAATCACTCAGATGGCAGTGGAACTAAACCTTTAATCACTTCAGCACTTATTTACAGCTCACAAAGCATATATCACAACCATTAACCATTGCATGATCACCATTTGGCATTTACCCATTTGTTCACAAACAAAACCACTGAAAAAGGGATGGAGGCTAGAATGCCCCTGCTCAACAGACATAGACAAGTGCACCCGATTGGCCCCAAACACCGTGGCGCCCCTTTCGGTATTTCTTTATATTTCACAGTGAAATGATTACAAGTTGCATCTGGGAGACCTTCCCTGCAACTGAGCATGCATCCCCAATTCACTAAGCCTTCGCAAGGCTTTCAAGCATATAACACCATCACATAAGTGCACTTAACCCGTAGGCTCAACCCAAAGGCATTCTCTTTTCCGAGTGCAATTCCATTGGCTGTCCAGATGCAATCACACTGCACCCCAGCTGCACTCTCTTTGAGTGGTTTCCAGATGGCATTCACAAAGCTTTTCAAAGCTCCAAAATAAAATCAGCAAAGTACCCAACCAAGGAATGACTCATTTAGCACTGCCTGGGCACCTGTGAGCCAAGAAAGAGGCGGCACACGAGGCCAACCAATAGCTTATGGCAAAAAGAAATTGCAGTAGCAAAATCACAACTCACCAAGCCCTGAAGACTCGAACCAAGTCCTCAATCGCCAAGAGGACATAGTAGCCAATGCCCAATTGCATTCTCAGCCAAAGAGGAGTGCAAAGGCATGAAGAAAGAGCATTTACTGTGAAGATCCACGCTTTTCGAAAATGCAAATGTGTGCAATGCATGCAGAATTTGAATGCCGATTGGCCCTCCAATGGGGAAGAGCGCCCTCGTGAGAGTACTTGTTTCTTTTTCGACCTACATGCAAGGTGGGAGAGAGATGACGGATGAATGCAATGTGGTAGAAAGAATGCTACGTGAGATTCACAATGAAAGGGTGATACCCTTTCATTAATGTCCCTTGAGATCACTCAAGTTCCATCTTCCCATTTACACCTACCCTTAGCCTATGACCCATGCACCTACCATTCAATGCACTCTAATGCACCCTTTCCCTTTCTTATTGCCCCTAGGACCTAGACACGTGTGTGCACATCTTTATTAATAATCATTGGCCAATGTTACATAGTTTTGGCGGTACTATTTACACCGCTTGATCGATCATAAATACAAACATATAACCGCACCATCAAATTGGCGCCTAACAATAATAAAGTTCTAATGACTATTAATTAACTAAATAATCATTTCTCTTGTCATGACACTCCCTCCTGCTTGAATGAGCAGAAGTCCTCTTCTGGATTATTGCTTGTCTCTTCCTCTTATGTGCACTTTCTCTTGTTACTTCTGCCATTGCATCGCCTCTTTGTAATCTGCGAGTATCTGTGGAAAATCTGTAAAGAACTCTTCTTCCATCCATTGTGCATCACTAGCTGGCTGGTTTTTAAACTTCAGTAAATACATATATCTCTTCTTTCCACGAGTACTCTTCTCTTTATGGTATACGATCTGTTCCGGAGTAAGAACTTCAGTCCCATCTTCAAGTTCAGGTTCTTCTTGCTGCTGAGTATCCAAAAACGCAGAAGTATCGCCATGGTATCTCTTCAAATTGCTCACATGAAAGATGTTCTTCATACGCCAGTGGGCTGGTAACTTCAGCTCATACGCTCTGGATCCTTCTTCTGGATATAAAGCTGCTGAAATCTGAAATGGACCATAAAACTTCGGTGCTAGCTTGACATGTTTGGTACTTCCTCTCACTGACTTGATTCTTCTTTTATCAATCTTCAATAAAACCCAATCATCCTCCTTGTAATAAACTTCTTTTCTTTTTTTATTGGCTGCCTTGGATTGTTGAACCTGGGCCTTCTTAATATGTTCTTTTACCTGCTCAATAACCTGTGACATATCCTCAGCAAACTGGTCAGCAGCAAAAATTCGCTCCCCCAAGTGTGTTATTGGAGTGGGTAAACATTGCCCATAGATGATTTCAAATGGGGCTTTCTTGGTGGAAGTATGTACAGTGTTATTATAAGCAAACTCTAACATGGGTAAGAACTCTGGCCACCTTCTAGGTTGGTCATGGACATAAGCTCGAAGTAAAGTAATTATGGTTTGATTGGCATTCTCACTTTGTCCATCTCCTTGAGGATGGAAGGCTGTAGTAAATTTCAGTTTGGTTCCGAGATTCTCTAATAGAGCTGTCCAAAAGTTGCTAATGAAACGGCCATCATTATCGGATACAATGGATTTTGGTAACCCATGTAACCTGAAGATTTCCCTAATGAATAACCTTGCTGTTTCGGGAGCAGACAACTCTTTTTTACAGGGAATAAAATGAGCTTGTTTACTCAGCCTATCTATAACAGTGAAAATCTGCTCAAACTGACCAACCTTGGGGAAACCAGACACAAAATCCATTGTAATGTGTTCCCACCTTTCCGAAGGAATAGGCAAAGGCTGCAAAAGACCAGCAGTCTTACTTGTGTCAAATTTAATGCGCTGACATACGTCACATTGTTGAACAAAGGTCGAAACTTCTTTGCGAAGTTTAGGCCAATGGAAGTATCTCTCAATATTGTCAATGGTTCCTCTAATACCTCTATGTCCAGAATATGGACTCGCATGTAACTCACTCATGACTAGATACCGAAATGTTTTGGGTACACATATGGCACGTCCCAAAAATAAGTATCCATCCACGATGGAATAAGCCTCTAAATCCCCAACCTCATTACGTTGAATCTTCCCATAAATGTCAGCGAAGTCCTCATCTAAAGGATAAGCTTCAACCATTGCTCCTAATGATTTCTCCTTAATCACAGAAACGTGATTAACTTGGGGCCGTCTACTCAAAGCATCAGCTACTAAATTCTCCTTTCCCGGCTGATATTCGATATTTGGTTGCCCAAAGGATTGAATATATTCAGCCCATTTGATTTGTCTTGAAGAGACAATGGGTTGAGAGAACAAGTGCTTGATACTTTGATGGTCAGTCTTAATCTTGAAAGCAGAACCATATAAATAATGCTTCCATAACTTTAGAGCATGAATGACTGCCAATAACTCCTTCTCATACGTGATATATTTCAATTCAGCCCCTTGAAGTTTTCTACTCTCATAAGCAATGGGATGCCCTCCTTGCATCAACACTGCCCCAATCGAGGTACCACTTGCATCCGTACATACAACAAAGAACTCTTTGTCCATGTCCGGAAGTGTTAACACTGGTGCAGTCACTAATGTTCTCTTAAGCTCCTCAAAAGCTACTTGGTGAACCTCTCCCCACTCATACAAGGAATGCTTCTTCAACAAATCTGTTAGTGGGGAAGCAAGACGTGCAAAATTCTTAATGAATCTGCGATAATAACTACACATCCCTAGGAAGGATCTCAGCTCATGTAAGTTTTTGGGTATTGGCCATTCAATTATGGCCTTGACCTTTTTAGGGTCAACCCGAATTCCCTCGGCAGACACAATGTGTCCCAAATACTCTATTTCTGTCTTGAAGAACTCACTCTTCTTGATATTTAGGAACAATCGATCCTTCCTTAGGAGCTCCATCACCTTAGCAAGGTGATCCTTATGCTCTTCCTCATTCTGGCTGAACACTAAAATGTCATCAAAAAAGACTATGACAAATTTTCCCAAGTAGGGTCGCAAAACCCTTCTCATCAGCCTACTAAAAGTGGCTGGAGCATTAGTTAGGCCAAAAGGCATGACCAAAAACTCATAATGTCCAGTGAGAGTGCGAAAAGCAGTCTTATGTTCATGCCCAGCTTTCATACGAAGTTGATGATAACCAGATTTCAAATCCAATTTGCTAAAAACTTTAGCACCTTTAAGCATATCCAATAAATCATCCACTCTTGGAATCGGATACCGGTTCTTAATCGTAAGTTTATTCAAAGCACGGTAATCTATACACATACGATATGATTCATCCTTCTTCTTAACCAATAATACAGGTGCTCCAAATGGAGAACTGCTTGGTCGAATCAGGCCTTTTTGCAACAGATCTTCAATTTGTTTTTCTACCTCCTCCATTTCTATCCTGTTCATCCTATATGGGGCTCTACATGGAGGGGAAGCTCCTGGCTCTAAGTCTATGGCATGATCATCTTCTCTCTCCATGGGCAATTCGAATGAGTCATCTCTTGAAAATCGATCCTCATAAGCTCTAAGGAACTCATTTCTCTTCCGATCTTCTTTTGAGATATGAAGATCTCGTGAATCCCGTATATACACAAGATTACAATCTACCCCTCTTTTTACCAATCTTTTGGCTTGGGTAGGAGTAATCAATGGAATTGTATACACGTCCCGATCCCCTACAATCCTTATGTTTTCATCCTTATGTACAAAGCAACAATGATGAGTATGAGGATGAATAGCAGGGTTAAAATCATACCGCCATGGTTTACCTAGTATCATGTCAACGTCTTGTAAAGGGGCTACTAGAAAATCCCTTCGATCTCTATATTTTTGTATACGAAAAGGAATATTTCGTACTATGGATGTGTCTTCTTCATTGTGTCCCCTAAAAGCTCCTGAAAGCGACATGTTTTTTATAGGTTCTGGTTTAAGATGGAGTAATTTTGCCAATCTATCACTTACTAAGTCATAATTACATCCATCATCTAGGAGAACCACTATTCTCTGTCCATTCACGAATCCATACACCTTAAAAAGATCATGAGGCCCAAAGGTATTGGCTGAATGGACAGCATTCACTATTGGCTCAATAGTCACAGTAGATTTTGAGGGTGACAAGGTAGAAGCCTCACCCTCCTGCTTGGATGCCTTGGCTTTCCCTTTTACTGAATTCGTCTTGGCAATCTTAGCCAAGAGAACGGGACACTTATGCCATACGTGCCCTGGCTTATGTTTCTTACAACCGAAACATTTTCCTTCCTTAATCAACTTCCTCTTCTCTTCGTCAGTCATAGAAGGAAATGGCACCCATCCAGGACGCGATTGGCTATTCACATTCCTTACAAGAGCTTTACCCTTCCCTTTATTATTCTTAAACCGGTTTGGTTTCCTAAAAGTGGGTATATTATTGGTCTTAGATGATGACCCATACTCCTTATTGAAGGGTTTACGAGGATTCAATTTTCTCTCGGCTATTTCAGCCAGCTTAGTGAGGTCCTTAAGCGTGGTCGGGTTAAACATTTCAACCTCGTACCTTACTTTTGGGCTTAAAGCTGCTAAATACTTCTTTCTCCTATCTTCCTCACTCTTTTCGGGTAACTCTAGAGAGAGTTTCCAAAATCTGGCTGTAAAATCTGCATTACTCTCATTATCGAACTGCCTAAACCTCTCCCAACGAAAGGTTAGGTTCTCTTCATGCCTCGGTGGCATGAAAGTGGTTTTTAGTTGCTCCACAAATTTAGCCCATTCATGAATAGGCTCTTTTCCTGTTTGTGACAAGGACCACCACATTAGAGCATCCTTCTGCAGATGCAATGTGGCAAGAGCAAGCTTCTCTTGCTCGGTCTTGTCTTGATGGGCAAAGTATAGCTCAAAATGACGAATCCAATTGAGGATTTTGTCAGCCTCCCTTGCTCCATCATATTTGGGGAACTCAATTCTCTCTCGCGGTTGGAATTTGGACCTCTTAGAAGGGTTACTCAACTCTTCATCCCCGAAGTTTAAAGTCCTCTTAGTCCCTAATCTTGTCATAATGGACTGCTCAATCATATTGCTAAGCTGGAAAACCAGCTTATCAACAGGAGTCTCCTCTCTTCCTCTTGCACTTGGATTAGAATCCATGTGTATTGGGTTTTGAGTTAAAGGCGTGAACTCATCACCTTGTTCTTGGCTGGTCTCGTTTCTTCTTTCATTACGAAAGGAGAACTCCCTATCAGTAGGTTCTTGAAGGAGAGACTGCTGTAAATCTATTTGTGGGTTATCATACTCAAGATGTGTATAACTCTCACCTAATCCATCCTCTTCAAGAGGGGGTGAAGGTGTTCTTTCTCTCTCTCCTTGGGGTAATGGAGGAAAAGGAATAAGTTCATTGTTATATGTCCCTTCCCCTTCCATTCTTTCCTTTTATTAATACAAGAGAGAAAATGTCTTGCTGTAATTTCAAAAAAGAAGGTTTATTTTACAGCAAACTTCAAGTGTTGTAGAGGTGGTGGTACTTATCCGACTCCCGCTTCGTTTGTGTTGAGAAGACACTTAAAATGACCTCCTTTCCCTTCTCTTTGAAGCTTTTCTTCTTGTATTTCTGCTGTAAACTGGTACGCTCCGTTTGGGCTACTTGTTTTGAGCGGATTGGAGCTCTAGATACCGTTATAGGGGTTACTTGATGGGTGGATCACTCCCTTAAAATCTTATTCCGATCCGACTTCCGGTTGGGTAGAACGGGAATCCCTTTTTCTCACGGTTTAAGGGTACATTCACATGGGGGGGGGGGGCAAAAGACAACAAGAGAACACCCCGTTCGCCGTTCGCCGTTGAAGGCCAAAATTTTTCAAAAAAAACCCCTTGTCTCAGAACCTCGAGATCGGTCGATCGTGATTCTTTTCCGCCAACCTCTCTTGCGACTTCCGTCGTTCACAACTGTCGCCCTCTTCTCGTCCCGCTCGTGGATCGTCGCCGCTCTGATACCAAATGTGAAGATCCACGCTTTTCGAAAATGCAAATGTGTGCAATGCATGCAGAATTTGAATGCCGATTGGCCCTCCAATGGGGAAGAGCGCCCTCGTGAGAGTACTTGTTTCTTTTTCGACCTACATGCAAGGTGGGAGAGAGATGACGGATGAATGCAATGTGGTAGAAAGAATGCTACGTGAGATTCACAATGAAAGGGTGATACCCTTTCATTAATGTCCCTTGAGATCACTCAAGTTCCATCTTCCCATTTACACCTACCCTTAGCCTATGACCCATGCACCTACCATTCAATGCACTCTAATGCACCCTTTCCCTTTCTTATTGCCCCTAGGACCTAGACACGTGTGTGCACATCTTTATTAATAATCATTGGCCAATGTTACATAGTTTTGGCGGTACTATTTACACCGCTTGATCGATCATAAATACAAACATATAACCGCACCATCAAATTGGCGCCTAACAATAATAAAGTTCTAATGACTATTAATTAACTAAATAATCATTTCTCTTGTCATGACATTTACAAGAGCCGACCAGCAAGAATTCCACTGAAAAATGCGAAAAGAAGCACTTCTGTCGCGAAGAAGTGGGAGTTCTTGGGCTCGAAAGAAGCGTGCTTCAGAGAGGAATGCATTGAGAAGGTTTTGGAGAAGTTTCATCGCCGGAAAGTCCTCCAAAACTGAGAAAAACCAGTCAACCAGCACGTCGGACCACTCGAAATTCAACAGAAAGCTATAGCTTTGCAAGAGGAGAGGCCCAAGAGGCGGTAGAAGAAAAAAGGTCCAGAAAAAGCCACTTTTGCAAATTCGACTAGCAAAAGAAGTGCTCAGCTCTGCCCGTTCTTCCAAACGCACGGAGGGAAAAGCATATCACTACGAAGGGGAGGCAGAGGGGAAGCCATTGGGCCAAACGGAAGTCGAGGAATCCAAACGGGTGAGGAGTTATGAAGAAAAACGGAATTCAGCTGAAGGAGGCTGAAAAACCAGTCCAAAATCTCAACAAAGGGAGGAGATGAGAGAGAAAACCACACATGTGAAGTTTAGAAGGCCCAGGAAGGTTCAGGAATGGCAAAGGAGCATGTAGAAGGCACTAGAGCCACCTGGAACTCTAGGGAGGCCACTGAAGGTACATGGCCCTCTAGGGGGCCAATGCCACATCATCATTTCCCAACAACCACTCTTTTAATTCCTTGGAATGCCTTTGGGCCTAGGGATTAATTACGCTTATGTGCTAGGCACCATGCCGCGTTTAATTACACATTATTAAGCCCACGCTTGGACTTTTAAAACCAAAGTTGTCACGGTCTTGTAGTACATTGAAGTACTTAGAATTTCACACCCCCGTGACATACCCCTCTCTTGAAACAGCAAACCATAGTTTGCTGCCCCAAAACACAGGAGCGAGCATGAAATATAGCATAAAAGAGTATACAAGAAAGCCGCAGCTATAGTATACAGAGACACTGAAAATATGGCTAGGAGAGGCATGCATCCATCCATATATACTGCTCAAAATCTATGTGATCCTCAGCGATCAATAGTCAAGATGCATCAATATCATGAAGTCTCACAGCAGAAATACTGTCAGCTCAGTATCTCGGATGAAACATACAGTGTCATCAAGCGACCTCATGAAATCATAGTGAGCTCGTCTGTACTGAGGGAGTGGAGGTGCTACCCCCCTCTCGAACATCAGGTAATGCTCCAGACGCTCGCTCTGCTGAACTACCTGTAGGAGCCTGGACCGCAGTCGGCTCTAATTGGAAAGCATCAAGGTAAAGCGGCAATATCCCAAGTGAATCTGCCAGTTCACCTTCCTCCATCCATTTCGCATCAAGTAATGGGTAATTTTGAAATTTTACTAAGTAGCGATGGATAACTTTACCCTTGAGCTTTCTATCTCTGTGTGCCAGAATCTGCTCTGGGACCAGAAGTTCATCCTGTTCTTCCACTTCAGGCTGCACCTCATCAGGTACATCCTCGGGAATATCTTCATGATATTGCTTTAATAAGCTCACGTGAAAGGCATTATGTATCTTCCAATGCGGAGGCAACTTCAGCCTGTAAGCTACCTCGTTTATCTTTTCAGAAACCTGGAAAGGACCATAGTAACGCATGTTTAGCTTTGTGTACAACCTTTCCTTGCCTTTCTTATTTTTCAGCCTTGCCTTCTGAAAACGCAGCAAAACCCAATCACCTTCTGTGAATACCAATTCCGTGCGGTGCTTATCTGCTGCTCTTTTCTGCTTGTCTTGACTTCTTTGCAAGGCATATTTGATCTTCTTGTAAGCCTCTGTGCACCGTATTATTGTAAGCATATTCCAGCAAAGGCAAATAATGCTCCCATTTGCTTTTGTGGTCCGAGACATAGCATTTAAACATATCCAAGATGGTAGAGTTTTCCTGCTCCGATTGTCCATCAGATTGAGGGTGAAAAGATGACAAAAAATTCAGCGTAGTGCCCATATTTTCAAACAGTCCTCTCCAAAAGAGGCTGGTCATCCTCGGATCTCTATCACTGATTATGGATTCAGGCATCCCATGATACTTGAAGACATGTTGCAAAAACAATTTGGCCATTTGATCTGCTGTAATTTTCTTTCTTACTGGCACAAAGTGGGCTTGTTTGCTAAACCTGCAAATTATTGTCCACAATCCATCATGTCCAGTAGGAGTATGTGGAAGATCAAACACAAAATCCATAGCTATGCTTTGCCATGGTCTATCCGGAATTGGCAAAGGGTGTAACAACCCAGGTGCCTTCTGCCTGTCAAACTTTACTTTCTGACAAACCATGCATGTTCTCACATCTTCTTCCACATCTTTCCTAAAAAATGGCCAATAAAAGTATTGCTCCACTGCTGTAATTGTTGCTGTAATTCCCCTATGTCCTGCATATGGAGGAGCATGACTTTCCATTATGACTTTTTGTCGCATCTGATCAGTGACACAGAGTCGTCCATGCATCAAAATGAAACCCTCTTTCAACATATAGTGATCATGCCTTTGACCATCAGAAAGCTGTTCATAAATAGTTGAAAAATCAGCATCATTAACATACTGATCTTTCATCACATCTAACACATTGTTGTAAGCAATGCTCACTGCTGAAACACTGGGTTTCTTGGAGACTGCTTCAGGCTGTGGTTTCCTGGAAAGTGCATCAGCCAGGACATTTTTGTTACCCGGCACATGTACAATTTGAAAATGAAACATTGAGAGGAAGTTAGCCCATCTCATGTGCTTTTCAGATAATTTTCTCTGCGTGAGAAAATATCTAAGTGACTGATGATCAGTTTGCACATAAAAATCAGCTCCAAGAAGATAATGTTTCCATGTGGTCAAAGCATGTATCACTGCTAACATTTCCTTCTCGTATGTCTGCAAGTACAATTCAGCATCTTTGAGAACTCTACTTTCATATGCAACCACTCTGCCATCCTGCATCAAAGTGCCTCCTATGCTGTTCCCACATGCATCACAAGTTACAGCGAAGGGTTTTGCAAGATCTGGCAAGATAATAACGGGTTCAGAACACAATTTTTGCTTCAGCTCTTCAAAAGCTGCATTTTCCTTTGGTCCCCACCGAAACGGTACAGCTTTCTTTTGTAAAGCATGCAAGGGAGAAGCAATTTCTGCAAAGTACTTTATAAACCTCCGATAGTATGAATACAAACCAAGAAAGCTTCTGACTTCATGCAGATTTTTCAAAATTGGCCAACTCCTTATGGCCTCAACTTTTGCAGGATCCATCTTGACTCCATCCTTTGACACTATATGACCGAGAAAATGAATCTCATGCATAAAGAACTCACTTTTCTTGGTGTTTATTAATAGCTTGTGTCTTTTCAACTCTTGAAACACAATAGTGAGGTGTTTCCTGTGCTCCTGCTCATTTTTAGAGAATACAATGATGTCATCGAAGAAAGTGCCCACAAACTTTCTGTGTGCTCTAAAAATTCTGTCCATCATTCTATTGAAAGTGGCAGGTGCATTAGTCAAACCAAAAGGCATCACAAGGAACTCATATAAGCCAAATGAAGTGCGGAAGGCAGTCTTGTAGACATCTTCAGGCCGTATCCTTATCTGATGGTATCTACTTTTAAGGTCAATACGACTGAACATTGAGGAACCTTCCAACCGATCCAATATATCATCAATGCGTGGAATTGGAAAACGGTTCTTAATTGTGACTTTATTCAAAGCCCTATAATCAATACACATTCTCCAACTGCCATCCTTCTTTTGCACAAGCAACACAGGGGAACAGTAAGGAGAATTACTTGGCTGTATTAATTCCTTTTGCAAGAGTTCCTTCACTTGTGACATTATCTCTTCCTGTTGTGCCTTACTGACACGATAGGGAGGTATATTAGGCGGTGAGCTTCCTGGAATTATATCAATTTGATGATCCTCGGGCCTCTTGGGAGGTAATTCTTGAGGAAGTGCATCTGAGAAACAATCCTGAAAATTTGAAATAAAAGCAGCCCTTTCTCTATCTAAAGCAGAAAGAGTAGAGCCTTCCTGAACTGGTTGGCTGTCCTCTTTGACAAAAATCAAGTACGCTGAAATATGACGCTTTATTACATTGGAAATACAAGAAGCTGAAACTACAGGGATGGACTCCCCTTTCAACTTTACATCAAGTACATGATTTTTGCCTCTATGAGTTAAAGAAATCTTCTTGTTTCTCATCTGCACATCAGCCCCCACCCTGTACATCCAAGGCATCCCAAGCAAAGCATCACACTCTGGCAAAGGCATAATGTAGAAGTCCTCTGCATCCTGATATCCCTGGATATGCATCCTCAACTTGCCAATGATAGGAGTGACAGGTGTGTTGAGTTCAGGGTTGGCCATATCACACATGCCGGATGGCCCCATTTCCTCAGGCTCAATGCCAAGCCTTCCTGCCATATCAGGAGTTATGAAATTTGCCTTTGCCCCAGAATCAAAGAAAAACAAACAATTCTGATTTCTGATTTTTCCCCATGCTTTGCACATCTCAATCTTTTTCATTTCCTCTTCATCATGTGCATGTGGCAAACTCCCAATCACATCTGGAAGAAGTCCTGCAGAAGGTTTAGGCTTTTTGCCCTTCCGATCAGCCTGTTTATCACCATTCTTATCATCATCTGACCTGTCTCTTTTCTTGAATGGGCAATCATAAGAGTGGTGTCCCTCTCCTTTGCATATAACACATTTGTTTTGCTCGATGAGTGACTTTTTTTCTTCATCAGATAACTTGGTACGGGGCTGTTTATTAGGCTGTCCACGCCTTTGACCAGCTTTGAATTGGGCTTTTTCCTCCCTTTTGAAATGGTCGTTTGCCATAATTTTTATTTTCAGATTTGATGTCCTTATCCTGGTGTTTGGCAGCCCGTTTGTTGTCTTCTTTCTTGCTGTCCATAAAGCCCAAATTCTTCTCGTGCATCCATGCATATGCTGTCCTTGCATTCTCAATTAATTGAGTCATAGAACCCACCTTGGTTTTGATGCAATAATCACGTAGCTCACTAGGCAATCCACAACAGTACCTCTCTATTTGCTCTTTCAAAGAAACATGCCTGTAAGAGCTCAATGGCAGCAAAACATCCCAAAACCTCTTGGTGTAATCATCAAGATTCTTGCAAAGTTTGTATGACAAGTCATGCCAGTGTGAAAGTACTTCAACTTCAAAAGTTGGAGTAAGCCAAGTAGAAGAGAACACTTGCTTAAATTCCAGCCAAGTAGCAGGTGCATCTCCATGAAGCATAAGGTTAGTGTACCACTGAAGTGCATTGCCTTTCAAAAATGTGGCAACCTTTCTCATCTTGGATGCTTCTGTAAACAAACCCCCAAGAAATGCAGCATCAAACCGTTGAAGGAATGTGAGGGCTTTGTACCTGTCCTGTACTCCATTATATGTATCAAACTTGACATGAGAACCACCATCCTTAAATTCTTTATATACATTTGATATTGGCTGTCCCAAAGATGGCTGTATATTTGCAGCATTCCCTTCACTAGGGAGAGAACATCAGGCATGGGAGCATATGCTGTGGCTTGCATGCCTGGCTGCATTCCCACATTGTAATTGGCGGTGAAATCAACATAGCATCAAAGATAGAATCTGTACCAAAATATTCAGGTTGCTGCCTCAAATATGGCTGAGGTGGTTGAGCCACATTTATGGACTGCACGTTATTATTTTGAGGAGTAGAAATACCCAAACCAAGGCCTTGTGCTGGCTGCTCATACTGTTGCACTGGATGTACTTTTTGTACCTCTTTCTCAAGTGCTCTTTTGGGCGATTCCTCTCTCTTGGAAGTCACTTTTTGAGTCATTTTTGATGGCTGTCCCTCATGGGAAACTGATGCATGAGTGTGCGGTCCGCCATGAGAAGCTGATGCATGTGTGTACTCACTCTTTCCGTGCTTGTGCTTTCTTGATTTCTTCTTCTTCTTGGCATTTGTTTGCACAATTTGAGCCAAATTTTGAGCCAGCTGAGTCAAAGCAGTCACTGCACTTGCAAGCTTTCAACATAGTAGCATCATCTGACTCACTGCTAGAACTAGTATCACCGTTGAGCTCAGTTGTAGCTTCATGTGTGGCCTGCTCAAAAGGCATTTGTTGTGCTTCCTGCAGCTGTACACTAGCTGGATCATTAAGGCTTTCCTGCCTTCTCCTTTGAGGAGTTGTGGAGCTCTCTTGCTCATGGGTACTCACCATGTTTATGGTTGTAATATTCAGCTGTCAAAAAGTGCAGCAAAGATATCCTTCCACCAAACTACCGAGGCCCACCTCTTGAGAAAGAGTGTGTGGTATCCCGGCAATGGAACCAATGAAACCGGCCTCTAATCACTCAGAGGGCAGTGGAACTAAACCTTTAATCACTTCAGCACTTATTTACAGCTCACAAAGCATATATCACAACCATTAACCATTGCATGATCACCATTTGGCATTTACCCATTTGTTCACAAACAAAACCACTGAAAAAGGGATGGAGGCTAGAATGCCCCTGCTCAATAGACATAGACAAGTGCACCCGATTGGCCCCAAACACCATGGCGCCCCTTTCACTATTTCTTTATATTTCACAGTGAAATGATTACAAGTTGCATCTGGGAGACCTTCCCTGCAACTGAGCACGCAGCCCCAATTCACTAAGCTTTCGCAAGGCTTTCAAGCATATAACACCATCACATAAGTGCACTTAACCCGTAGGCTCAACCCAAAGGCATTCTCTTTTCCGAGTACAATTCCATTGGCTGTCCAGATGCAATCACACTGCACCCCAGCTGCACTCTCTTTGAGTGGTTTCCAGATGGCATTCACAAAGCTTTT
Source organism: Dipteris shenzhenensis (assembly GCF_047967505.1). Classification (NCBI taxonomy): domain Eukaryota; kingdom Viridiplantae; phylum Streptophyta; class Polypodiopsida; order Gleicheniales; family Dipteridaceae; genus Dipteris; species Dipteris shenzhenensis. The sequence goes on from NC_141610.1 coordinate 14,292,020, forward strand.
CAAAGCTCCAAAATAAAATCAGCAAAGTACCCAACCAAGGAATGACTCATGTAGCACTGCCTGGGCACCTGTGAGCCAAGAAAGAGGCGGCACACGAGGCCAACCAATAGCTTATGGCAAAAAGAAATTGCAGTAGCAAAATCACAACTCACCAAGCCCTGAAGACTTGAACCAAGTCCTCAATCGCCAAGAGGACATAGTAGCCAATGCCCAATTGCATTCTCAGCCAAAGAGGAGTGCAAAGGCATGAAGAAAGAGCATTTACAAGAGCCGACCAGCAAGAATTCCACTGAAAAATGCGAAAAGAAGCACTTCTGTCGCGAAGAAGTGGGAGTTCTTGGGCTCAAAAGAAGCGTGCTTCAGAGAGGAATGCATTGAGAAGGTTTTGGAGAAGTTTCATCGCCGGAAAGTCCTCCAAAACTGAGAAAAACCAGTCAACCAGCGCGTCGGACCACTCGAAATTCAACAGAAAGCTGTAGCTTTGCAAGAGGAGAGGCCCAGGAGGCGGTAGAAGAAAAAAGGTCCAGAAAAAGCCACTTTTGCAAATTCGACCAGCAAAAGAAGTGCTCAGCTCTGCCCGTTCTACCAAACGCACGGAGGGAAAAGCATATCACTACGAAGGGGAGGCAGAGGGGAAGCCATCGGGCCAAATGGAAGTTGAGGAATCCAAACGGGTGAGGAGTTATGAAGAAAAACGGAATTCAGCTGAAGGAGGCTGAAAAACCAGTCCAAAATCTCAACAAAGGGAGGAGATGAGAGAGAAAACCACACATGTGAAGTGTAGAAGGCCCAGGAAGGTCCAGGAATGGCAAAGGAGCATGTAGAAGGCACTAGAGCGACCTGGAACTCTAGGGAGGCCACTGAAGGTACTTGGCCCTCTAGGGGGCCAATGCCACATCATCATTTCCCAACAACCACTCTTTTAATTACTTTGAATGCCTTTGGGCCTAGGGATTAATTACGCTTATGTGCTAGGTACCATGCCACGTTTAATTACACATTATTAAGCCCACGCTTGGACTTTTAAAACCAAAGTTGTCACGGTCTTGTAGTACATTGAAGTACTTAGAATTTCACGCCCCCGTGACAGTCTTACTAAATTAATGGTAGTGTCTAATCCCTTTACAAAAGGTCAATCTTTCTGAACAAAAAAATCACCTTCACCATATAGATACAAATTGCAAGATAAGAATTCTGAAAATCCTAATTGTTTGGCATATTCATAACCAGTTGGCTTCTCCCACAACCTCTTAACTGGGGTCTTCTTTACCTTGTACTTTGTCTTTGTAGTCTTCTTGGCACTTGATGAAGAAGATTGAGAGTTTGGCATTTTGTCAAGAAATCAACATCAACTGAACTTCAAAGAGCATTCTCTGATCTGAAAAAGAAATCTTTGAATCTCTAATTTGAATTCTAACTCTTGAAGCATCAACTTAGCATTTAGTGTAGCATCTATTTTCAAAAAAATAGTCAAGAAATGCTTGCAGAAACAGAGTAACCTTGGAGGATTGCTACCTCACACCACAAGGCATCAACCAGAGGGCATTTGCTGCACAATTAATGATCCTTGGGAGTAGAAGACTCAATGCAAGTCTCAGACCAAAAAGAGCTTCACACCTCCAGGGGCAGCAGCATTTTCTCCCCCTCCAAAAACATGTCTCCTTGAAAAACCCGACTGGTTTTTCTGTAGTTTCTCCTCATTCCTTGGTCCAATTGCTCTCAAAATTCACCAGCAGGTAGCCCATAGGGTCGCCTAAGTGCACCTCAGACCGTTTTTGAAATGGTTGCTTCAGCAGGCTGTATCATCAGAAATGGCGCGGGATAGGGCGAGTGTAAGCACGGGCTGTAGAGGCCATAATCTTTCAATTCCTCCCGGGTGGAAGGGCGCCCTAACTAGGGGAATCTACACCTGAAAGGGTTGGAGAAATGGTGGCTTATAGGAGGAGAATGAGCTTAAGGAAATTCATTTTAGGAAGGAAGAAGAAAACTCCATTTGGGGAAGAAGAGAGAATCTAGAGGGAATCTTCAAAGAATCTCTTCAAAGGCACTAGAATCTTTAGCAAGCTCTGATACCATGTGTGAATCCATGGAAGAAGGCTGAAGCAATGAGGCACAAATGTAAATCTTTATTCCAAGAGTGGTTACATATATAGGCAACTGCTTCCATGTAGGTAGATCCCAGATCCACAATCATCTCCCTGATTATCTCAATCAATCACCTCCTATGATCACTCACTCGTCACACCAACCCGACACACCTAACTAGAACCTTCTAGCACACCTACACCCACACACTTCTTGCATAGGACTCCAAGCCCATAGGCACACACACACACACACATATCAATTTGTCCCTTCACTTACACCATCATAACTCCCCGTCTTCCTTCTCTTCTCTTCCCTATCTACTTTGTCGCTAGCGAGAGAGCTAGAGAGAGAGAAAGAAAGAAAGAAAGAAATATTAACGTCTTTAGAAGCCTTCGCGAGACTATGAGACAAAGCACACAGATCAAAAGGGTCTATTCTCGAAAAATCCAACAATAACCTGAGTCCACCTCATAATAACCCAATGTATGCATGTTGTCCTCTAGGAAGGTCCAATGCACATTGTCGTATGCCTTCTCAAAATCCAAGAGGATGATTGTGAGAAGTTGAGGCTCCTCTTGTGCCTAGTCAACGGCCTCCCAAAAGGTGAAGATGTTATCAAGGATGCTTCCTTCTAACAGAAATCTGTTTGAGTGGAATAAATAATGTTGGGGAGGTGAGGGCGGAGCTGTAAGCTTAAGACCTTAGCTAAGATCTTGTAGTTGCTGTGCAAGAGGGTTATTTGCACTACTAGTGAATATTTGTGTGCCTTCATCCTTTTGAGAATAGGCATAGCCACCTTTGCTAGTGTTTGAGGGAGCCGGCTTGAATCAAATCTCTCCTAGAAAGCCAATCGCATAGGAGCGCACAATTCTGCTCCTCGAAACAACGAAAGAATTGTGGGGACAAGGCACCAGCACTCCTGAAACCTCTGATCTGCAAGCAAACACAAGAACACACACACAACATGAGAAACTGAGCAGGTTGCTCACCACCCAACCATGACATCTACGGGATGCGATCCCGAATCAGGGGATGTCCCCTCCGAGCCACGAGCTGAGCTACTGGCACGAACTCCCAACCAGATCCAAATCAGCCTGGTGTCCCATCCCACCAGGTGGCACTGTGAAGCCTGGGATCTGCTACTGGGCCTTGGGCTACGCTAAGATGCAGGCGCGCGTCCGCGACTCAATCCAGGATCAGACCTAGCACCTTGGAACGAAACTTTCTCCCATCGGCTCTCTGAGAACTGAACCCGTGGGCCCCTTTTATAGACTCGGGCCCCAAGCGCCAAAAATAGCGAAGACCTCTAACTGGTTCGTACCCTTGCCACTCAACCCGAGAATCAAGCCTGCCTAGCTCTAAGCCTCCCCAGGCTACCTGAGCTAGTCTTGTGTACCCAGTACACGTCAGACACCAATCCGTGCACATGACATACTTCCCCTTCTCTAAGAACTCACTCCTGAGTTCGTTAAAAAACCCGGAACTGTTCTTTGGAGGTTTTGTAATGTCTCCCATGTTGCATCCTCCTCAACACGATCCTTCCACTTGATCTTGTATTCCGTGATAGATCGATTACGAATCTGTCTGTCACGAAATTCAAGAATACACTCAGGTTCGTGTGGAATAAAAGTCAAATCTGTAACTTCTATTATCTCTTGAGGAGAAACAAGTTGATCATTCGCACCCAAGACTTCTTTCAGTCTACTGACATGAAAGACTGGATGTACTTTAACATTAGGAGGCAATTCTAGTCGATATGCAACTGGTCCAATTCTTTTAATGACCTTGAACGGACCACAGTATCTGGGGGATAATTTCGGAACCAAACCAGTACTTAGGCTCTTGGATTCCTTGGGAATTCGCAAATATACCATCGTTCCTTTAGAGAACTCTCTAGGTGAACGATGTCTATTAGCATAAAATCTGTCCCGATCTTGGGCACTTCTAATAGACTCCTTGGCAAACTGCAACATTTCCTGCGTGTCTTGCAAGAAGTTCTTTGCAGCATCATTTTGAATCCCTTTTAACCCAACCATAAGTGGTGACTTAGGTTGAAAGCCGTACATAAGCATAAAAGGACTGTAACCAGTACTGGAATGCTTTGCACTGTTATAAGCAAATTCTATCATAGGTAGATAATCTTCCCATGAAGACTGTCTCTTAGATACATATGCCCGGAGCATCTCTTCAACTAATTTCTTAACCTTCTCTGTACTGCCATCGGATTGTGCATGATCTGAGGAACTCATACTTAGAGTAGTTTCTAACTTCTAAAAAACAAGTGTCCAAAAGTTACTTGTAAACTTTGAGTCCCTATCACTGACTATGTCAGAGGGCAAACCATACAGCTTAAACAAGTGGTCCACAAACTCGTGAGCCAGCTGAACAGCTGAAATAGTTGTTCTAGTAGGTAAGAATCTAGCCATTTTTGTTAGACGGTCGACTATGACCCAAATGGAGTCATGACCCTTGCGCGTTCGAGGCAAACCAGTAATAAAATCCATGGAAATACTTTCCCATTTATTACCTGGAATCTGTAATGGCTGTAATAAACCCGCGCTTCTAAGGCGTTCTGCCTTAGTAACCTGACAAACCCGGCAACCTACTACATAGTTCTCAATAAATGCACGCATCTTAGGCTAATAAAAGGTATGCTTCACAAGAGACAGAGTCCGATGTATACCCGGATGTCCAGCACTAGGAGCATCATGACACTCACAGAGAATCTTGGATCTAAGTTCCAGAATATCTGGCACACAAATATTTCCATTCCGGAACAGCAAGCCGTTCCTAATCATCCACTGACCTCCCGCCGCCTGTACCGTAGGTGGCACAATCCCTGAGTCCTGGTCAACCATGGAGCTCCCATCCTGGACTCTCTGCCAATAAGAACTGAAATGACTATCAGTTGCGTATAGCCCTCTCAAGGATTGAAATAGGTCTGAGGATATTTTCGTAAATGACATAGCATTTACAAACTTGACTCGACTTAAGGCATCCGCCACACTATTCAACGAACCCTTTCGATAATGTATTTCGAAATCAGAATCTTGCATTAATTCTGCCCATCTAGCTTTCCGTCCCCTCAATTTAGACCCATCACACACATACTTAATTGACTGATGATCAGTCATTACAAGAAACTTTGAACCATACAAGTAGTGTCTCCAAACCTTAAGGGCATACACTACAGCATAAAGTTCATTTTCTAGTGTAGGCCAACGATATTGGGTGTCGTCTAGCTTTTTACTCTCAAAAGCTACAGGTCTGCCCTCTTGGAATAGAGCTGCCCCAATCGCAAAATCACTCGCATCGGCCTCTAAAACATAAGGCCGGGTAGGATCGGGTAATGCAAGAACGGGTGCTTCCTTGATAGAAAATTTCAAGGTTTCAAAAGCCTTGTTCAATGCATCATTCCAAGAGATCGGCTAGGTAGACCTGCGTCCACGACCTTTCAATATGTTTTCTCTTGTCATCTGGGTACGGGTGGAACTGGAAGTGTACTTGCCACTTGTGCAACCAAGTGTCAACAACCTCCTTGGTTCGAGACTTCTGATCTCCGGGAAAAGGATCTGGAGTTATGTTCGGACCTAACACTGAAGCCATGGCATCCACATGCGTGAGTGCCTGCACAGTGCTAGTCAGAAGTCTGAGAGTGGTCTGAATCCCTTGGAGTTGCTGTGTCAACCCTGTTTGATTCGCATTAACCTGCTCAAACTTTCCATCAAGAGCAGTGGTGAATTCACTGAAGGCTTTCTTCGTAATCAGATCGTCGTAAAGACCCTGGTCTTCCTCCGCAGGGTAGTCCAAATCTTGATCTCCCATGGCAAACTCAGGATTTACAGAATCAGCCATGTCTGAAAACTGATCTGAAAAGAGTAGCGAACTGAGAGAAATAACTGGGGGAATCGAAGCTGGAAGGACAGTGGAGTAGAGAAAAAAACCGTCCCAAGAGGAGGTGACGAAAGAAGAGGAGCTGGCCGAAAAGAAGATGCTGGAAGCTGACGATCAGCTTGCGTAGGTGAACCCGGAGTCTCCCTTTGCTGGTTCCGCTGCAGGCTGCAGTGTACGGAAGTCTGCTGCAGGCCGTACTGTACGGAAATCTGCTGCAGGCTGTACGGGAATCTGCCGCAGGCTGTGGCCGTTCCTAGATGGCGAAATCTGGTAGAAGTGTAAGGAGGTCTTCTTGCGCACTCTAGCTTAGGCTGTGGCTGAGCTTGGGATCCTGCCAGGCTATAAAGGAGATGGTGCAGCTAATCTAGGAAGCTATGCTTTCTAGAAAAGCTCACCCTCCCAATCTTGGAGGGTTGATGCTTTTTTTAGCATCTAACCCCTCCTAACCTTGGAGGGTTGCTGCTTTTTCTTGCCCCACCCTCCCAACTTGGAGGGTGGTGCTTTTTTTGAAAAAACAGCTCCTCCAACAGTCTGGCCGCACCCTGCTCCAGCCTATGGCGCACCACTCAGCCTCTCCTACCTGCGTCACCTACCTCTGCGCAGCCCCGACCAGCACACGGAATCCCCTCGCCTACCAATCAGCTCTTCTCACGCCTCTCCTCCATTCATCTCCACTCTCACCTAGCTACACCTCACACCCTCTCTCACTTTTCCCTTCAGTAATTTCGAAATCATCACTCACCTTCTTCCTACCTTTTCCCTAAATCCTGACCACTTCCCATAACCCATGAACCAACAAGATCTTGCAGCAACAAATTTTGAAATTAGGGCATACCTGGAGGAAGAAATCGTCCAAAATTTTTGCATCAGAAGTTCCTACCTCAGGAGCTGGCTCTGATACCAACTGACACATCCCAGCACTCCTGAACCTCTGATCTGCAAGCTAACACAAGAACACACACACAACGTGAGAAACTGAGCAGGCTCCTCACCACCCAACCATGACATCTATGGGATGTGATCCCGAATCAGGAGATGTCCCCTCCGAGCCACGAGTTGAGCTACTGGCACGAACTCCCAACCAGATCCAAACCAGCCTGGTGTCCCATACCACTAGGTGGCGCTGTGAAGCTTGGGATCTGCTACTGGGCCTTGGGCTACGCTAAGATGCAGGCGCGCGTCCGCGACTCAATTTAGGATCAGACCTAGCACCTGGGAACGAAACTTGCTCCCATCGGCTCTCTGAGTACTGAACCCCTGGGCCCCTTTTATAGACTCGGGCCCCAAGCGCCAAAAATAGCGAAGACCTCTAACTGGTTCGTACCCTTGCCACTCAACCCGAGAATCAAGCTTGCCTAGCTCTAAGCCTCCCCAGGCTACCTGAGCTAGTCTTGTGTACCCAGTACAAATCCGTGCACATGACAGCATCCTCACCCAGAAACAATGAAAGAACTGTGGGGACAAGCCATCCTCACCCAAGCATTGCTGCATTGAAGGGCCTTCGGGACCTCAAGCATGTATTTGTTTCAACTTGTGCTATGAGGCCACCCTGACCTTATGCTGATGCTTTTGAGCGTTTAAAAAAAGCTTCATGTTGGTGAATTGCTTAACTTGGGACTCTTTTCATTTTTTTCTTGACCTTGATTGCAATTTTCTTATATGCACATACGTACGTTACGTTGCGTATACGTTGGCCTTTTCCACATATGGGCTTCCATTTTGGTATGTGTATTACTTTCCCTCTCAATGATAACAATAACTTCCAATGTATATGCATGGCTGTGATTAATATGGATAGACACATATCTTTGTCATGAGGATTTAGTGGTGGATACACATCTCGCGGTAAAAATTTTAGCCATTTTATTTTTGGATCCACCTCCTTATAATTTAAGGAGATATATGAAGAGCACATGTCAAGACGATCTACATGAAGGCATATGCCAATTCTTTGGGTTTTCCAATCATACTTGCTAAGAAAAAAAAACGTTTTGTTTTATGTTTTGTTGCAACATGGATAACAAGTAGGGTTTGTAGACATAGTGCTCTATTGATCATGTTTTGGATCCTCTCGTCATCAAATTAGAGAAGCTTAAATGTGACAGATTGTATTGATAATTTCTTCTATATAATACCATTTCTAAAATTTAGTAGATTTCTCCATGATGTTTATATGTGTTGTGTTGTGATGGTAAGTCATTTTGGGTTGAAGTTCAGGGAGGATTCTCTCCCTCCCTCTCACACACACGGGTTTGCGGCACACATGCACGCAATGTGTGAATTTATATATGTATGAATGTATGTATGCATGTATGGACTTGATCTTTGAATTTTTCTTTCTTAATTCGTTGCTTTCAGGATGCACTTGATAGTGTTCCTCCTTTGAAGCCATTATGTCTGGTGCTGAAGATTTTTTTGCAGCAACGAGAGTTAAATGAGGTACTTTATGGTGTAGCTATAGTTTGGGATTGCACACTTGTCTTTTGTTAAATGAGCACTTTTTTAGTTCATTGTAGTTTTTTGTCTGCAATGCTCACTGTTTTAGAGAGATGCATTCATAAAATGTGCACTATATTCTAGAACAAAAGCTTGCCTACTTGTCTATAGCTATCTTAAGCATACTTTTTGACTCCCATCTCCTTAGGATGCACAACTCAGTTAATTATCAAGTGTTGATATGGAGACGTGTGTATTTTGTTCTTAGCTTATAATATAATAAGTTAGATTATGCCGTTTGAGAGTATTGGTATCTTTAGATGCCTCGATTATGTGAAGTGGGGTTAGGGAATGGTGGCTGCCTATGGACAGTGGCCTTGACGATTTATTGTCCTCTTATAGTCTAGAATCACTAGCATCGTTTGGATCTTAGATTCTATTGAGAGACATAGAGAATCCTTGTATATCTAGTTGTTCGATAGAAGTCGTATGTGAGGAGGCCTGGGTAGGAGTCCCTTAATTTGTCTCAAGGCCATGATGAGTTGAGGTTCCATTCATAACGTTGAGATGGTGAAGGCTTAAAGCCCTTACAGATGCATAAATGTCCATGAGAGAATGGACTTTGCTTAGTCTCCTTTAGGCTGTTCTAGGACTTCATTGGCACCTTGCTTTGATAAACTAATACCACTATATTTACCCCCTCCCCCCCATCCCTTGAACTATCATAGCTACCTCGCCTCACCTCCTGTAATCTTTAGGAGAGTTCCTATGTAGGTATTTCTATTACATATACAATTTATTTTTGTAGGATCATCAATTGTGAAAAGGTTTCAAAAATATATAAGTGGTGGAAAAGTATTTGGGGGGGGGATGGGGAGGGACGAGGTTGGGTAAAGAGGATAGTAATTAATGAAAACTTGGGGGAGAGGGGGAAAGGAGGGGGTGGGTCCTCCTATCTTATTTAAAATGGCAAGTTTTTCAATAAGGCCTTCATGTAGCTTGGTGAAACGGCATAAGTGGATGAAGGATCACTTTGTTCAAGTCCCTCCTTTGCATGAAATTTTAGCTATCTCTTTGACTCGAGCTTCATTGAGCTATCCCGCACTGTTCACCACCTAAGACATTAGACACATGGCCCTGAAGTTGCATAATAGCTGAGCCAAAGATCACGAGGGACTATGTACCGAATACATTGCATATGGACCAAGTACCCTAGCCCCGATCTTACCAAAGATTTTTAATGAAGCAGTTTGCATCGGTTTCCCTTGCACTTAGACTCTTAATACCATCATCCCGATCCACAAGGCAGGGGATCCCATGAGCCCCAAAAACTACACGACTAGCATGATTGGGCATATCATATCCAAGATTTATGCCTCGATACTCGTCTTGGGGTTAGCCAATTTGTGCCACACGAGGGACTTAGAGTTGTTATGGATAGACTGGATTTTGTACTGATCATGCGACCTTGGATCACACCCTCATACTATGAGGTATCATTAAGGAGGCTAGGGCATGTAGATAGATGGCGTACTGCTGCTTTGTGCATTTTTGCAAGGCTTTCGACACAGTGCCACGTGCCTTCGTCATCAGACGTCTACTAGATCTGGGATGCCCTTAGGAGATTACTATGAGATGGTTTTAGGCAAGGTCCGGACAACGACAGGATGGGCTGAGGAGGTCAAGAGCATGATTGGAGTCAGAGAGGGTTGTCCTTTGTCACCAACCCTGTTTGGCCATAAATAAGCTTGAGAAATTCATTGGGATATAGGTTGGATCCTTGGCTTAGATTCTCCTCTATGCGGACGATGTGGTCTTACTCTCTTCTTCCGTTGATGGTCTCCAGCCACATTTGGATGTACTTTAGACCTTTTGTAAGACAGATGATTAACTAGAGCATCCACGATGGGTCCAAGAGGGGACCGTCTGAGCTGAGGTGTCACTCTTGATATGGCTCACTAGATATAGATATCACGAGACCACACCCCCCACATAGCAAGAGAAAACTCGATAGATAGAGATATGAGATATCTTCGCATCCCACCGGCAAGCCACCATGGCACCTGGTGATGTATTTTGAGCACTAGTTCCGAGTTTTGAGCTTATTAGTATTAGTATAGCACTCAACAAGGGCCCTATCGAGCCCTTTGCCTCAGGCCGTAGTAGCTTGTATGACTCACTCTTTGATTGTACTTTGTCCCAAGCATCCCGAAATGTAAAAATATGTGTGTGCGCGTGCTCGTGTTCCGAAGATGCATGGAGGTCTCAATATTCTAAGCATTCACTTGCATATTTTAGCTCATAAGGGGCAAATTATGTTTCAGTTCATGCAAAGTGATCAGCCTTGTGCTGCCATGATGAGGCACTTGCTTCTGTATCTTAGATCTGATGTCTTTGGCCATTGGAGCCCGACGCAATGGGACTTTCTTGGGCATATTGATGGCAAAATTAGGGCCTGCCCTTTTGTTAGTCAGATGCTTGGAGATTGGAAATGTGTTACATCTCAAACGGGTGGGACGATCCTCTCCGGGTGGTAACTCCTTGCATGCTAAGAGTATACATTGGTTGAAGGCGTTTGATTGCCCATTAGCCTGCTGCCTTACAAGAGCCTTGGCGCTCTTACTTCATTGGGTCAAAAGGCATTCTTTCTATTGGTGACGTGTTGGATGACACAGGATATGTAATGCCGGCTCGCGAGTTTCATTTGGGATTTCGTTATCGTCCCTTTTGGTGTTTAGTATCTCATTTGCTTCAAGATTTTCAGCCGGTTCTATCACTTGAGCTTCAGGACCGTTAACATGATTTGGCTTTATTTGCTGATTCTCAGATATCTCGTCTCTCATCATTGGCTTCCATTAGGGTTGCTAGTTTATACAAGGTTTTGTTAGGGCCCTCTTGGTTCTCGTCCTGTGCGAATCACATTTGGTCTATGCATTGTAGTCCTGTATGGACTCGCAAACTTCCCCTTCGCCAACAGGTTTTCCTCTGGAGAGTTATTGGGGGAGTTTTTCCTACTGGTCAGCTATTGGCTCACCGGCACATCAACCCTTCTCATTGTCATCGATGCTCTACTCCCTGGGAATCGGTGCCTCACATCTTCAAGCGATGCTTTGAGTCTGAGATTTTTTGTTCTTTCTACAGAGGCTGTTGCAGGTGCGCTTTCCTGGTGCTACTTTTGGTAGGCTTTTCTGGCTCTTTGGACAGCACCCCATCAGGCCAGCTGGGTTTGCTATTGGGCTCTATGGCCTTTATGGAAGGACCGCAATCATAGAGCCTTTGGTGACCTTCCTTTTCTCAAGTTCTCTTTCTTCAGAGCATCGTTACAGTAATCCTTTTTTGATTGCCTACGAGCTCATCAGATGCACACTACATATTTGTTGTACAATGACCTGTTCTGATTTCATATTAGCATCCCCTCTTTTATGGGGCTGCACATTGTAATATAAATACAACTGGTTTTCACACCCCAAAAAACAGAGAGAGAGAGAGTGTGTGTGTGTGGATGTACATACATATGTATGTATGTATATGAGATAGGGTGCACCATTGCTCTCAATGTGAGATCCAATATCAAGTGGTTGTTCAAATCCTACTTGTGCTTTGGTCTGAGTTGATATCTTCAGTCCGATCACTGATTTACTTCTTCAGTATGCTGAATATTTCTTGCATTTAATCAATAACCATTTTAGTTATGCTACTTTTTTAATTTTGCTTCTCTCTCCCACTGACAAGTGGGATAATTTCGTTTGTGGCATACCTTTTCAAGGTCATGCATAGCTGCTTCATTGATCGGTTGTCTTTGTGTATAGCAAAAATTTCCCCTGCTTATCGTATCATGTCTTTGGCTAGGGAATTTAAGCCTAGGCTTTCCATGATGAAAGGTTTTTTCTTTTTCCTTGATTATCTTCTTTTGAATAAGCTTTTCTGGATTACAATGAAAGCTGATGGATGGAGAGTGAATTTGGCTTGGCCACTTTTTGATAAAAAATGTGGTGTATTTACAATCAGAAACACGGGAATAAAACATCTGTTTTAAATTGAAACCTGTGGTAAAACCTATATTTGATCCAAATGCTTGAATCAATAGTTAGTTTGCCTCAATTCTTAATAACACGCATTGGATTTTGTGGATCGTAGGTTTACAGTGGTGGCATTGGCTCATATGCTTTGCTTGTAATGCTTTTAACTTATCTTCAAGTATGTACCCTTGCTCCATACCATTGTGTGATTCTAGAGTTGGGATTTCGAGTTGTATTTTCCCATTTTCATGACACATGCTTGTCTTACCCCTTTTCAGACTCACCCGAGCAGACTCAGCTATGGTGGTTCAAGTGAGGCAAATACTCTTGAGCACAATCTTGGAGTACTATTGGTGGGTATTTTAACTAAGAAGCTGAAGATTGCTTGAGCTAGTTGGTGGAAGAGTTGCATGTTTTTGGTTTTATTTATTCTGTTTTTGTGCACGTCTGACTATCTAGTTATCTTCCTGTTTGATGATTCTCTGTGTTTCTCTTACATGAAGTGACTGTGCGCCAGAAAATTTACTGATCAAATGCTGTCCATTGGCCACCTCTGCTCTCAGCCCATGATCAAACTCAGTAGCAATCAGTACCACCTTCTGTAAGGTCTTAGAATTGATGAAACTATGATGCTACCACTGTCCACAAGAATGTGAACAGTCCTGCCATTAATTTGTCCTTTCAATCTGATAGTTTCAGCACTTTTGGCACCCATCAAGGCATGAGAAGAGATAGCATAAACTGTTTGCTGCGCATCCCAATAGATCTCCTCGTCCACAGGAGGATTTGCATTTGCATCCTCTTGCGCATGAAAAGGCACAACAACTTGATGCTCCACATGAAAGATTGTAGGCCAACGGCCTCGCATGATAGTGCTCCTGCGAGCTTCCCCTCCCCCCCCTCGCCGTTAACTCTACCTCCCCCCTAGCTCCTCCCCTCGCCGCGACCACCCCCGCCCCCTCCCCCCCTCCGCCCTCGCCCCCCCTCCCCCTCACTCGCCGCCCACCTCGCTGCGCCCTCGCCTCGCTCCCGCTCCCCCTCGCTGCTCTCTCGCCCCCTCGCTGCTCTCTCGCCCCCTCGCTGCTCTCTCGCCCCGCCCCCTCGCTGCTCTCTCGCCCCGCCCCTCCGCTCCATCTCACCTCACCATCGCCGCCCCCCCCCCTCGCCTCCACTCCCCCCCCCCTCCCTCGTCTCAGCCGCCCTCCCCCCCCCCCCCCCCCCGCTCTCTTCCACCCCACCCCTCCGCCTCACCTCGCTTCACCCAACCCCCCCCCTCGCTTCACCTCACCCCCCCCCCCCCTCTCGCCGCTCCGCCTCACCCACTGACCCCCCTCGCTTCACTCGCCCCCCCGCCTCCATTCCGCTCTCCCCGCCCCCCGCTTCACCTCTCCGCCCCCGCCACTCCAACCCCCCGCCCCCCCGCCCTTCCGCGCCCCCCGTATTCCCCGCACCCCGCACCCTTCACCCCGCCCTCCGTTCCGACCCCCCCGCCCCCTCACTTCGCCTCGTCCGCCTCACTCCCAGGCTCCACCCCCCGCTTCGTCCCCCTTCTTGGGTGGCAGCCTGTTCCTCATCGGAAGCTTGCAGTTAGTCTTGGCGGTATGGCGGCCCCCTGCCCGGATCCGGAGGCCCAGTCGGACCCTCCCTCTCCAGATGCCTACCGCGTTATCCTGACAGAGCAACAATCATCTCGTGTTCAGGAGGTTGCCATTGACTTTGCTCGTACCTCTGTTTACGGTAGGGTCATTGGACACTCCCCCTCCAGGTCTGCCATCAGGGACTGGCTCCAGTCCACTCTCCTGCTAGAGGATGGCCATATTGAGGAGGTGGCCCTTATGGGAAGGGGCATCTTCTAGCTCAAACTCTCCAGTGAGAAAGCTGCGAGCAACCTGATTGCCGGTTCCCCCACATCGGTGGACGGGAAGATTATCATGATAGTCCCGTGGTACCGTGGATTCAGCGCAGCAGATTTCGATGTTCGGTTCCGTATACCTCGCCACCCAGTGACACTAGTTTTTCCAGGGCTTGCTGCTGAGTTGCGGCCGATTGTCAGGGACTTGGGCTCCCATTTTGGCTTGGTTATGCACGACACCTTTGCCGACGCGGTGACCACGGCAGGAGCTCCCCGAGTCCGTGTGGCTGTGGCAGATCCTGCGACTCTCCCTGCAGTGATTGAGATTGTGACAGGTGCCGGCAGCATCACCCAGAGCATGATAGTCACCGGACAGCCAGGTCAGTGCTTGCGGTGCCACGGCTTTGGGCACTTGGCGGCTACTTGTCCACGCTTCGCCAGCTCGTCTCGACCCCCCCCGCCCCCGGCCCCTCCGCCCCCGCCCCCCCCCCCCGAACAGCCACGTTAGGAGGAGCCGAGGCAGCCGGAGTCTGGGCCAGAGGTAGTGGGTGGTTGGACCGAGGTTAGAAGGAAAAGAGGTAAGAACAAGAAGATTTCGGATAAAGGCAAGGAGGCAGAGGTTACCCTTCCTGCAGCAGCACCCCAGAGACTTGACAGGCAGCCACCCCAGGGACCTGGGAGAGCTTCTTCTTCGACGGCAGCCCGCCCTCCACAGCCTCAGATCCCCCTCTCTCCCGCTCCCCCGCCTTCTCCCCAGTTTCCCCCCCCTTCGCCCGACCCGCAGCTTCAGCCCCCGCCTCCTCTTCCTCAGTCTCCTCCTCCTCCCTCTCAGCCCCAGCTCCAGATGCATCCCCATCCCCCCCCTCTCCCCGTCCCCCTCGCCTCTCCTACAGAGTTAGCTGCACCGTCGGCTTTCCAGCCGAGTGCAGCCCCCGCTCCACCTCCTCCACCTTCTTCGCCAGTCGCCTCCGTGGAGTCCGAGTCGCCTATCCCTCAGCCTCCTCTCCCTCCCCCCCGCCGGCAGGACACCCGGAGTCTACACCACCACTGGAGCAGGCTTCCCTTTCCGCTAGCCCCTCAGTGGCAGACTCAGTTGGGTCTCAGCTCCAGGAGAGAGAGCTTCCTCAAGACTTTTACAGATCTGGCCCCTGGGACTACCTGGATGTGGCCGACCTTGGGACCTTCCCGGCTTGTCTCGACATTAGTATTTCCTGCTCCGCAAAGGGGCGGATGGGAAGATTGCTGCCTTGGCTCCCAGGGATGGCCCTAGCTTCGCTTTCACGTTCCTCAGCGATGGCACTGAGACGTGGACAGACGACTCGGTTTGGGAGGCTCTCAGAGAGCAGACACACGCCCAGGTTTGCTCCTGGATAGGCCCGTCCGATGGGCAGCTTCTCGAGACTCAGTGGTCCGAGGGCGATGTGCGCCTGCGGTGGCGTTGCGCCGCCAAACGCTTCCGACTGATTGTGATCCTCAGACCCCCCTGTCATGGCCTCTCCCCCAGGATGTCAGAGCTTGGTCCCATCAGAAACTCCGAACCTTCTACGGGATGACCACTTCAGAGATCTCGAGCTGGCTCGAGAAAGCATTTGCTCATGGCACCAAAGGCCTCTCGCCATTGCTGAAGGTGTTGAAGAACGGGCAGGACGACCCCGTCTCCCCCTCCAAACCTTCTCATAAGCGGCAGCGCCTCCATTCCAATATGTCTGATTCTTCTTCGACTTCGACCGCGAGCAGACAGTTGTTCGCAGCCCCCCATCCCTCTCCATGAGCCTACACCTCGTATCCTGGAATGTGAACGGGTTTCACTCTTCTGGCACCCGTGGTCCCAGGAAGCTCATTTTGCGACAGGAACTTCAGCCTGCAGTGATTGGTCGATTGGATGTACTCTTGCTCCAGGAGCACAAGCTTTCTGCGGCTCATTCCCGTAGCTGCGGGAAGGTTCTCCCTGGACGTTCCTACACTTATTGGGAGCCCTCGATCGGCGCACAGGGGAGGAGTGGGGGTGTCTATACCTCCGTGTGCGAGCAGTTAGCCCAGGGAGTTTTTGATCACGGCACGTTGATCCCAGGCCGAGCCCTCTGGGTAGGCCTGGATTTGGAGGGATCCAAAATAGGAATCCTCAACATTTATGCTCCCACAGACCTCCGATGCAGAGCTACCTTCTGGAGGACACTTACAGGGATTCCTGGATTGTTGGAGGAGACTTCAACAACCTGGAGACCATGGAGGACCAGCAGGGCAGAGGTCCGGAGTTCACAGGTATGGCTCAGGCAGAGCAGTCAGCTTGGGACTCTTTCATCTTCGCGACAGGAGGGAGGGACAGTTGGAGAGACCCGTCCTTCCGGCGTTGGCACGGGAGCCTGGACTTCTCTTGGGGCTTCCGCAGGGAAGGAGGCAGACTCCTGGAGAGGCTTGATAGATTTTATGTCAGTGATTGGGCCATGAGCAGAGGCGGCCAGGCGGGTATAGTTCCAGGGACGACACTCTCCGACCATGCGCCTGTGCTCCTATCATTAGATTCGGCAGCCCAGACCCTCCCCCCCCGATCATGCAGGATTCCCGACTCCATCTTCTCGAGGGTGGACGTGCGCAGCAGCATTTGCAGTCTTTGGGACAGAGACTGGGGGGAGGGCGTGGATCTGGTAGACTCGGTCGCGCAGGCTCTACAGGAGTCCAACCAGATCTGCCAGCTCGCAGCCCTACAGGTTCGACAGGATTGGTGGGGCAGAGAGAGAGCTCTTCGGAGGGACCTCGCCTCCATTCAGCGACTCCAGCAAGCTTCCCCGGGCTTGGAGGAGCTTCGGATCCAGGCCCTTCGAGCCAGAGCCCTCCTGGAGGAGACACTCCAGCGTCGCTCCGAGTTTTCCTATCACGCCTCTCTCTCCTTCTGGGCCCGGAAGGGTGACCGGATGTGCAGGGAGTTCTTCAGGACGCATGGCCAGAGAGCTGCAGGTGATCAGCTTCGGAGTCTCAGGACAGCGGATGATCACATCGTTATGGATCCGGGGGAGGTCCTGGGGTTGGCCACTGACTTCTACAGGACCCTCTTCCAGCAGGAACCGCTTGCCCCTCGTGCTAGTCGTGCCCGTGAGGAGGTGTGGAGGCACATTCCATCCCTGGTCCAGCCTAGCATGCAGGCGACGTTGTTGGCGCCGTTCACCTCAGATGAGATGTTGGAGGCCTTGATGGCTATAGACGGACAGAAATGCCCAGGTGAGGATGGGCTATCCCGAGCATTCTTCACCTCCTTCTGGGACCAGATCCATCAGCCCCTCCTTGCAGCTCTGAAGGGGATTTTCAGCAGCGGTCAGATGCCAGAGAGCCTTTCCTCAGGACTGATTTGCCTCATCCCGAAGGGAGGAGATAGACAGGAGATCCGCCAGTGGCGTCCGATCACTCTCCTTACCACTGCCTACAAAATCCTCGCCAAGATGATCAGTGCCAGAGTTCGGTCTCTACTCCCAGACCTCGTCCATGACACTCAGACAGGCTTTGTCCAGGATCGCAGCATCCTGGATAATGTCTTCACCTTTTCAGAGGCGGCGGAGTGGGCTCAGCACAGCGGATCACACCTTGCCATTCTACTTCTCGACTTCGAGAAGGCCTACGATCGCGTGGACTGGTCCTTTTTGGAGGGGACTCTGAAGCGGCTAGGTTTCCCGGCAGGTTGGATTCAGGGTATCTCAGCTTTGTACAGGACAGCGTCTAGCAGAGTCATCATTGGAGGCAGGATGGGTGAGCGCTTTAGCTTGGAGAGATCAGTACGTCAGGGCTGCCCCCTGGCTCCTTACCTGTTTCTCTTCTTCGCCGAGGCCATGACTTACTACCTTCGGGCGAGGTCCACAGGGCTCAGGGGTGTTCGCCTTCCACTCCGGGAGGACACGGAGCTTTTGGACTCGGAGTACGCAGATGATACAACCCTTTATGTCCAGGACGATGAGAGGATGCTAGAGAGGGTGCGGATGGCCCTGGAGGTTTTCTGCTCGGCCGCTGGTGCGAAAATCAACTGGAACAAATCAGTTGGTTTTCTCACAGACCCGGGGGCGTGTTCTCAGTGGGGGCGATTTCTGGGTTTCAGATGGATTCCACGTGGACAGACAGCTAGATACTTTGGCTTCCAGGTTGGCCTAGACATCACGCCAGCTCAGCAGTTTCTCCCGGTGCTAGACTCCATCCGACGGAAGCTGGCTTTCTGGAGCACTGCTAAGCTCTCCCTTGCAGGTCGTGCCTTGGTAGTTAACCAGGTCCTCTTAGCCACGGCTTGGTATGTGGCTTCCTGCTGGTGCTTCTGGAGATCCAGCGTGGCACAGCTCAGGAGGTTGGTTCGGAACTTCCTCTGGTCTGGGGAGGATGGTCATAGAGATACCAGAGCCAGGGTTGCTTGGCAGACAGTCATTCTTCCGCAGGCTGAGGGTGGCCTGGGGGTCATTGATCCAGAGCTTCAGAGTCAGGCCTCGTTAGGCAAGCTTGTCATTCGCGGTTTGACCCCAGGGGGGCAGACGTGGAAGATGTTACTTCAGCAGGGAGTCGGCTCTTGTGTCCCGCGCCGAGGTGGAGAGTGGCTACCGTACCTCAGGTGGATCTTCACCTCCGCCCCGCTCACTCAGCCCCGCTCCCCACTCGTTTGTAGCCTCCTCATGGTTTGGAGGCGGCTCCACCTCAGTCTCATTCAGTCCCCTCCCAGCTGTCAGGAGGAGATCGATCGGCAGTCGCTTATCTGGAACGGTCAGGTCAGAGATGCCGAGGGCCTTCAGTTGGGGGAGAGATCACATATCAGGTGGGACGGCTGGATGAGGGGGCCAGCCCGATCCCTTCGTGTTTGGAGGGATACGTACAGACATCTGGAGATGACTGATCTTGCAGACGCAGTTGGAGGTGCACGTGGAGCCCAGGCGAGACGCACGGAGATCGACGGTGCGATCCCAGCTGCTTGGTTGGTTCCACCTGAGCCTCAGATCCTCATGCCTGGTGACACCCGCTGGTTGGGACAGTTCACCCCCCGTGGCATTCCACTGGTGATCGCAGGACGTATGGATGACTCCTCTATCTCCTTCTTCGCGGTTTCTGGGGATGGACGACTCAGGAGAGAGGGTGCGCTCATCGACCCCCTACTCCCGTGGCAGAGGGTTCGGGTCGTAGGCCTCTTGGGGAAGGTCTGGCGTACCGACCCTAGCATCGAGCAGGACCAGGTGCAGCTTTGGCGTCTTTGGCTCTGGGAGGGGCGGGCCTTGTCAGAGCTTGATTGGGACCCAGGAGAGTGGTGGTGGCCAGAGATTGTGACAGGACAGGGGCCGACCTCCTTCTTCGCCTACAGTACGACTCTGGGCAGGCGAGCTCTCGGGAGGATGCAGAGCCGCCCCCCCACCCAGCGACCCAGCTGGTACGCACAGGGTATTTCCAGGTTCTTTTTGCAGGCATTCTGGAAGGCCTTGTGGGAGAGCTGGCGGCCGCGGAAGATCTCATACTTCCTGTGGCTTCTTGCCCACAAAGGTCTTCCAGTGGGGAGCTGGTTGAGGCAGATAGGCCAGGACGGATGTTGCTAGATTTGCCATGCGGATGAGGAGACACCAAAACACTGCCTGTGGAGCTGCACTCGCGCCCAGGAAGTGTGGAGGTGGACTTTTGGGATCCTTACTCGCGCAGCACCAGAGCTAGGATTGATCACTTGGGGCGCGTTCTGTTGGTGCAGCACCGCACCTGGTCTTCATCATTTATTCGAGGCATGCCAGCAGGACCCCACTTTCCTTATTACACAGGGGACGTGGGGACCGCTCGAGGGTATCCCACAGCACCTAGCAGAGGCTGATACAGGAGTTCGGGAGAGGCAGCCAGTCTGGGAGATTATTAGCAGCATCACAGGGTTGCACATCTGGACCTCGCGCTGCGCGCAGATCCTAGGTGGCACCTCCTTATCGACTGCCCAGATCATGGTGGAGATTTGGAGTGAGATTATTCATACTCTCAGAGGCCAGTGGGACCAGATTCAGGGAGACTCCTGGGCCGGTCAGGAGAAGCGGAGACGCTTCCTCCGGGCTTGGGACACACAGGGCCTCTTCTTCGAGCAGACTACGCAGGGCCTTCGGTGGCATTACTCACCACCCCGATGGCTGTTCATCCATACTCGTCTTATCCCTCCGTGAGAGGATGGTTTATTTTGCTACCTTTTAGGGCTGTGTCCGATTTGTGAACGCAGCCCGTCAGCTATAAGCTGACCTCTTGTATCTTGTTCTCGAAGTAATATAATTAGCACTGTTTTTTCCGGAAAAAAAAGGCCAACGGCCTCGCATGCCACAGGTGGGCTGAGTGTCATTGGATTGTATACCATGCATGTTATGTTCAATAGCACCACCGAGATCAAAGGGAAAATCAGCCCCCTTCGTGGCTCCAGTATTTGGAGCTTCTTCCACGTCATGTGCATCCTCTGAATCATCATGAGTGGCATCCAAGGTCTCAGAAGCATCCATTAAATCTTCATCATCCGATATCTCAATAATCATGCTGAGTTTTGCAGTACCACTGCTACACATTTTGCAAACTTCCCGATGCTCAGGACTCCACTTTGCTCGAGAAGTCCATGATGTCTAGGTATAGAGCTGCTCTCATCCTCCTTGTGTAAGTCGGTGGCAAAATGTGGAGTCTCAGGGGGAAAATAGCAAACTGTGATGGAGAGGTCCTCTCGTGGGGGCTACCGGATCTGAACCCGTAAGAACCTGGCACGTGTGTCTCCCTCTCAATAGAGACCGTCCAAATAAGCCATGATCGATATAGCACTGCCACTCCTCTTAATCCTTTAACCTCCCCTGCCTCTCGGGTTTCATCTCGATATGCTGCATCCCAAGTGCATCCACTGACTATCAGCAAAGGGCGCTCTGGACTCTACTGTGTCTCTGTGTAAAAAATTGTCTCAACCTATATAAGACTTTGAGAAATTCCCTAGATCTGATCATAAAGTACTGTTGCAGTTCCGAACACTACAACTCTTGGTCTCGGTGCTTTGAATCTCATAGACCCAGATATCTCAATAATCATGCTGAGTTTTGCAGTACCACTGCTACACATTTTGCAAACTTCCCGATGCTCAGGACTCCACTTTGCCCGAGAATTCGATGATGTCTAGGTATAGAGCTGCTCTCATCCTCCTTGTGTAAGTCGGTAGAAAAATGTGAAGTCTCAGGGGGAAAATAGCAAACTGTGATGGAGAGGTCCTCTCGTGGGGGCTACCGGATCCGAACCCATAAGAACCTGGCACGTGTGTCTCCCTCTCAATACAGACCGTCCAAATAAGCCATGATTGATATAGCACTGCCACTCCTCTTAATCCTTTAACCTCCCTTGTCTCTCTGGTTTCATCTCGATATGATGCATCCGAAGTGCATCCACTGACTATTAGCAAAGGGCGCTCTGGACTCTACTGTGTCTCTGTGTAAAAAACTATGTCTCAACCCATATAAGGCTTTGAGAAATTCCCTAGATCTGATCATAAAGTACCGTTGCAGTTCCGAACACTACAACTCTTGGTCTCGGTGCTCTGAATCTCATAGACCCCATTCCCCTATGTACGGGGACCACCATATGCTCGTCAGGGACCTATCAAAAGCTGCCCCTTGTGGACTATTGCCCACTTCCCCTCCTAGTAGGCAACATCTTGCTGCTGTATGAGGGTACAGCTCTCCTCCACATGGAGGGGTGTAAGCTCCTCATCTCTGGGTGGCCATGCAAGGATGATTGCCATAGTGCCCGAGGCGGGCGTGGGCGTCTTTGAAGCGAATGATGAGAGGCTGCCTTCGCTTGGGGTCCCGTCCTATGCGCAAGACCCCTCGAGCCCATGCTCTTGAACTCTTAAGGTAGAAGTCACAAAGCTGATCACGTCATCCATGGGAGTGCTAGTTGTTTGAGGGATGCCATGTACTCTGACATTGAGAGCCTTACTGGCCCTTTGCTGCTGCTCCAAGATGGTGGCTGAAATGGTGGCCTTTGTAGGCTCCCGTTTCGTGACATCCACCCAATTCGAGGTCTCTGCAATGGCTGACTGCATGGTGTCTATCCGTGCCTCAGCTGCCGGAACTATTGGTCCACTGTGGAGGGCTGACATCGCGGTTGCTACCTCCTTACGGAGCTATAATATCTCTTGGCCCATGCTATGGATGACATAGTCCTGCTCTGCCTCTCATGTGTGTTGGTGTATCTATAGAAGGACATGATCCCATGAATCTGATGGGATCGTGTGGCCATGGAGTGTGTATGGGTGTGGTGTGAATGGGGGTTGGAGGGCTGGTAGTGGAGAATGATGAGGGGACATCTGGAGTGTGGGTGTTGTCACGGGGACGTGAAGTTATGAACCGTGACTAACTTTGGCTTTGGGGGCTAGCCCAGGGGAAGAGACACTTCCCAGAAGTCCCTAGGTGCGCACACTAGGCCTACTTGCTAGGGGCAAGGCAAGGTTTAGAGAGGTCTTAAAGTTAGGCCCAAGGAAACCAATGTTTCATTGGTTAGAAGGGGTTAGGATTTTAGTGTGAGGGGCAAACCAATGTTCCATTGGTTTGCAAGGGTTAGAGCTTTAATGAGGGGGCCACGTGGCATTCCCTCATGCACTACCTACCACCTCTCCTTTCCTTACTCCTCTCCTCAACGTTACGGGAGGTTCTTCCTACATTTTTGGAAGGAAAAAGGTTTTGGCACGCTTTCCAAAGCTCCCCTGCTCGCATTTCTTGGGGTTTTGTCACGCATTTCGAGGCAGCTGTACGGACTGCATGTGCTTCATCGAAGGCCTCGTACGGACTGTACGGCCCATTGGTGCTGCTGTACAGGATCCAAGGCAGATTGTACGGCCTTTCTTCCATGCTGTATGGGATCTTTCAAGTTGCACGAATCCCAAGGCTGATTGTACAGAGTTTCCATCGCTGCTGTACCTGCTGTATCGGCTGTTTCACGACTCCCAAATTGTACGGATGTTAATCTGCTGGCTGTACGGACAAATGCACGCTTTTCTAGGCTGATTGTACGGACTTTTCATGTGCTGTTGTACGGGATCCAAGGCAGATTGTACGGGTGATTTTCCTGCTAGTACGAGTGATTTTGCTGGCTGTACGGGCGTTTATTTGCTGGCTGTACGGACGCCATTAATGCTGCTGCTGCTGCTGCTGCACGGATTCCAAAGGCTGCTGTACGGCCTGCTCAGCTTCCCTTGCCTACCCGTGATCCTCCTGCTCTTTCTCTCTCTTTCTGATTCCAGCTTGTAATCCCTCTCTGTCTTCCCCTCTCCTAGCTGCCAGTTCCTCTTGCTAGCCTCAACAGTGGATGTGTCGCTGCTGGAGGTGTTTCGGAGCTAGATTGAAGTCAGTTGAAGCTGGTTTGAGTTCTCTTGTCACTATCCCTTTCATGCGATTGCATTTGGTGATTTATGGAAGCTTGTTGTTGTTCCGTTTGTTGTTTGGAGTTTCCTCTGGACCTTACAGGCTTAAGCAGACACTCAGTTACAGAGAAGGTGCCTGGGAGAGTGCCAGAGGGGCAGTGTATTGCATTTGGAATCCTTGAGGCTGCTTGAGCATTTTGGGAAGTGTCTGGATGCCTGGTCACTAATAGTTGGTTACAGTCTTTGTGGAATGCTTGGATACGGTTACAGTTGGTCATGGACAAATGGTGGATGCCTTAGCTTTGCCTTGGCACTTGGGTGCTTATGTGTGCACTAGGATGGAATGCAGTTTATAGCCAAGGTTTGGCTTGGACAGTGGAATTGCCTGTGGGGCAGAGCACAAGGGAGAGCCCTTGTTGTATGTACCAATTTCATTCCTAAAGAAATAAATAAATACCGGAAGGGGCGCCAAGTGTTTGGGGCCAGTGTGGTGTCTTGTACTTGGTTCCATTGAGCAGGGGCACTCTAGCCTCCATCCAGTTATTTCTCAAGTTGTTTCTAAGTGGTATTGTTTAAAGTTAAGTGGTTGGAAATGATGCAATGTGGCTGTGAATAATGAATATGCAATGCAAGTTATAGTCTACTGCCCTTTAGGAAACTGAAGGCCGGTTACAGTGGTTCCGTTGCCGGGACATCACCATCTTCCTACAGAGGTGAGCCCTGGGAGTGTTGGGTGAAGAAAGCCCCATTGCTTTTTTGTTACAGCCATACCATCAACAATCATGTCGCACCGTGAGAGATCACTGACTATCTCCGAGCAAGAAACAGACAGCTTTGATGAGGAGCACAATACCAGTGAGGGTGAAGAAGAGCAAAATGATGAGGGACATCATGTTTCTCTCGAGCATGCCACTGAGCATTCGCAGGTTGAGGATGATGAGACAGAGGAGCTTAATCCCAATGCCTTTTTTCAGTTACAAATGCAAAGCGCAGTGGGAGCCCTGTCACAGCTGCAACAGACTTTCTTGGAGATTATGCAAGCTTATTCTGGTGGTAATGCTCCCCCTGGAAGCAAAAAGCCAGCTGAGAAGAAGCAGACAAAGCATAAGAAGACTCAGAGGCGTGTATCTTTCAGTAGACAGCCACCAGAGATGCCCACAGTCACCCCTGTAGCGGGTAATGTCAATACTTTTCATTCAGTTAATCAAGGACAGCAAGTCCTTCCTCAGCCCATGAAGCATCCAGGATATTTTGGCAGAGGATCGGTTTTTCAGTCAATGGTGGGACAGCCCACCGAAGGGCTTGGTATGCCTGGTACATACTTGGGCCAGCCAGGAATGCAGAATTTGCAGCAGCATATGGAAGGTGGAATGCCCCCTGCAAATGCCAATATGATGTATGCAAACATAGGGATGCAGCCCGGTATGCAGACAGGGATGCCAGGAATGATAAGCAACACTTGGAGTGTGCCACAGATGCAAGGAATGGGATCTGGAATGGTCAACCCCACCATGGGCACAGGCGATATGGTACAGAATATGGGATCCACGATGCCTCCAGGCTCCACCATATTTACAGCCCCCAGTTTATGATAATCTTACTCCCAAAGGTAAGCTGAAAGATTATAAGGAGGGAGGGGCAGCTGTGAAGTTTGAAACCTTCAATGGGATGCAGGATAGATTGAAGGCTCTGACATTTGTGCAACAATTTGATGCTGCCTATTCCGGTGGTCATTTCACAGAGTCTTCCAAGGTACGAAAGGCAGCCACCTTCTTGAAGGGTAACACACTGCAATGGTGGACCAATTTGCTTTTGCAGGGTAAAGCCCCTAACACTTAGATTGAGTTCAAGCAAGTTTTCTCATCTGCTTGGCTCACCACCACTTTTGAAGTGGATATAATGACAGCATGGCATAAGCTGGATGCCGCAAACTGTAAGAATCTTGAAGAGTATAACAAAAAGTTCTGGGAGGCCTTATTGCCAGTCAGCTCGTATAGGACCGTATCATTGTCTGAGCAGGTGGAAAAGTATTGTTGTGGACTGCCAAAGGAGCTTCGTGACTATTGCACCAAGACAAAGGTCTCCAACATATCTCAACTGATTGAGAATGCTACTACAGCCTATGCTCTCATGCAAGGGATGACTCCAGGATTCAAAGGTAAGCAGCAGGATGACTCTTTCACGAAAAGGAAATTTGCCGAGACCATCAAAGTCAAGTTTGATGTGGACCAGCGACCTAATAGTAAGCCCAGTACCAAAGGGAGATTGTCTCTTGAGAAACGGCAAGCCCTATTTGAAGTTGGAAAGTGTTTCCTTTGCAAAGAAGAGGGCCATCAGGCCAAAGATTGCCCCAATCGTAAACGGAAACAACCTATGGGAGCACAAGAAGCGAAAAAGGACAGCCACGTGCGCTAGGAGATTTGTTTTCCTTTGGTAAAAAGCAGTAATATTGGTATGAATATTTGTCACAGCCAGAGATTGGAGAGTCTCCTCTTTCTAGGCTGCTTTGTTATTTGCAGGATGTTTATTCCCTGCTAGCTTTGCATGGTAATTTGCAGGCATTGCTAGTTTTGTTGATTTTTGTATTAGTCAGAAGATGGAGAGTCTCCTCTTCTAGGCTGAATGGTAAATTGCAGAATAAGTAGCCCTTGTTACTGTTGGGTTGCTCTTGTTGCCCGGCATGGCTAGAGCAGCACATCCATGTATCACATACCTGTTTTGGATGCTCTTGTTGCCCGGCATGGCTCGAGCAGTAAATCCATTTAGTACATTGGTTTTTGATTTGAAATATGAGGCAAGGGTCCAAGTCTACCATAGATGGGCTGAACTGATTCAGCTTGCGGTGATGCAAGTCTGAAAGGATATCGAGTACCGGGATCTATGTTCCTAGGATCCATTATTGCCATGTGTGTGTGGTTCAAGTTATTGGAGGCGAGTGAACTAGCAGATTTCACTCAAAGTGGTGTAGTCCACTCAGTTGTTGTGCTTTGAGCTGACTTCGGTTGTAGCTCCTTCAGGCTCAGCAGAGCATAGGTCTAGAGCATTGCCTGATGCTCAAGAGGGGGGTAGTTCCTCCACCCCCTTGTCAACAGACAGGCTCACGGTATCTAGAAGTCGCTTGGTGACACTGTATGTCTCACTCGAGGTATTGTTTGCTGACAATACATCTGCTACGGGACTTCTATGATGAGTGTACTAGTCACTCCACACGGATGATGCATTGATATATGGATGGACACGCGCGCTCTCCTAGACCATATCATCATTGCTGGTGGTTTATGTTTATAGCAGCCATAGTTACCAGCCGAAATGGAAACGGAGTTTCCGGCCCCCGCCAAAACGGAAACAGAAGAAACGGCAATATGATACAATTTATGTATACAAATTTATTTTTTATACATAATATAATTATCAATAGAGTGCAAATCATACATAATACAATTATCTATACTTGAAGCTTCAAGCATCAATGCATCATTCATGCCTCTATGATTCTAAATTCTTGAATGATGCTTCAATAATCTGAAATCAACATGTATCATGACTAACAAGTTTGGCATTACAAGAATCTGAAATTTAGAAGTTTGAAGTACTTTAAACTTAGCACACAAGTTGAAACTTGAAACTTGAAACTTGAAAGCATCCAATGTCCAGACTCCATAGATGATCATGATTCATGATCCACAAATTTCATGATCATGACTCATGAGTCATGCAAGACTCAAAATAAAAGCACCCATGGATGATATAAAAAAAAGCAGCTGCCACCTGGCACCAAGGTCCAAAGTATACTCAGTAGTAAGTACTGTATCTACTATCATAAAAAAAGAAATAACATAGTCTCATCATGCTACAGCCTGCAGGCTGCATGCATGATGCATCTGAAGTGTCATGACTAGGAGTAGGCTAGCACTGTAGTCTGTACAGTCGTAGTCAAGTGACAAGGACCAAGGCACATCACTACTGATCATCTGCATCATCCATGGACTCCTCGTCATCGTCATCCTCAAGTGAGAAGGATGAAGAGGATGGAGAGAGAAGGATGGAGGTCTGAGGAAAACGGGATGGAGAGTCCAAGAACAAAGGATGGAGGGATGGAGAGAGCTTAGAGAAGGTGGAGAGAGCAGCAAGGATGCACAGAAGGAGTGCAATGGGCGGGAGGCGGCGAAAAAAGGAGCCAGGCGGCGAAATCGCAATTTTGGGGGTCTAGGGCAAAAACAGGTTTCACGAAACGGCGTTTCTTCAAGAAAGGCCGTTTCCATTTCGCCGTTTCCGTTTCTTGCCACGAAACGGCCGTTTCGTGCAACTATGATAGGAGCAAATGTGATAGTTTGCTGTTTCAAGAGAAGGGTATGTCACGGGGACGTGAAGTTATGAACCGTGACTAACTTTGGCTTTGGGGGCTAGCCCAGGGGAAGAGATACTTCCCAGAAGTCCCTAGGTGCACACACTAGGCCTACTTGCTAGGGGCAAGGCAAGGTTTAGAGAGGTCTTAAAGTTAGGCCCAAGGAAACCAATGTTTCATTGGTTAGAAGGGGTTAGGATTTTAGTGTGAGGGGCAAACCAATGTTCCATTGGTTTGCAAGGGTTAGAGCTTTAATGAGGGGGCCACGTGGCATTCCCTCATGCACTACCTACCACCTCTCCTTTCCTTACTCCTCTCCTCAACGTTACGGGAGGTTCTTCCTACATTTTTGGAAGGAAAAAGGTTTTGGCACGCTTTCCAAAGCTCCCCCGCTCGCATTTCTTGGGGTTTTGTCACGCATTTCGAGGCAGCTGTACGGACTGCATGTGCTTCATCAAAGGCCTCGTACGGACTGTACGGCCCATTGGTGCTGCTGTACGGGATCCAAGGCGGATTGTACAGCCTTTCTTCCATGTTGTACGGGATCTTTCAAGTTGCACGAATCCTAAGGCTGATTGTACAGAGTTTCCATCGCTGCTGTACCTGCTGTATCGGCTGTTTCACGACTCCCAAGGCAAATTGTATGGATGTTAATCTGCTGGCTGTACGGACAAATGCACGCTTTTCTAGGCTGATTGTACTGACTTTTCACGTGCTGTTGTACGGGATCCAAGGCAGATTGTACAGGTGATTTTCCTGCTAGTACGAGTGATTTTGCTGGCTGTACGGACGCCATTAATGCTGCTGCTGCTGCTGCACGGATTCCAAAGGCTGCTGTACGGCCTGCTCAGCTTCCCTTGCCTACCCGTGATCCTCCTGCTCTTTCTCTCTCTTTCTGATTCCAGCTTGTAATCCCTCTCTGTCTTCCCCTCTCCTAGCTGCCAGTTCCTCTTGCTAGCCTCAACATTGGATGTGTCGCTGCTGGAGGTGTTTCGGAGCTAGATTGAAGTCAGTTGAAGCTGGTTTGAGTTCTCTTGTCACTATCCCTTTCATGCGATTGCATTTGGTGATTTATGGAAGCTTGTTGTTGTTCCATTTGTTGTTTGGAGTTTCCTCTGGACCTTACAGGCTTAAGCAGACACTCAGTTACAGAGGGTGTGCCTGGGAGAGTGCCAGAGGGGCAGTGTATTGCATTTGGAATCCTTGAGGCTGCTTGAGCATTTCGGGAAGCGTCTGGATGCCTGGTCACTAACAGTTGGTTACAGTCTTTGTGGAATGCTTGGATACGGTTACAGTTGGTCATGGACAAATGGTGGATGCCTTAGCTTTGCCTTGGCACTTGGGTGCTAATGTGTGCACTAGGATGGAATGCAGTTTATAGCCAAGGTTTGGCTTGGACAGTGGAATTGCCCGTGGGGCAGAGCACAAGGGAGAGCCCTTGTTGTATGTACCAATTTCTTTCCTAAAGAAATAAATAAATACCGGAAGGGGCGCCAAGTGTTTGGGGCCAGTGTGGTGTCTTGTACTTGGTTCCATTGAGCAGGGGCACTCTAGCCTCCATCCAGTTATTTCTCAAGTTGTTTCTAAGTGGTATTGTTTAAAGTTAAGTGGTTGGAAATGATGCAATGTGGCTGTGAATAATGAATATGCAATGCAAGTTATAGTCTACTGCCCTTTAGGAAACTGAAGGCCGGTTACAGTGTAGTGAGACTGACTGAGGAGGGGAAAGTTGCTGGCTGAGAGGTAGGGGTGAGAGAGAGAGGTAGCAAACTGTGGTGGGGCATAGTGAGTCGGACTAAGGGGAGTTACTACTGGTTCAGACAGCGATGATGATGACGATGATGGAATCTCTGGTGCTGCCTGGTACTGTCACAGCCAAGGGTAGTCATCCAAGGGTGGTGTAGAGGATATAGGTAATGAGGAAGGGGATGCTGAAGATTATGATGATGCTGATATGGAGGCTGAGGCTGATGTGGAGTTTGAGGCTGTATGAGCAAAGGCTTTGTTGGCTGCTTTCTGTGTGTGTGTATATGGCAGTGCTATCCACCTGTAGGCCACTTTGGTTGCTGCGTTTGTTCACATCCTCAATCGTAAGCTACTTCTGTTGCCTCTCCTCCTTTTCGACTTTCTCTTTCTCTTTCTCCTTATCCTCCTTATCCCCTTCTCCTATCCTCCTTGTCCCTTCTTTTGTTTGGTATATTTTTTTTTGCGCAAAAAAGTAGTGCTAGTTATATTGCTTGAAAATGAGAGTACAAGAGGGCCTAAAGGCCAGCAGAGTGCTGGAAGAACAGCTCTCGATGGTCCCAGTCGCGAAGGAAGCGCTGTCTCTTCTCCTTCCCTGCCCGGGACTCCCCCTGAATCTGATCCCACTGACCCTTGAGCGTGTGAATGATCGTGCTCCAAATGTCCGCTAGGGTCTGGGTAGCAGAAGAAGCCTGATCTCCTAAGGTCTGCGCGCATCTGAAGTCCAGATATGCCAGCCTGCAATACTCCCTATGATCTCCCAAACTGGGTGTCGAGTCATCGCTCGTGCATCTGTCTCTGTCAGATGCCAAGGGAAGCTGTCCATGTATGCCCAGGTGGCTTGCGTGATGAAGAAAACTGGATCCTGCCTAGAGAACTCATAAGCCAAGTGATGTCCCATCTCGGTGGTGCACGAGCAAACGGCTCCCCAAGTGACCGGTCCTAGCTCGGGTGCAGCCCTCGCTAAGATCCCCATGACTCCCTTCCACACTGTCTGAGCATGCGAGCAGCTCCAAAGGCAGTGCTTTAGGGACGACTCCTCCTGAAAACACATATGGCAGTGTCCCTCCTGCCCCATCTGCCTCAGCCAGCTGCCAACTGGTAGCCCCTTGTAGGCCACCATCCAAAGAAATTAAGAGATCTTACTCGGCCGCCAGCTTGCCCAAAGAGTCTTCCAAAATGTGCGAAGAAAGACCAGAGATGTCCCTTGGGCATACCAACTATGTGCTTGTGTGGGTAGCCCGCGCTGGAGAGCCCCAAGAGCGCGCCTACCAGTACGCGCACTGTAAGAGAAGAAGGGGGTAGGGTTCTCTGAGGTCTCCAATGGTGACCAACGCCACTCCCCTGGGTCCCACTCCACCTCTGTCAAGGAACGGCCCTCCCAGATCCAGAGTCTCCAGTCCTGGTCCTGCATAATCAGGGGGTCTATATGCCACGTTTTCCCTTGCAGCCCTATGATGCGAAGGCGTTGCCAGGGAAGTTGGGGGTCGATCATGGCCTCTCTGCTCTGGAGACGGCTATCATCGGCGACGGAGAAGAAGTGAATCGAGGAGTTTGAGAAAAGGCCTGCAACCACCAAAGGAATGCCACGGGGTGTGAACTGCCCTAGCCACCTCTCATCTCCCGGGAGGAGCTGTTTGGTGAGCATGGGAATCCTCCAACCTGCAGGAACGGCAGCATTGATCTCCGCTCGCCGAGCTTGGATCCCACGTGCCGTACCTACTGCTGCTGCGAGCTCGCCTGGGCTCAGCTGGCTGTAGACGTCCCTCCAAACCCGAAGCGAGCGCGCGGGCCCACGCACCCAGAGCGCCCAAGGGATATGGGATCTCTCTCCAAGTTGGCGACCTGTATCATCTGTCACCTGGCTGCTCTAGATCAGGGGCTGTCTGTCTATCTCCTCTCGGCAGCTAGGGGGAACCTGGGAGAGGCTGTGTCGCAACTTCCTCCAGACCGAGACGAGGCTACGGAGGAAGGGGGAACGGGGCTGAGTCAGTGGGGCAGAAGTGAAAATCCATCGGATAGACGGCTGCCAATCACCCCCTCTCTGGGGGTACATGCGTTGAGACCATGCTGAAGCAAGAGCTTCCACGTCTGCCCTCGTGGGGTCATACCACGGATGACTAACTTGCCAAGTAATGCCTGACTCTGCAGTTCTGGATCTATGATGCCAAGGCCGCCCTCTGTCTGGGGGAGAATGACCGTCTGCCAGGCGACACGGGCTCTGATGGTGCCGGAACCATCTGAGCCAGACCAAAGGAAGTTCCGCACCAGCCTCCTCAGCTGGGCTACACACGATCTCGAGAAACACCAGCAAGAGGCCACGTACCAAGCGGTGGCAAGAAGGACCTGGTTGACCACAAGGGCCCTGCTTGCCAAGGATAGTCGAGCCGTGCTCCAGAAGGCTAGCTTCCGTCGTATGGAGACTAGGACCGATAAGAACTGCTGAGCCGGCGTGATATCCAGGCCTACCTGGAATCCCAGGTAACGTGTCGTCTGTCTTCTAGGGATCCAGAGAAACCCCAGGAAAATACCCCACTGTGAGCTGGCTCCCGGATCCGTAAGAAAACCAACTGACTTATGCCAGTTGATTTTCGCCCCAGCGGCTAGGCAAAAAACCTCTAAGGATAGTCTCACTCGCTCCAGTGACTCGATATCATCCTGCACATACAGGGCTGTGTCGTCTGCATACTCGGAGTCTAGAAGTTCTGCATCGTCCCGAATAGGGAGGTGCATCCCTCGAAGACCAGTGGTACGGGCTCGTAGGAAGTGAGTCATGGCCTCTGCAAAATATAGGAAGAGGTAGGGCGCAAGCGGGCAGCCCTGACGCACCGAGCGCTCGAGGGTGAATCTCTCCCCCATCCTGCCGCTGATGATAACCCAGCTGGAGGCCGACCTGTAGAGGCTAGCAATACCTCTGATCCACTCGTTCGAGAAACCGAACCGAGAGAGTGTACCTTCCAAGAAGGACCAGTCTACCCTGTCGTACGCCTTCTCAAAGTCAAGGAGGAGTATGGCAAGGTGCTGGCCACTGTGCTGGGCCCACACCGTCGCCTCTGAGAATGTGAAAATGTTGTCCAAAATGCTGCGATCTTGGACAAAACCAGTCTGGGTGTCATGGATCAAGTCATGTAGCAGGGGACGGATGCGGCTACTGATCATCTTGGCGAGGATTTTGTAGGCAGTCGGGAGGAGGGTGATAGGGCGCCACTGTCTGATCTCTCGACGGTCCCCCCCTTTGGGGATGAGGCAAATCAAGCCTGTCGCAAGGCTCTCTAGCATCTGTCCGTTGAAGAAGATATGCTGGAAGGCTACGAGCAAGGGCTGGTGGACCTGCTCCGAGAAGGTGGTGAATAAAGCTCTGGAGAGCCCATTCTCACCTGGGCATTTCTGCCCATCAATAGCGCTCACCGCATCCTGTATCTCTGCCACGGTGAAAGGGGCGAGAAGGGAATCACTCATGCTAGGTTGCACGAGCGACGGTGTATACCTCCACACCTCCTCCCTTTAGGTGGGCACGAGGGTCTGGGGGCTCCTGCTGGAATAGGGATTTGTAGAAATCTGTCGCCAAGTCCCGGACCTCGTCTGGATCTGTCCTGACACTACCATCCTGCGCTCTAAGAGATCGGAGCTGTTCCCCTGCTGACCTCTGGCCATGAGTCCTGAAGAACTCTCTGCACATCCTGTCGCCTTTCCTAGCCCAGAAGTACTTGGAAGCATGAAACGAGAACTGTGAGCGTCGCTGGGTGATCTCCTCTAGCATGGCTCGGGCTCTAACCTCCTGTTGTCTGAGCTCCTCAGAGCCTGGAGAAGATTGTTGCATCCGCTATATCGAGGCGAGATCTCGTCTGAGACCCCTCTCCTTCGCCCACCACTGCTGCCTGACCTAAATCGCCTCCTGCTGACAGATGAGACTAGACTATGCAAGAGCTTGAGCTACCTGTGCTGCCATATCCCCCATGGGGTCCCAATCCTGCTCCCACAGGTCCACTATCCTGCTGCGAACCGCTGCTCTGGAGTAGATGGAGTCTGGGATCCGGCATGAGCGTGGAGGTAAGGAGTGAGAGGCTGAGTCCAGGACTAGGATGACTGGGGCATGGTCAGAGAGGGTCGTCCCTGGAACCACTCCTGACTCTCCACCTCTGCCTAGCGCCCAATCGCTGACATAGAAATGGTCCAACTGCTCCAGAAGTCTGCCTCCCTCCCTCCTGTAACCCCAAGAGAAGTCCAGACTCCCTGTCCATCTGCAAAAGAAAGGCTCCCTCCAGTTGTCCCGACCTCCCACAGTGAACAAGGAGGAGTCCCAATCTGCCTGCTCCGTCTGAGCTATACCGAGGAACTCTGGGCCCCGTCCCTGCTGATCCTCTAAGGTCTCAAGGTTATTGAAGTCCCCTCCTACAATCCAAGAATCCATCTCTGGCAATAAGTCTGTCAAAGAGCTCCAAAAAGCGGCTCTCCGTCTGAGGTCGGTCGGGGCATAGATATTGAGGATGCCGATGCGGGATCCCTCAATATTCAAGCCCACCCAAAGCGCTCGTCCTGGGATCAAGGTGCCAAAACCACACACATGCTGAACTAGAGAAGCGTCGATGGAGGTACAGACACCCCCGCTCCTCCCCTGCACGCCAATCGAAGGTTCCCAATAGGTGTGGGAGCGTCCTGTGAGGACCTTCCCGCAAATACTGGTCTGAGAAGCCGAAAGCTTGTGTTCCTGCAATAGGAGCACATCTACCCTTCCCACCAAGGCTGGCTGGAGCTCCTGTCTGAGCACCATCTTCCTGGGGCCGCGGGTTCCTGATGAGTGGAACCCGTTGACGTTCCAAGAGATAATGCGTGTACTCATGAAGAGGGGAGATGGGCCACAAACAGCTGTCTGCTTGCGGTCGACATCGAGGTGGTCGGAGGATGTCCAGTGTGCAGTCGCAGGCGCTTCTGTGAGGGTTTCGAAGGAGAGGCCGGATCATCGGACCCATCCTCTAAAACCTTCAACAGAGGGGAGAGGCCCTTCGTACCATGGTGGTAAGCTCTCTCTAACCAACTCGACGCCTCTGCCAGGGAAATACTGTAGAAGCCCGCTACCTCTGAGGTCCTCCACGGGCGGAGCCCTTCCGCGTAGACCCACTCCAGAGGCGGTCGAATAATGACCAAAAGGCGGAATCCTTTGGCGCTGTGGCGCGATTGCAGACGAACGTCACCCTCCTTCCACTGCTGTTGAAGAAGCTCCGCCGCTCTGCTACCGATCCAGTCCTGCACCTGCTCCTGGGATTGATCCCGAACGTTTTCATTCATCCATTGCTCATTCCCGTCACTGGTGATAGTGAAGGAATAGCTAGGACCATCGTGGGGGGCAAGGACGGACACCTTACCCTCCGCCCCCTTTCGGAGGAAGAAGATGTTGATGTCTAGGCATGCAGGGAAGGAGCCAATACCCGCTGCATCCAAATAATCCCAGGGACCTGCTCGGTAAAACTCCAACAGTAGAGCTCTAGGAGCAGCCCTTAGGTGTGGGGACGAGGATGAGGAGTCTGAACCAGAGAGAGGGGTGCTGGCTATCGAACAAGCTGGAGTGGTATTGGCCATTTGCGGGGAAGGGCCTCTCCCCTCCGTCGGGCCAAGAGGGATAGGCGCGGGGGAGGTCTGTGCTCGCTTCGGGGCTGCAGGTGACGCAGGTGGAGGGGGGGTTCCCTCGGGATCATGCTCGAGGGAGAGGGGGGGCTGAAACCAACGGTGCTGGGGGGGATCCTGGAGGGGGGGGAGGTAGGGGGACCGAGGAGGAGGGGGGAGGGGAGGGGGGGCGGGGTGAAGGATGAGGGGGAGGCTGGCTGATCTTCTCCTTGCCTTTCTCCTTCCCCTTACCGGGCTGCTGCTGATTGGTGATCACAGGGGGATCTTGCTGTAGATGGGAAGGCTTTTTTGGTCCTGTTTTGTTTCCTTTCCGTTTTCTTTTGACCTCAGTCCAGCCTTCCCCTTCGGGAGGGGGTGTCGATGCTTGGCGGGGGGGATCCTGAGTTGCCTCGATGGGGGCCTTTTGAGGTTCTGTCCTCGTGAAGCGAGGGCAGGAGCGCGCCTGGTGCCCGAAGCCGTGGCATCTCAGGCACTGATCTGGGCGACCAGTGACCATAATGCGCTGCGTCACCACACCTGAGTCCGTCTCAATCTCGAACTCCGAGGGGATACTCTGCGGATCTAGGACTGCCACTTTGACACGTGGCACCCCTTGGGCTACCGCCGCATCAACGAAGGTGTCCTGCATGAGCCAGCCAAAGTGCGTCCCCAGGTCCTTGATGATCGGGCGAAGCTCGGTTGCGAGGCCTGGGAAAATGAGGGTAACTGGATGGCGAGGAATGCGGAAGCGGGGCATCGAAGTCTGCTACACTGAAACCCTTATACCATGGGACCATAAGGATGATCTTCCCACCCACAGAAGTAGGGGACCGTCTGACCATATCGCTCGCAGCCTGTGCTGAGGAGAGCTTGAGCCAGAAGATACCACGTCCCATGAGTGCAACCTCCTCAATGTGGCTATCCTCAAGGTAGAGGGTGGACTGCAACCAGTCCCTGATGTTTGCTCGTGAAGGGGCATAGCCAATGACTCTCCCATAAACGGATGTCTGGGAGAAGTCCGTGGCGGCCTGCTTCACCAAGGAGACTTGATGCTCTGTCAGTGTTATGCGGTAGGCTGATGGAGGGGGGGGGGGGTCCGTCTAGGCCACCGGTTCCGGGCTAATGGCCGCCATACCGCACCGACAAACTGCGAACGCTCCAAAAGGCGGGGGAATGAAAAGGAAATGGCAGAGACGAAGGAGGGGGGAGTGGTACGGAGGCGGGAGAGGAAAGAGGGAGGGATGGAGAGGTACGGGAAAGCGGGAGGGAGAGAGGTGGTGGAGAGGGAGTGAGTGGCGGAGGGGGAAGGAAGGAGGAGGGAAGGGGGGGGGGCAGCGCAGCGCTGGGCAGGGAAGACGAGGAGGGAAAGGGAGGGGGTATGGCAGCGCAGCGCGAGAGGGGGCGGGGGAGGAGAGGCGAGGAAGGAGGGGAAAGGGGGGGGCAGCGTTGCGCAGCAGCGGGGAGGGGGAGGAGGGGGCGGGGGGGGGGGGTAGCGCAACGCGAGCGGGGGGAGGCGGGGAGAGGATGGAGGGGCGGAGAAGGGAGGAGAGGGGGGGGGGGATGGCGGGCGGAGAGGGAAGAGAGGGGGACGGAGGGGCGCGGCGGGAGGCGACGGAGAAAGAGGAGGGGGAGGGGAGAGGGGGCCGCGCAGCGCGAGGGGGGGTAGACGGGAGCGGGGGAGGGGAGGGGCATTCGCAGGAGCTTTCTAAATGAAAGTTTTTTTTGTTTGGTATAAGGTATCTCTTGCTGAGATCTATGAATTTATGGAGGGTGGGAAGGCGTACAGCCCTTCCTACTTTCCATTGTCTGAAACTGGAAGAGAAATGATATGACTGGACTGAAGGGAACTCATAAGACACACAAACAAACTTCATAGCAGCCTTTGGGCGTTTCTTGGCGGGTTCTTGGCAGTTTCTTTCAGTGTGTCAAAAACCCAATCCTTGGTTGGAGGGTCTTGGAAGTGTGCCTGGAAGCATCACTTCTCTAGTCGGGCCCAAGCAGCCCGTCCTCGTGTGAATCGTGCCGTAGCTACATGGGTCATCGTGAAACTTGGTCCGGTGAACACTACCCCCAAATATGTGTAAGACTGCACTATCTCTAGAGGCTCGTCATGGTATGTGAAACTATTGCGACGGGACACTGCTCGCGAGGTGTTGAAGATCATAACCTTGGTTTTCCCAAGGTTAACTATCAAGTCTCTCTCTTTGCAGAAGCCTCTAGATGTATCTGCAGTCCCTCTGTTGAGGATGATATGAGGATTATGTCATGTGCGTACAGCAATATCTGCACCATCGGGTCAATCATAAGTGAACCCTCTCCTCCTAGGCGATTGACAAAAGAAGTGATCTCGTCGATATAGAGCCCGAAAACAGTCGGTGAGAGGGTTCAGCCTTGTTTCACTCCGATAGTGCTCTCAATCCAGTCTAATAGGCCACCTGGGGCACATACCTTCCCTCTGACGGACTCATATAGACTCATGACCCCCCAAATCATGATCTCTAAGAGCTGCAACTCTTGTAACCTCCTGATCAGGTGAGAATGTGGGACAGTATGAAATGCCTTACCAAAGTCTACGAAGCAAGTGTAGACTTTCTGATGCCTCAACTTCGCCTCCTCAATAATAGCAGCCAATGTGAAAATGTGGTCCAGGGTGGAGTGTTGTCTCCGAAAATCTACGTGCCCAAGAGCCGCTGTCTATGACCCTCTGTGTGGCTACTGATCTCCCTCTCTAGTAACCGACCCATATATCATAGCCAAAGTGTGGCCAATCACAAGAGTGCAGTAGTTCCCAGTGTCCATGGGATCACCTGCCTTGTGTATCGGTACTATGGTGATGGTGCTCCAGATAGGTGGGAAACCATGGCATACGGCATGGTTAAACGACTGTGCTACGATGCGGGTCAAGATCTCCTGTCCATGTGCAAAGTGCTCAGTGCGTAGTCCCTCATGATCTGGTGGTTATATATCCGGAGAAGGGCAGCCTGTACATTCTTTGCAGTAAACAAATGACACGTAGTGGGTTTGGGCATAGAGGACATATCAGGTGGTGCGTGACCTGGGACATCATATAGAGAGCATGCATATGTACGCCAGACTGCTGGATCTGTGATGGGGATGGGCGACTTTCCCTCCAACAAGAGCCTCCATCCCGTAGTAGGATCTCCTCCGCGAAAGCATATGATCACTTCATCCATCCTATGTATGAGGAAAGCCCGCTTCTTACGCTGTGTCACTCGGCGTGAGATCCGCTGTGCCTCTGGTGAAGTCAAGTGTCCCAGTGCTTGCTCATGTGTAAGGTGGGCTTTGCACGAGAGAGAGAGAGAGAGAGAGAGAGAGAGAGGGAGGGAGGGAGGGAGGGAGGGAGATATTAATGTCCTCGGAAGAACTCGCGGGTCTATGGGATAGAGTGATACAACATCAAAAAGATCTCATACAAGACTCTGTGGGCTGGGGCAAGGGGGTGAGCTAAAGCCCTTGCCAAGTACTAATCTAGTGTCTAAATAGAATAGAATAGAGAAAATCAGAATCTGAATCAAGAGTCAGGAGTATCCAGATCAAGTCAAGTTAGGTCAGGTCTCTCCGCTTGGCCATGAAGATGTCACGTATCTATAACTGTCGGGTTGTCTCGCGTCTAGGTGGTGGCCGCGGTCGCTTCGATCTTAGTACCTGTCGGGCTACGTTGATCGTGATCCCTCGTCTCTGGCTCTGGCAGTCCCCTACAAGTAGTGTTGTGATGGGACGAACCTCAATGGTGTGCGCTCTAGTAGTCCGAAGAGTCTGGTGTGACCGACTGTTGATCCAGGCTGCTCTCATGTCGACAATCTCCTCATCCTCAACTCCTTTGTGTCCAGGAGTTGTCTCGAAGGCATAGAAGTCTATAACCTGTCTCTGAGCTGGGTCCGGCTCTGTATCTTGTAGTCTATCCGGTGCTGATAGTGCTCTGGCTTGTCTCAGTAGTGCCTCTCGGTGTCGGCGCATCTCCATCAAGTACAACCCTACACAGACCTGGTCCTGGAAGTGTATCAACCGAGAGAGCGGGCCGAAGCTGGTCCTCTCCTGATAAAGGCAGTGATATCGCCCTCGCATCTCATAGTAAACCGGGCAGCTACATAGGAAGTGCTCCTCAGTCTCAACGGTATCCATGTCGCATAGTATGCAGATCCTGTGTTCTTTGAGTAGACCTGTAGCTCGGCCCCCGCCTCAATCCTAAGCTGATGGGAGGAAACTCGCATCTGGCCAATGGCAATTTGGAGTGCATGTGAGACTCCTCTCTCCTCTAGATAAGGAGGTCGGATAATGAAACCATCATCAGAGACTCTGAGGAAGTGATCACGATAGAACTGCATCTTGGTGGGGAGCGGTTGGTCCCTCAACCAAGTCTGGGATGTGGTGAGCTGGAGGAGGTCTAACCGTATGATACGGTTAATCTCATCGTGCGGAAGTCACTCAGGAGGGGCATCCATGCTATACTGAAATGGGGGTAGTCTGTCCATTTGAATGCCATGGCTAGTCAGCCATGTGTTTGTGCGTGCATACCAGGTGGCTGCTCCCTCACCTGCTAGGCATCGGGTTGATTCCAAAGCTACCCTCGGTAGTCTCCAATGAGGCAGAGCCCATACCCTGTGAATGAAAGTCACTCTCTGGAAGATAGCATCTACATATAGTGGCGTCATGGCAAACTTTGCCTATACGATCTCATGCGGAAGTGAGGGCTTACTCCGTATCATCCAGGATCCCATTGAGACCTTTCCACTAACATTGGCTTATAGTGCCTTCATTTCTTTCCCTAGTTGGGCATTTCAGCTCAATGATGAGTTTATCATTCTCCCCCGATGATCCGGCATGGTTCTCCTTTTGCTTCTCTAATTTCTTGATTTGTTCCCGGAGTGAATTCAGCTCATCATGGATAGATGGTTGAATCTCCCCTCCTTCCATTGTATGCCTTGATTTAAGTGACTCATTTTCCTCTTGAAGCTTTTGAAGGTGTTCTTGTAATTCATGTATTTTTGAGGCATTTAGGTCTATTTCAGTTTGCATATTCCCTATCATAGTTTTCATGGATGTTTGCATTTCAGTGTGCCATTTGCTCATCCGGAGCTCATTTTCTGCTTCATATTTTTTGCCTTGCATTTCCCAATCAGCATATATGGATCCCTTCTTTCGTAGTGATTCAATATCACTCTCAAGCATTTTGACAACCTCCTATTGCATTCATGCATCCTTTTGTATTGGCATCTGAAATGTTTTGCCCCTTGGCCCAAATGGTATTGATCTTTCTCTCTCTTTCCCCTTGTGTCTTTCTGTCCGGGCTTTCCATGATGTATATATTTCTTCACATGAATCAAATCAAATCAAATTAAATAAGATGAATGAATCAGTCGAATCAGATTGAGGGGGGGGGGGGGTCTTCCTGGTGATGCAATCGGCGGCGCTGTTGTGCTACTGTCGGTGGCGCTGCTGTAGGTTGCAGCTGTTGGTGCTGCTGCTGGTGGCGCAGGGCGGCCGCGCTGCCTTAGGTAGCTGTCTTGAGCAGCTACTAGCAACTGCTAGCAGCAGCGGGTGGGACATGGACAGCAGCTTGGCGCAGGATGGGCGGCCCACTGGGTGGGCGGAGCAGCAGAACTGGCGCAACAGCAGCGGCACATGCAGGCGGCGCAGGCCCAACGGGGGGGGAGAGAGAGAGAGAGAGAGAGAGAGAGAGAGAGGTAGCATAGGTGAGAGGCTAGCGGGTAGAGCAGCGTAGGTGAGCATAGGTGGGTGGGAGAGCAGCGAGGAGCGATGGACGTCAGATAGGCCGAGGCGAGCAGCGATGAGCAGACGGGAGACGGACGGTGACGGTGAACGATGGACATGACGATGAGCGACGGGCGTGACCAAAGACCTAAGCGATGGACGGACCAGAGAGAGAGAGAAGAGAGAGAGAGAGAGAGAGAGAGAGAGAGAGAGAGTTTATTAAAGTCTTTGGAAGACCGATGGGTCTATGAGACTGTGAAAAACCTAGTACAAACGAGCTGTGGTGGTGGAGCTACTAAATGAGCATCCACATCAATGCAAAATGCAAAAAAATGTAGAATCGTGGTACTAAGTCCTAAGTACAACATAGTCATGTCGGTGGTCGACTATATATCAATCTCATCATCATCATCATCAGGGCATCAGGGTGGATGAGGCAATGGGGGCATGAAATCAGCGATAGAGTGTTGTCGGCCACTCATAGGTGCAGCCCTGGCACGTCTCCTAGGGCTACCGTGACCCCTGTCGGTTGGGCCCCGATTGTAAACAGGGAGGGGATGTCCCCCAGTGTGATCTGTGTGTCAACTCTCTGTCTGAGCTGTCGGGTCACTGGCTCCGGGTCACGGTCATGTCGAAGCGTTGTCTCGTGAGGGTCCATGTGATCTGGCTGAAAAAACTCTGTGATAGAGCTCTGAGAGGGATCAGACATGGAAAAATTCTGCTCGTGTCTCCGTGCTCGAAGTATCCTTTCACGGTGTTTGAGTACCTCATGAATGAAACGTGCCAAACATCGCTGGTTTGCTCATATTAAACAGGACACTTGAAGATGAAGTGCTCCTCCTGCATGTCACATAATGTGCATATGCACCTCCTTGGGTAGTCGCTCTGCTCTGCCGCTCTCGATACGAAGTCTATGATGATATGATTGTATTAAAGTCCGCTTGAGACCCTTTAGGGTCTCTGGGTCTCTATTAACTAATAGTGGTCTTTTACATCCAGTGGCGGAAACTTTACAAAGCAGCTCACTATATTGTGAGTACTTTGTTCGCCAGCTTGAGTACTTTGCCGTGGTTTCCAAGACTTCCTTAGGTAGCCCCCTAGCTTTTTGGCTGGTTGTTCCAACAGATTTTTCAGTGTGTCCCTGTTGTCGTTGTATTTCTCTCCGATGTGTGCATAGGCTCGATATCTGAGGAGCACGGGTGTTCATTTTCTACCTCCCCTCTTGGTATCTTGGGTCTTGCCCACCTTCCCCTCTCCACGTCCAGGTCATGTGTACTGGTCCTTATTTTGCAGGCAGCAGATTAAATGCCTCTTGAACATTGGAATTTGGTATATCTTCCCCGAGGTATTTTTGCATTTCTTAGCTGTCCATCAGTTCAATTTCCTACTTGTAATACTGCATTTTTGCCCCAGTCTGTAGCATTTTAGCCCCAGTCTGTGTTACCAAATTTCTGATTTCATATGCATCTTCTGGTATACCAACAGCTGTTATGCCCCAGAATTTCATTCATTTCATTCCCTCCATACACCATCCAGTGGTCTTTGTAGCTTGCATTTCTTTGTGTGGTATCCTGCTTGCACCCATCTTCTCGAGCTTGCTGACATCTTCAAAAGAGTACAGGTTATAAAGATAGAGATTAAAGATAGGTGTGTGTGTAAGGTAATTACCGTATGGGATGTTGTTGATTGCAAGAGTTACTTCTGGTCTTCTTGTATTTAGTTATGCTTTATAGAAGTCTTTTTTAGGTGCTCCTAGTCTTGCTGTATTTAGTTATGCTTAATAGAAGCCTTTTTTTGGGGGGGGAGGTGGGGAAAGTATCTTGGTATCTTGCATATGAGGGCTTTTTCCGTGTCTTTACTGACCTTATAACTCTTTTATGGCTGCTACAGGAATCTCCTCCAATGTCAAGTCTTCTCGTGCCACTTACGTAGCTGGTCTTGTTAAGTTGTCTTTCTATGGGCTACTCATAATTACAGCCTAGTTATCACTGTATTTTTGCATCATTTTCTTCATCCAATGTGAATCATCTTTTTAGAAATAGCATCCTCCCAGACATCTTTTTTTAATGTCGTGTCCGTTCATCATCACTATTGTGGCTGTGCTTTGGACATCACAAGTTGCAGCTCCAGCTGCTATTCTTATTATTTGTAAGTTCCATTATGATAGGCCCTGTAGTATTTGTGGAGATCAATGTATCCTAGGAAAGTAAAGCTTGGTTAACTTTATCCCCCTTCTCTTTTGGCACATGAGCATATGGAATTCACCCGAATACTTTTATGTGTGCCACATTAGGTTCATGACTACTCCATGTCTCCTAGTGTATGTGTGTGTGTGTGTGTCTCTCTCTCTCTCTCTCTCTTGAGGCTGTAAAATCTTGTAAGGATTCCCCTCCTACCCCGGAGCTAGTCTCTACAGTCAAAGATCTTTTTCACACTGAAGTACAAACTGCTAGGAAGGAAGTGTTTGTGGAAGTTGACAGCAAAGCAAGTAAGTCTGATATCCAAGCAGAGATTAAAGAACACGAAGCTAGATGTGATAATGCGCTGAAGATTAGAATAGGGGGGCTCCCAAAAGATCGGTACAAAGAGGAGGATACATATAGTAAAATATTGACAAAGATCAAATCAAGTTTGCCCAACATCAAATGGGTGAATGATGATGAGCAGGATGATGATGACTCCAGGCCAGCTTCTATTTTGCACTATAGAGGTCATGCAATCCTTACACTGAAGTCAAAAGATATGTGGATCAAGCTTCTTCGACAATCTTACAAGCTGAAGGGCACCAAAGTATGGATAGCAGAGGAGCTTACACAAAATCAACTCAAGATTAAGGCAACTGAATTAGCTAAAGTCAGGGCTGCCAGAAAGGATGGAAAATGGGCAGTTTACCGTGAAGGGGTAGCACTAATCAGAGATTTTAAATCAAAACCAAAAGACTCTCAGTCTTAAACTGATGTATGGCTGTTTACTCTCCAGAATATCATGTAGGTACTCTAAATAATTGGGGTTGCTTTTTGCACTCCTTGGAAGCTGCCATGTGCCCTCCCTAAAGCAAATGTACTAGAGGGTTTCTTGCTGTCCCATAGACCTTTTGGTCTCCAGTGGACGTTAATAGACTTTCTTTCTTTTTTTCTTTCTATATATATATATATTTAAAAAAATAAAAAATAAAAAAATTTGTGGTGTTGGTATATTTGATGCATTAAGTACATTTGTGCTTTGGTTGCTTTCTTAAAGAGCACTAAAGGTTTCTCAATGGATTGTATGCATGTGATCTATTATACTCCATACACTATGATTTTG
This sequence comes from Dipteris shenzhenensis, assembly GCF_047967505.1. Classification (NCBI taxonomy): domain Eukaryota; kingdom Viridiplantae; phylum Streptophyta; class Polypodiopsida; order Gleicheniales; family Dipteridaceae; genus Dipteris; species Dipteris shenzhenensis. Next base: position 14,336,392 of record NC_141610.1, read on the forward strand.
GGAATTACACCTTAAGGAAATTTTCACTATTGGTGGTGGTTCAAATGTCAAATTCAAGTCAATTTGTTGGCAGCCGTGTATTTTATATGCTTTTTGTTGGTTTGTGTCGTGAAAATGTGCAGGTAGACTTTCTGGAACTGTATGGTCGTACACTTAACGTGAAGGATGTTGGTATCTCATGTAGAGATGGGGGAAGATTCTATAAAAAGAAGGCAAGACGGTAATGTTCTCAAGGAGGGAGTCCATTTGCATGTTTACATTTACAGCATAATGTAATGGTGTGTACCTACAGTACATTGCCCGTGCTTCCATGGACCCATCTATAGTTGTTCAATATCATACTCTGATTGCAGATTTCTTGATTCGAAGAGACCACACTTATTGTCTGTAGAAGATCCCCAAGTAAGACAACTCCTAATCATGCTTGTTTCACTAATTTTTCTAATCCATAGTTAAACTAACACTGTCTGCTTGGGCATATGCAGACACCAACAAGCGACATTGGGAAAAATTCATTCAATTTCCAAAAGGTCAATCTATACTATTACCTTTCAATTTAGCCATTGTATGAATCAAGAGATTTAAATATAGGCCACTAAGGAGGGAGGTAGGAAAGGGAACTAGAGAGTCCATGTGTTTAGAAACCATACTATTGGAATAACCAAAATGCTTATTGGTTGGCCTTTACTACTTTAAATGTGCTTTTTACAAGGATGCCAAATGCTCCCAGATACTTTTGGCCACCTCATATGCTTTACATGATTAATCACTTGAGGAGTACAGTTTAGGAATATGAACGACCTCACCCTCGCATTGATGCGGTCCCACAACTGAGACCTTGGCCTCCTCCTACTGTAGGATCTCTAGGTTGGACACAAGAGGATCAGGCTTGTCAACTCCTACCAAAATGAAGTCTTCCAAATCAGTTTGACTATAGTACAAACTGCATCATGACCTGCCAAACACCATAGTTGAGGCCGTCCAATTGATGAAGGTGGGCAAAACCGGAATTTTTGCCTTGCTCTCCACCATCTCAGCGAGGGTAGACATGTCAGAGTGAAGAGACAGTCGAACTGGAAGAGAGAGTAGATGGGAAAGAAGGTATAGAAGGGGAGTGTGAAATCCCACTTCGTAAAAGACAGCAAAGACACTCTCATTTTCTCTCCCTTTCTCAATAGATACACTAGGGCCTAGGACAATCGTCGGGCTGGACCCCCCCGAAGGTTTTTATTCATCAGAGAGAAAATGCAGTACACGAGTTCAGCGTGGAAGCTGTTCATACCAATTCCAAACGTGAATGAATCATTACATGAGCTCTTAGGCTCTCTTTCTTGGCAACAAGCCACTTGTCAAACTCTACATTACTTCCTAATTACATGCCACTAAGGGCAACTCTGGAGTCTTCGAACCACTTGGTCACGCGAACCGCCTCCTAGACTCTTGTTAGGCTCCATTTTAGGAAAATAACTCTTCCTAGTACCTGCAACAATTAATTAAAGGGCACCACCATGGTACCCATTAATTGTTAGCGCTTTGCATGCAAATAACACACTGTGTACTAATTCTAGTCACGGTGGGCGTCCCCACTGAACACATGTGCACACATAACAAATAAATAAATAAATATATTTATTCTCTGGTTGACCGAAGTCAACACTCTTGATCATAATTAAGGGGCTTTGACCAAGGGTTGAGGCACCTTAATTATAGTCAAGTCTCTCCAACCAAAGTTGGCACAACTCTCCAACCGAAGTTGGTACATCTTGGTTAACCGTAGTTAACCTTCTTGGTATAAACCAAGTCTTCCTGACTGAGATTAGGCTTACTTGACCGAAGTCAAGTATCTGTGACCGTAGTCAATTCTTTGACCAATAGAAAAACTATTTTGACCATAATTAACCCAGATGGAAAAACTCTTTAATTATGATCAAATAAATGGTCAACTGTACTTTGACTTAGTGACACACTATTATCTGTTTACTCCTAACTAATTCTTGATTCACGGGCATAGGCACCTCAATTTTCCACCTAGCCAATCTCGGTGGTAGCAAGCTCTCAACAAAATCATTTGTTACGTGAAGCTTCTGCCTACTAAATTCCACCAAGCCCCAAAATTCCCTAGATGGATCTAGTATGCCACATGTCTTCTTTCTAGGGTCCCTCCTTAATGCATCATTTACCCCTCTCTTGGGATATCATTAAAACCATTTGCCCCTAGGCACATTTAAATGCATTTAGGTCCCTTAGCCTTAGATCCACCTAGTCTAGTGTCATGTCACCCTCACCAAGGACCTTGACCTTTATTCATTTTTGATCATTTACATGAAGCCCAAACAAATATAATACAAACATTGATCCTTTAAAGGAAAATGCCGACTGACCCTTGCGAGGTCATGTTACCTCGACTTGAGCGTAACATTCCTTCCCTCTTCAGGCATTAGCGTCCTCGATGATAAAGTCTGGGAACACTCTCCGTAACTGGTATACGGATTCCCAGGTAGCTTCTGATAGAGGTAGACCATGCTATGCAACCAACACCGTGGGTATCTTCCGATTGCGCACTTGCATTGTTCCTCGGTCCAGGATTCCTGTTGGTTTGTGTCTTGCATTATCCTCTATCTCCTGAAACAAAACAACACCCTCGATTAGTGAGTCACCTGTATGCAAAAATTTCTTTAAACGAGAAACATGAAACATTGGATGCACCTTACAACTCTGTGGTAATTCTAATTTATAGGCTACCTTGCCTATTCTTTTTAGAATTAACCATGGCCCACAATATCGAGGTGATAATTTAGCACACTCTCCTGCAGTCAAAGACTTAGAGTGCGAAGGAACTCAGAGAAAAACTTTTTCTCCTTCCTTAAATTCTCTAGCGGATCGGTTTTCATCCGCATACGCTTTAGCTCTATCCATAGCTTGGCGGATGTTAGCTCTCGCAAGTGCTAGCATCTCTCGCATCTGAACCACAAAGTTCGCAGCACTAGGCACTTTCTGACGTATTCCAACTATAGTTGGATTTGCTGGTCTATAACCATAGTTCAGCTCAAAAGGACTGAACCCTATAGAGGAATGTTTTCTATCATTGTAGGCAAACTCTAACAATGGCAACCACTTGTCCCATGTATGTTGCCTTAATGACACGTATGCTCTAAGCATATCCTCTGAAATTTGGTTGATTCTTTCCGTCTGACCATCCGTTTCTGGATGATCCCCACTACTAATTTCCAACTCAGTCCTTAGTGTCTCAAATACCGCAGTCCAAAAATGACCGGTAAATTTGACATCTCTGTCTGACACTATGGATTTGGGTAATCCATGCAAACGAAATATATGTCTTATAAACAAATCCGCCACTTGCGGGGCACTAACAGACTCTCTAGTTGGAATGAAGTGAGCCATCTTGGTAAGACGATCAACCACCACAAGGATAGAATCATACCCACCTTGTGTCATAGGCAGACCTACAATAAAGTCCATGGAAATGCTCTCCCACTTACCTAATGGTATCTCCAAGGGCTGTAAAAGTCCGGGTGGCTTCACCTGCTCTGCCTTACTTACCTGACATGAAAAATGTGTCACATATTCATGAATATGTTTTTTCATCTTTGGCCAAAAGAAATCTCGCTTCACGAGATCATATGTCTTCTCGACTCCTGGATGTCCCACACATGGGCTATCATGGCATTGTTGAATGACTCTCTGGCTGAGATTATTCTGATTAGGTACTACTACCTTGCCATTTCTTTTCAGCATACCATCCCTTATGGCATATCTTGCATAAGTTTGGCCTTTTCTGGATGCCAGGTCATCCTTTTCCCCAGGTTTGAATACATGAGCCTTAGGCCAAAGACTCTGAACGAACTCGTCCACCTTTTGAGTTTCTTTAATCTCGGTCATTAGAGCACTCTCTAATACCGTGAAACTCATATTATGCATAATGCGTGACAACGCATTAGCAACTTTATTATCCTTCCCTCTTCGGTACCGAATCGTCAAATTAAACTCCTGCATGAGTTCTGCCCACCTAGCTTGGCGGCCTCTCAAGTCAGGTTGTTTACAAAAATGTTTCAGAGTATCGTGATCAACATCAACATAAAACTCTGACCCATACAAATAATGTCTCCATGTTTTCAGAGCATGGACAACAACATACAACTCTAATTCATGAGTTGGCCAATTTTGTTGAGAGGGAGAAGGCTTCTTGCTTTCAAAGGCTACTGGCCTTCCCTCTTGGAGGAGAACTGCTCCTACCGCAATGCCACTTGCATCGGTTTTAAGGAAAAACGGTTTCTGGGGATCAACTATTTTGAACACCGGTCCTGAGACCACAGCTTGTTTTATGGTGTTAAAACTTTCTTGTTGATTCTGTCCCCATATAAAAGGTACTTTATCTGAGGTCAGATCAGTCAATGGTGACACTATTTCGGAATATCCTTTGATATGCCTTCGTTTAAATTGGACAAATCCCAAGAATGATCGCAAAGCGGTCAAACTCTGCGGGATTGGCCAAGTCAGTATCGCAGCCACTTTCTTTGGATCCATTTCTATCCCCTCAGGAGTAATTATGAATCCTAAATATTCAAGTCTTACCATACACAGTATAGTTTTCTTTTTATTTACATAAAGACTGGCTTTCCTCAAAGTACTGAACACTATTCTTAAGTGTTCATGATGCTCAGTAATACTTTTACTGAATACCTGAATATCGTCAATAAAGTGTACCATAAACTTTCCGATATACGGACGTAGTAAGTCGTTCATAAGCATGACGAATGTAGCTGGAGCATTGGTAAGTCCAAAGGACATTACCAAAAATTCATAATGTCCAAACCTCGCTTCTAAACGCGGTTTTATGCATATCCTCGGCTCTAATACGGATCTGATCTCTTGGACTTTGAGAAAGCTTACGATAGAGTAGACTGGGATTTTTTAGAGGGTACTCTATCTCGCTTTGGTTTTTTGAGATGCATGGATTAGAGTAGTATCCTCTCTCTACAGATCAGCCCATAGTCAATTGCTCATTGGGGGGGTAAGAGGGGACAGGTTTCAGATTTCCAGATCCGTCCGCCAGGGATGTTCTCTTGCTCCGTTTCTTTTTCTGTTTGTGGCGGAAGCTATGAGTATCTACATTAGATCTCAAGCTGATATTTATGGGCTAAGGCTTTCTATCCACCGGGAAGAAGAGCTCCTGGATAGTGAGTTGGCAGATGACACGGCTGTTTTTTTGGATGCCTCCCCCAGGACACTCACTTCCTTCCGGACAGCCTTGGATTTGTTTTGCACGGCTGTAGGTGCACACATTAATTGGCATAAATCCAGTGGTTTTTGGATTTGCGAGGATGACACCCCAGATTGGGGTAATGATATTGGCTTCACTTGGGTACAGAGGGGCGTCTCCGTCAGATATTTGGGCTGCCAGGTTGGGGTGGGCATCTCTCCTTCACAACAGTTTGCTCCTGTGTTGGAAAGCATCAGAAGAAAGCTCCTTTTCTAGAGCGCAACCAAACTTGACTTGGCCTCCAGGGTGGTGGTGGTTAACCAGGTTCTTCTAGCCACAGCATGGTTTGTATGCTCTTGTTGGTGCCACTCTAGGGATTGTATCACTCAGCTTAAGAGGCCTGTACGAAACTTTTTATGGAGTGGTCTAGATGGCACAACTGATGTTACAGCCAGGGTGGCTTGGGAGACCTTGATTCTTCCTACAAGAGAAGGGGGTTTGAATATCATCGACCCAGATCTACAGTGCAGAGCTTTACTCTGCAAGTTCGTTGTGAGAGGGCTTATGCCAAGGCAAGAGCCTTGGAAGGATTTTTTAATCAGATGCATACAGTCTCGTACGCCTACTCAAGAGAGGATTGGACACACAGTACTAGATGGGTTTTCACCACAGCCCACCTCAGGTCTCCCTCTTCCCCTCTTGTGGTTGCTATCCTAAAAGCATGGGCCAGCTTCAGGAGTACTCTTTGCAGGATTCCCCCATCCACCCGTGAAGAGATTGAAAGGCAGCCTATCATGCGGAATGACAGGATTTTAGATAAGCTTGGCAGACCACTTGGAGCTTCTCCTTACATGCAGTGGCCAAGATGGGAGAGGGGCCCTGCATCTACAGTGGGAGCATGGAAAGCCTTCAGGAAGCTTCCTGCGGACCAACAGGCCCAGATGGTTCTTAATCTCAGAGGGAGTGCAGGGAGAGTCCAACAGATTGATGCAGCCTTGCCCTTGGATTGGGTGGACTCAAATGACATGCCTATTACTTGCTCCACCTGGATGGGGGCATTTTCCAGATTGGGAGTTCCTTTACAGGTGATTGCTTTTCTTGACCCACATGTGGATGCCTTAGTATTTGATGTGTCTTCGGGGGGCAGGCTGTCCAGATCCACAGACGATATCTTGTTGGAGGTACCGTTTCAGCCAGTGAGGATAGTGGGCTTCATTGAGCATGGCTTTCTTTCACAGTGGTACTTGGATCCTGACCCGCGCTTCTCCTCGCCCTTGGCTCATGGAGGCTGTGGCTCTATGGAGGTGTCCCAATTAAGTTTTTGCAGTGGGACCTTGGGGAATGGGAATGGATAGATGAAGGGCACCGAAAGAAGGGCATCCCCTTCTTTCGTTACACGGTCAGTAATGCCAGGAAATTCCAGCTCAGCTATAGGGGTTGGAGGCCCACCAGAGCTCATCATTGGGAGAACTTTCAGATTCCTGCTGACTTGCAGAAATTTTTTTGGCAGAGACTTTGGAAATCCCACCGGAATAGAAAAATCACTCTCTTCTTTTGGCTTTCTATTCATGGTGGGATAGCAGTAAACCATTGGAGGTCCAAGTTCGGAGCTGACCCTTCTTGCACACTTTCCACTTGAGGTAATTCACTGGATGTATAGACCACCACCCTAGTTGTTTGCTTGTGATCCGGAAATTACCTAGGCAGTGAGTTGGGTTCTCTGGTTTTTGACGGCCAATTTTCTAATTGTACTTACCATATTTAGCTCCTTTCGGAAGTTGATTTGTATGGTGTCTTTCAAGCATTAAAGAAGTTTCTTCTCTGGAAAAAGAAATCAATATCTTTGCCCATACTTGGCCAAAACAAATACCTCTCCAGAGCCTGTGTAGTGGTAACACACAAGCAATCATCTATCAATCTTTCAAGGAATAATGGCTGGTTGATTCCCCCGCCTGCGTCTTTTGCATAATCTCCCCAAAGTCTTGTGCATATAGTGCTTGCATCTGTTCCAAGTCGTGATGATAAACAATAGTAACATTATCCATCTGGGACCTCTGGGATAGGGCATTTGCCACGCCGTTCTGCACTCCTAGTGCATGAACAATTTGAAAGTGAAACATGGACCCATCCCATACAATTTTCAGAGAGCTTAGCTTGAGTCAAGAAATACTTGAGACTTTTATGGTCAGTCTTGATTGTGAAATCAGCCTCAAAAGGGAATGTTTTCAGATTGTCAAAGCATGAGTTACAACCAACAATTCTTTTTCATAGAACTGAAGGTGCTTTTGGCATCACACAACCTGCTGCTTTCGTAGGCCACCACATGCCCCTCGTGACGTAAAGCAGCTCTGATACAATCCCCACATGCATCACAATCTACATAATTGTTTATACAAATCAAGAAGGACAAGAATGGGCTCAGTGGTCAATATCTTCTTAAGAGTCTTGAAGGCTGTTCTTTGATGTTTCCCCCAGCTGAAAACGACATTTTTCTTTGTCAAATCATGGAGTGGGGCTGCAATATCAGCAAAATATTTGGTAAACTGCTTGCGTACTTCATATACGGTTTTCAGCTTGGATCTTCGCACGATCCAACTACACCCATACTTAGATGAAACCAGCCTTCAATAACAAAAGGGCAGTGATCGTCTTCTACTCAGTCATAAACTTCATAAATGGCCACAATACACTGACTGGCTGAGTCCCGGACAAGCCATATCTGCATCACACAAAGGACCCATCTCTTTTGCCCTTATTCCTAACTTTCCAGCCAGCTCTGGAGAGATGAAGCTGGCCTTGGCTCCCGCATCGAAAAACATCAGAGCTGTTTGGTCTCTTATCTTGCCCCATGCCCAGCATAACTCTGTAGCATCTGTATTCTGAACAGCCCCAATCAAGTTTGGCAAAAGACCAGCAGTAGGCCTAGGCTTTTTATTCTTCTGATCAATTGTCTTTTCCTCCTTGTGCTCACCCTGCTCAGAAGGAGGGAACTTCTGCTTCTTATGTGGGCATTCAAAAGCCCTGTGGCCTTCCTCCTTGCAAATATAACACTTGTTGGCATCATAAAGAATTTGCTTTTCCTCATCAGACATGCGGGTCGGTACTCACCTTTGTCCTCCAACAAACTTTGCCTTCATGGGCTACGAAAACTTTCTGAACTTCTTAGGGGATTCCATCTTGCTGCCCTTTGACCTTGATGTCTCCTGTGAGCTTCCTTTGAACCCAGAAACTTTCCCTTGCATTAGTGCATAAGCTGTAGTGGCATTCTCAACCAACTGAGACATATTGGAAACCCTTGTCTTCGTGCACTAGTCCCGAATTTCCTTTGGCAACCCGCAGCAATATCTTTTAATTTGCTCGGTACATGTCTGTGAGAATTCACTGGCAGTAGGGCTTCCCAAAACTTCAGGGCTTCCCAAAACTTCTTATTGTAGTCCTCCAAATTTTTGCAATTTGCAGCATCCAACCTGTACCAGGCGGTCATGATATTCACCTCAAAAGTGGTAGTGAGCCATGCTACTGAGAAGACCTGCTTGAATTCGACCCAAGTGGTAGGTGCTCTGCCTTGCAAGAGGAGGTTGGTCCACCATTGGAGCGCATTTCCCTTCAAAAAGATGGCTGCTTTCGGACTTTGGAGGATTCTGTGAAGTGTCCACCTAAGTAGGCAGCATCAAACTATTGCACGAATGTCAAAGCCTTCAATCTGTCCTGCATCCCATTGAAAGTCTCAAACTTGACAGTTGCCCCTCCCTCCTTGTAATCTTTCAATTTGCCTTTAGGGGTGAGATTGTCATAAACGGGGGGCTGTAAAAACGGTGGGGGCATCACTACTCCCGCATTCTGAACCATTCCAGCCGTACCCATGGTGGGGTTTGGCATTCTAGGTCCCACTCCCTGCATCTGTGGCATCTTCCAAGTATTGCCCATTGTCCCAGGCATTCCTGTCTGCATTCCAGGCTGCATCCCAATGTTTGAGTACATCATATTGGCATTTGTAGGGGGCATTCCACCCATCATAGGTTGCTGGAAATTCTGCATTCCCGGCTGCGTGCTGCCCACAAAGCTACCTGGCATTCCAGGTGCCTCTGCAGATGGTGCCACCATTGCCTGAAAAATTGATCCCCCTCCGAAATATCCTGGATGCATCGTGGGCTGATGAAGGGCTTGCTGTCCCAGATTGACTGAATAAAAGTTATTGGCATTACCCGCTACAGGGGTGATCAAGTGCATCTCTGACGGTTGTCCACACCAAAAGAAACATGCCTAGGAGTCTTCTTATGCTTCTTATGTTTCTTCTGAGATGACTTTTTGCTTCCAGGGGAAGCAACCATAGGGGAAGGAGCTTGCATAATCTCTGTGACAGCATGTTGCAACTGCGACAGGGCTCCCGCTACACTTTGCATTTGTAGCTGAAAAAGTGCATTGGGATCAAGCTCCTTTGCCTCATCTACCTCATCCTGTGAGTCCTCCGCGGCATGCTCAGGAGAGACTAGATGTGCCTCACTGTCCTGCTAGTCCTCACCCCCGTTGGTACTGTGCTTCTCTTCAAAGCTCTTCTGATGCTCTGTCTTCGTCTTGCCCCTCCTGCTCAGAAATGGTCAATGACCTCTCACGGTGTGACATGCTTACTAAGATTGATGGCTATAGCAACAATTGCACTGAAGGTGTCCTTCACCCAACACTACCAGGGCCCACCTCTATAAGGAAGATGGTGACGATTCCGGCAATGGAACCACTGAAACCAGCCTTCGATAAACAAAAGGGCAGTGATCTTCTTCTACTCAGTCATAAACTTCATAAATGGCCACAATGCAAGCTTCAGTCACTTCAATCACTTAGCACAACTTAGAAACAAGCTTCAACAACAACAAAAGTGAGGCTAGAATGCCCCTGCTCAATGAAAATAGTACACAGTGCACTCGCTTGCCCCAAATGCCTTGGCGCCCCTTACGGTATTTATTTAATGCTTTTGAATGGAAATGCTTTACAATAAGGGTTCAACCCTGCACTGTTCCTCTCTGCAAATCCTCTACTTGTCTTCAAGGCATCTAATCCAAGTGCACTACTAGAATTCCCATTGGCAAGGCATACTCAGGCATTCACTTCTGCTCTAACACAACTTAGAGGCATTCAGGCATCAAACCACTGGCAAACTGAGCTCAAGGCAGCCTCAAGGCCATCACATGTATCCACACTGTCCTTAGGCCTTCCACAGGATCACCCTTGCCTTTGGGTGCTTGCTAGAACCTGTAGGAGTCCTGAAAGGACTGCACACAACACGCATGGACTGCAAAAAGCTGCCTTTCTGCTTTGGAGACAATACAGCATTGCCTTTGGGATTGCTAACAGGCGAGAATCATATGGAGGGGATTGTAAGACTTTTCAGCACTTTTGTTCGCCTACCTTTCTATATGACCTGGGGATCAGTGGCTTGGCTTACTCTTTTAGGGCCCCAGGTATTTTTTGAGAGACTTGATTCCTCTTGGGCTCTTCACATCCGACGACACCTTGTGGAGTCGTGCTCTCTAGAGGATGTTCCGGCCACTCTTTTCAGGACTGCTCACTCCTCGGTCGACTCTCCATGGGAGATCCTAGCTAGCATTGCAGCATGGCACATTTGGAGAGCCAGATGCACTGAGGCTTTGGAGGGTTCTCAGGTTCACCCTTCTTAGATCTTGGCCAGTACTTGGACAGATACAATACACACTCTGATGACCATTTGGGCGACCATGCAGGGATCATCTCGAGCAGCCTCTTCCAGGAGTGTTACTTTTCTCAGAGATTGGAGAGACTCTCCCTTCTTTGCTGAGACTTCTATAGAGTTGAGATGGCATTTTCAGCCTCAGCCTTGGTTTCTTTCTACCTCATTCCTCTAAGGTGTTTTTTATTACATGCTTAGCATGGTGTATTTCCGCACAGAGCTTGCTCTAGCGGGTTTCTTTCTTACTTAATAGAAGTCTCTTTTTTGGAAAAAAAAATAAAATAATAATACGGATCTGATGGTAGCCACATTTAAGATCTATCTTACTAAAAATTACGGCCCCATGTAATGCATCTAGCAAATCATCGATCCGAGCCATCGGATACCTGTGCTTAATAGTGATATTATTCAATGCTCTGTAATCTATACAGAGGCGAAAAGTATCATCTTTCTTCTTCTTTAATATCACTGGCGAAGCAAAAGGTGAGAAACTTGGTTGAATCTGCCCCAACTTGAGGTATTCTTCCAGTTGTCTTCGCACCTCCGCCTCTTTAGTAAAACTCAACCTATAGGGAGGTCTATTTACAAGTTCTGCCCCCAGGATTAGTTCAATCTTATGCTGAACATTCCGCTCTGGAGGTAACCCAAAAGATAGTTGATCCCTAAAACAATCAGAGAACTCCTCTGCTATTTGATCAGCCAGCTTGGCTATCTCTCCATTTTAAGCAACATCAGTGCTAGCCGAAGAATCATCAATCGGCTCTACCGATGCTGTACAAAAAAACAAAAACTCTTCTTGAGCTTTTCGAATTTCCATCACGGAAACCAATGGTCCTTGAGGTATATCCTTTTCATCTCGTAAGACATACAGCACATCATTCATCTTGAATTGATAAATGTGCTTTTTCCAATCTATGGTTGGATTCTTTCTAGAATGCCAAGCCTTACCCAGGGCTATGTCTGCATGAGCAAGTTTAGTCATTTCAAAATCAAGCTTCTCAACATAGTCCTGAATTCGAAGCTCCAACTGGGTAACCCTTTGGTCCCATACTTCAGTTGAACTTCCATCTGCCATCCTGACTGTATATGCATAGTCAGATGGGCTAGTCTTTAGTTTCAGTCTCTTTACAAGCTTGGAGTTAATTACATTATGCGTTGACGCTGAGTCAAACAACACAATGACATCATGATTAGCTACTTGTCCTTTCATCTTAATTAACTCCGTATCATTGAAGGCTGTATACCCCGTTGCTCCGGGCTTTGACAGAATATTATCAGGTGCACTAGTTACTAATTTAGCAACAGACACACATAACAAAAAAGGTACTGACCTTTGAGAAGATCTTGCTAGCTGAATCTGCATCTGTTCTGCTCTGGGACTTCCCTCCATTTCCACGTCGCCTTCTGAGACCACCATCTCAGCCATCCGACGATCTTTGTTTCGTGGACAATCTTTCCACTGATGAGGCTGAAGGCAACCAAAACACAAGCCTTCTCTCCTCACTTTTTCCCTTTGCTCTTGGTTCAAAGAAGACTTCGACCAAGCCCGGGCTGCCATTGGTGTTACTTTTCTTTTCATTCCAATGGTGGTACTTGATTTAGGAGTCTCAACTAGTTTCACCTGCTTGGCTTGACCACTAGGCTGTGAGGCACTCCCTTTGTTAATCCATTTCTTCTTAAACCCAGTTTTCTTCGGGTACCCATACTGAGTCCCAACCTGCATAAACCCACTTGGTCTGTTCCCTTTTGCATCCTCATAGTTCAGGGCTATGGCTATTGCTTCATCTAGCGTGTTCACATACTTAGCCCGAACTTCCATCTTTATCTGATCATTCAATCCAAAGATAAAATCTTTTACTTGGATTGACTGAGGTAGGGGTTCATCAACCTTCATTACACTTTCTCTGAACTTATCAGTGTATTCTGTCACTGATAAATTTCTCTGACAAAGGTCTCGATACTGATCCCAAGCTCGGGATGCTTCGTCAGGAGATAGGAAGTGTTTTCTAAATTCCTTTTTAAACCCCTTCCAAGTAGTGGATGCTACTCCATCTTTCTGCTGTTTTATCCACCATCTATGCGCTGCCTCATTAAACATATGGGTGGCCTCGCGGATTTTCATCATATCTTTCCTGATTTCACAAATGGTGAAGGCCTCGTCCCATTTGTGTAACCAGGTCTCAATGATATCAGAACTACTGTCAGACATCCAACCAGAATACTTTTTTGGCCTATAATTGGCAATATTAGGCACCTTAGCCCTCCTAGGCTCGACCGTACGAACACTGGACTCCGGTTCCATCGGAGATTTACCTTACTCCTCACGAGATGGTCTAGTAGACATACTATGCACCATTTTCTTGAGCTCAGACTGCCCTATATTTGTTTGTAATTGCTGCGCTAAAATCTGTTGCAAGGCATCCTCTAGCATTGCAATTCTGCCAGACAGTGTATGACCTCCTGGGAGCAATACCTGCTGGGTCGGCCGGACTCCCGACTCTACGGGATCTATCCTAGAAGCTTCTTCTTCTACTTTCATTTAGGTCAATGGGTGTGTGTTTTAAAAAATAAAATAAAATAAAACACCGCTTGAAACTGTAATTACAAATCACAAGTCCAACTTCCAAATTTATAGCTAACCAGGCATATATCACACTGTAACCAAACCCGCTTTTCCCTATACTAGGGAAACTCCTGCAATCTAAGAAACCTCAAGCCCTTGAATCCAAAGGCATAAATTTGTTCCCAATCCAGCTCACACACCTCGAAACTTCAGAAATTTAACCAAAAATAAAATAGAGGGAAAAAAGAATCGAAAGCCTCCTGGTATCTCCACGCGAACAACACACGCCAAGCTGATCTCATGGGTGGTGCGATCATCGCTGGTGTAGCTGTGGTCTTTCGCTCACCATCGTTATACCAAATGACACATGAACCCTTGGTAATCGTACACACTGCAGACGCACAAATACTGTGGACAAGATTCTATCACGGGTCAAGTTATAAGGTGCGAGGTTTTGGAAATTTGTTACGCTTCAGCCTTTGGTACTTTGCTTCGCCAGCCAGTTACTACGTAAATGTGACAACAGCTAGCCCCTGCGACGCTAAGGAGCCCAGTCTTCAGAACTAGCCAAATTCCTCACGCAATGTCAAGGAGCACCTAACCGTGACCAGCGCTGCGATGACGTCCGTGAACAATTAATGCCGTAATTATCAAAAGCCAGAGTTCCAACTCTTGCGACAGCATCTCCCACAAGATTGCGCAGCTAATCCCTCGATCCCAACTGGAAACCGCTGGCAATCCTTCCCTGACGTCAATTAGCCAAGACCAACGCGTGCGCCATCCTGACGTCCAATGCACACCCAGTTCCTGCTTTAACATATACCCATGCAGGCGACGGGATATCTCCAGGCGCACGTAGCAATCCCTTCAATCTTTCTGCTTCCACCCCACATAGCAGGTCCCCGTCACCATGCTTGATTCGACCAACGCTCTGATACCAAATGACACACTATTATCTGTTTGCTCCTAACTGATTCTTGATTCACGGGCATAGGCACCTCAATTTTCCACCCAGCCAATCTCGGTGGTAGCAAGCTCTCAGCAAAATCATTTGCTACGTGAAGCTCCTGCCTACTAAATTCCACCAAGCCCCAAAATTCCCTAGATGGATCTAGTATGCCACATGTCTTCTTTCTAGGGTCCCTCCTTAATGCATCATTTACCCCTCTCTTGGGATATCATTAAAACCATTTGCCCCTAGGCACATTTAAATGCATTTAGGTGCCTTAGCCTTAGATCCACCTAGTCTAGTGCCATGTCACCCTCACCAAGGACCTTGACCTTTATTCCTTTTTGATCATTTACATGAAGCCCAAACAAATATAATACAAACATTGATCCTTTAAAGGAAAATGCCGACTGACCCTTTCGAGGTCATGTTACCTCGACTTGAGCGTAACACTTAGGATATTTACATTGTGGTGATAGAGTGACAGAAAAATGAGAGGAGAGGGTTGAAGAAGATGAGGAAGATGCTTGGGGACTGAGTACCTTTCTTTGCTGTCCCGACCCTTGAGAACTCCTCCTTTCGAATCTGAAAACACCCTTCAAAGAAACCACGCCTCCGTTGACACTCCTACGGTCCACACCTCTGTGTACTCTTCCTCAAGAACACCTCCAAACAGCAGCCCTAAACCTCTCTCAGTTTGCTGGCTCCACACTCCCTCCACGTCTCGGGTCTCTAGCCAACCGGGGTCTGACACCATGTGAGCAGAACTGAACAGAAATGGAGAGAGCAAACCAACAACAGACACTGAACTGAAAAGGAGAGTAAGAGACCACGATAAAGTGCAAGGGATCTCAGACAAAATCCCCTGAACTGCAGGGGAAAACCTCTACGGAAAGATACTCAACTGGTGTTCCAAGAGATGAACGAGTGAGGGAGGGGACCTATATATAGGCGTGCACCCCCCCCCCCCCCCTGGTTGGCTGGTACATGTGGGCCGACCCGCAGCCTTAGGTGGGACGACTCCTCTTGCTATATGTAGGGGCTGCCACGCAGACCTACAAGGGGCTGTACCCTTGGTTCTAAGGCCGACTGGGCTGCTCCAAGGGCTCCTGCCCTATAAGAGGGCTGCTGCATAGACATATAAGGGCTGACCCCCATGCGCCACACAGCCCGACCAGCAGGCCTAGATGGCCGACCAACAGGTGGGCCCACCTCTGCCTATACGAGGCCTCCACGGGGCAGGTCTCCAGCTCGAAGGGTGCCCAGGCAGGCCCCCAAACCTGGCCAGCAAGATGCACCTCAAGAGGGGCTGCCCTGCAGCAACCAGCAATGTCCAGATGGACCCCCCAAGTGGGGCCACCACAATGGGCAGATCTGCTCTTAGCCCTACTCTACTTTACCCTCACAGGGGGCGGGTACACCCACAACAAAAGCCCTCACTATGCCCTAACCTAACCATGGTACATCGGGGGATGCTGACCTCAATGCAAGCAAATTAGTAGACACAGTGGGACAACAGTCTGTGAGATCCTTGGGGACATGGAGTCGTATTTTCAAGCAGCCCAAGGAGAGGCTAAGCATGCTGGCCCACCCGAGAGGTGCAGTAGCAAGATTCAAGAGATCTCTCGGAGGCATGGTGGGAGGGGCTTGGCCAAAACCTAGATGCCATAGACCCTCCTTTTGGTTAGGCAGTTTTCAGAGCTACAACAAGACCAATCCTACCTGAATTTCTCCAAAGGAAGTTAGAGTGAGGGGATAGAGACCAGGGGGACGATGGGGTCTTAGATTCAGTGGTGTGATAGAGGATCAGAGTAGTTATCATGTTGGGGCATCGACCCCAAGCCTTCCTATATAGATAGGATCAACTCCAAGTGGTGCCTCTATCCATGCGGGACTCTTCTCTTGGTGAGAGACTACTTTTCCCTCTAGAGGAAGTTCCGAAGGAGGTGCAATGGGATCCAGGCAAGTGGTTCTGGCCATCCAAGGTAGGGCAATTGGAGCAAGTGGCAGAAATGCCCTTCTTCTCCTACACCATCCACATTGGTAGATAGCCTCAATTGGATTTGTCAGTGTGGACCTCCTCATAGGAGCTCACGTGCTTGAGCAGAATGTGCTGCATGGGGTCCTTGCTATGTAACTTATTGTAGAATGAAGGAACTTCATGTATGTACCTTTTGGTAATACAGCTTCTTTTCTTGGTAAGGAACAACCCCCCCCCCCCCCCCCCCAGGCTCCCACGGCACCCCTCATTCAACATAAATGCTGGTAAAAGAGTGATAAGCAATGGTCAAGCAAGTGTTCGCACACACGTGGATAGTGACTTAACGCACTTGGGAACGCAGACACGTGCGAAAGGCCTTAACAAAAGGGAGGCAGCAAGAGTGTTGAACAAGAAGGCGGCAACCTGCTAGCAAGTTCAGATTTGACACCTTTGCATTGCAACTCTACATTGATATTGGAAAGGAGTATACTGTGGTAGGAGCTTCGAGTCAAAAGCTTAGAATAATAGATCAAGAGAACACTATTATGACGCAAGAGCGATTTATCCTCATTGATGATTACAATCAAACAAATTCAATACACATTGGGAAAAGATGTTCTCGTTTCCGATCAATATGCTAAGAATGGTTGAGGAGGTCAAAGAATTGATTACGAAGGCTCGAATCTTATCAAAAGCAATTAACAAGAAGAGAAGAGATGTGCACTACCAAGTAGGATGCTGTTTTCCCTTGAAGATTGAGAAGAAAGGCTCAAATGTAATATGGAAACCATTCAACAATAGAAAAGATGTGCAATTTCAAGCAGGATCATGTTGGGTTCACTTGAAGGTTGAGAAGTGGAGAATTAAATAAACTCCAAATTGTGCAAACCTGGCGGTGAAGTATAAGGGACCTTTTTGAGCGAACAAGTAGCTTTTTTGGCAATAAGAAGGATTCTACATTCTAATATCACCACATATATGGAGAATATATGCACATTGTTGCCACCAATTTGAAGGTTTATAAAGATTAAGCTTTGATGGAAGAAGAATTGCGAAGCTTTCAAGGAGTTAACCCCTCACTAGGTCGCAACATGTTGCCTTGAAGTATTTGCTGGGTATGAAAACAACAAATTTGAACTCAAAAAGTGTTGTGATTGTCCATTCAGACGCATCCATATGGTTTGTGTGAGCAGATTTACTGGAGAACGCATTTTTTATTCCCGAAAGCATAGAATTTCAGAAGTTCCTTGTGTTTTGGAAGTTGAAAACGAGATGCAAGTGAGCTTGCCATTGAAATGACTGATGATTGTAAAAATTCAGGTCTCAAGGTGTGGGGAGCTTGGGCAGATGAATGATGATATTCAGAACTAAAGCAAGATGAGAACGAGCATTTGGAAGTGGGATGACAAGCCTTCATGGACCCTTCTATGGTGGAGTCACCATGATAGATTTTGTAGACGACAAAGGGAAGGATTCAAGAAGGCGAGACACTATATCGAAAGGGAAGAGGACAGGTTGGAAGCAAAAAGCTTTTACCATTGGCATACTTAGCAACCTCAATGTAATGACTTGCCACCTGAATTCTAGAACAGAAAAAGCAATCTAAGTCAGTCACCATTACCCATATGGGTAGAGACAAGATCCTTATTATATTAGATTTGGAGCATTGAAGACACGATAAAGTATCTTGCTATTTACTATTGTAAAGCATCTTTAAAACAGAACAATTATCTAGCTAGAGGATCATATGCCAAAAAATAGCTTTCAGTTGGATTGCAAGGCTGTGAAAAGTAGTGCAAATAAGGGAGTTGGTTTATTGAAGATAAAAGGGTATTGATAATAGTCTGGAGATGTGAAATGAGAGATCTTTTTTGTCTTGGGATTCGAATTGCTCAGCTGTAAAATATAATGCAAAATGAACTGGGTTTGTGAAGATAGTTGTAACTAAGAGAGGGAAGAAATGAAACCTTAAGTATAGGAGTGTTTACAAACATAATTGTCACAGGGACATGAAAAGTCATGTGTAGCTATGCCCGTGGAAAAACCCAAGATGAGTATGGCCGTTAGGATTGGCCTAGAGGAAGTGTCAATTTCCTAGAAGTCCCTAGGGGCACATTCTAGGTGCACCCACTAGGACCAAGGGTAAACCTAAGGCATTCTCAGAGGGGTCCAAAAGTTGGGCCCAAGGGGATTCAAGTGTGTCATTGGTAGAGTGGGTTAGAGCATTAATGAGGTGCCATGTGGCAACCTCACATGCATCCCACCTACTATCCTTCTCCAAGGTTTGAACTTTGGAAGGAAAAAGTGACATTTTTTTGCTGGGCACATTTTTCAAAGCTCTCTCTCTTCCAAAGGCACCTTATGAATCCGTATGGAAGGCATGCATTCCAAGGCTCAGTCCACACACCTTTGACCTGCACGCATCCCGAGGCAGTCCATACGGCTGTACGGACTGCAAGTAAAGCTTTCGAGCCGTACGGACTGCAAGTAAAGCTTCTGTTCATGTTGTACAGACGATTCCCTCCTGTACGGGTCTTTTAATGTTGGCTGTACGGACGATTCCTTGTTGTATGGGTCTTTTACTGTTGCTGTTGAATGGACTGTTTGGGCACACTTTCCAAGGCTTGTACAGGCGGTTTTTCTTCACACACTTCGAGATGTTCTGGCTGCTGAGTGAACTTGCTTCCTCCTGCCCGTTGGTCTTCTGCACACCTGAGCTTCTTCATTCCCTTTCTTTATGAGCTTCCAGTCTTCTCATTCTCTCTCTTTCTCCCTCTACCACGTGGTTGGAAGTCACCTGCACTCTGCTAGGGGCCTGGATAAAGGGCAGGTGCGAGAGCAGAGCTTGCCCCTCTTCCACAGACAGCGGGTACAGTTGTTCTGACTTCCCCTTTGTTTTCCATTTGCAAAGAACTTTGTTTGGAGCTTCCTCTGGACCTTGTAGGCTTAAGTAGACCCTTAGTTATAGAGGGTGTGCTTGGGAGAGTGCCAGAGGGGCAGTGTATTGCATTTGGATGCGGCTGCTTGAGCTTTTTAGGAAGTGGAATGCCTTAGTTTTTCCCTGACAGTTGGGATCTAGTGGTGTACTTGAGCTTGACGCCCTCAAGCCAAAGTTTGGCTGGATAGAGGAACTACAGGAATCATCAGTACAAGGGCGAGCCCTTGTTGTAAAGCATTTTTCATTTTTAGAAGAATTAAATAAATACCGAAAGGGGTGCCAAGGCATTTGGGTTTAATGAGTGTCTCGTGTGATGTTTCATTGAGCAGGGGCATTCTAGCCTCCATCCAGCTATATTCAGTTTATTTTTAAGTGTTTTTCAATGGTGGTAGTTAATTAATGGAGGTGATTGGGAATGATGCAATGTGGTTGTAGAAGGTATGAATGCTAAGATAGTTATGGCTTACTGCCCTTTAGTTAGCTAAAGGCCGATTTTAGTGGTTCCATTGTCGGGATTAGAAGTCACCATCTTCCTACAGACGTGAGCCCTGGTAGTGTTGGGTGAAGAAAGCCCCCAATTGCATCCTAGTTACAACACAGACACAGCAAGCATGTCACACCCTCAGCGGTCATTGACTATCTCAGAGCAAGAGGAAGACAAGGTATCAGAGAGTTTTGAGGAGGAGCATAGCATCAGCGGGGATGATGAGGAGCAGGACAGTGGGGAACATCTTTTTTCTCCTGCACATGCCACAGAGGACTCACATGATGAGGTAGATGAGGCAGAGGAGCTTGATCCCAATGCCCTTTTTCAGTTGCAAATACAAAGTGCTGTGGGGGCCTTGTCACAGTTGCAAGAGACTTTCATGGAGATTATGCAAACTCCTACTAATATTGCTCCTTCAGGAAGTAAGAAGACAGCTCAGAAGAAGCAAAAGAAGATTCACAGGCATGTATCTTTCAGTGGACAGCCACCAGAGATGCCCACAGTCACCCCTGTAGCAAGTACTGCTAACAATTTTCATTCAGTCAATCAAGGACAGCAAGTCCTCCCTCAGCCCATGATGCATCCAGGATATTTTGGCGGAGGATCAGCCTTTAAGCAATGTTGGGACAGCCCACAGAAGGGCTCAGTATGCTTGGTACATACTTGGGCAGTTTTCAGCCAATGCTGATGGGGGTATGCCGGCTGCAAATGCCAACATGCAAACATAGGGATGCAGCCCGAAATGCAGATGGGGATGCCAGGAATGATGGGTGGTTCCATGACTATGCCACAGATGCAAGGAATATGACCTGGTATGGTCAATCCAGCTATGGGAATTTGAAACCGGCCGTTGATTAAAAAAAAGGGCAGTGATCTTCTTCTACTCAGTCATAAACTTCATAAATGGCCACAATGCAAGCTTCAGTCACTTCAATCACTTAGCACAACTTAGAAACAAGCTTCAACAACAACAAAGGTGAGGCTAGAATGCCCCTGCTCAAGGAAAATAGTACACAGTGCACCCACTGGCCCCAAATGCCTTGGTGCCCCTTACGGTATTTATTTAATGCTTCTGAATGGAAATGCTTTACAACAGGGGTTCAACCTTGCACTGTTCCTCTCTACAAATCCTCTACTAGTCTTCAAGGCATCTAATCCAAGTGCACTACTAGAATTCCCACTGGCAAGGCATACTCAGGCATTCACTTCTGATCTGACCCAGCTTAAAGGCATTCAGGCATCCAAACCACTGGCAAACTGAGCTCAAGGCAGCCTCAAGGCTATCACATGCATCCACACTGTCCTTAGGCCTTCCACAAGATCACCCTTGCCTCTGGGTGCTTGCTAGAACCTGTAGAAGTCTTAAAAGGACTGCACACAATACGCATGCACTGCAAAAAGTTGCAAAGCAAGAAAGAACAAGGAAAAACAGAACCTGGAACCAACTCCCGTTGTCTGTGGCAGAGGGGCGAGCTCCTTTCTCGCACCTATCCTCTGTCGAGGCTCCCCGCAAGGTGCAGGTGTCTTCCAGCAATCAGGAGAAGAGAGAAATGAAGGTAGAGAGCAGAGGGTGAAAAAGAAAAAGTTGTAGAGGAAAGATGGTTCACAGTGAGAGTGCTCTCAACGGAAGCAAGAACGGAAGAGGGGGAGAGAGAGAGAGAGAGAGAGAGAGAGCCACACAGGTTTAGAGAGAGAGAGAGAGAGAGAGAGAGCCACACAGGTTTTGGTGGGTGCAGAACCACCCTAATCTTCTTTTTCATTCATTTATATATGTGTTTGAGTATTGTACATAACCGGGGTAAAGGCACAGTGACATTAAACCCCCACAACCTCCCACTTAAAGGACAATGTGCCTTTAAGGGAGAACAACCAGCGAGCATACTATCCAATGCCCATCAATACACGACAATACTCAAACCGCTGACTAGGTAGACTCTTCGTCAGCATATTTGCAGGGTTATAATCTGTATGAACCTTGACCAGCTCTATGCGCTTGTCCTCAAGTACCTCCCTGATGAAATGGTACCTGACCTTAATGTGTTTAGTCTTTGCATGAAAGACCGGATTCCGTGCTAGCTGAATAGCACTCATGGAATCACTATGCAATGTCGGTACACCTGTATGAATCCCCAAATCTCCCACTAGCCGATCAAGCCATATAGCCTCCTTGCAACCCTCTGTGGCTGCAACATACTCAGCCTCTGTGGTAGACAAAGCAACGCACTTCTGTGCACGAGACATCCACGACACTGCACCACCTGCAAAGGTGAACACATAACCAAAAGTGGATCTCCTACTATCCACATGCCGTGCATAGTCTGAATCTGTGTACCCAAGTACACGCATGTCTCCTTTACCAAAGCAGATGCACATCTCCTTGGTACCCTTCATGTACCTCATGATGCACTTAACTGCCTCCCAATGCCTCTTTCCTGGATTAGCCATATACCGGCTAACAACTTCCACTGCAAATGCAATGTCTGGTCTAGTAGCTATCATAGCATACATAAGACTCCCAACTGTTGATGCATAAGGAACCTTGGCCATCATCGCCCTTTCCTCATCTGATTTGAGACTATCTGTATGACTCAGTTTCACATATGGAGGCAATGGAGTACTCACTACTTTCCCCCCCTCCATATTGAAACGCTGCAATACCTTTGTAACATACTCCTTCTATGAAAGCCAAAGGAGTTTCCTACTCCGATCACGCATGATGCGCATACCAAGAATATGACCTGCAAGTCCCAAATCCTTCATATCAAAGGCCTCATGCAACTTGGCCTTTAATGCATCTAGCTCATAAGTATTCTTGCTAGCCAATAGCATATCATCCACATATAGTGCCAGGATTATCAGGCTATTATCCTTAGCCCTTTTAGTGTAGAGGCAGTGATCAATTTCACTCCTTCTAAAACCCTGGGACCGAATGAAAGCATCAAACTTTTGATACCATTCTCTAGGCGCTTGCTTAAGACCATAGAGACTCTTCTTTAGCTTGCAAACTAAATGCTCTTTGTTCTTTTCTTCAAAGCCTTCCGGCTGCACCATGTAAATTTCCTCATGCAAATCCCCATGCAAGAAAGCTGTCTTGACATCCATCTACATAAGCTCCATATCCTCTAATGCCACTAGTCCAAGCATGCATCTAAGTGTGGTCATCTTCACAACCGGAGAGAATATCTCATCAAAGTCCACACCCTTCTCTTGCTTGAACCCTTTAGCGACCAAACGGGCCTTGTACCTAGGCACATCATCACCTGTGACCTTCATTTTGTAGACCCATTTACATGGCAATGCTTTCTTTCCATGTGGCAAAGAAACCAAGTCCCAAGTCTTATTCTTCATAAGTGAACTCATCTCTGATTGCATAGATCATAGCCTCTCTGTAGCAAGAAGGCTCCCCGCAATCAGTAAGCATCACATAGTCTACCTCTGGAACAAACCTATCAGGTGGTCTAGACACTCTAGATGATCTTCTCAAAGGCATTTCAGCTTGCTGTCCCACCTGCATATCAACCACATTTGGCTCATCAGTTCCACCAATAGATGATCCATCATCTACCCTTGATTGTATACCTGTGGGAGTACTTGGTGGTACCATTTCTTGCACATTTGGTGCATGGACAGCTTGCTGTCTATCAACATATGCAGGTGGATTCACATCCTGGAAAGTGATTCTCCTCATTTCCACATCCCTCATGGGTGCCTTATGCATCTTCTTCTCATTGAAGACTACATCATGGCTGCGTATGATCTTCTTTGCTTCTGGATCCCAGAGACGATAGCCCATCTCTCCACCTTCACCATAACCCAGAAATATGCATTTTTTAGACTTAGGATCTAGCTTCTTTCGAAGCTCTTTTGGCACATGTGCATATGCCTCACACCCAAATATACGCAAATGAGAGTAAGAGGGCTTCTTGCCACTCCATGCCTCTTCAGGAATACCACCATCCAAACTCTTACTAGGTGATCTATTGATCACATGCACTGCAGTCTTCATTGCCTCAGCCCAAAAACCATCAGAAAGATTTGCATTGGAAAGCATGCATTGCAACCTTTCTTGAATGGTACGGTTCATCTTTTCTGCAACTGGATTTTGCTCTGGAGTACGAGGGGATGTGAGCTCCCTCTTAATCCCATGTGTATCACAGAAATGCTGAAAGCCATGAGAGAGATACTCTCCACCATTGTCAGTCCGTAGGCATTTAAGCGTTCTACCTGACTGATTCTCAACCAAGGCCAGCCATTTCTGAAATACCTGGAACACATCACTCTTCCGAGCTATAGCATAAGCCCACACTTTCCTAGTTGCATCATCAATGAATGTCACATAGTATTCAGCCCCACCTAATGACCGTGTAGGCATGGGACCACATACGTCTGAATGCACCAAATCAAGCTTTTCAAACTCTTTCTTTCCCCTTCTTTTATGGGCTGATTTAGTCTGCTTCCCATAGAGACAGTGCTCACAAAATTCAAAATCAGAGAAACTCAAATGCGGTACATAACCCAAACGGCATAAGAGTTTCATTCCATTCTAGCTCATGTGTCCCAACTTGCAATGCCACAAAGAAGTGCTTGGCTGCTCGGTTATTGCAACAACATGATCAAATACCCCTGATACATGTAAGGGATACAAAGTCCCACACTTGGCACGCGTGGCCAAAAGCATAGAGCCCTTCTGAATTTTCCAACTCTGAATGCCAAAAGTGGTGTGAAAACTAGCATCATCTAGCTGACCCACTGAAATAAGACTCTTGGTCAGCTTAGGCACATGTCTCACATGTTTCAAAACAAATGCAGACCCATTTGCAAAAGAAAACTTTATGTCACCTGCTACCAGAATCTAAAATCCAATCCTGGGAATATGCATCATCTGAAGTGGTAAGCAACTCTGCAGATAAACTAGACATGAAGAGAACGTCATTGTCACTATCATGTGTGACTGCATTGATCTCCTCGATCTTCACTTTTCCTTTGTCCTCCCTTGGACTCTCTTCCTTTTTATTTGCACCCCAATTTGCATTCTTTTTCTTATCCTTTTGCTCTCTTTTCAGCTTGTAGCAATCCTTTTTCATATGGCCCTTCTTGCCACAATGGTAACACTCAATGTTCCGTGCCCTGGATTTGCTACGAGACTTCCCTCTTTCTTGGGACTTCCCCCTGAACTGTGATCTGCCCTTTTGCACATTTAAGGCTGCATCCTGCTTGTTGCCATCCATAGACTTCCGTCTAATCTCCTCGGCCAACAAGCTACCCACAACATCATCAAATTTCAGTACACCACCAGGTGCAGAGTTACTGACAGCTGTACGGAATGTATCCCATGAGGATGGCAATGAACATAAGAGAAATATTGCCTTAGTCTCCGCATCAAAATTCATCTTCTGAGCCTGAAGCTGGCTGAAAATAATATTGAATTCATTCAAGTGAGAAGCAATGGAGACTCCTTCCTTCATCTACAGCTCAAACAAATGAGGTAAACTTTATTAGAGGTAGTATCCTTCTCATAAGTGGCACACAGTTTCTTCCACAAATCTTCCGTAGTCTGCTCATTTACTACTGTGAAATAAACTGACTCTGCAAGATGAAGTCTAATAGTAGACTTTGCTAATGCATCCAACTCATTCCAATCATCCTCAGACATATTTGCAGGCTTAGCTTCAATCCTTGCCAAGGGTTTAATCTGCTTCTTTTGAATAAGCACATCCCTTATTTGTTCTTTCCACAAAGAAAAGTTTGTCCCATCAAACTTTTTAATGTTGAAAAACTCTTTTTCAGACATGGAAGAGGATGCCATAATGCAAATAAAGCAAAATTCCAAATACTAGTGCTTGTAAGAGAGAATCACACCAAATACCAGGTGTACCCAAATGTGTATGCCACAATAGACTGAAATATCACCAAAACTCAAAGCTCAAAGCATCAAAAGATGCAGCTGACTCGTGTGCATGTACTATGCATCCATATGAGCAAATCTGGCCCAAAAGAAAATGCCAACTGCAATGGCAATCCAAAATGCCAATAAGTGCCAAATGACTCAAGCATAAACACCGTCCACTGGCATATGCATCAATAATATCTCATCCAAGAGAGCATAGCACTATCAGTGCATCACCTACAATGTGTCAAAGCTGTCCCTCAGCATAAAATAGCATCCATGTGCAAAGCGTCCATAAAAATAGCATCCCACAAGGCAATTTGGGCCTATTAGCGCATCCAATAAGGACCGCAATGCATCCAAATGGCCTATAAATCATCCACTGTAACCCAATGCACACCACGAATGAGCACACACTGCTCAAACACTGCAACCAGAGTGATCTGCATAAGGTATGCTCAAGAAATCATGGTCCCATGGTAATGACCGCTACTGAAAATAGAACCTGAGATGCCTCAAAGCATGGGCGCCATTGCATAATCGGACTCAGCAAGAAAATCTGCAAATATCTCTCTTCTGCCGGAACTCCAAAATCCCAACCGATGAGTGAGAAATGGGAGTCAATACTTATCCACTGCCATGTGGCATAAATCTAAGGTTTCAAAACCTTAGAATGAAAAATGCATAACAGAGAGACGAAATCGAATACACAGAGATCTATAACTCTGAAAATCCTCCACCGAATCGCACAAGAACTGACAGGTAGGGGTTTTTGGGCGTCCGGAACGCAATGGGACAGACGGTTTTGGAAACCGTGGTCTCAATCACTGGGTCCAACACACGGACTGAAAAACGTTTTTGGAAACAGAGCTGTTTGTAAACTCCATCGGAGTGCGAATGATGAGCAACATAGAAGTTTTAGGACCTCTTGAGTCCACCGGAACTGACAGATCTGCAAATGGTAGCTCCAAACTTGAGTTCCAACACCCGGGCAAAAAACGCAGGAACTGACACAGTGAGTCAGAAATCCAATGAAATGATCCGAGATTCAAGAATGAAGGTGTTTCCAAGCTCTTGAAGTGAAGTGGACACCAAAAGCAAGCAATAGTTGCCTCTACAAGTCAATATGAAGTCTCTGTCATCGAACGGAACATGGAAAAGCTTAAAAAACGACTTTTTCTTTGAAAACACTTAGCAGGCTCTCAAAACCACTTCGCAAAACCAAAGTGACTTTTCCAAAGGTTCCTCCAAGGTCTCTACACACTCGATGCAAGTAAAGTCACCCACAAAGCTTCCCACAGAGCTTCTCCTTCCTCCCACAGAGCTGATGAGCTTCAAGCATTCACGCACGCTCAACTAGATCACCCGGGCTCTGATACTAGTTGAGAGTGCTCTCAACGGAAGCAAGAACGGAAGAGGGAGAGAGGGAGAGAGAGAGAGAGAGAGAGAGAGAGAGCCACACAAGTTTTGGTGGATGCAGAACCACCCTAATCTTTTTTTTCATTCATTTATATATGTGTTTGAGTATTGTACATAACCGGGGTAAAGGCACAGTGACATTTAACCCCCACACACAGATTTGTCCGGAAATGATTGCCTCGGGATATGTGCCTGAGTCCTCCTAAGAGAGGGTGCCAAAAGCAGCAGGGAAAGTTCCTCCTGTAGGCTACACTGGTTCAAAACAGCTCCAGAATAGATCCAGATGATGCCACCATGCAACCAGAAACATGTGCACAAAGGTCCAACACAGCAAAAGACAACCTCGGGCACCTGCTAGAGGCAGCTGAACACGTTCGTATGGACTCCGTACAGCCGTACAGTTCGTACGAAAATTTTTAAAAAGTTCAAAAATGACTTCTGGCACTTCCTAGAAGTGCGTACTAGCCTTGGAACAGTCAAAACAAACTTAAAACGGCTTAAAACGATTGAAAACAGGCTTGAAACAGATCAAACAGCTTAAAAACTGCACATGAACAACGGAAAACGTCCAACACCTGTGGGAGAGTGAGGGGAGAGAGATGGAAGGTGGGGGAAGGGCATGCATACACATGCATGACAAATGGCACCTCCTCCTTGCCATTTGCCCATTCATTAAAGTCCTAACCCCCATACGAAGGACAACATTGGTTGTCCTTGGACCCAACTTTTAGACCCCTTTTTTAAAGCCTTTGCCTTGCCCCTAGGACCTAGTGGTGCACCTAGACTTTTCCCTTAGGAACTTCTAGGAAGTGTGCACTTCCTCTAGCCAGTCCCTTACAGCCAAAACAACACTTAACCATAATTAACCTCGGGTTAAGCGTAGGTTGAGTTATGAAGATACTTTACATCACTTTTCATGTCCTCGTGACATACCCTCCTCTTAAAACAGCAAACTACTTAGGTTGCTGCTGAAAAAGTATAGCCCATACTAGAATATACATCATCTGTAAGATACAACCTACAATGATAATATGGGCTAGGAGAGCTCGAGAGTCATGTCGAGTGTCGCGAACACCCATCATGGAGACCTCACGACAGAAATATTGTCAGCAAGCAGCATCTCGGATGAGACAATCGGTGCCACCAAGCGATCTCCAGATATATGAGCAGTCTGAATCAAGGAAGGGCAGGTGCTACCCTCCTCTTGAACACCAGGTGGCAGGCAATGCTCCAGATCTCTGATCTGCTGAACCTGTAGAAGCCTATACCGTAGTTGACGCAAGCTGAAACGCGTCGAGGTAGAGCTGCAAAATCTTAGGTGAGTCTGCCAGGTCACCCTCCTCCATCCACCTCGCATCCAGTGCAGGATAATTCTTGAACTTCACCAGGTAGCGACGGGAAACTCTAGCGATGGGGAACTCCATATGTGCCAAAATCTGTTCTGGAACCAAGATTTCATCCAACTCTTCCACCTCGGGCTGATCCTCATGCAGCAGGTCAGTAGGCACATCACCCTGGAAAGGCTTCAATAAACTCACATGAAAGGCATTGTGTATGGTCCAAGTGGCAGGTAGCTTCAGCCTGTAAGCTACATCATTAATGCGTTCAAAAATCTGAAAAGAACCATAATACCGCATCTTCAGCTTTGTGTACACTTTCGTCTTGCCTTTCATCTTCCTGAGTCGTGCTTTTTGAAAACGCAGCGGCACCCAATCGCCCTCTTTCAAGAGTAACTCGCAATGATGCTCATCGGCTGCCCGTTTGTGCTTCTCTTGGCTTTTTTGGAGGGCTGTTTTGACCTTCTGGTAAGCAACATCCGAACTTTCCACAAATCTGTCCGCTTCAAAAATCTTCTCTTTCGTATGTAGAATGAGAGGTACCTTCCATTCTCCTACCACAATTTCAAAGGGGGCTTTCCCCGTGGATGAGTGTACAGTGTTGTTGTACGCGAACTCAACAAGTGGCAAAAATTGCTCCCATTTTGATTGCTGATCCGAAACATAGCATCTGAGAAGATCAAGGGTAGTGGAATTGGCTTCTTCGGACTGCCCATCAGATTCAAGATGGAAAGAGGATGAGAAATTCAGCATGGTACACCATATTCTGAAAGATACCTCTCCGAAAAAGACTTGTCATCTGCGGGTCTCTATCACTGACAATTGATTGAGGCATCCTGTGATGTTTAAACACATGAGACATAAAGTGTCTCGCCATCTGGTCTGCTGTAATTTCTTTCTGACAGGAATGAAGTGGGCCTGCTTGTTGTATCTGCAAATAATGGTCCATATCCCATCGTGTCCAGATGGTGTACGAGGAAGATCAAAGATAAAATCCATGGCAATGCTCTGCCAAGGTTGATCGGGAATAGGTAGAGGCTGCAGCAGTCCAGCTGGCTTCTACCTGTCATATCTCACCTTTTGGCAGGTGATGCATGTCCTGACATATGCCTCCACATCTTTCCTCAATGATGGCCAAAAGAAATAGTGCTCCACAGCTTTGATGGTGGCATCAATGCCTCTGTGTTGCCGATTCAGCAAGCAGGCCCACTTTATTCTAGTGCGGAAGAAAATTACAGCAGAACAGATGGCGAGATTATATGTCTCATATTTTCAAGCTGCCTCAATCTATTGTCAGTGATTGAGATGCCCGTATGACCAGCCTTTTTTGGAGAGGTTTGTTTGAGAACATGGGCACCAACAATACAGTGCATTCTTCCATAGGCAAAGCCCCCTTCGAGATTGTGGAAGGCGGAAAAAAGATACCTCCCATTTTGCACACCAAAGAGAAGATCTTCGAAGCGGAAAGATTTGTGGAAAGCTTAGATGCAGCCTATCAGAAGGTAAAAACAGCCCTCCAGAAAAGCGAGGAGAAGCATAAAAGAGCAGCCGATAAGCACCAACATGAGTTGGTCTTTAAAGATGATGATTGGGTGTCGCTGCGTTTTTAGAAAGCAAGACTTAGGCGGATGAAAGGCAAGGATAAGTTGTACACCAAACTGAAAATGTGGTACTATGGACCTTTCCAAGTCTTGCAAAAGATAAATGATGTAGCTTACAGGCTGAAGCTACCATGCCATTAGCCTTTCCAGGGAGATGTGCCAGAAGACATGCTTGATGAGAAACAGCTTGAAGTGGCTGGATGAGATTTTTGTTCCGGAACAGATTCTGGCACACCGTGAAAGGAAAGTCAAAGGTAGAAGATATTTGGTCAAGTTTCAGTACTTCCAGCACTTACCTGGAAGCATTTCAGCTCGAGCCCACTGCGGTACAAGCTCATTCAGGATCAGTAGAGTAGAGGTCTGGAGCATTGCTTGATGCTTGAGAGGGGGGTTGTACCTTTGCTCCCTCATGATACAAACAGATCACAGGATAACTAGAGGTTGCTTGGTGACATTGCAGGTCTCACCCGAGGTACTGGTTGCTGACAATATTTCTGTCGTGGAACCTCTATGATGATGCATTGATGTATGGATGGAATGGCGTGCTCTCCTAGACCATATCATCATTGTTGGTTGTGTCATACAGATCATGTATTATCTGGTATGGGTTATTTATGCCTCTTTCATTATTGTTTATTTCCTGTATTTCGTAGCAGCAAACGAGTTTGTTTGCTGTCTTAAGAGGGGCATATGTCACGGGGATGTGAAAAGTCATGTTTAGCTACGCCCGTGGACAAACCTGAGACGAGTTTGGCCGTCAGGATTGGCCTAGAGGAAGTGTCAATTTCCTAGAAGTCCCTAGGGGCACATTCTAGGTGGACCCACTTGGACCAAGGGTAAAACTAAGGCATTCTCAGAGGGGTCCAAAAGTTGGGCCCAAGGGGATTCAAGTGTGTCATTGGTAGAGTAGGTTAGAGCATTAATGAGGTGCCATGTGGCAACCTCACATGCATCCCACCAACCATCCTTCTCCAAGGTTTGAACTTTGGAAGGAAAAAGTGACGTTTTTTTGCTGGGCATGTTTTTCGAAGCTCTCTCTCTTCCAAACGGACCGTACGAATCCATATGGAAGGCATGCATTCCAAGGTTCGGTCCACACACCTTTAACTTGCACGCATCCCGAGGCAGTCCGTACGGCTGTGCGGACTGCAAGTAAAGCTTCCGTACATGCTGTACGGATGATTTCCTGCTGTACGGGTCTTTTAATGCTGGCTGTACGGACGATTCCTGGTTGTACAGGTCTTTTACTGCTGTTGTTGAGCGGATTGTTTGGGCACATGCTCAGGGAAAAAGTGCAGTAGGGTGTTTTTTAAATTCGAAAGAGTGCCTGAGAGTGCTATTTATCAAATAATGTCTTGAATACAAATTTTAGACCTTTGGATTCAAACAGAGGAAGATCAAGTTGAAACAAAGATCTGGTCGATTGGTTGCTCTCCTCTTTTTCTGCTCATAAGGTTCCAACTGGGAATCAAAGCTTTGTTTTAAATTTAAAAAATTGAGCTTATCCATTTTGTTAAATTAAGAGTTTTAGAAAAGATATTTTTCAACATATGGCAATTGACTGTTCTTTTTTGTCATGCTTTTTATGCTCAATTGCTGATGTTTAGTGTGTGTTTGCAGGTGCGATTTGCCTTTATGCTAGCACACAGACTTCTGACCACCGTTGATATCGAAGAGCCTCAAATGCAAGCTGGTTTGCTTGTGCGAATTGTCCGGGTGGATGAGAAACTTGCAGGGCGAAAAAGGTCATTACCTCTGTCACAACAAGAAAGTTGTTTATCATCTTCAATGCGAAGGCATGATCCAGAGGATCAGCAAAGGCTACATCTGCAGGAAAGTCAGAAAAAACGGAAACTAGTAAAAGAGGAGCATGACTTTCCACGGGGCGGGATTGAAGGTGATCACTTAGTTAAGAGGGATAAAAAACGCAAAATGGCCAACAGGATGGATGGAGGAGAACAAGGCAGTCTTCAAGGAAGAGTGCACAAGAGGAATAAGCAGTCAAAATATACAAAACTAGGGTTTAAGGGGGAAGTTAGTAAAGTTAATGATTCAATGCCCCTAAATTATGCTGGAATTTCTGTACCCGGTCCCAACCGAGATGTATCACGTATAAGACACGAATTCAAAAAGGATAGGGTGTTCAACGCAAGCCACTCTGACTTCAATGCCCATCACTTGCTAATAAACTCAAATGAAGGTGTGTCTTTTCAACTGAAAAAACAAGGACGTCTTTGGTATGGGGAAAGTGAGATTAATCCTAGCTGTGATGGCTTCCAATCGTCCAGGAGAATCAAAACTCCAAAAAGGCATAAGTACAGAGGTCAAGAAGCAGGATTCCACGGAAAGGATGTGCGAGGGACTGTTAATAGACTAACACCTGCCTCTTCTTTCAGTAAAAGAAAAAGTTTCTAAGTAAAGATCAAATTTAAGATGTAATCTATTTTCAACGCTCTCATGTAATGAGACTGTAATTCCACTCTTCCATGGTCATAGTCAAGTGTTATCAGTCTTTCAACATGATGCTTTTCTTCAAGCATATCATTCAAAAGTGAAACAACAGTTGTTTGATTTGTATGTTTCTTCCCACAAAATGAGACCAGAAATTTACTCGAGCTCATGGTTTGTTAAGGTAAGTGTGGAATTCTATTATCAACATCATCATGACCGACCAAAGTAGAGATCTTGCCTGATCTGCATGTGTACGCTGGCATATGTGTCTAAGTGTTTCAGGCGCTCATTTACAGATCCATTATGCAAAAATATGCAATGCCATGGGATGGTTACCTTAATTTTTTTCAACAGTTGCCTAGAGAATAACTGGAATCCGCACAACTCCATGAGCATGCTGGGGTACACAATTTGATATGTTTTTTGTTAGAAAAATGTTTGACATTTGTTGTGCTCTTATACATTTTCTTAAAGCTTTCAAGAGCCCTTGAAGAGGAAAAGCATTTTACAAAAGAAAGTGGCCATATAGGAAGTCAAGGAGATTCAGTTGAGGTCCGGTTGAGATTGGCCTTGCACTTGGAGTACCGGAGGAATATATTGACAAACTCAAGGGCTTAAAAGAAAATATTTTTGAAAGGAAATAAGTGATTGAAACCCTTGAGTGGGATACCTCATTACAAAAAGTGTCATTGATCTTGCTAGATTTCTTCTCTTTTCAACACATAAACCCAAGTTTTATGATTAGTAAAATGTTTCCTGTGAAGTGTGAAGTTCATGAATGATCATTGATGATCAATCGACACCGGCAGTTTGCAAGACTAAATACGGTGGTGTGACTCGCGAGTTGCATCACTGTTTTGATACATTCCCAAGTTGACATCAGCACTTTGTGCTGAACTCAATGCAAAAACTTTAGCTAAATATGGTCGATAGACATCTCACGGGAGAGATGACACCACCTCTGATTGGAGCTTGGAGGCTAAGCGTGATGCGTCGAAATTTAGGCGCGTGGTATCTTCTATAGAGCCTCCACTGACGTCAAAATTGGAGCAAATTCGCTCGCCGACTCTTTGGTTAGTTACTGGGATATGCCCAACAGCTCCAGGGGGAGCCTTCAATCTCACGGTTTCAAAAAAGACTTGCAAGGCTGCAGAAATTTGTACTGTAAAGCCATGAGAATCCGGACGTGTGGATGCCATTTCCCCTCACAGAAAGAAAGGGCGAGGCTTGCAGCACCACGAGATCTCTGTGGACCAATGAATACGGTCCCATCGTGCCTTATGAAAAGCAAAACAAATTCAGTGCTTGAAAGTTGAAAGGCTAGTTGGCCACCCGTGCGTCTCCAATGGGGTGTCAAGTTGGTGAGCTATCTCAAAAAGGCGCCTTGGACAGTTGTCTACAAAACTTCGAATCCAAAAATTGAAGGCCGCAGTCAATTTACGTGGTACACTGTAGAGCTATAGATGGTAGAGCGCTGTAGAGCTGTAGGTTGTACAGCATTGGTAAATTTCAAGAATATTAGTAGTCTAACTCTCTGAGCTCTAACGGGTTATACTAGATAATTTGAATCTATTCATGCATTTGGCTAGATTGGAGCCTTTTTTGTGATAGATCATCGTGGTGCAGAATTAATTTTTTGCAAAATTATGGATTGATCCGTAGCGCAGGTTCTCGTACGTACTATGTTGCCCCTCCGCGCCTTGGATTGGTCAATTGCATGTTGCTTTATCCAGATCAACCGTGAGTCCTCGGCATCTCTCATGAAGAAGACGATATCCAGATCGATCATCAGTCCAAGTCAATCGTAAGTCGTCCGCATCTGGGTGAATTGAAGAAGATTTTCAGATCAACTGTCAACCTCGGCCTCTCCAATGGTGAAATCTACACGAAAGATCAAGAGCGCCAAGTAAGTTCTGGCCAATGTATATTGGCCATGGTGAAATATCGAACTGGCGGGGAGAATCGATGCTACAGAGCAGTAGTAGTAGTACCTAGAGGATCCCCTTACCCTCTGCAAACTCACTCCATAGTCCACAACTCATTTTGGTGAGCAATCCGTGACGATCCATCGTCGCCCTCTAGTCTAGAGTCATGAATCCCAATCACTGCTATCAGCTCAAGCATTGGCAAAAAATCCAGTATATCACTCCAGGACAAAGCACATTGATGTCAGAGAGCACTTCATCAGAGAAAGAGTGTTACTCGGTGATATCACACTGCAGCATTGTGATAGCAAAGAGAATGTTGCAGACATCTTTACCAAACTACTTAGTAAAGAGCTATTCGAGAAACACCGACTAGCTCTTGGTTTGACATAGAGAAATGACATTCCCATTAAAGGGGTGTGATGGAATGTAATGCTTAGTCCTTCTTCGATTCCCCGGTGTTTGTGTGCCAACGAGACCATCTAGCTCATTGCTCCTGAAAGGATTCAATGGCCATTGGCATCTTGGCAAGGATGGAAGATGCGCTGTGGATTGGGGCTAGGCTCTCGTCATCGGTTTTTGCTTTTGTGGAGTACAATCCTGACCATGAAACGTAGAAATATATGTGCAGATCAGGTGGTTGATGCCCATGAATGCGAAGGCTCTGTGTGGATTAGGGTCCCCACTGCAAAAGATGAACATCACTAATGAGCTGAACGGAGCCTTTCCATCGCGAAGCAGACGCCATTGTTTGAGCTTTTTGAGATTGTGGGTATTGGATGGATCAGGCGAGAGAGCTCGATTGCTTCTCATCAAGATTCTTCGCCACAGCGTCACGAGTGTGCATGGGTGGAAGGGAGAATGGATGATTATGTCATATCTATAGAAGAAGCAACTCCGCAAGCAGATGGAGATGGAGATAGCATCAAACCCGATAGCGTGCCCTTTGCCCTATTTGTGTTTTGAAGCATTTTAGGCCACATTGCACTTGTTTGGGATATCTAATTCTGTTAACGTGAATTGTCAGATGGAAGAAAATCGACGGTTGAAAATTTTGCTACTCCGTGAATTTCAAATTTTCGCACCTCCGCCCCATCAAATCTCGGAAGAATAAGAGCTCACAAATAAGGTAATGTGTTGGATAATGTAAGGACCAGTGGTAGAGCTTAGTAGCATGTGTGCAAGAGAATAGCATTCCCCTAGTATGTCACTCTTCTAAAATCACATGCCAAACAATGGCCACCACCTTATACATCAAACTTCTACTTTGATACGTGAATTGTAACATGAGAAAGGCATGAAATAAGGATGGGTTGGAAGTGTGATGGATGATACGTAGAGAGCTCACAAATAGAGTAATGTGTTGGATAACGTAAGGATAAGTGTAGAGCACAATAGCATTTGTGTACAAGAGAATAGCATTCCCCTCCCTATGTCACTTTCTAAGATCGCACACCACACAATGGCCACCACTGACACCATTTTTACAAGAATATATCACCATATTTTAGTGATTGTATCAAAGCTACTTGAGGTTCAACAATCATGGGGATCAATTCAATAGCGTTCATTATCGTAGCAAATCTTTGATTGGCACTCCCAAATCTTTGAGCAGATGTAACAAACGCAAAATTGGCCAAGAGGCATTGCTAGTTGGCTTGGTTTTTGTTTGACTGTGCTACTTTGATTTTATATAATACTCTTACTCCTCTTATATATGAAGAGCTTTCACATTCCTTTGGCATGTTAATCTTTACCTGTGTTTGCAGTGACTGTTGAAGAGTTATGTCGACCTGTAGCTCCTTCTAGCGTGTTCCTGACTCCTGCACCCCTCGATTTGCTTCAGCCTGTTCGATTGCCTCAGAGGTTCCTCTACTGTAGGTGTTCCCCTTTTGGACGTCTCCTTCTTGATGTACGTCGTCTGTTTGTAGCCGGTGTGCAGCAAGTGTCACATTTGGCGACTGATCTGTTTGCTGCGTAGCCTTCTTGGAGCGCCTGGGTACTACCAAGAAAGTCGAGCCAAGTCTAAAGAAGGAGAGCAGGCTACACCATTATCACTACTCCACCCATGAAGCTCTAGAAGGAGCCAGGATTGTAGAAGAGCGTAACCAAGAGGGCAGAAGAACTCGAGTTTTAAGGAGAGGTGACAAAGCTAGCGACATGAGAGAGGAATGTTTTAAGAATTCAGATTGAAAACAAGAAATTTTGAATGGACGAGTAATTAAAAATATTCATATTATAATATATAATATATAATTATTATAACCACACATAGTGTGGGTGGGGAGGCAGCGTGCTTCCTTCCCCAAAGAGTTATAATTCGAGGGAACTGGCCCTTCCCTAGGTGTTGAGATAACGTCGAGAATATAAATGCCAAGAATATTAGCGTCGAGGATAAATCTCACAAATGGATTAAAAACTGACATATTACCTGAATGTAATTAATTATAATTGTAGTCGAACACCAAGAGACAATATCCTGAAAACTTGCCAATGTGAGCCTAAGAGGATTTGCTTGTGTGCTTGAGTGGGATGATTCCAACATTTACCCACTGCTATCTCAAGATGGTTTCCCAGACTCTTCCATATCTCATCCTCCCTTTCTTTCAAACCCTGAGGTTCCATATTAAAGACACAACAATCTATATTTCTATTCGTATAGTCAGTTCAGATCCCCTCTCCTATTTCTACTTGCATACTTAGTTCTCATCTCCTCTCCTATCTCCTTGCTATCTTTTCTCACCACTCTTTAGTTCTCCTTTCCTATTTCTACTCACATACTTTGTAAATGAAAAAAGTTTTTACAATTATCAGTTTTGTTGAGCTTTCAATAACAACAATCTGTCATGGATTGCCGAGAATAAAAGACATCGAGAGGAGCGGAATAGGCAAGGACCATTGATAGAAGATTAGAAAAATAAGTTTGCTTTGCAGAAGCAGTTCGAGAAGGAAAAGCATGAGAAGATAAGAAATTGTAGAGAAGAGATATGAAAGTACTCTTCAACAAGAGAAGGCTTGCTTGTCTATTTGAAGAGATGTCTTATAGAGTCGCTCATTCTGGACAATATTCAGTAAACCAAGATGAAAGTATTAGGAATAGACAAGAAGCATTGAAAGAAAGAATGTTTGATTCTTTGTTCATCTTAATATATTATAATTATATTGATGAAGGTGAAAACAATGACGTAAAGAATTGTGTAGCCCACGAGATAAAGAACGCAAATGTGATGGCAGTATTGTAGCTTATGTTTACTATTAAAGTGATACCACCTTAACATGCATCTCGGGGGGTCACTCACAAATATGTAAGCATAGCACATGGGTTCAACAAAAGGGATTTTGTTTTCACACTTTTTACAAGCATAAGGGTACCATTTAAATGGGATATTCACAAATTGAATAGAAAAATGGTGTGTTTTATTCATGAGATATTCACAAATAAGAGGCTTTTAAATTAGGTCTTGAATGCACGTGATATTATTGAGGATTTACATCTAGTGAGCCCCTCAAGACATGCATACATCCTACAAATGTGTTTTTAAATTGAGCATATTTAGAGCTTTAAGACGTCCATTGAGGAAAGTACAAGTAAGTAGCTATGAAGATGAGCTACTGGAGTCATTCTACTAGAGTTTTTCTAGAAAAGATATGCACAAATATAGATTTCAATGAGAGAGAAGAAAGAAATATCAACATCAATATTCATAGTAATTCGAGGGGCAGAGGGGGGGGGGGGGGTTTATCACTTATTTTGATGGCCATCATTTTTTGAAAAAAGAAGCATTAAGAAAACTTCATGTTTGAAGAATCGACCAATTAGTCACTTGGTCGATGAGTGATCAATCTATTGATAATAATTACCAATCAAATTGAAACAAATGCAAGTCTACCATGAAAGAAAGGAGCTATTCTTGCACCAAAATTTTAGGAATGGGAAAAAATTGCTTTACAGAAGAAGGTGAACTTGGAAAAAATTAGAAACCCACATATGGCTAGGATGAATCAAAAGATATCAAAGAAGAAGTTATTAGTAATCAATTATCGAGAAGGGGTTTGTCAACATAAGGTATGATATGCAATGATATCTAAACTTTCTACGAAAATAAGGTCTTATATACTAGATAAATTACTAGCACCCAAGTTCAAGTATTTTTCTCGAAGTAGTAAAATTTAACCAATGATTCTCCCTTCATTTAACTTATCTTTTTTTTAAAAATTTTGAGCATTAGATAAACATTGATATGGAAAATCCCTTATGTGTATACAACATTGAATTGATACTTATAGCTTTGCGATATTATATGATTTTACACATGAGAAAGTGATTTCACTACCAAAAAATCAAGTATAAAAGGAAAATTCAAAACTAATAGGCATGATATTCTCTCAATGTACTCATTAAGTAATTTAAATAGTCAAAAATACCAATGTAATTGTGTTTATTTGCAAGGTATGTATTATGAAGTGGCATGCATAGAGGACTAGGGAGTCGGGACCCATGCTTAATGTAGTAGCTTACTCATGCGCCAACCCTTACATGTGGATGTCCCATGTGTGCATTGAATAGGGTGGTTTTACATAGTCCATGCATAAAAGTATAGAAGGATGAGGTGGCAATGATCTTTGTGCCAACCCTCCACTTGTCCTAATAGATGCATGTGTGCATTTTAACATAGGGGAAGAGTTCAAGAAGGTCAGCCATCCACTCTGGACGAGCTCTTAACTTAGATGATAGGATCTTGATTTTCACCTGCGTATGCATGTGAGACATTCAGAACCATACCTCGATCGTGGTTTTGATGCAACACCTATGCATGTGAAGGATTCATGAAACTACCACGATCGAGGTTTTTTATGCCAACTCAACATACCAACGTACTTCCATCGAGGTACTTCTACAACAAATCAACATTTGAAAAAACCATGCAAACATACCACGTAGGACTTGCCTTGGCAAGTCCTAAAACATATGCCATGCTCTCTGAACTCTTCTCTTAGTTCCACCTGAGGAAGTTGACCCCGCTTCGATGGAGCTTTTGAATAAGCTCTTTTTTTACGATAGAGCGTCTGCAGAATCGCCAGATCAGGTAGCTAAAAGGACTCTGGATGGAGTTAAGAAAGGCGATTTTTTGATAACCACCACTCTCAATGGATTTCTTGTTAGTGTGTTGGCAAGGGGTTTCATACCTGCTGAATCTGTAGCAATGGCGCTAATAGAGCTTGTCTTGCTCGTTCCCATAAGGATCTACAGCTTTGTATGGTATTTTTATATGAGAAGCGTGCTAAAAAAGTACCTGGAAGCGAACTTTAAGAGGGAGAAACTTGTGCGGTGATACACAGCATTCACTCTTCTGCTGCTGAGGATATCGGAAACTACATTAAGTAATTATGCACAGATCAATTTAATAGTTATTTGAATTCCTTTCAAGGGAATAGTGGGGAGTAACGGACAACAGTCGGGCATGTCGTGTCCATGAGCAGCGACCTCATTTGTAAATAGTCGTTATAATTGGATATCTAGAATCGCATATGACCTATGAATATATCCATAGAGAAGTACATGCATAGTTACCTTAAGCCACAAGGCATATGTGTCATAATACATGAGCACACGTACGTGTGTGCGTGATCATTACTTTGAATCTCAATGTACGAGCCATGAACAATGTGCTTACATGTGTTTTTGAAGCCTCCATACACAATATGCTTACATGCATGAATACACCAAATCATTTAAATAATACCTATTTATGCGTAAACATATACTCAAGTTTGTGCAAATGCGTCCAATTGTAAGTATTTCAAGACTAAAGAAACATCAACATAAATATGGTTTTGCATACATCGAAAATGTAGACCTTGAAAATTAGGAGGGGACAGGGATTTAAAAGCTACATTTTTTAAAATGTAATACGTACGTTTCGATTTAAAAAATGCGTCTGGATGTTCTTAATGAAAAAAACATGTTTTTTAAAATCAGTTAAAGTTGACCGATCAACCGGCCAAATACCATGCAGTACATGGAAATACCGCACGATACATGTGAAAAAAACCGCGTCGTACAACAAAAAACACAGTGCGATAATACGTATACACTACGATAAGTTATGTGCCGTGTGGTGGTGACTATGAACATGTGGCAGTAAATTTGAACACGCGTGCCAATGGGGTCCTTCAAATATCATGTCGTAAATAGATTTATGTTGTGGTTTTTTTACACAAATCTATAAAAGCACTTCTTCTCTCCTTTTTTCTCATTTGCTATCATAATCCTACACTACTACAAAACCAAGTAGAAATGGCAACCTAAAGTGCCATTTCTACATTATTAAACGTCACTTTTATGCCGCCATTTCCACATGTGCCATTTTTTGGAAATGGCAACCAAAAGTGCCATTTAATTTTGCCATTTTATGTATGAATTGGGAACCAAACGTGCCATATAATTTTTCCATTTGATGGTGTATGAAATGGGGCCAAGCTTTATTGAAATGGCACTAGTTAAATGTGAAAGAAATAGCAAATTTATATAGTTTTAAATGGCAAAAAGTGGCATGAAAGTTGCCATTTTTGATGTTGAAAATGGCAAAATGTGACATTTAGGTTGTCATTTCTTATGTTGTAAATGGCAAAAATTAGAAACACAATTGCCATTTCTTATGTCATAAATGGCATTAAACTATCAGTTACAAGGTTTTAAATGGAAAAAAAGTGATGTGAAGCTACCATTTCTTATGTTGTAAATGCCAAAATTGGGACTAAATTTCCATTTATGAGATTCTCAGAAAACATTAATATCATATCTTGTTTGTATCATAAGATATGAGAACTTGTCACTTTTTTTTTTTTGCTACTTAGAATTGTAAAATGATAATTTTAACAAAACATTTTAGCCATTTAGAACCTGATTAGTATCTCCACTTTCATGTCACTTTTTGGACCCTTTTAAAACCTATTGAAGATAAATTTAATGTCACTTTTTGCCATTGAGGTTCGAAATGGCAAAAATGTGACAACTCCATAATAACTCCTGTTTCTTATCTTTAATGCATCACAAAACATCAATAAAATTTAAAATTATTAGTTTCTTTACATAATATCATTACACCATGATAAAGAATAATTATCTACCATAAATGAAATATGTTGATTGGGTATAAACTATTCACTAAAAATATTAACCATACCACTTATATCACAAATGATATTTTAATGAATAATTTGTATGAATCATATGAACAATCAAAGTATTTCAGCTCATACGATTATTCATTAGTTGATTGAAATTTAAAAAATACATGTTATTTATATAATAATTATAAAAAATAAAATTAACAAGTTATATGGAGAGTTTTTATCAATCCATTATTCAAATTTATATGATACTTCAAAGGGAAAATTTTACAAAACAAACTGAGAAAGAAAGAGAGCTAAGGCACTCACAGAATCCTTTTCAAACATGGAGAAAATATATCCAATGTAGCATTTCCCAAAAGAAAGGATAGC
The DNA here is from genome assembly GCF_047967505.1 of Dipteris shenzhenensis. NCBI lineage: Eukaryota > Viridiplantae > Streptophyta > Polypodiopsida > Gleicheniales > Dipteridaceae > Dipteris > Dipteris shenzhenensis. The sequence continues at coordinate 14,378,358 of NC_141610.1, forward strand.
ACATAAAAAGAAGTCAAATCAAATAGTATTGCATATGAAGCAACAATTACAAAACATGAAGCAAGTAAATATTTTTTTAAACTATAACCTCTATAGAAGAAAGTATAGAGTATCACCCCCAAGTATTAAGATATACTAAAAAATAATCCTACAATATATGAGACTAATTGAATATAATGACCTAATTGGATACGACTCCCCTAATGTCTTTTTGGAGACATCCATGTGATTTACATCATGAATTGAAGTCTCACTAATGCTCTACCTAGCCACCTCAAAGATCCAACCATTTCATATAAAGACACAAGAATGGTTGTCCTTCCTATCTCATTACTTGGCTAGGAGATCAGCTATGATTCCCACCCCCCTAGTTTAACGCTATGATCCATCGACATTATCACCTTCTCCTAAAAAATGAACAACAAAAAACCAAAAGGTAAGACTAAATCCCATATAAATTTCTTCTTACAAAAGACTATGTTGAGTTGACAAACCTGTGATTGTGACTTTAGCTATACAACTTTGAAAGCAACTCCACCCTACCAATAGAGACCTTGAATGAGCATGATTGATTTCCATTGCTCCTGCACCAATGACCCCATAGGTAAAACAACAAGATATACTCTTAATTATTCAAGCAACCCTATACATAATCAAGAACCTTGGACGACTGTGATACTTTACCTCAACATTTCCCTACTACCCACATCATTACCACTTGTTCTACGAGTCAACCACCTTGCAATCCCTAGCTCAATGATCAACCTCAGCACAATTGTAGAACCACCCTAGAGGGCCCACATACTCCTAATGACATCTTGAGCACCCCATCATACCAGATATGTTGTGATGAGAGCATCTCATATCAAACATGGAGCAACTCAACCATGTACATGGAGATGTAGAGCTAGACAACCCTTTTAGGGACTTCAATCATCGTGAAACATATTGTGAATAGTATAGACCATTGTGAAACATATTGTGAAGAGTATAGACCATTAAGTTAGGATAACAACAATCTTATCATAAGCTACACATCATAATCTCAGAACAAAATCCATCAATGGTAGGTTTTGAGCACAACAACCTTCTTGAAAAAGTACACAATGTAATTAATATAAAAAATATGCCCATTGACATAGTGCCAACCTTCATTAGCATTTCAAGAATTTCTATAATATTGCATAAGTCTGGTAGCAAAGAGACATCCACAACCTTATTTAATACTTGAACATGCTAGAATGCATAACATCCATTATTTTAAAAATAGACTTTTCAATAGTAATGTAAACCTTGCAAGAGGTTATTACATTACTGATGCCGTTAGTAAGCACCTGTGTGGCTAGCAATGCACTGAAACTAGGGGAATATCTCATACTAAGGCAAGGTCCGTGCATGAGATGTGGAGGGAGGGTCTGTACATGAGATCTAGATTTTGAACCCACATCAAGGCATGCCAAAAAAAATAAGCAATGCAACATGTGAAGGAGGTCACCATACACTATGCATTAGATGAACCAATTACCATTTTCCACCCTTGCCAATCCATCAGTGTACAAATGGACATACATAAAGAAGCATGCCTAGGTGTAACAAGATTTCCGAATAAACCCTTGTAAGGATGTCAATTCCACCATGGACACCCTTTCAATGTAAACCTCGAGACCAAGGGAAACCTAATAAGACCTTTAATCCATCAGTGTACAGATGAACATACGTAAAGAAGCATGCCTAGATGCATTTTAACTAAGAAACTGTGAAATTTGCATGTGAAACCTTAACATTTAGCCTGCAAAAGACTCGTATCTCACAAAAAAAGATTGATAGACAAGTTAAGGAATTACACATAGAAGTGTTTTACTACAGCATCAAACTTCTTAACGTGTCTGTACTTAACAATCATAGATGTGCGCCCAAGCTAGTATGAATAGATAGTGCATCCAAGACAATTATAGAATGAACAATTATATCTTTTCGTTTGTCCCCACAATACAAAAGAGATGCAGAGTACCGTGGTCTTCTGATCTTACCAAAAGTCTCTTACTATCTTCCTGGCATCTCTAGATCTCTGAGCCTGCATTCTCCACTAAGCTTATGTAAACTCTTTGTCCAGTGTTCCCTTCCACCTTGCTGCCTGGGTAGTCAGCCTAGGTGGGCAACACCTTCTAACCTAAGTCTGTACCTAAGTCTGTAGCCTTTTCAACTTGGTTCATCTTCTGGAAATAGGCCCAATTATTTCTTGTCTTGATGCTCTTGTTCTGCTTTTCTGTGGCTGCTCCAAGTGAAGCCTTTGGAGGCCCCAAGGCTCCCCTACCAGTTGACTCAAATCCCCCCTACCAGCTAACTGATGGGAGGGCTCTATAAATGCCCTTCAAGAAACATATAGAAGAAAAAGTGATATATTTCCATCTATCTACACAATACAAAAGAGATGCAGAGTCCCACCAAACCGTGGTCCGCTGATCTTACCAAAATTTCCTCCTACTTTCTTCCTAGCATCTCTAGATCTCTGAGCCCATGTGCTCCTCTCAGCTTAAGTAGAATCTCTATCCAGTAATCCCTTCCACCTTGCTATTCGGGTAGTTAGCCTAGGTGGGCAGCACCTTCTATCCTAATTCCGCATCCTCTTCATCTTGGTTCACCTCTTGGAAATAGGCCCAACTATTGGTGGTCTTGTTGCTCCTTTTTGCTTTCCTATGCCTGCTCCAAGTGAAGCCTTTGGAGTCTCATGAATTCTTAGGAATATCCATTAGACACACATACATATATAAGAAGCACACCAATGCATATTTTTAATCCTCATGCACAATGCATGGTACGAATTGTGGGAATACACGTGCTCATCCATGCAAATGATATCTGATACACATCAAAGTTTGAAGCATTAAAATATTACCCTCGTTTATTCTTGCAAAAATCAGCTTAATGTAGCCACAACCTAAGCGCAGGCGTACATTTCTCCTTGCTGCTATCGTGCTTCCTTCCTGGGCTCGAATTTTTGCTCTCTGCTACGCTTCTGCGCTTTTCATCGCTAGCTTCTGCTATTGCACTTCTCTCACTAGTGAGCTTTGTTGTCCTCTTATTTCGTGCCTTGCTTTCTGTTGTGTGATAGCCAGCTTTCTCTTCGTTGTATATCTATCATTTCTTGATTTTTTTCCCTATTGTCGATAGTTTTGGATATATAGCCTTCTCTTTGGCTGTAATTAGCTTTCCTTTTCCAGCTTCACTTTCAGTTTGGTGGGGGACTTTTGAACTGTTCTAATGACTGATTCTCGGTTTGACACAACTTATGATAAAGAAAGGCAGACTTAAAAGAAGAAGCTTAAGCATGTCGTGGGTCAAGATGACCCTGAAAATCTCTCATGAGGCACAACTGGTTTATGAGGTTATGCATGAGGGATTCGAAGATGCTCTAAAAGATTGGAAAGAGCCTACCCGTCAAGTGGGCATCATGGTTGATGTGGATGAGATAATCGAGAGTATGCTCAAAATGCAGTTATTATCTTCTTCCCAAATAGAATGCCTGTGGTTGCAGATGTTGGAAATTGGTTGACCAGGACACAAAAACTTCACTATGTTTCTTTTGAGGTCATCATGATAGATGAACAACACAAGTAGATGCTTTTGAAAATTCTCCATTATATTAAGGACAGACGTATTGCCATGGTCTCCTACACGGGACTATCCATCGGCCTCATTAGGCATTGTTGCCCAATATGGGTAGAAGTCATGGATTTTGCCCTATGCCTGGAAAAGCTTTTGCCTAAAATTGCAGCATCTTTGGGGGAAATGATATGCAACATGGCATCTCTAATCGTTTTTGCATTTTGTGGGACTCGGATGTCCCCACACCTGAATCCTACTATGTCACGATCAACAATGTTATGATGGGTAGTGCCTACTATAAGCTCAAATGGGATCTATTTACAGATGCATGTTTTGAAATGTAGAAAATTTGAGCACATGGCATCACAATGTTCGCTAGCCTTGCACAAGATGCCTCCGCATGGCACCATGGCCCTTGGGACTTTTGGGATCAAAAATAAAATGAATAACAAGCTCCTACAATTCAAGATAAAGGAAAAGTTAAAGTTGCCTCTGTAAGCAATGGTAATGCCCAAATGTCCTCTTTTGTTTCCTCTAAAGGAAAGAAAAAAGTCTCAAACGAAGACTGGCCAACGCCCTCTAAATGGCTCCTGGGCCTTTGTAAAACAAAAAGGTCCCTGGGACTTTAGGGCTCAAAAATAGAATGAATAACAAGCTCCTACAAGTCAAGATAAAGGAAAAGCTAAAGTTGCCTCTGTAAGTAATGGTATTGCCCAAACGTCCTCTTCTGTTTCCTCTAAAGGAAAGGAAAAAGTCTTAAACGAAGGTTGGCAAACCCCCATGAAAATTGTTTCAGCTAGGTGGCCACTTCCACCTCGCACATGGATAGTTCATTTACTCAGCGCACGGGTATCACTTAGGCTATAGTGACTGCAAGCCGCGCGTTGTTCCTGGAAGATGAAGCTGCTCTTTTGTTGCCAGGCCTCCAGGATCATGCTTTAGATCTTGAGGTGGATACGCAATCTTGATTTCTTTTGGGATTTCATCAGAATGTGCACACTTGTAAATCTATAAATATGTTGCCCAAACTACAATGTTTGACATATAACGTACACAGGTTGTGTGATTTGTGCAAATTAGAAGATCATATGTGCATATGTCGATAGATTGCAGCCTCATATAGTGGCTTGCAAGAACATAGCCAACATGGTTATGCAGGTCAACCAAGGCACTTTGTGGGAAATGACATATTTTATGTTGATGAAAACTCCTCCTATGGAATTATGCTGCTTGTAAAACACGATCTTCACTCGGTTGTGGTTAATGATCGTGTTGGTCATTGGATTATTATGCAATGTCTTGTCCAAGGAGAGAGATTTGAATTTGCTTTTGTCTACGCTCCACAATCTTCCCATCATAGAGCTTTGATTTGGTGAGACATGCTAACTTTCTTTGTGGAGTTTTCAATAATGCGCCATAGCCAAGAGATAATTCATCAAGTCATACGCATATGCTTCTTCCCTGAGAAAGCTCAATGGACTCATTTACTCTCATAGTTTGGTCTTCTTGGCCTTTGGAAAGAGACTAAGCCTTTGGTGCCTAGCTATACTTTTCGAGACAATGTGCATTATGTTTATCAAGCCCTCATAGATCGCTGGTACATGTTCGATGTGCAACAATTTGACGCCTTCACTTGTGACAAGTGGGCCAACTATGCCTCCCTCATTCGGATCATGCTCCTCTATGGCTACAACTATCCTTTTACGATATTCAAGGTTTCCATATAGAAGGTTGCTTCTAGTAAATAATAACTATTTGTAGCATGAGCAATATAAAAATTTGGTTTAAAATGCATTGGCCCCCCTTTGGAAGCATTACCAAATGGATGTTGATTATGCATGGACAATTTTTTCTACTCTCATGCAGCAGGTTATCCATGACTACGGCAAGAATTTTATGCGTGATCTCGGTGAAACTGTAGCTAAAGCCACTTGCCAAGAATGATAGAAGCTGGTCATTTTTGGACATTGACTCTGGATGAGTCTAATAGCCTTTTTCAGGCTACATACTTCGTTACAATGATCACAGGAAGGTTTCAGAAATGGGAGACTAGGGCAAGGCAGAGGATTTTTACAAATAAGGGCTACTCTTCGAAGGAGTTTTTTAAAAATTTGTGTTATAAAAGGCGGTCTGTTAATATCTTCCAAGTTAAAAATGTGAATGGCACTTGGACCAAATCCAAAGCACAACTTCTGCGGCTTATGTTTCTTATTTCACCAAACACTTTGGCTAGGTTGATTCTCCATCACGAGGTGTTGTATCAGCTCGAGAGGAGCGTCTTCGATATGTTGTTCCCCTTCTATCGCCATATCAGGCCATGTAGCTTGAATTTCCTTTACGGAGACCGAAATGAAGGATGCCATTCAAGTATGTGGGAAATGGAAAAGTTGGGGGTGGGATGGTCTCAATAGTGTAATTTTATCTACAATATTGGAGGTTTTGTCACTTGCATTATTGTATATGGTAAATCGTGCATGGGAATCTCAATAGATGCCGACCAATTAGAAGAAAGGTTTGGTGAAATTATTTCCCAAAAATTATTTATGTGAGTCCTTTTTAGACTGAGACTTATTACTCTAATTCCTGTCATCTATAAGCTTGTTGAAAGATGATTGTGGCTCGTATCAAAGACTATGTGCATGATGGGTTGCATCCTGCTCAGTATGGTTTTATTCCCTGTCGACATATTAATGACAATATTGCCAATGCCTATGTGGGGATCGAATATGCAAAGTATACTGAGCAAGATGTCTTGTTAGTACAGGTTGACATTGCTAAAGCCTTTACAGTGCACTAGGATTTCATCTTGCAAACAGTGAAGGTCTTAGGATTGGGATAAAAAATGCAGCATCTTATTTATTGGTTATACGAAGATAGTCAAGCTACTGGCATTTTGGTAGGTGATACGACGAATCCCTGGACCCATTTTTGTTTTGTATGACAAGGTTGCCATTTTAGTTGTGTTCTATGCCATTGCTACTCATCCCATGCTACAATACATGGAGCATTTACTTGCTACGAATGCCTTACATGGTTTGGAGATTGCTAGCAACAAACCTATAATTGCACAAGCATATGCTGATGATTCCTTTAAATTCTTGCCTATAAAATTTTCAGAAATCAAAACTTCTTTCACTCCATGACAAGGCTGGGCATCATATCTTATGTCCAGGAGACATAGTCTTGCCTACCCAGCATGTACATCATCTTGGCTACCTATTGGGTTGGTCTGTCACTCCAAGATGACAGATGGATTGGGTGCTTAACATGTTGAAGAAGAAACTAGAGCATTGGAAATTGGCAACCTGACCATTACATGTTTGTTACCAAATTGTCCTTTCGATTCTAGTTGCATATATCCAATTTTATCTACCCTTGATGATGTTTGCCAAGCAAGATATTTATTTTTTTATGTACACTATTATGTATCTTTTCTGGTGGTCATGTTTTCATCAGAAAGCTCTAAGATTAGTTTTGGCAGATCATCTTTGCTCGCCAAAAATGCATGGGGATTGAATATTCTTAATATTCACTTGCATATCCTTGCTCATAAGGGTAAAATGATGCTGCAATTTAGGCAAGGAGATCATCCATGGATATTTATGATGCGGCAATTGATTTTGCACTTGTCCAGTGCAACTTTTGGCAAATAGCAATCTTCTCACTAGGAATTTTCTTTTGGGACATATAGATGGGAAAAAAAAGGGATGCTCGCTTGTTTTGTGTATGCTTTCTAATTGGAAGCATATACTCCCTCATCTAAAATGGAATGGCAGGGATACTCTTGTAGGTAATGTCTTGTTGAGAACCTTCATTGGTCAAATGTATTCTCGCAGCCATTAGCTTTGCAGGAACCTTGCCGCTCATATTTTCTTTAGACCAAAGGATTTTTTTTCGTGGAAGATGTGATTGATATAGATGGTATGGCTATCCCTTTTCCTACTGTTGTTGGACAGTTGCATTGGGGTAGCATTATGGGCCACTTTGGTCTCTACTGTCACCTTGATTACTTGCCAATTCTCTGTCTTGAGACACTGGACGGCCGCCTTGAAGACTGGGAATGATAGTGTTTTTCGTCCACTACCATTGGCAGATATATCACTAAAATGATAGTGTTTTCCATCCACTACCATTGGCAAATATCATGGTTGCATAAGGTCTTGCTACCTCCCCCATGGGTTGCTCTTCATGCTAATCCCATTTGGTTTGTCACGCACTCCTCTTGGTGGTGGTTCCAAATATTGCACTACATTTGTCCTTCCAAACTTCCTCTTTGGAAAAGGTTCTTCTTGTGGCGAGCTCTATTTGGAGTTCTCCCATTTGGGCAGCTTCTAGCTCGTCATCATACTGCTCCTGCTACATGTCACCAATGTCAATGTCCACAGTAGTCTATACCTCATATCTTTTGGCATTTTCTTGAATCTTATGATTTCATATTGTTGCTAAGACAAAGGCTTCTAGCTCATTTTCCCAATGCTTGTTTTGAAAAGACAGTTCATGTACCTACAGATGAACCTTGGATCATTGACAGTGGTGCATCGTGCCACATGACCAATCGGAAGGATTGGTATACCTCTCTACAGCTGGTAGGGAATGACATCCTGGTAGCAGTTAGCAATGATGCAAAATGTCCAGCAAAAGGAAAAGGTACGATTGCTCTCAAGTTAGATGGAGTTGTAAAACAGTTGTCCAATGTTCTTTATGTGTCAGATATCAAGAGGAACTTGTTGTCTGTTTTTACGATCACGGATCGGGACCTCAAAGTTCAATTCGATAAGAATGGTGCACAGATCCTGGATCTTCAAGGAAAGGTCATTGGTAAAGGTACACGGTGCAACAACATTTACGAACTCTCAGTTTTCAATGCTCGAGTGGATGTGAAGAACACTAAGCTATGGCATGAGAGCATTGGTCATCTAAACCTTAGTTCTTTGAAGGAGATGCATATAAGTGGAATGATTGCAGACCTACCAGAAATTTCAGATCTGCCCGATGTATGTGAAGCTTGCATGATGGGCAAGCAGCATCAGCAACCCTTTTCTAAAGAGGCCAGCAAGGCAAAGGCTCCTCTAGAGCTCGTTCACACGGACCTTCGTGGAAAGATAGAGACAGAAACTTTGGGTGGTTCTTACTACTTCATGACCCTGATCAATGACTACAGTAGAAGGATATGGATATACTTCCTGAAGATGAAAGACGAGGCTTTCAGTAGGTTCAAGGAATGGCATGTAATGGTCGAGAAAGAATCGAGAAGGAAGGTGAAGAAGCTAAGATCAGACAGAGGTGGAGAGTTCACATCAACTGAATTCGAAAGTTACTGCAAAAGTCACGGGATCAAGAGGCAAAAACCCCCACCACATACATCACAGCAAAATGGAGTAGCAGAACACAAGATGCGCATCATTTGCGAAATGGGCCGGAGTATGATGAAAGGGAAAGATTTGCCAAAGACTTTCTGGGCTAAAGCATGTAACACTGCAGTTTACATCCTGAATCGTAGCTACACGAAGGCTGTGAATGGGATGACTCCACTGCAAGCCTTTTCTGGTAGAAACCTTCAACTGCACATTTCAGAGTTTTTGGATGTGACTGTTTTGTGCATGACCCTGATGCTACCAGGACCAAATGGGAACCGAAGAGCTGGAAGTGTATTTTCTTGGGCTACAGTGAAGAGGCGAAGGGTTACTGTCTCTATAACCCTATTACCAAGAAGGTAATTGTAAGTTGCGATGTGGTCTTCTCAGAACAGCCGCATCAATTGGAGGAGGATGCTTCCTTTCCAGACAACCAAGACCAGGATATCCATCCAGTACCACCACCAACAGCAGACCGAACTCCCCCAACGGTGCTTGGGAGGATTCAAGACAAAGAAGATGAAGAAGAGCCTGCAGAACCACAACAGCAATGGCCATTCCCAAAGTGGGTAAAGTAGCTTTTGGATGGCAAAGAACCTCCAGCCATTGAGGAGGAACCATCCGAATACTACCGGTCCAAGAGATTAGAGGAGCAAAGAAGGGTGTAGGAACACTTGGTCAACTATGCTTTGATGATAGAAGTGATCCGTGCTGATGAACCTAAGTGTCTTGAAGAGGCACAGGGCGATGATAGGTGGATGGAGGCTATGCAGTTAGAGTATGGCTCCATAATGAAGAACAACACTTGGGACCTTGTGGATCGACCACCAAAATGCAAGGTAATCGAAACCAAGTGGGTGTACAAGACCAAGTATAAGTCCGACGGCACGTTGGATAAGTACAAGGCTCGACTCGTGACAAAAGAATTTACACAGATACATGGTTTTGATCATCAAGATACTTTTGCTCCCACAGCTTGACTAACCACAATTCGCTATGTTTTGGCTTTAGCTACCCAGGGAAGTTGGCTCGTGTTTCAGATGGATGTGAAATCCACCTTTCTGAATGGAGATCTCAAGGAGGAGGTATACGTGGAACAACCACTAGGTTTTGAGATCCCCAGTTCAAAAGGTAAAGTCTGCAAATTGAAGAAGGCACTTTACGGGCTGAAATAGGCCCCACGAGTGTGGTACCAGTGAATTGATGCCTACTTTCTGCAAAATAGGTTCAGGAGGAGCCCATCTGATGCAAATTTGTATATCTTCAGAGAAGGAGGCAGGTGTATGATCGTGGTCCTTTATGTGGATGACCTTGTCATAATAGGGAACCATGAAGAGAAGATCTCGCAGACGAAGCATTTGCTAGGAAGAGAGTTTGAAATGACAGACCTCGGACTGATGCATTTTTGTTTGGGGATTGAAGTTTGGCAGGAGAAACGGATCTTCATTTCACATCTGAAGTATGCTGGAGAGATACTAAAGGCATTTGGCACGATTGAGTGCAAGACAGTTGGTACCCCTATGGAGGTTGACGCGAAGCTCTCAAACGAGGATTCATCACCACTGGTGGACGAGGCGAAGTACAGAAGGCTTGTGGGCAGCTTGATTTACCTATGCAACACACGGCCGGACATCAGTTTTGCGACTGGTGTACTAAGCAGGTTTTCCAATAAGCCCCGGGAGAACCATTGGAGGGCAGGGATGGGGGTGTTGAAATACATCAAAGGCACACTTGATTATGGCATCACCTATACCAAGGGCAACATCTTGACCAGATTCTATGACTCGGATTGAGCAAGAGACGTGGACAGCAGGAGATCAGTGACAGGGTACTGTTTCTCACTTGGATCTGGAGAGTTGTCATGGGTCAGCAAGAAGCAACCCACAATTGCTCTTTCTTCTACTGAGGCCGAGTACAAATTTGCATGCTTTGCTTCTTACGAGGCAGTGTGGTTGAGGAGGATTTTGGGGGACATGGGTGCAGTGTAGAACAAGCCTATGCAGTTATCATGTGACAATCAGAGTTGCATGGTGATTGCAAAGAACCCAGTGTTCCATGCTCACACAAAACACATTGAGATTCAATATCACTTTGTACGCGAGCTCATCATGGATGGAGAGGTCGACTTGGTGTACTGTCCGACTACAAAGAATGCTGTAGACATCTTCACGAAGGCTCTTGGAAGAGACTTGCTGGAGAGACATCTTCATCGACTTGGCATTGGGCCGAAAAAGTAAGTTCACTTGCGGGTGGACATTGAGGGGGGGTGTTAGATATCAATGCTCCACTCTCATGTAACTATGCCGGAACCAGCTAACTCTACTTGTAAGGTCCCCATATGAGGAGAAGGCATTTGAGTAGCTCGGTTATCCGGTATGTCCTAGTTTGGACACCAGATGGGGGCCATGTGTGGCCTGATGCCTGGATGGCTTCAGATAGAGTTGGCACACCGCCAACTAGGCTACATGCAAGTGCGACAAGGCATCCCTTGACTGACTGCACTGAGGGTAGACGGAGCATTTCTCGGGGCAGTCCACTCTCTGGTTGTGGGGCCCGTTTGGAGCCTCAGATGATCCCGGATGGGCCGAACGGTGACCATAGGTCAGTTGCTCTGTTTTGCACATTGGTTCTATCGTATGGTCGGTGGCCTATTTCGGGACTGACCACAAGTCGACCGTTTTGGGTGGACTGGGTCGGCCACCCAATTGAGCCTAACCGACTATGACTGGTGGCTATATAAGAGCAAGCCCGTGAAGCCATTTCATCACTGGCTATAGCAACCATGATTCCTTAGCATCCAGCATCCGTCTTCTACTGTTTCTAGCATGCCATCGAAGCTTCTTTCACAGGAGCGCATGGTTGGGAGGCAGCGCCATCTATTATATCAGTTCTACAGTAATCAAATTTTTGATTCTCTATACTATCTTGTTTTCTCTCTTGTGTATGAGATCCTGTTATCTGTTGAGCACAGACGTTGATTTATGCACCTATTCCCATGACCCATTTATTAGAGTTGGCCTTCAATAATTGGTACCAAGCATAATTCATAATGAGAGTGCACTTTTGGTGAGCATTTAGGCCTTCTATTACTTTTTTAAATAGAGATACGGGTTTCCACATGCTCATATAATTGTGGCATAGCCTCAACTTGGAAAAATTCTACATTTATTAAGTCATCCAAGATGCCCTCCTCAATGTTGGTTTCTCCGAAATCATCTCTAAATATATGGTCAATCACAAAAATGCAGGCAAAATGTTGCTTTCTTGGGTGGATCACAACTTCAAAATCAAATTCTTGAAATAAACATCATAGTTTTGTTTAGAGTCCTATTTAAAGTATATTTTAGGGCTTGCTCTGGTCAATTATCATAATAAACTTGCTGGACAATAAATAATACTTAAACATTTGAAGAGCATTATGGTCAAACCTTCCCTTCTAGTGGTGGCATTTAGTCTTGATAGAGGTGACTTGTCAACTGGCAAAGTTATCTAGTGTTCTATCATCTCCTACTGTAGTTTACATTGCCTCAAGTACACTATTACTTTTGGTTGAGTGAGCATCACCCCATTCTGTTTACTATATGTGTGTATGTGCACATGGAATAAATTCTTCCATTTGGATTTACCAAGATGAATTTGCATCTAAAAGCCACTCCCAATTGCAAGACCTAACATTCACATGGATGCATCTAGATCAGATGAACAAGCTTATAAATCCTATGGCTACAGGAAAAGCCAAGACTCAATTGTTGTCCCTCAATTTCCTGGCTTAGTTGTGTTATGAATTTTGATCTTGTGTTTAACCCCTTTACTATTAAATCCACTCCTAAAAGTTCAAAGTGGGAAGACAATCTAGAGTAGGAAGACAACCCACGGGCCCAAATCCCTTGCATCCTCTAAGTCCCAAGGCTATGCAATAGAACCAAACCCTATCTCAACCCAAAATCTCAAGTTTGGTCAAGATCAAGGTACCTTATATCACTCTATTCCTATAAGGAGAAAACTGTGAGGAGTAGCAGCAGTGTATCCCCTCTAACAATTTTATCTAGAAGAAAATAAACCCATATCTTCCTAGTATAATCATTGACTAGCAAAATAAAGTAAGAAGACCCTCCCATGCAGTAGTAGACATTTCACCATAGAGGCAACATTTACTAGCTCTACAAGAGGCTTTGTACAATTTTTGCTCTCTTGTGGAAATGCCTTGCCTTATTCCTTGTTCATCGTGACAAGCTTCAAATGGCTCTTGTGATTCTAAAAATGCAAGCCAATCAATTACTATACTCTTTTTGTGCATCTTCTATAGCATTGCAAATCCAATGTGACCACACTCTTTTTGCTAATGCCTTCTCATGCTCTTATTTTTTTCTACCACAAGGGTACTCAGTTTGAATAAATAGGAATAGATTCTTGTGCCTTACTCCTTTGCCAACTACCTTGCTAGTAGTATCCAAAGTTTCTATTCAATTGTCTTAAACCCCATGATCTATCATTGTAAAACAACTAATCAAAGGTTCCTCTTGATTTGAGGTGCATAGAGCACGTCTAATAGCTTCTTCTCTTCACTTGTAGAGATTCCATAAAAGAGATCGTTTGAGATCCTTTAGCTAGACATTTAGTATTATTCCCAAGGAAAATACTGATGTGTTCTTTCGAAGAACTATACTAGCCCCTTTTTTCGTCTTGTGTTGAGATGCTCCTGTGGGGGTTAAAGGTCACTGTGCCTTTACCCCGGTTATGTATAATACTCAAACACATATATAAATGAATGAAAAAGAAGATTAGGGTGGTTCTGCACCCACCAAAACTTGTGTGGCTCCCTATCTCTCTCTCTCTCTCTCTCTCCCTCTTCCGTTCTTGCTTCCGTTGAGAGCACTCTCAACTGGTATCAAAGCCCTGGTGATCTACCTGAGCGTGCGTGAATGCTTAGAAGCTCAGCAGCTCTGTGGGAGGAAGGAGAAGCTCTGTGGGAAGCTTTGTGGGTGACTTTACTTGCATCCGAGTGTGTAAAGACCTTGGAAGAACCTTTGGAAAAGTCACTTTGGTTTTGCGAAGTGGTTTTGAGAGCCTGTTAAGTGTTTTCAAAGAAAAAGTCGTTTTTTGAGCTTTTCCCTGTTCCGTTCAATGACAGAGACTCCGTATTGACTTGTAGAGGCAATTATTGCTTGCTTTTGGTGTCCACTTCACTTAAGGAGCTTGGAAACACTTTCATTCTTGAATCTCGGATCATTTCATTGGATTTCTGACTCACTGTGTCAGTTTCTGTGTTTTTCTGCCCGGGTGTTAGAACTCAAGTTTGGAGTAACCATTTGCAGATCTGTCAGTTCTGGTGGACTCAGGAGGTCCTAAAACTTCTATGTTGCTCATCAATCACACTCCGGTGGAGTTTACAAACAGCTCTGTTTCCAAAAAAGTTTTTCAGTCCGTGTGTTGGACCCAGTGATTGAGACCACGGTTTCCAAAACTGTCTGTCCCATTGCATTCCGGACACCCAAAAACCCCTACTTGTCAGTTCTTATGCGATTCGGTGGAGGATTTTTAGAGTCATAGATCTCTGTGTATTCGATTTCGTCTCTCTGTTATGCATTTTTCATTCTAAGGTTTTGAAACCTTAGATTTATGCCACATGGTAGTGGATAAGTGTTGACTCCCATTTCTCACTCATCGGTTGGGATTTTGGAGTTCCGACAGAAGAGAGATATTTGCAGATTTTCTTGTTGAGTCCGATTATGCAATGGCACCCATGTTTTGAGGCATCTCAGGTTCTGTTTTCAGTAGCGGTCATTACCGTGGGACTATGATTTCTTGAGCATACCTTATGTAGATCACTTTGGTTACAGTTTGAGCAGTGTAGTTTGAGCAGTGTGCGCTCATTCGTGGTGTGCATTGGGTTGCAGTGGATGATTTATAGGCCATTTGGATGCATTGCGGTCCTTATTGGATGCACTGATAGGCCCAAATTGCCTTGTGGGATGCTATTTTTTACGGACGCTTTGCACATGGATGCTATTTTATGTTGAGGGACAGCTTTGACACATTGCAGGTGATGCACTGATAGTGCTATGCTCTCTTGGATGAGATATTATTAATACTTATGCCAGTGGACGGTGTTTATGCTTGAGTCATTTGGCACTTATTGGCATTTTGGATTACCATTGTAGTTGGCATTTTCTTTTGGGCCAGATTTGCTCATATGGATGCATAGTATATGCACATGAATCAGATGCTTTGAGACGTGAGTTTTGGTGATATTTCACTCTATTGTGGCTTACACATTTGGGTGCACCTGGTATTTGGTGTGATTCTCTCTTGTAGGCACTAGCATTTGGGATTTTGCTTTATTTGCATTATGGCATCCTCTTCCATGTCTGAAAAGGAGTTTTTCAACATTAAAAAGTTTGATGGGAGAAACTTTTCTTTGTGGAAAGAACAGATAAGGGATGTGCTTATTCAAAAGAAGCAGATTAAACCCTTGGCAGGGATTGAAGCTAAGCCTTCAAATATGTCTGAGGATGATTGGAATGAGTTGGATGCATTAGCAAAGTCTACTATTAGACCTCATCTTGCAGAGTCAGTTTATTTCACAATAGTAAATGAGTAGACTACGGAAGATTTGTGGAAGAAACTGTGTGCCACTTATGAGAAGGAAACTGCCTCTAATAAAGTTTACCTCATGAAGAGGTTGTTTGAGCTGCAGATGAAGGAAGGGGTCTCCATTGCTTCTCACTTGAATGAATTCAATATTATTTTCAGCTAGCTTCAGGCTTAGAAGATGAGTTTTGATGCAGAGACTAAGGCAATATTTCTCTTATGTTCATTGCCATCCTCATGGGATACCTTCCATACAGCTGTCAGTAACTCTACACCTGGTGGAGTACTGAAATTTGATGATGTTGTGGGTAGCTTGTTGGCCGAGGAGATTAGACGGAAGTCTATGGATGGCAATAAGCAAAATGCAGCCTTAAATGTGCAAAGGGGCAAATCACAGTTCAGGGGGAAATCCCAAGAAAGAGGAAAGTCTCGTAGCAAATCTAGGGCACAGAACATTGAGTGTTACCACTGTGGCAAGAAGGGCCATATGAAAAAGGATTGCTACAAGCTGAAAAGAGAGCAAAAGGATAAGAAAAAGAATGCAAATTGGGGTGCAAATCAAAAGGAAGAGAGTCCAAGGGAGGACAAAGGAAAAGTGAAGATCGAGGAGATCAATGCAATCACACATGATAGCGACAATGACGTTCTCTTCATGTCTAGTTTATCTGCAGAGTTGCTTACCACTTCAGATGATGCATATTCCCAAGATTGGATTTTGGATTCTGGGGCTTCATTCCATGTTACTCCCCATAGGGAATGGTTCTCCACTTATGACAATGGAAAGACATGTTGTGTGCATCTTGGAAATGACTATGCATGTGACATAGTCGGAGCAGGTGACATAAAGTTTTCTTTTGCGAATGGGTCTGCATTTATTTTGAAACACGTGAGACATGTGCCTAAGTTGACCAAGAGTCTTATTTCAGTGGGTCAGCTAGATGATGCTAGTTTTCACACCACTTTTGGCATTCAGAGTTGGAAAATTCAGAAGGGCTCTATGCTTTTGGCCAAGGGTGCCAAGTGTGGGACTTTGTATCCCTTACATGTATCAGGGGTATTTGATAATGTTGTTGCAATAACTGAGCAGCCAAGCACTTCTTTGTGGCATTGCAGGTTGGGGCACATGAGCCAGAATGGAATGAAACTCTTATGCCATTTGGGTTATGTATTGCATTTGAGTTTCTCTGATTTTGAATTTTGTGAGCACTGTCTCTATGGAAAGCAAACTAAATCAGCCCATAAAAGAAGGGGAAAGAAAGAGTTTGAAAAGCTTGATTTGGTGCATTCAGACGTATGTGGTCACATGCCTACACGGTCATTAGGCAGGGCTGAATACTATGTGACATTCATTGGTGATGCAACTAGGAAAGTGTGGGCTTATGCTATAGCTCGGAAGAGTGATGTGTTCCAGGTATTTCTGAAATGGCTGGCCTTGGTTGAGAGTCAGTCAGGTAGAACACTTAAATGCCTATGGACTGACAATGGTGGAGAGTATCTCTCTCATAACTTTTAGCATTTCTGTGATACACATGGGATTAAGAGGGAGCTCACATCCCCTTGTACTCCAGAGCAAAATCCAGTTGCAAAAAAGATGAACCGTACCATTCAAGAAAGGTTGCAATGCATGCTTTCCAATGCAAGTCTTTCTGGTGGTTTTTGGGCTGAAGCAATGAAGACTGCAGTACAGGTGATCAATAGATCACCTAGTAAGAGTTTGGATGGTGGTATTCCTAAAGAGGCATGGAGTGGCAAGAAGCCCTCTTACTCTCATTTGCATATATTTGGGTGTGAGGCATATGCACATGTGCCAAAAGAGCTTCGAACGAAGCTAGATCCTAAGTCTAGGAAATGCATCTTTCTGGGTTATGGTGAAAGTGGAGAAATGGGCTATCGTCTCTGGGATCCAGAAGCAAAGAAGATCATACGCCAGAAGCAAAGAAGATCATACACAGCCATGATGTAGTCGTCAATGAGAAGAAGATGCATAAGGCACCCATGAGGGATGTGGAAATGAGGAGAATCACTTTTCAGGATGTGAATCCATCTGCATATGTTGATAGACAGCAAGATGTCCATGCACCAAATGTGTAAGAAATGGTACCACCAAGTACTCCCATAGGTATACAATCAAGGGTAGATGATGGATCATCTATTGGTGGAAATGATGAGCCAAATGTGGCTAATATGCAGGTAGGACAGCAAGCTGAAATGCCCTTGAGAAGATCATCTAGAGTGTCTAGACTGCCTGATAGGTTTGTTCCAGGGGTAAACTATGTGATGCTTACTGATTGCGGGGAGCCTTCTTGCTACAGAGAGGCTATGATGCACGAGGATCAACACAAGTGGGAGTATGCTATGCAATCAGAGAAAAATTCACTTATGAAGAATAAGACTTGGGACTTGGTTTCTTTGCCACATGGAAAGAAAGCATTGCCATGTAAATGGGTCTACAAAATGAAGGTCACAGGTGATGATGTGCCTAGGTACAAGGCCCGTTTGGTCGCTAAAGGGTTCAGGCAAGAGAAGGGTGTGGACTTTGATGAGATATTCTCTCCGGTTATGAATATGACCACACTTAGATGCATGCTTGGACTAGTGGCATCAGAGGATATGGAGCTTATGCAGATGGATGTCAAGACAGCTTTCTTGCATGGGGATTTGCATGAGGAAATTTACATGGTGCAGCCGGAAGGCTTTGAAGAAAAGGGCAAAGAGCATTTAGTTTGCAAGCTGAAGAAGAGTCTCTATGGTCTTAAGCAAGTGCCTAGAGAATAGTATCAAAAGTTTGATGCTTTCATTCGGTCCCAGAGTTTTAGAAGGAGTGAAATTGATCACTGCCTCTACACTAAAAGGGCTAAGGATAATAGCCTGATAATCTTGGCACTATATGTGGATGATATGCTATTGGCTAGCAAGAATACTTATGAGCTAGATGCATTAAAGGCCAAGTTGCATGAGGCCTTTGATATGAAGGATTTGGGACTTGCAGGTCATATTCTTGGTATGCGCATCACGCGTGATCAGAGTAGGAAACTCCTTTGGCTTTCACAAAAAGAGTATGTTACAAAAGTATTGCAGCATTTCAATATGGAGGGGGGGAAGGCAGTGAGTACTCCATTGCCTCCATATGTGAAACTGAGTCATACAGATAGTCCCAAATCAGATGAGGAAAGGGCCATGATGACCAAGGTTCCTTATGCATCAGCAGTTGGGAGTCTTATGTATGCTATGATAGCTACTAGAACAAACATTGCATTTGCAGTGGGAGTTGTTAGCCGGTATATGGCTAATCCAGGAAAGAGGCATTGGGAGGCAGTTAAGTGCATCATGAGGTACATGAAGGGTACCAAGGAGATGTGCATCTCCTTTGGTAGAGGAGACATGCGTGTACTTGGGTACACAGATTTAGACTATGCAGGGCATGTGGATAGTAGGAGATCCATTTTTGGTTATGTGTTCACCTTTGCAGGTGGTGCAATGTCGTGGATGTCTCGTGCACAGAAGTGCATTGTTTTGTCTACCACAGAGGCTGAGTATGTTGTTGCAGCCACAGAGGGTTGCAAGGAGGCTATATGGCTTGATCAGCTAGTGGGAGATTTGGGGATTCATACAGGTGTACCGACATTGCATAGTGATTCCATGAGTGCTATTCAGCTAGCACGGAATCCGGTCTTTCATGCAAAGACCAAACACATTGAGGTCAGGTACCATTTCATCATGGAGGTACTTGAGGACAAGTGCATAGAGCTTGTCAAGGTTCATATAGATGATAACCCTGCAGATATGCTGATGAAGAGTCTACCTAGTCAGCGGTTTGAGTATTGTCATGTATTGATGGGCATTGGATAGTATGCTCACTGGTTGTTCTCCCTTAAAGGCACATTGTCCTTTAAGTGGGAGGTTGTGGGGGTTAAAGATCACTGTGCCTTTACCCTAGTTATGTATAATACTCAAACACATATATAAATGAATGAAAAAGAAGATTAGGGTGGTCCTGCACCCACCAAATGGCTCTCTGTCTCTGTCTCTCTCTCTCCCTCTTCCGTTCTTGCTTCCGTTGAGAGCACTCTTAGCTCCACCATCCAAAATCCATAAATCATCAACAAGTAGATCCTGAGAAGATGTCATACCTATTCAATGGTCAATTACGTTTTTTATTTCCCCTCCATGAAGACTTCAAGATGTCGTTCTTCTCATCAAATTCCTTCTTTTTGCAGCTTTTGACAATGTGACCCTTCATTACCTTGCATGCAGACTCTAGGATGACATTTTTCTCATCAAATTGGTTCTTTTTGTAGCTTTTAATAGCATGAACCTTCTTGTCACAGTAATAGTACCTCCTTTTGAACTTCTTCTTCTTTGGTTTCTGCTTCTTTTCATCAGAAGACATTGTGCCTTTGTTGTTAGCATTGTCCAAAATTTAGCATCAATGCCATTTTAACCTTCAGCTGCATCTTCTCCTCAAGAAACATAGCACTAAATTCTTCAAATGATAAAGGTATTACTCTAGTATAAGTGTTGTGCTATAATCAACCCATCATAATTCTACAAAAGAATTTAGATGCACCTTCAAGCTAGCTCCTCATGGGTCTTTGTAATCCCAACATCCACCATTCAATCCCATTGATTTTTTATCCTCATGATGAATGCTTCAACAATAAACTTGTTATTTAGCACCTAGTTAATTCTTTACATTCTAAATCATAGTCTAATTCTCAAACTTGTACCAATTTCTTAATGTGATTCAAAGCTTTGATGCCTTAGTTGTGTGTTGGATTAGAGTAAGAAAAAAATCACGTTGCTAGTGATGATGGCATAAAGTCCATCAATGTTGCACCTCTTCCATGCCTAAAGGATTGTAGCATCTAGTGGAAGTGAGTTTACTAGATTGTTGGGATTGGGGGTTTTCATTTGATGGGGATCTATCATTGGTCCCATGATTTCATCTCACTTATAGCTATAATAAGGCAACATTTCCATTCTTTAATTCAAATTTACTCCTTAGGTTGCTATGGCTTGGAGACAAGATTGTCCAACCAAGGTGCATGCTTTGTAAAGTCTATTGTCATGGTCTTAAATTATGTCACTGGCTATGTCTAGGAATGGTTGGATCATTAGATGGTTCATTAAACCAACCTTAACAAACTGATCCATATTAGAAGGCTTATTTATCTAGCTAAAGGTCGTTCAATGGAACACCTGTAAATGAAAGCCTTGCCACATGACCATAATGATGATCTAGTTTAAGCCAGCATTATAGTAGGTAATTCATGACATACTAAAGTGGTATCTATGAGCATTCCCTCATACTAGACACTGCAGACTTCCCCGCCCCTTTATATAAGGATGTGGAGCAATGTATAAGCTTCATTTCATCGAAAGAAAGTAGGGGATCTAATGATAGAATTCTAAAGTAGGTGCCTCCAAGTAGGATAGGTTTATGGAGCCTCCTACAATTAAGGGGCTATCTCCTAAAAAGGGGAAATTTGGCAGTTGAAACCAATTCAAGCAACGATCCTGGTTGTCACTCTCTCAAGGTGTGGAGTACCTACATGATGTTTGTTTAATCTAAATCATTATGGTTTCCATGTGTAAGGGCCTCCATAATAAGGTGGTCAATTCAAGAACCTTTAGTTAGATAACCAAGCCTTCTAACTTGGATTAGTTTATTATGGTGGATCCAATGATCCCACTAATGATTCAAGCATTCCTAGATATAGCTAATGACTTATTCAAAGACCCTATGACAATATATAAGCTCAAATACATAGTAACCTAAAGGGTAAAGTTGAATACAAGAATGGTAATCTTGCCTTATTGCAACTATAAATGACATAACATCATGATCCCAATGATGAATCCACATCATTACCTCCCTTTTAAAGTTTGAGGATTCCCACATCATCAATCAAGTGTGGAAAATTGGAGGTGAGAGCATCAAGCTCCATCGAAGTAAAGCCTTGGATGGAATATGGCCCTTTCTACCGACGAGTATATTCTTGTTGTCCCCTCCTTTGCTACCATGGTCTTCATGTCCAACAAGGTATCTTCTACAAGGTCCTAATACTAAACTAGACTTATATTTGAGGGAAGAGAAGGACAAATGGGTGCTAAATAATCAAAGAGAAGTGGGAGACAGTAGGGCTTCATAGATTTACATTGAGGGCTAGATGGAGAAAGAGGCCAAGGGGTAAATCAGGAAGGTAAAGCATTTGCATGGACCTAGCAAGAAGAGAAGTGGGGGATAATAGAACTTCACAGATTTGCTTTGAGGGATAGATGGAGAAAGAGGCGAGGGGGCAAATCAGTATTGAAAGGTCACTACCTAAGTGGTTGGGACCTTATCATATGGATTATTCTTCAATATTTCCTTGGCCAAATGCAATTACACCATGTCTTCTTCTTCGAAATTGATAGGCTGCCTATGCTTTAATAGCTTTGTGCTTGTACTTTGTCTAAGTCTGCTCCAAAGCATGATGCACAAGTGATGGAGATGCTTGGAGGAAAATTTTCTTATGGAAACGTCCTTGATTGCCTATTTATTTTGATATGTAGGTTTGTGGAATTGCTATAGATAAGTAGTCCACTTGCGATACCTCAAGTTGCCAATGAAACTCTAGGTGTTCAGGTATTGTATAGGATAATGGTCAATGTGGACAATGACCTCTGTGCCAAGTAGATAGTGTCTCCAATTCTTGAGTGCTTGGAGCAATACATAATCTCTTTATCATGGGTAGGATATTTCAAAGTGGCATCACCTGAGATAAATAAGCCACTAGATGTCCTATCCATGAAATAAAAACCCCAAAGGCATAAGTAATTTCATCACGTTCAACCTCAAAAACTTTGATGCAATCAAGGAACCTAAGACCTAGAGGAGAAGCCAAGTTGCTTTGGAGAATCGTCATCACCTAAAGGCTTCAAGTAAAGGGTGTGTTTGCCTTGGTGAGTTGGAATAGAGAATAAAGTATCTTTGCAAAACCATGATGTGCTTTCTATGGCAGTTGGTCAAGCCAAGAGAGCTTAATGGACACACCTTCTTAAGAGATGACAAAACCAAGATGACAAGTGGGAAAGAATGGATTTTACAATTGTTAATGGCAACAACTTCTTAGGAGATGACAAAACCAAGATATGTCAAATGGGAAAGCATAAACTCACACTTTTTTGGATTTAGATGAAGAGAATGTTGAGCAAGGAGAGAGAATCCGAGAGGATGATCTAGGTGGACTTCAGATATCTTTAAATAAAAGATGATGTTATCCATGTAGATGAAGTCAAAATTTTCCAAGAAAGGCCTAATGAAGTTATTCATGGCCCTCATGAAGGTTTTTAGACCATTGTTGACCCCAAAAGGGAGAACCACCCATTCACAAAGTCCTTGCCTTGTTTTTAAAAATGTCTTCCATGTGTCAACATTCTTGATCTTGACTTGATAATATTTACTTTCCAGGTCAAGCTTGGTGAAGATGTTAGATCCTTGCAGTTGATCCAAGAGACCAAGGAAGAGGATATAAGAACCACTAGATTTAGGAACTAAGATGACAAAGGATGCACAAAGAGAGGCAAATGGCTTGCTGTAGCCAAGGTCTAATAGCTCTTGAAGCAACCTTTTACTCTCCTCATTTTCCGATTGGTTTTTCTTACATAGAGTCCTATTGGGGAGAGAGGACCCTGGAATTAAGCCTATGACATGTTCTGCAAATATTCAGGTGGGAGACCTTGTGGAGGTTTCCAAAGAGATGGAAACTACTACAACTGGGCTGAACAATAACTAGAATAGAGGCTATAGTAGAAAGCTATCGGAGAGGGTCAAAAAACTACAAAGGGGCTAGAATAAATGTTAGGGAAAGTGCAAAGGTGGTCCCACAATAATGCTAGATAAGACAATGTAATAGATGCAAATGCTAAATCTAGGCAAAGGTACAATAGCAAAATTGAGCTTTCTTGAGTAGGATGCAACCCTATTTCACAAAGATAAACTAATTTTGAAGGTGGTTTCTGGGTTGAAGGGAAATCTCCCTCCGTATTTAACAAATTTGTAGATGTTCCCCTTGGCCATGTACATTGTTGCCCTATCATATTGATAACGCTTGCCCAAAATAATGTCCCCATTATCCATGTGCACAACATCACAAAGGACTTGATTCTGGAATGCAATAGAAAACTTGACAAGACACTATTGAGTAGCCTCCAAATACTAACCTTTGTTCATCCATGACTGTGTGTGTGTGGAAGAGGATGATCTTGACTAGGCTGAAGAAGCTTCTTCACAAACTTGCCATTGAGCAAATCTTACTACCACCATTGCCAAGCAAAAATTACTTCACTTGTTTGGCCTTTAGTGATGGAGCGATTCCCTTTGATGATGGTGAGCTTGATATAAAGTTTTACAAGATTAGCATTCACCTCTGCCTGCTCCTCCACTTGAACTTGCGAGTTGGCTATAATGGCAACAGCCCTTGCTTTACTTTTGCATCCTTTCTCACTATGACCATGTCTATAATAGTAACTACACTGCTTATTGAACTTTTTTTTGGCGTACTCCTCTAGGAAAAGCCAATTCTTAGATCCCTTATGTTGTTTCTACTAATGTTGTTGCTTAGACTTGTTAGGGGTTTTTTGGTGAAGAGGATTTGTTGAAACCTCCTAGATTGTGGACTGCTGTCTCTCAACTTTCTCATCAATTAGAAACTATGATTCATGGTCTAGGGGATGACGAGATCCACCTCTTGTTGGATGTGTGGAGTTATGCATTTAATGTTATGTCCTCCCTCTCATCTACCTTTGTCTTCAACATGAGTTGATGGAAACTCCCTATGTATTGCCAGATTGACTAGTGTGGTTTTTGCCTAAAGGATTGCCATGTATCTAGCCAAGTGGGATGAATTGCTTCTCTATGGCTTGGACTAATTCATCCCATGTAGTGATGGGAGTGTAGAGCCCTCTATTGGCCTTACTTCAAATTTAGTTCCACCAATGCAAAGTTTCACTAATGTTGGCTAGATAAAGCTCCTCTTTTTTAAGTGAAGGTTTGGGTGGGGGTAATGGTGGCTAGATAAAATTTATCTTTTTTAAGTGAAGGTGGCTAGTAATGGTTTTAAGTGAAGGGTCAAGTTGGAAGTAATGGTGGCTCGATAAAGCTTCTCTTTTTTAAGTGAAGAGTTGGGTTGGAAGTAGAGAGTATTCTACCTTGAAGCATTTAGCTATGTGGCCTCCTTGAGAAGATTGGACTCCTCTAGGAGAATTGCATGAGATGTTAGGATGTGGAGCCTAAAGGTGGGATTTTATGGGATTTTCTATTGGGATTCGAGCTACCCATCCCTTGTAAATCTTGAGTAGCTTGAGCTATGATTTAGTTAAGTTGTTGAGATATTTGTTGGTCAAATCCACTCATCTTTGAAGCCCTCTCTCCCTCAAACCTATATATTTTCCTTTGGATGGTGGTTGTACACCCATCTTGTAGTTTTTGGAGCATTGCATGCCCCATTCTCAAGTCATTTAACTCTTGATGAATTGCAACTTCAACCTTCTTTGGATGCATTATGGAGAAAGAGATAGAAGGAATGAACTATGCAAGCAATGTAGAACCCCTTATTGTAAAACTAAGCTCTAATACTAGTGATGTGTACCTCGACTATAATACTCACTCAAAGATGCTCTCAAGAACCCAAACTAGATTATGGAATGCAGGAGTAGACAAAAGAGGCAACACTATTACTCATGAAAGGGAATGGAGGGAAGAAACCCTCAATACAAGCTAGACGTCCACTCTGGGCAACCAACTAGCTGAATGGAAAAGAGTGTATAAAACAAAATGATTCATTACTATAGTAGAATCTTGACCTAAATTTTTAACCCTATTGTTGGAGTGAAGATAACTAATATAGGATCTCCAATGTGGGTAGGGACCTCCTCCATAGGTTGCCACTATCTGTCTCACCACCCCTAAAATCTAGTAGTTTTGGTCAAGTGAATAGATGGATCCACCCTGCATCTACATGATTTGGAGTGATATATAAGCTTCATTTCGTCTAAAGGAAGTAGGTAGACTTGATGGTATGATTCCAAGGTATTTGGAGGTAGGTGTGTGGAGCCTCACTGTCTCCTAAAGGGGAAAGTCTACAGTGTTAATTACTTCAGCTCAGTTGAGGGAATGCTCCTGGATGCCATTTCATTAAGTCATGGAGTACCTACCATAAGGTTGGTTTGACTTGAATCATCATGGCCGCTATGTGGTAAAGCCTCCATTACAAGGTGATCCATTGGAGAACTGCAGTTAGATAAAAGAGCCTTCTAACATGGATTAGTTTCTTATGGTTGGTCCAATGACCCGACTAATGATCCGACTATTCTTAGAGATATCTAGTGACTTGATCTAAGATGCTATGACAGTAGACCTTACAAAGCATCCAGCTTGGTTACATAGTTTTAGCTCCAAGCCATAACAACTTAAGGGTAAAACTAAATAAAAGAATGGCAATGTCGCCTTATTACAACTATAAATGACATGAATCATGGGCCCAATGATGGATGAGCACTTCAAAATCCTACCATCAGATTTGCTTACTTCCTTCATATGAAATGAAGCAGTTATATATCGCTCTACATCCTCACTTGAGGGATCTCACAGATGCAGGATGGATCTTCAATTATTCACCTAACCCTAATCGCTAGATTTCAGGGATTGGTGAGATAGATGATGGCAACCTATGGAGGAGGTATGCACCTTGGAGAGCCTATTTTAATGATCTTCAACTATTCATCTAACCCTAATTACTAGATTTCATGGGTTGATGAGACAGATGGTGGCAACTTGTGGAGGAGGTACCTACCTACCTTAGAGAGCCTATATCAATGATTACATATTTTAGCAAGAGGGTTTATAAAGGAAGTCAAGATCCTACTATAGTAGATGAGTCATTTTGGTATATACACTCTTATCCATTCAGTTAGTTTACTGCCCATAGTGGACCTTCTATTGAGGATTTCTTCCCTCCATTCCCTTTCTCGAGTAATAGTGTTGCATCTCTAGTTTCTTCATGTATCCAATCAATTGGTTTGGGTCCTTGAGCATCTTTGAGTGAGTATTATAGTGGGGATGCACATCACCATTGGTTATGCATTTTCCTAGAACAATTTTAAGAAGCTCATAAGAATCTAGAATGGCATTGATTTTGAATTTCTAGAGAGTATAGTTTATACAATCAAGATTGCCTCAATAAGAGGACCAGTGGATGAATGCATGAGACTAGTGGAGTGTCAAGCAACAACTAAGATAGAGCCATGCCTCTTAGTATTTTATGTAAAGAAAGCTGCACTACTTTTCTTAAGAGCACGTAGCCCTGATACCATATAAGAATATAGAACAATAGAGAGAGATAGCAAGGGAAATTGTAATAGATAATGCAATAGATACATAATGCAGAGAATACAAAAATTAGGATGATCCCAAATAGATAGATAGGTACAAATGATGGCCATGTCCAACATGCACTCTAGTGTAGAGCTTAGATGACAATCTATATAGACTCTAGATGAAGGATGTATTAAGGGCATAAGGAATTGGATGTTGATAGGCGTTAAAATACATTGGGAGCTACATTTGGCTAGCCTATATGTAGTAGCTGAGGCAGTGATAAAAATTAGTCAATCCCACAGGCGGTTACATTGCAACTGCCCACATTTTTTACCATGACCACACAGCTCACCGACCTCTACACAAGTCATACAATTGGGCCAACATCATAACCTCTATATGACTTAGCAATGAGGTAAGGCTTCATAAGCCATCTCCTAACCATTGATGGTCACAACAATGACCTAAACCATAGACAATGGTGCAATATGTGGACATATTTTAAAGACATGCAATGCCACGTTACCTATGTAGCCTCTCCCCACCACCATGATTTGAACATCCTCTTTGCCTGAAGTGCAGACTCTACCGGTTCTTCCTTTTAGCAAATTCATTTGTCTAAGAGTGACACATTTGGGTTTCTTTGTTCTCTAATAAAATTCACTCTACAAATTATTTTAATGACAAAAAACCAACAATACTTCGTTGTGATAATCGGTTATAGGAGAAGTGAATAGGAATCCTCTCATGAAACACTATCTAACAATGATTGAGTGGGCACATCCAAGACCAATGTCTATTTTAAAAAAAGATTAAGTGGACACATCCGAGACCAATAATCAACGTTCTCTTGTTGGATGTGGACATTGATATTATAGTAAGACACTTTGTTCAAAGAAACGAACAGTGCCCATGAGTAAAACTACCTATCTCAACTTGAGCACATCAACTACGTTCCCACATCTCAATTCCCTAGGCCCAGTCTAATAAAGAGGTAGGGACGATCATGTTGCACATGTTGCACATTCTTGTAGTAGAGAGACCCTTGGTTGAAACAAGCAACACATTGACAAATAGTGAAACGCTGACACATTGTGCGGTATTCTCATCTTGTTCTTGTTTGGGTTCCTGTTCTTCAACAAGTCGCTGGTAGAGAGATCCTTGATTAAACCAAGCAACACATCGACAAATAGAAGTGTTGGCCATTGGGAATGTGCTATTCTTATCTTGTTCTGAAACAAGTATTTGAAGGATTCCTCATAAGGCACTCTAAGTAAGGGTTCCCTTTCAAGGATCACTCAAATTCAAGGTCAACCTTCGACCCCTATCACCTCCAACATATGTATTAATCATTATGGGAATGTTGTCCCATACCACGATGCAAGTAAGGGTTCCCTTTCGATGATCACTGAAATTCCTTGGACCCCGATACCTCTTGTTGGACGTATTAATCATCATGGCCATTGTGTCATGTTGGCAGATTCAAAAAATCATTGACATTGATATATGTGATGATGACAAACATGTGAACTTTCACCCTAGGGTCCAATTGGTTGCTTAGGACCGTTTGGGGTGATGACTTGTCAAACCACTAACGGCGGCTAGTCATCTCCACCACACAACCCTTGTGGTCATGCTGTCACATGAATGTAGATCGACATGTCTCCACACACAATCTCCATGCGTGAAAGTACGAGGGACAAGGACCAAGTCTAAGAGCACCCTGAACATGAGGGGGTGCATCATTGCGATAGCGGGGTATGGGGGTAGCCTCTTATTCATGTTAGGCTCTTTACACACCACCTGGTTGCCTGCTCGCCCGCGCGCCAAAAAGACAGGAGCATTTTGCCACATGGCAAGACACTATTAATTTGTGCCGCCTGCCCAACCTTGGGCAACCAAGAACCCTTGCCCAAGGGCTTGGGCGGGGGGTTTCTTCTTCAAAAGAAGTTAATGCAAAGTTTAGTTGGTCCTCAAGCTTGTACCACTGGGGGGCAAGGGGGGTGTTCGGGCTATGCACCACATGAGCAAAGTTCTCACTGCGAAACCATGGCGGTGTGTATCAGGTGGCATCTAAGCGGCGACGGGGTAGTAGGGTATACACTCTGGGTTGGCCAAGGGCAAGGGCATGATGATGGAGGCGTGGGTGTGGATTCTTAGTGGCAATGGTGACAAATGTGCAGACATAAAGAATGAGGATCTCGATGCAGGAGGTTGGGAGTTGAGAGTAGTGAAAGGGGTCTACTACTTGTGAAGCGTTGCAAAGAATGCGATGCATTTTCAGCCTTGGAAGGAAGAGCCTTGTGTCGCACCACACTCCTTAAGATTCTGCGGAGTTCGTGATGCGACCCTCTCGAATTCTGTGGAGGGCCGTGACTCGCAGGAAACTTGGTCATTTGCCATGCCTCCTGCTTCCTCCGCACATCAGGGTTGGGAGCGATTCCTTCTCCCATTTCCTCATTCCCACTCCTCTCCTCCCGCAATCCAGATTTTCCGCCCCTGCAAAAATAGATGATGCATGGCCATCGGTCGCCTCGGTTAGAGTGTCTTCTTTCGAATGCTTCAGGCAGCCCCGTCGAAACTTTCTCGGCTGTGGTGACGGGGACGAGGATACTGGTCTCTCAAGACACCATCGGGAAAGTCGCGTTATCGGGTAACATATCCTTCTCCTTCAATTGCTGAAGATGTGTTTGAAGTTTCATATGGCGCCGCTAGCAACCTTCCAGTTGAACATGAAAGAGTATTTATGGTCGCTAAAAAGTGGCCTTTGTAAGAGCTCAGCAGTCGACTTCTTGCCGTCATTGCATCCCAAATACATGGTCGTGCATGGGGGTAGCCTTGTGTGAGGTCGTAATTAATTATCTCATACACGTAGACCCTATAGCGTTTCAGGTTGGGATTGGTCCATGTGCCAGTTTTGCAAACCGTTGTCTGATGCAAGGCACACTTACACGTCAGGCGTGTCAGAGGCATGGTGTGCTTACCTACTGTAATTTTGTGAATCAAATAGACAAACTACAACCTGTCGTAGAAAAGCAGAGAGTAGAGCAAACGGAATTTTGTTAGAACTGGAAAAACCAAGTGGTGGGTGTATAAGGCTGCAAGGCTTTCTGTGGAATAAGCCCGCAAGGGCCCCTTCAAATAGGGCCAGGGGTGGCAGTCTGCACTCCCCTGAGACTAGCCGACTGGCAAGGAATCGCAACCACCTGGCCAATACAGTGACAGACCAGGTTGGCTTAGATCTGAGCAAAGTCAGCCTCAAATCTGGCCAAACTCTAAGGCCTCTTTGTGCGCCTATAAAAGCTGGGAGTACCCAATCCATTCCAGCCCTTTTGGGCATCCCAAAATCAGGGTGTGAGAAAATAGTCGCTTGCTATAGCCTACTCCTTGCAGCATTTGTCCTAGGGTTCACACAGTGCCAACTAATCACTCTCCGTATCTCGTGCGCACAGTGTGAGAGAAAAAACACCAAAACAGGCAAACCCTGATATAAAATGGTCCAGCAGCCTGTGGGGGCAAACCCTGATATAAAATGGACCAATAGACCTCCTTGCTGCCCTTCTTCCTTGGTGAAGATCTGCAGCCACAAGTTGAGGCACAACTGTATTCGTACCCCCAATGGGCCCCCTTTGTATAGGACTGGGTACCCCCTGATCTGGCTGACCAGATCCACAGACTGGCCGACCAGTCTGTGCCATTGCTGACCTTGTACAGACAGCCTGGTTGAGCCCCCCTCTTGAGAGGGTGCAATATGGGCTGCCCTTCCAGGGCCAGCTGCTGCCAGCACCCTAGCCTTATGTGAGGGCCTTTTGCTGCTGCCATGGAGCCCTTCCATGCAGCACCACTGGCTGTACCAGCTGCCCACGTGGCAGCCTTCATTTCATGATACCCATGTGGCCTCTCTGTTCTCCTGTGGCCTCTCTCTGATTTCCTTACCTAATGCATGTCCTCCCCCATGTCTGTTAGAAACATGGTGTGAGTGAGAGAGAGAGAGGTTAGGGAGTGAAGAAGTGATACTCAAATGAAGACATATTGAAGGCTTTCATTCATTCATCAAGTATGACATGACAAGTGAGGTACAAGCCTTTATATAGGCTACACACTTGCACTAAGTGCATATGGGATAAGTCCCATAGTGACACATGGCACTCTCATGACTCAACAATCACTAGTACTAGATCTCGTAGTACTACACCAACACATCACATCAACACACTCTTTGGCTATGATACCTCCAACATCCTCCTTGAGAGCAAAGAGTGTGAGACCCAACACGCAAGGAGTAGACCAATCCCCCCCTCCACCGCAATAGTGCAAAGAGCAAGTCCAACTATCCAACACCTCTCGTGTGATAGTGACTTCTCAGTCAGCTTGCGACCAGCAAGGACAAACCTTCACTTGTCACCCCCCTTACTCTGTACTGGGTGGTCAACACCATCAAACCAAAGTAAAAGGAAATCCATTCATTTTTGGGGGACAACCCAGGGCATAGTACCTCTTATTGACTCCAAATACCTTCAGTTTAGAGGGACAACTCAAGGCTGAGAACCTTTATTGATGCAACACAAACACCCATAGCAGATGAAGCTTCCTGCTTAGGTCGAGTAGATGTAGCATAAATATTCTTGAGCTTGTCCAGGGTCTCCTTGGCTGGAGGTCAAGTCGATGAAGCAATTTGTTGACCAACCTCACACCAATAAACGCCATTGCTTTGCAGCCTGCTCATTCCTAGCTGGAAGTGATGCTGATGAGTCTTCACCACGAGGACAAGGCTCCATAATATCAATCTGAGGTAGCAAAGGCAGCAAGCTGAAATGGATACAGCCAATAAAGGAGCTGGTTTAGGGCTCTGAAATGAATCAGCAGCTTGAGAAAGGTGTGAATAAACGTGTCCAGCTGAACTGAGTGAACCTGAATCAAACGGCAGCAAGTAGATGCCCCGAAACGCAGAAATGAGCCAAGGAAAGAGCACTTGTTGCCGTGAGGACTGCTCTAGGTGCTGTAGCAGGTCTGAAATCCTCAAGAAGGTAGATGGAGGGGCGCCAAACGCAACGATACAGCTCGAAATTTGTGAAGTGCTTCAGCAAACCAGCTCCAAACTATACGGAGATGCTGTATAGAGGTATAGGTGGACCAAAATGCACCAGTAGGTCACTAGTTCATGGAGGTTAGGGGGAGGAGCAGGACCATAACTTGCCATAATGGCTGGCTGACAATGGTAAGCAAGTACTTAATAAGAAAAAGCACAGTGTACGGGACCATTACCTAGGCTCTGATACCAATGAAATCACTCTATGCTTTTTAACGACTTAGACAAAGGTATTTATAGATTTATTTTGCAAACTTTTTCAAGATGCTCATGGATGCATGTTGGAATGGAGTTTGCAGAACTTGACAACTTGCTCAATTGAGAGTAACAACCAATAGATATACATGATTTGGTATATGCAGAACCCCTTTGAATTTGCACTTAGGTTGAGGGGCTAAGAGCCCCCCCCCGCCCCAATCCAGATTCTTTTTATTGCTTGAAATGGAGATACAAGACCAAGGTGCAAGGCACCTTACAATCTTGGACCCAAAGTCTTGACATGGACATAGACAAAGGCCTTATTTACAACTCCGAGACAAGAGTGCTCAAGCCTCAGGCTGAGCTATACACAGGAATGATTCAAAAGCTGAATTAGAGGGAACTGGACTCCATGGGTACCTCAATCCGCAAGGAAGATGCTTGCATATTCACAACTCTCATCCCACATTAGTGGCATGCACTAGATCTCTAGCAAAAAGGGAAATTCCATTGCAAAAAATGTACTGTAAAATAACAATCCTCAGATTCAAACTCCCCTTCCACTTGTGCTCCCTTGGTTATGGAGCCCTTGGTGCAATTGCAGGCCCTCTTGCTTTGAGAGCTTGGGGCTGAGAGGGAAAAACTCAGGAAAAAGTGATGCAGGGAGGAGAGAGAGAGCCTTAGAGTGGAGTAATGGCATGGAGAGAGTGCCGTTGCTGCTCCCAGATAAGGGGAAGAGAAAGAGGTACTGTTGCTGCTCCAGAGGTGAAGAAAAGGGGCAGATTTCTGCGCAGAGAGAAGCCTCAAACTATAGGGAGAGAAAGTGGCTGCTGTAGAGAGAGAAGCCTGCCAGAGGAGAGAGAAGACAGCTGCACCACCAAGAGGGCCTTAGAGAAAAGCGGGCTGCACCAAGATCAGGAAGGGAGGAGGGCTGCTGCACCAAGGAGGGAGGAGGGACGGAAATGGGATGTGGGGTCTTGTGTGGAAGGAGGGAGGAGGGGAGGGCCTTAGTTTATAGGCCCAGCCGGGGCTGGGCTAGCCCAATTTGGCAATATTTTTCAGCCCACTATTTAGCGCACCAAATGGTGGGCTGGTTCCTATACTTGCCCCCCTCCTTGTTGGATTTATTAAAAGATCTTTGTGCATGTAGCTTGTTGGATTTATCAATATGTAGCCTGTTCTTCTACTTGCGAAGGACCATAGCCTTCTCACTCTTAGCCTTGTTTGGCTCCTGAGACATCGTGATAATCATCTCTCTACCCTTGAGCTCATGTGCCTCCTAATTTGCCATCCCTTGGCCCCCTCCTACGGCCAAGTGGCTGGACCAGCTGGCCCTGCTGTCAGCTCAGCTTGGCACATGTCACCAAAAACCCTTAAAGTTTCAAACTTGTCAGAATTGAATTTTGACTTCACCGACAGGTTCCTAGCAGGTAGTCCTAGACATTGACCTACTCTAGAGCCACTTTTGAGTTTGATTAACCTCAGCTAAGAGATTAATTAGTTTGTTGTCTTATCTTGTATCTCCATGCCTCTTGGCATATTTCCTGGCTCACACCCAAGGCCTTGATGTTAGAAATGGACCAATAGGGGGTACGCGCAGCAGAAGTTTGATAGAATAGCCCTGGAGCTCACACAGTGTGTGGGGAGTGGAATCACAAACTTCTTAAACTTATGTGCATCAAATAGATGTGCAGACTAGAAAATAGATGATGATCCAGTCAGATATAGAAACCACCAAAACAATATATTTCCGTCCAAGGCTATGGACACAATACAAAAGAGATAGATCCAAAGTCCCACCAGAGCGTGGTCTTTTGATCTTACCACAAGGTACTTCTACTATCTGCCAGATATCTCTAGAACACTGAGCCTGTGTGCTCCACCTTAAGCGTATGCAAATTCTCCATCCTTGATCCTTCCACCTTGATGACAGCCAATGTTCAGCCCTTGAGAGCTCAGTCTGCAACACACCTACTCTCCTTCACCTCTAGGATGCAGGCTAAGGAAGTGTCTTCTGGCTGCTCCTGTTTGCTGCCTTTTATGCTGAGTTGCTGGATACAAAATGAGGCCCGAGGCCTCTCCTTTTATAGGCCCCAAGGCCTGGTCAAAATAGCTGACTTGGCAGTCCCTCAATGGCCAATCAGTCTGCTCCAAAAAACCCGACTTGGTTGGCTGTTGTGACGTCAAAATTTGATTTTTTAAATTTGGCATTGGTATTGTTTTTCTCTATGTTTGATAAGAGTTTGAGTATTAAGTGATAGCATAGCGACTCTCACTTATTTCTATTTTCAAAGATACTGTATGGGATTGAGAGGATGAGTGGAATGGATCATTGTAAAAACCATGTGTATGAATGATAAATACCTTGATATGGGGTGAGAGTTATTTGTGTATGGGATATTATGGGGTTTTCAGAAAATTGGAAGAGTGAGTCATATAAAGAGGTGGGCTCATGTCCATGTGTTCTAATAATATAAGAGAGATCACATGCCAAGCATGTGGAAGGCATGTGGAGGAGTGTGGAGTCGAGAGAAATCCTTTTAGAATTTCTATATGGAATAAGGAGGATGTGGACATATGGAAAAGAGAGGATCCCTATGGGCTGCATGTGGGGAGACTCTTGACTTTCTCAATATTTTAAGAGTCTTGAGCATCTTTTGATGGGACACATGGCAAGAGTAGCTCAGGACATGGATGGTGACATACGGGCTTATGTGATTGATGGGGAAAGGAATCTACAAGCAGTAATTGTAAATGGGTGAAGGAGGGTGGCAAAATCTCTATAAAAGGAGCCCTCCTCTTCCTTGTTTATCATCTCTTCCACCATTAAGCCTCATGTTGTTGTAGCTCTAGTCTCCTCAAGCCTCTTCCATGAGCCTTCTCTCCCTCTTGTAGATATTCTCTTATGTAGACTCTTGAGTCCATCTCTCTCTAGTTAATTCTCTCTCTATGAGTTGTAAGAAATCCTAGATTTACTATATTTAGAAATGTACTAAGGAACAAAAAGGAGACTGAAATAGCAGAGAACAAGGAATATTTGTATTGCTTGAGTGTCTGTAGTGTCATCCATACAATTGGGCCTCTCTTATATAGAGAGTAAAAAGTCACACATGAAAAGGTGTGTACTCCAAAGTGTATGTGCATGAAGAGGCGTGTACCCCTTATGAAGGGTGTGACCCTTGATGAGAGGATACATTACAATAGGAGTGTCTCTTCCATAGAATGTCTCTTGTGAAGGGTTGTGCCTCATATGAAGTGTCCCGTTGAAAGGGCATACCCTTCCACAAGTGTCGATTCATCAAACCATCCATAAGTCTAAGATATAGAGAAAGGAATACGTCACAGATCGTGACATCCCCTCCCACTCAAAATAAGACCCTGGTGGAGATAATGAACTGATGTAGAAAATATCACGGTAAATTTTGAAAATACTGCTGTAAAATGTCAGGGTACTGCTGTAAGTCTTCATCAGATTGCCAAGTAGCGTCGGAGTCGTCCAGATCTCGCCAAAGAACAAGGAATTTCGTGATAAGTCGATGTCAAGTCTCTCGCTGTCGATGGTCCAGAATACGCTCAGGAATAAGGAGAACATAATCGTCTTCGATTTTTGGCACATAATCACCTGCAGGATGAACTGCTTCATCGCCTAGAATGTACGTCTTTAGCCAAGAAATATGAAATGTCGGATGGATTTTATCCCATGGTGGTAATTCCAATTTGTAACTTAAAGGTGAATGTTTCTTGACGATCCGGAAAGGTCCATAGTATCTTGGTCGCAACTTAGGAAACACAGACTTAATCGTCTTATAGCGATGTGGGGCTACAAATAATAGCACCATGTCACCAATGTCAAATTCCAGGTGACGTCTGTGTTTGTTGGCAGACCGTTGATACCGCTCTTGCGCTTTTCGCATATGATCCCTGACTTGGAGGAGAATGTCGTGCATTTCTTGAACCAGTTGATCAGCTAAGGCCACTCGATGTTGAAGTACAAAATTCGTTGGTACAGTCGGAGTGTGTCCATAAGCTGCTTGGAATGGAGTCATGCTGATGGCACTATGTCTTCTTGCATCAAGACTGCTCCTGTAGCGATGTCGGAAGCGTCGGTCATGACCTCAAATGGAAGGTTTGGGTCAGCAATAGCCATAAGTGATGTGGTAGTGAGTGCCTCCTTGAGTCGTTGGAAACTTTACTTTGTTTCGGGAAGCCATTGAAAAATTGCTGTGCTTTTCAATAATTTGGACATAGGAGCTGCGATTTCGGAAAACTGATAGACCTTTGTATGGTTAAAGTTTGCCAATCCGAGAAAAGAGCGGACATCATGAACATTCTTAGGAGTAGGCCAGTTTCGGATTACCTCGACCTTCTTGGGATCCACAGAGATGCCTTGAGCTGAAATAACATGTCCCAAATATTTGAGTTGGGTCTTGAAGAACTCACTCTTCTCACTGTTGATGTAGAGAGAATTTGCGCGGAGAACTTCAAAAACTTGGTGAAGATGTTGTTTGTGCTCATGTAGGGATCTGTTGAAAACGAGGATGTCATCAAGGTAAACGATGACGAACTTATCGAGGAAAGGCCTGAAGATGTTGTTCATTAGTGTCATGAATGTGGCCGGGGCATTGTTTAACCCAAAAGGCATGGCCAAACATTCATAGTGTTCATACTTTGTTCGAAAAGCTGTTTTCTACTCATCACCTTCTCGTATGCGAATTTGATGATAACCTGAACGAAGATCAATCTTTGAGAATTGTGTTGCGTGTAGAAGTTGATCGAAGAGGTCATCGATGCGAGGTAATGGATACTTGTTTTTGATAGTGAGCTTGTTGAGGGCTCGGTAGTCGATGCACAGGTGCATTGACTTATTCTTTTTTTCCACAAGTAGTACAGGAGATCCGAAAGGGCTGCGACTGGGCCGAATGTGACCTTTGTTGAGTAGTTGGGTCACCTGTCTTTGGATTTCTTCATTTTGAGTGTAAGAAACCCGATAAGGAGGTTTCGACGGTGGATTACGGTCGGGAATAAGTTCAATTGGGTGATCCACTGGTCGTCGAGGTGGTAACTGCTTTGGCAATTCCTGTGGAAAAATATCCAGGTAGGCTGGAAAAAAGGTTGGTTGAGGTATTCAGGAGGATCCTTTGTTGGTGACTTCTCTACTGTCGTAACCAACAAAAGTGAAGTCTTAACTTGATGTTTGCGAACCCACTTCCTTACTTGTAGGGCAGAGGCAACTGGGGTTGAAGGAGAGTCCCTAGAACCAGTTAGCTCAATAAGTTTTCCCTGGTGGATAAACTGGATAGTATGGCTGCGAAAACTGATTGATGGATCATAGTCATAGAGCCACTGTTGTCCAAGTATGACATCGTACCGAGAAAGAGGCATGATGTCGAAGTTCAACTTGTCCGTATAATGTTGGATGCGAAAAGACAAGTTTTTGATCCTGGTGTTGCACAAGAAGGTAGTTCCATTTGCGAGTTCAATCTGATAGTCCATGGGACTAGGACTGGTAGTCAACTGAAGTTTGTCGACCATAGAACGAGCTAGGAAGTTATGAGAGCAGCCACTGTCGATGAGGATAGTGACCGTTGTTTCACGAATCGATCCTTGGACACAAAGTACTTGAGTGGCCAGGGAAGATGCGAGGTTGCTGGCAAGGCTCATGTGGATGGTATTTGCCATTCGAACAACTTTGCCTTTCTTGTCTTGTGCTGGGGTAGCATCTTCTGTTGGGGAAGTGCTAGGTTGCATATTGGAATTTTGCTTTGGTCGCTTGGGACAATCGTACCATCTATGGTCGCCTGTATAGATGGTACAAAGTTCTTTTGTGCTGGAGTTGTTCTTCTTATCAGTGACCGCACCTTTATGTTGGGGATGATGGTGATGACTTTGTGAAGAAGAAGAGGCGCGATCCTTGGAGGAGTGCTTCTGTTGGAATCCAGCATACGATTTCTGAGACTTGTGGGGATCTTGAGACTGTCGCTGACCTTGATTACTCGAGTTTTTTCTAAACTTGGGGTTATCTTTAGGGCGAGCACCTTTGGCCATAGTAGAGTTCGGTGTTCTATTAGCACTCTGCTTCCCTGTGTTTTGGAAATCAGTAATGCGCTTTGCGTAAGCAATAGCGCCAGCTGTGGTGGTGATGTTTGCTTTGAGGACATCAATGCATAACGAGGGATTTAGGTCTGAGATGAAAGCATGAAGGCGATCATCATCAGTTAAACCATCAATCTCCAACACCCTCCAACACCAATGTGGTGAACTGAGAGATGTAGGAAGACAGGGAGCCTGTTTGCTCCAACTGTTTGAGTTTTGATTGTGCTTGGAAGTCCGCATTGGCAGGTATGAACTGCTTACGGAGCACGTGTTCAAAACGTTCCCAAGTTAACACACTTTTGCCATCCTTTAAGTGTCGTTGCCACCATAGGAAAGCTGTATCCTTAAGGAGGGAGGCTGCCAAGGCAATCTTTTTGCCTTCAGTGAGGTCAACAATATTAAAGTACATGCGCAGTTTTGCGAGCCATTGGTCAACTGCTCGGCGATTTCGTTGACCAGTGTAGGCTTCCGGAAGTTTAATGTCAAGTCTTTTAGTTTTGGAAGCTTGGAGTAACCAGTAGAGGGCACGGAGTTCAGTGTTTTCTACCTCTGGTGGGAATGAGTCCACATAGTCGTTTGGTTGCGTCACGCCATCCTCTGTATGTGTGGTACTGCGAGAATCTTGGAGGAGTTGGACTTTCTGGACCAAGTCGGAGATGTTGTCTTGAAGCTGGGAAATTTGGAGTTGAAGTAGTGCTTCGCCTTGTAAGTTGACTTCAGGGGTCTTTTTTGGACTTGAGTCGCTTATCTTCGGAGAGGCTGCATGCGAGCGTTGCGACATATTTGAGGTCCCTGTGAGAACCTGCGCTCTAGTTAGTACCATTCTTGGAAGAAGATTCGAACTGCTACTTGAGGTTGCTCATGTTGGAGGGGGCAGGAGAAACAGGATGGAACCAACCGTGGAAATCTGGTAAAGGAGGTCCTGTCTGAGGTAACACTGGTGATGCCGAAATGGGTGTTATTGCTCGTGAGAGTACAGGGGTAGGTTGCATAGTCCACGGATCCGAGAAGGGATAAGGAGCTGCTGTCGGAAGTGGAGGATATCCAGGAGAAGGAGTGCCTTCAGAGTGTAAATACTGTCTTGGGGAAGGTACAACCTGTATAGGAGGATATCTGGGAGCTGAAGGAGGTGGAGAGTACCCTGGAGATGCTGAAGCTGAGGGGTAAAAGTCTCTCCAAAGATGGACAGCAATCTCGTGAGGAATATGGGGTTCTGGGTATCTACGTGTCTCGTGGAACACAACCTGGACTGTGCTGAGGAAGTAATTTAATTGAAGTGCCTCACGCAGAAGTATAGGATGTGGTCCAAGTCACTGGAAGGGCACGTGACACAGAAGACCCACGATGCAAAAGCTCCGAAATGGGCAGGTTGTGCAATCTGAACATGATATTGTGTGGTAGATGATGCCCGAGGTGTCCTTGAAGGGACTGGGGAATTACCAGGGGTTTCCATGCTTTAAGGAGGAGGCTTTCATTTGCTGTAATTTGATAATGAGCGTCAAATAACAATATGAAAGAGAATCCTTAGAAATAGAATGGAAAGAATCCACCTGGCATAGATTTGATCTGCCAATTAGTTGCGTAGAAAAGGCCTGTAGATCACTGTACGGAGGTCCATGTTGCTGTCCTTGCAAGTCCACGTGGATGTGTGAACAAGAAATAGGTGCCTGGCGAGAACGTGGATGTGTGAACAAGAAATAGGTGCCTGGCGAGACTTTCGAGGCAGATAGGGGCGTTGGCAGAGGCTGGGTGCAGAAAAGGGCAGATTGCTTGGAACCAAACACGCTTTTCCTGCATTGAATTTAGAGGCAAGTACCTGTGGGGTGCAAGGAGCAGGACTGGGCCTGGCTGGTTGGAATTGGAAGGCAGCAAAAGGCCGCTTTTCACAGGCTAAAGTGGTGAGATGAGCCAGCAAGAACCAGGCTGGTCTGAATCGCGATAGAGGGGCAGTGGTGGCGATGCTCTAGCGAGGGTCGGCTGCCAAAACGATCCAGTAGATTGTAGGGTGGAAACCTGATAAAAGGCGCAGCCTGCTTGCATCTGGCGCTGCTGGTTGCTTGCTTCCAGGGCTGATTTGCGGTAGAAGATGGCGAATTTCTGGCACCTACGCTGTTTGCAGAAATCGTGGCAGCAAGATGACGATAGAGGCTGCAAAGGGGATCTGTTCGATCACCAGGTCTTGTAGGCAGGTTTGCAAAAGAGTCAGCTGATGCAGGCCATCGAGAATGACGCAAGATGGAGGCCTGATGAGGGGCACGACTTGCTGCATGGATATGGCGCAAACACGTAGTGCAGAAAAAACGAAACGTATTGCAGGAATTCGCATTTTGATTTGTGCGCCTATTGCTGGGTGGTGGTTACCAAAAATTAAAACGTGGGTTTGGAGAACCCTTGGGTAGTCTAGGGTTAGGTCTTGGGTATAGGGCTGGTTTTCCTTTTTAGCCCTTTTAGGTACCCTTTTGTAGGGTGCTTGGTGCCAAAAGGTGTGCCTATTCTAAGGGGTGTGACCCTTGGAATAGGTGTACCTTTTCATGAAGGGGTGTGACTTTTTTTTAAAAAGGGGTGTCCCCACACGAAAAGGTGTGTTCTTTGTTCCACGATGGGGTGTGTCCCTTGGGTGAGGAGTCAAAACTCTTCATCAAAAGGTGTGTCCGATGGTGGAAAAGGTGCGTCCCCTAGTTTTGGGACAGCCCAAGCACATCAAAAGACACGATTTTTGTCGTGTCCATTCACATCAACTCGTGATGTGGGGGAGATGGAGAGGCCATTGATGACTTTAGGTGGGGTTGGCGCTAAAAATTTTTACGCTCATTCTCTGCATCTCTTCCATGCACAATGTGCGCAGATATCCTTCTAGCAGAAAGAGATGTATTAGATAGGCACTAGAAGGTAGGGGGGCATTTCCTACAGGCAGGAGCAAAATTTGCTCTGATACCACTGTAAGAAATCCTAGATTTACTATATTTAGAAATGTGCTAAGGAACAGAAAGGAGATTGAAATAGCAAAGAACAAGAAATATTTGTATTGCTTGAGTGTCTGTAGTGTCATCCATACAGACCTATATCCAATTGCTTGGTAATTTTCCTTTTAAATTTCTATCTATTTTAAAATATTATGTTTTGTAAAAGAATGAAAATGTTATCCTTCTCAACCATTCAAGACAATGTCTCAGGTGTTGGAAAGGTCACCTCCCCATCTGTAAACCCCCATATGAGGAGAGCATGGGGGAGGTGGACCTAGGAACTGATGGAAGGCCACACAGGTAGACGTCCCACCACTCTAATCATCTGCCAGTGAATCCCATCAAGACTCCCATCCGTGTGTGCTGCCT
The DNA here is from genome assembly GCF_047967505.1 of Dipteris shenzhenensis. NCBI lineage: Eukaryota > Viridiplantae > Streptophyta > Polypodiopsida > Gleicheniales > Dipteridaceae > Dipteris > Dipteris shenzhenensis. The sequence goes on from NC_141610.1 coordinate 14,419,980, forward strand.
CGCTGCATCAACATTCTCAAGGGAATATCAGTACGGGAAAATTGCCCCAACCATCCGCTGTCTCTCCATACGCGAAGTCCTTCCCACTAGGACTCAGGAATGGCTAAGTCAAGCTCGTGCATCCGTTGCCTTGTCCCTCGCACATGTGCTAGGGCGTCAAGCCTCGCCTCTGCCTCCATGGGTAATCTGCTCCAACAGCCAGAGGACCCTGCCAGACCACTGTTCCATTGTGACCAACCAATGTGAGTCCGTTGTCCAAGCATACGCCTCTCCCGATCTCCGATCTCTAGATGCCACATAAGGGGCTGACGCTCAAACTCCTCTCTACATCTGGGCGGAGCACGATTTGTTGGGGTAAAGGCACATTGCCAACCCTTCATTAAAGATAGGACACCTATGACTGTCTTAAGACAGTCATAGGGTAAAACCTAATCCTAATAAAACTAAAGAGTTTGTGGTGTGGCTCATCACTTCACACCTGCACATTGGAGTCTTCTCTCTCTCTCACTCTCTCCCTCTTGCTCTTCTTCCCCCTTCAGGCCCTTCAACTGGTATCAGAGCCACCTTTCTCTTCTACCCTTGACCAGCCACCTTACCCCTCGACCTCTACCTAGCCAGCGCCGTACGGACGTACGTCGTCCGTACAGCCGTACGGACGGACTTCGAGCAGCACGGGCATCGAGCGTGGGCACGGATCTGATCAGGGCGCAAGCGCGGGCATCGAGCGTGGGCACGGGAGCTAGCTCGGGCGCGGGCTGTGGCGCGGGTGCGGGCTGTGGCGCGGGTCGCGGGCTGTATAGCAGCTGCTGACAGCAGCAAGGCGGCGTCGCGTCACACCAGCAGCTGCACAGCAGCTGCTACAGCTGCATAGCAGCTCTCGGCCATCATACGGACGCCCGTCGTACGAACTGCCGTACAGTCGTACGGACGCCGCCGCCGCACCTGCAGGGAGTTACATCAGGGCAAAACTTTCGACATTTTTTGTTTTCCCTCTTCTGGGATTCCGTACACTGCGCAGGTACAGAAAGTTCAACAGGTGCAGTTTTGTTTTTGTTTGGGGAAGAAAGAGAGGAGAAAGAGCACTCTGCTCTTCATTCCTCTTGATTCAGGATCATCTTTCAGTTTTCAGAACTGTGTTTTTCTTGAAAGTACAGCAAGTACCTTCATTTACCTCGTGCTTGAGGAAAAGAGAACCACAGTGTGTGGTTGATTGCACAGTTATTTTGTTCTGGGAAGGTAATGCCTTGATTTTGCAAGAGGACATATGCTTTTACTGGGTTTGAATCTCAGTTTACAGGTGAGCAGATCATAGGGCTTTTGCCCGGCAGGTGATGCTTTGTATGCCTTGAGGCAGTGTGGTGTCAGAGAGCACACATTTGTCTTGATTTCCGCAGTGTCGAGGTGACATTTTTTCTTGCAGGTCACATTTCTTGTGCAACACTCAGAGAACCTCAGTTGAGCCACGCTTGGCCAGGGCGCATCGAGTTTACTCGGTCCCTAACTGTCCATCGTTGACAGTGCTCAAAAGGTTCCTCATTGAGTGTTTGTACGTTGGGATCTGTGTATGTCATTTTTACACAGGACAGTATATGCATTACACTGTTGGTTGATTTTGTCAGAGAGACTTTCATATTGCATACTACCTCAGTGTTGAGGTGTTTTTCACTTGGTTCAGGTGTCAGATCAAGGGGCTTTTGCCCAGATTTTGTTTGATAGCACTTGGGTCACCGTCAGAGATCTTCAGATGCATTTTATCCCCTTGGCAGAAGGGTGATTGCTTGGGATTTATCCCATTTTCTGTTGCAGGTTTTGTGACAGGCTGAAGTGTCATTTTTTTTTGGGAGTTTACCAAGTGGTTTATGCATATTAACTCAGTGCAATACCTCATCTGAGGTGGGAGAAGTGATCAGTACAGTCAGTACAGCAGTGTTTACAGCAGTGTTTGTGCCTTGTCAGCTGATTATGCACTGTTAAGCACTTGTTAAGCAGCTGCAGCAGTCTGAAATTACTGTTTTTTATGCCTCTTTGAGCACGGTACAGTGTGTCAGAAGGTACAGTCTTTGCAGGGACATTTACTGTTTTGCTGCAGATTTTCCTGACAGTAAAAACAGCACTATTGTGAGTGCTCCTGGCTCTTAATAGAGCAGGTTTTTCCTGAGAAATCAGAATTTTTATTCAGTCTTTTTTACTTCCAGTGAGTCAGATACTTTCCTTATCTGATATGGCATCAGGGGGAAGTGATTCTTCAATTCTGAACATAAAGAAACTGGAAGGAGCACACAATTATGCATTATGGGCAGAACAGTGCTTGAATGTACTTCTATTAAAGAAGATTTCTAAGCCCATAAGGGTGAAGGGTGTCAAGCCATCTGACATGGCAGCTGATGACTGGGAAGAGCTTGATTTGTACGCAAGGGCAGCTATCATGCTCACTATTTCTGACACTCTTGTGTTCAATGTTCAGGCTGAAAAGACCTCTTATGGTCTATGGCAAAGGCTAGAAGAATTGTATGCCCAAAAGAGCTCAGCCAGTAAGGTTTATTGGTTGAAGAAGCTGGTTGATCTTCGCATGAAGGAAGGTACAGCTATGACCTCACACTTGAGTGAGTTCAATGCCATCTTTACACAGCTGATTGCACAGGGATTGAATCTTGATGAGGAGTTCAAGGCTACTTTCTTGCTGTGTACCCTCCCTGAGAGTTGGGACACTTTCAAGACCACCCTGTCAAATTCGAATGTCACTCTTATTTATGCCGATGTAGAGAGCTCTCTCCTTATGGAGGAGATGAGCAGGAAGAATAATGCGAGCAGTAAGTCTTCAAATGCCTTGCAGGTACAGGATAGAGGCAGAACTCAGCAGAAGGGGAGATCTGCTAGTAAGTCCAAATCCCGAAGTCAGTCCCGTGGTAAAAAGGATATTGAATGCTTTTATTGTGGCAAGAAGGGACATGTGAAGTCTAAGTGCTTCAAGTTCATACGGGATCAGAAAGCCAAGAAGGCTGAAACAAAGGATGCAGGAAATGCAAGCAAAGGCAAAGGCAAGGCCAAGGCAGATGACTTGGATGCAGTAAATGTTGCAGCAGAGGACAGTGACTGTGACATACATGATGTTTTATGCTCTTCTGCTGTAATAGCATATGCCTTGGTTATTGATGGTCACGACATGCACACCTGGCTCTTGGATTCAGGTGCCTCTTTTCATGTTACTCCTCATAGGGAGTGGTTTACTTCCTACCCAGGTACTCATGGAGTTGTTCATCTTGGGAACAACTATGCATGTCAGATTGCAGGGATTGGCAGTATACAGATAGTATTTCCTGATGGACGCATATTCATGCTTGATGGTGTCCGCCATGTGCCGCAAATCAAGAAAAATCTGATCAGCACTGGCTTATTGGATGACAGTGGTTACCACACCACATTTGGGGATTCCAAATGGGTGATTACTGATGGCCAGGCTGTAGTGGCTGAGGGTTTTAAGAGTGATACCTTGTACCCTCTTTATGTTTCCAGTGTGGGTCATCATGTTGTTGCCATAACCGAGCTGCCAAAGGTTTCATTGTGGCATAGCCGGTTGGGACACATGGCTGTTAAAGGAATGCAAGAACTGTCACGTTTGGGTTATCTGCCGTCTCTTTCTTTTTCAGATTTGCCTACTTGTGATCATTGTATATTTGGCAAGCATTCTGTGACTCCTCATAAGAGGAGAACTCCCCAGAATAGAGCACCACTTGATCTAGTGCACACTGATTTGTGTGAGATGCCACAGTTATCACTAGGGGGTGCAAAATATTTTATTACTTTCATTGATGATGCCACACGCAAAGTGTGGGTCTATTTCTTGAAGCATAAGGGCGATGCCTTAGATGCTTTCAAGAAGTTTGTCGTTCAGGTTGAGAATCGGACAGGTCGCAAGCTGAAATGCCTCAGATCCGATAATGGGGGTGAGTATGTGTCACATGCTTTTGTGCAGTTTTGCCAAGCTAAGGGCATCAAACAGGAACTCACAGCTCCTCATAATGCATCTCAAAATGGTGCAAGTGAGCGGATGAATCGAACTATTCAGGAGAAGGTTCGATGTATGTTGTCTTATGCTGCATTACCCCATGGCTTTTGGGCAGAAGCCGTGCAAACAGCAGTTCACATTATTAACAGGTCGCCAAACAAGGCTTTGGAGTTGAAAGTGCCAGAGGAGGTGTGGTCTGGCAAGCCACCTTCATATAAGCACTTACGTGTATTTGGCTGCGAGTGCTTTGCTCATGTACGCAAAGAACTGCGCACCAAACTGGATCCAAAGTCTATCAGATGCATCTTTATGGGTTATGGTGACGAAGGTGAAATGGGGTACAGGTTATGGGATCCCGTTAAACGGAAGATTATACGCAGCAATGATGTCATCTTTAAAGAGGATAGTGTACACAAGGAACCCGTGCAACCTGTGGAATACAGGAGGGTTATTTATGATGATGTTGGACAGCAAAGAATGCCCATTTATATGCAGCAGCAGGCTGCTGCAGATAACCCTGCTCAAGAGGGTATACAGGCTGAAAATCAGCCATATAATTTTGCCAATGATGCACCACTAGATATGCCAGCAGATGGGGCTGTAGAACAGCCAGATATAGTGGTATAGCCACCTGTCATGCATGAAGAACAGGCTGGACAGCAGCCTAATCCGGAACATTTTGTTAGGAGGAGCACCCGTGCACAACGGCCTCCTGCCAAGTTTGTTCCAGGAGCCAATAATGTGGCTGATTTTATCATGCTGACAGATTGTGGTGAGCCTTCCAGCTTCAAGGAAGCTATGGGAAGAACAGAGAAAAAGAAGTGGGAGAAAGCCATGCAGTCAGAAATGGACTCCCTACTTCAGAATGATACATGGGACTTGGTGCAGTTACCTGCAGGCAGAAAGGTTTTGCCATGCAAGTGGGTTTACAAAGTCAAAGTGGATTCAAATGCTTTACCAAGGTATAAGGCCAGATTGGTTGCCAAGGGATTTAAGCAGGAGAAGGGCATTGACTTTGATGAGATTTTTTCCCCTGTAGTCAAGATGACTACTTTGAGAGCAGTGTTAGCTCTTGTTGCTCATGACGACATGGATTTATGTCAGATGGATGTGAAGACAGCTTTTCTTCACGGAGATCTCCATGATGAGATCTATATGAGTCAGCCAGAGGGATATGCTGTTAAAGGGAAAGAGCAGCTTGTGTGTAAGCTCAAGAGGAGCTTGTATGGACTCAAGCAGGCGCCAAGAGAATGGTACAAGAAGTTTGATGCCTTCATGCAGTCCCAAGGGTATCATAGGTGTGAGACCGATCATTGCTTGTACACCAAACGGGCAAAGGATGGCAGTTTGATGCTACTCATCCTATATGTGGATGACATGCTTATTGCCAGTAAATCTCAGCATGAGATTAGTGCTTTGAAGAAACAACTGCATAAGTCTTTTGACATGAAAGACTTGGGTGATGCAAATCATATTATTGGCATGCGGATTACTCGTGACAGGTCCAAGGGACTTTTGTTTCTGTCACAGAAAGAGTACATTGACAAAGTACTGCAGCGCTTTAAAATGGAGGGGGGGAAGTCTATTACTACCCCGTTACCTCCACATTTAAAACTCAGCAGTAAGGACAGCCCCAGATCAGATGATGATAAGGCTGAAATGGCCAAGGTTCCGTATGCATCTGCAGTCTTTGATGTATGCCATGGTTGCCACTCGTCCGTATATTGCTTTTGCGGTGGGAGTCATCAGCAGGTATATGGCAAATCCAGGCAAGAGGCACTGGGAAGCAGTGAAAGGTGTCTTGAGGTATCTCAAGGGTACCAAAGACTTGTGCATATGCTATGGTAGGCAGGATGCATTGGTGCATGGTTTTACATATTCAGACTATGCAGGGAATGCAGATAAGCGGAAGTCTACTACTGGTTATATTTTCACATTTGCAGGAGGTGCTATATCATGGGTGTCTCGGTTGCAGAAATGCGTTGCACTGTCAACTACTGAAGCTGAATATGTTGCAGCCACTGAGGCTTGCAAGGAAGCAATATGGCTTACTCGGCTGGTGGGAGATTTGGGCATTACAGGAGATATGCCAGTTTTGCATTGTGATAGTCAGAGTGCTATCATGTTGGCAAAGAATCCGGTCTTTCATCAGAAGACCAAGCACATAGAAGTGAAATATCATTTCATCAGGGAGGTACTGGAAGACAAGCGACTTGAGCTTGTGAAAGTGCATACTGATGATAATCCTACAGATTTGCTCACTAAGAGCTTGCCTACAGAGCGGTTTGCACATTGCCGCCACATCATGGGATTAGGATGAGACCATTCTTATTATATGGTCTTGTATACAGTAACTGTATATTGCTGTAATTTTTATTCTTTTCTCCCCTTTAGGCACATTGGCCTTTAGGTGGGAGGTTGTTGGGGTAAAGGCACATTGCCAACCCTTCATTAAAGATAGGACACCTATGACTGTCTTAAGACAGTCATAGGGTAAAACCTAATCCTAATAAAACTAAAGAGTTTGTGGTGTAGCTCATCACTTCACACCCGCACATTGGAGTCTTCTCTCTCTCTCACTCTCTCCCTCTTGCTCTTCTTCCCCCTTCAGGCCCTTCACGAATGAGACTCCCTGCCAGTCTCTGCCAGACCCTGTGAAGCTCCTCATCAAGGGGAAACCCTTCCCCGTAAGGGGGGCCTCTGAGAAGATCCATCTGTGTGAAGGCTGTCATTGTCCCCCAGGGTCTGTATGGTGCTGGAGAAGGGCCTGACAGAGGCACAAAACCTGGTGGAACAGGCGTGTAGCATAGGCAAGGACTGTGGGAAGGCTCATGGCCTGCAATAGGCATTGAAAAAGTACTGCAGCAAGGAGGGGGAGCCAGGAAACCTGGTCGGCCAGATATAGGGCTGGTAGGGCAAATTCAAGCCAGCCTACCCCCTCGAAGGGGGCAGGACAGGAGGGACTAGACCCTGCAATAAATGAAGGGCTTTATGCCCATGCCCTGCAACAAAGGCTTGGAAAGGGCCAATGGAAGCCCTTATATAGGGCCCTGGTTGGGCTGGTAGGGACAGTGTGACATGAAGTTGGGGGTAATAAACTTCGCGCACCTCTTTACTTCCTACTGCTTTTGAACTGAGTGACAAAACACTAACAGGGGGTCAAACTGTCATAAAAACTGCCCTCCACCCATGTTGATTTCGCCTGAGCAGGATGCTCCCTCAAGACTCCACCTTCATCAATGATTCACCACTCATAGATTTCGCCTAGAAGAGGATAAGTAACTCCCTTGGTGGCTTGAAAAATGGATGGACCATGTGTGTGCAATGAGCGGCCGAATAGAAAGAACTTTTAAGGCTTTGAAAGAAAGAAAAGGGAAGAGAGACTCAAGAGAGGGAATACGAAGTGATCTTCATTGTCAATAGAGTGAGACTCCACTCCAATGCAACTCAAAATACTACAAACACAAGGGAGAAGAAGAGGTTTCATATGTACAAGAGGGAGCGGAAGCTCCAAGACTACTCATGTCACGATTTGTGACGTATTCCTTTCTCTATATCTTAGACTTATGGATTGTTTGATGAATGGACACTTGTGGAAGGGTATGCCCTTTCGATGGGACACTTCCTATGAGGCACAACCCTTCACAAGAGACATTCTATGGAAGAGACACTCCTATTGTAACGTACCCTCTCATCAAGGGTCACACCCTTCACAAGGGGTACACACCTCTTCATGCACATACACTTTGGAGTACACACCTTTTCATGTGTGACTTTTCACTCTCTATAAGATGAGTAACAGTGTCAGACTGTGGAAATACATGGACAAAACAAGATAGGAGAGGAGAAGACAAGGACGTGGAGATGAATGTGGTGCATGAACAAACAAGAGCTCTCTCCACGCAAGTACAAGCACAAGATGATTTACAAGATAAGGGTTTGAAGGCCACAAATGTGCCTTATATACCAGCCCTATCCTCAAATGCGAGGAGGCATCCTTACAACCACCCTCCACCCTAGTATACTTGACCTATGCTTAGGCCAACCTGAGTTAGGACCCAATAGACGTTGGTCTTCAACAACTTGTAATGCTTAATTTTGGAGTTGATGATTGGATCTCTCTTTTAGTAAGCTATGAGCTATTATGTAAATAGTTTTGCATTTCTAAAGTTGACATGGCTATGTGTCATCATGTGATGCATCCTAGACTCTGCCAACTACAAATGGGTGAATGCTTTGTTTTTTTTTTCAATCAAGCATTGGTATAATCTTAGGAACCAATTGAGATATCTTCTACCCAAACGTTGTTTGTTTTTTTTTGGATTTCTTTTTCTGAACCTAACAAAGCTTGCTTGTGGTGTAGCTTTCACTTTAGTTTTATATCTGCGCTTCAAAACTGTCCAAATAATTTGGTCACCAAGCTGCTTACCATAATTGTCCAATCCCTTTTTCCTTTTTTCGTTGTCTCCCTTGCATATTGCATGTTACACTTTCAATTTTGTGGCATCACCACTCATTGGGGAGAGAGAGAGAGAGAGTTTTGAGTTACTTCAAAACTTTGAACCTGAGCAGATATTCTCCGGAGCAACTTTTTGATGTAGTGGCAGCCGTGGATTTGTATGAAGATTTTGTTCCATGGTGCCAGAAATCCTTTGTTGTATGGCGGAAAGGGGAAGAAGCCCTTGATGCAGAGCTTGAAGTTGGCTTCAAGTTCTTTGTTGAACGGTATATCTCACATGTAGAGCTCAAACGGCCAACACTTATTAAGGTATTCTTTAGACCTGTGCATGTGCAATGTTGTGGATAGTGTTATGTAATGAATCTACTTACTGATATGTTTGAGCATACTTGAGAGGATGCATTTTCTATCAGCAGGAATTTTTGGGGCAGGCTTTAATGCTGAAGTCTTTCTTTAAGTACAGTTGTTTGTGGACTGCTCTTTTGTCAGACATCAGTGTCACAAAGCAGTCTTTTTGACTACTTGACAAACGTTTGGGAGTTTAAACCGGGACCACTGCCAGGCTCTTGTGAGCTCCACTTTTTAGTGGACTTCCAGTTTCGTTCTCCGCTTTATCGGCAGGTAATAAAAAGCACCACTCCGTTGCTCTGCTTATTTGGATTCTGGAAAAGCGTGGAGGTGTCAGCATTCAAATGTTGTTATAATCAAGCTTCCATTCTAATTTCTATAAAGATGCGATGGCTGCAATTTCTTAGTTGCATTACTGCTGTGCAGGTGGCAAATATGTTTTTCAATGAAGTTGTTTCTCGCCTCGTGAGCTCTTTTGAGAATCGTTGTAACACTGTATATGGACCAGGTGTCAAGATTATTGACAACACTTACAGTAGTCAGGCTGCTTGAAGTTGAAGGCAAGCCTTTCAATCCTAGAGATGAGCTTTTCAGTAATTGGGAATGTTACCTTTTGTGAAGCACATTGCTTCTGGGTTTAAAACGTGACAAACTCATTTTGAATCCTTAGCTGCATCTTTGTCAGTATATTTCATCTACAGTTTTTGTCTATTCTGTGGAGAAGGTTTTTCTCCAGTATCTTGGCATCATTTACATGCATGCATGTCCTCTGACAGAGAGAGAGAGAGAGTGGTGGTAAAGTTTAATTTACATGAGCATGCTTGCCGTGTAGGCAAGTGTGGTATGAAATATCTGTAACCCTGCTTGAAACATTTTTTGGATGCACGCTTTATGCATCAAATTCACGATTAGGCAACATTCGTATTTAAAAATTTATTAAGTCTCTGTGCCCATAGTTACTAGATAATCTCCAAGTACTTCCATAGAGACTAAAGCATCAACACCTTCAAGCTTATGGTTTGCCTTATTTAAAAATATTTTTCTAATCTTTATTCAAGCTTTCTAAACATTTCTTGCGATTTTGGGAATGTATTACTTTTCAGCTCTCGCCCAAGTTCCTTTTTGAAGCCAACCTCAGGTCAGTCTAGAAATAGATCATATTATTACAACAAATTTGCCTTTTTTAGCATAATCTCGATTTTTAAAAACATCATGGCCTCTACTTCAAGTTTATTGTTGACAAGTCTCAAGCTAGATTATAAAAACTAACCTATGTGAGAGTGCATACAATCTCAATTTCTTGGGCAATCAAGGATACACAAAAAAGCTACAAAATTTAGCAAAGACACCTTCAAAATTATAAGGTCAGAATGCCAACTTCATGCTTGATTCAATAGTGACATTTACTCTATGGATTGCAATTAAGAGGGTAAAACGCTATTAATTTACTGACATTTTGGAATTTGGCTTATGACTCAAAAGCATAGTGGCACGATTGAATTTTCATCGATAAAGTTTTGCTCATGCATCAAAGATAAAGTTTTGCTCATGCATCAGAAATAAAAGAAAAAATTATGTAACTTCGTTCATTTACAGTGGATGTTTAAGAGGAAGTGTTGAGATTTTTTAATTGCACTATAGGCGAGTGGTAAAATAGTTTACATTCTCAACCCCCAAGGGATTTGTGAGTGTATCCACACTAAACCTTTGTCCTCTAAATGTGTTTTCTAACTTTAAAATCTAAGATGGCACCCTTTATGTTGCACTTGCTTGTCTTCCCCCCCCCCCCCCCCTTTTCTCTCTCTCTCTTTCAATCTCTTGCTCTCGCCTACAACTTATGAATGAATGAATCCTAGGCATAAATTTGTGTTCTTGTTTTAGTTGAGCCTATCAATGTGCAACCAAAGTTGACTTTAATTATGAAGAAAACAGATATGACTAATTTGTCTTTAGAGGGTCTCATTTTCCATAGGTGAAAAAGTTGCTTTCAGTGGCTTGTTTTTCTTCAAGCCTTGTATAAGATTGGGATATGCAAGCCTTGTACCCTGCCTTTGATTACTATAGCAATAAAAATCCATGACCCTTTTTGAGATGTTTTCTTCTTTGATAATGAGTTAGTTTTGATGTCAAGGGGAAGAGCAATGTGACACGTGATTTCAAGTCTAAACTTTTAAATTAGAGCAGGTGGTCATGATTTTAAAGAACACAAGAAGGTGTGAAGAAGCCGTTGAAGGATTTTATAATATGTTCCAACTAGCATTCGTTTCTTTGTTGTTAGGAATACATTGGGCAATAGATTGATGTTCTTGAGCTCTGAAGATTGACCCTAGTAGGCACTTCAACCAGTTGTGGATTGATGGTTACTAGCTTTTTTAATATGAAAATCAAAGAGGTAGATGTCTTGACAAGAAATTAACACCTAATAAGATATTCACACCTTGTAATTCAAAGAAGTCAGCACAAGTGTTCTATCTGCCAATGGCTAGATGAATTTTTTGTCAAACTTCTTACAATGAATGAATGTGCCCTCCTCCAATAGTAGATCCTATAGCCATATTACTGGATGGCAATCAGAATGCATTGGACTCTGACTTTATGAAATGGGAGGAGCACAAAATCAAAAGATACCAAGTCTTTCCTTGGAAGAGCATGCAAGGCTTGATAGATGAAGAGGCCATCAACTTATCTTGGGGTGAATGACTTTTGGCATCTTGAGCGTGGAAGAGATGGTGATGGAATTCATTCGATGCATAATTCATAATATCATATTTCAAATTGTGAATAGTGTTTAAGAATACAAATTTCCCTTGTATTTCATGGTTTGATTACTTTAGATTTATAGGCATAAAATATAGATATGGATTTTAACAAATCATTTGAGATCTCAATTGTTCTTCATGGGAAATGGTGATTTGAACAGAGCTGAAGAGAGAGACTCACCCCATCTTCAATGGCATTCAAGCACACATGGTATGACTCTCAATTTATTGATGGAAACAAGCACACATGGTATGACTCTCAGTTATTGATGGAAATATATATTATATTATAGTTAGGGGAAAGGTGATGTTAATGGTGGTATATTTCATATTCCTCATAAATTATAGAGCATGCAATTTAACTAAAGAAAAAACCTATCAATCGAGTTAGTGAATAATTCTCTTTGCTTAGATCAATAAGCCCACACTAAGTTCTCTAGTACTTGAGTGTGTGCAAGACTCTCACTACCTTGCAACTCAATGTTGTTTGCTATACCTAGAGAGAGCTCCCTTCACCATCAAAATTGAAGCGATGCAATGTGCCATAATTTGTTGTAGAGGTTAGGGAGATTTGCACCTGACTCACGACAAAGATTTTCATCCTTCATTGGCTCCTGACTTATCGCATCAATGCTTGCACATCAACTTGTCTTTTGAAAGGAGACTCGCCTTCTAAAATAGATTCTATGCATCCTATGCATCCGCTTGACCTTTGTTCAATGGAGGCTTGATAGATGCACCATTTATTCAAACTTTGTCCATTGAATGTGTTGAATTGATGACATGGTACCTGTTGCCAATTGAACCCAACTCAATGTTCATTGAATGTGTAAAATGAATGATGTGGCCATAGTTGTTGATCAAACCCAATTCAATGTTCATGGTTTGTGTTTTCTCTTAAGATTACATTACACATTCATACTTTGGCTTCGTCCTTACTCTGAAGATCAAATACAAATCATTACTTGCCTCTTTATCCTCCTCATTTGGGATGTGAGGTAGTGATCTCTCTCAATGATTCAATGTGGGCATAGCTACTCCCAAGTGTCTAATCAGAGGCTCCATCTATTTCTTGACGTAGAGCCTTAGTTTAAATATCAATAGAATTTTACTTCATGGGGCAATATATTGATTCTACAGGCCCATCCTTAATTCACTTCCTAATGAAGTGGTAATGAACCTCAATGTGCTTTGTCCTAGCATGGAACACTGGGCTTTTTGCTATGCACCTCTGCTTGTTGCAAAACTAGATCTCCTCCCTTCATTAATTTGGAAGACCTTCATGTATTTCATAATCTCGCTAAGCTATAAAGACTTGCACGATACCCTAGAAGCTTATCGGTACTCTACTTCTACCAGAGATAGAGCCGTTGTGGGTTGCTTCTTATTGAGCCAAGAGATAGACCTAGCTCCTAGCATGTAGTAGCATCTAAAAGTGGATCACTATGTATCCACATCTCCAACCTAGTTCAAATCACAATACCCATTGAAGTCGATTCCACTCTAGTAGGGATTCCATATTCCGTGGTACCCTTCATGTACTGAAGCACATGACATGCCTCCTAGTGAGTCTCTCTTCGTGTGGATGCAAATTGACAAAGATCCTTATATAAAAACTAATATAATGCCAGATGTTGTGACTATATATAGTAGAATCCCAACTAGATGTTGTGACTATATATAGTAGACTCCCAAGTAGTTGTCGATATTTCCAAGAATGAAATGCTACCATTAGCATTGGGAGGCCTATAGATGTTTTTGGAGATCAATCCTCCAAAAATATATAAAACCTTTACTAGTGGAACTCCATAATTTATGCAAACCCCCCAATGAAAATGTTGGAGGGTCTACAAAAAATTTTGGGGATCTACATACATTTTTGAAGGATCCCTACTCTACATCAACATTGGGAGATCCATGGACATTTTTGGAGCTCCTCTAGAAGTTTATAAAACCCACCAAGTTTAGTATAGGGGGATCCACATACCATTTTTATGAGAGCTCCAACTACTTGTCTAGATTCCCCAACAGTGGCATAGGAGTTTGTAGACATTTTTGGGAGCATGGTTACTTAAAAGGCTCACTAGTTATTTTGGTGAGTCTCTTGAGGAACCATCTCCAAGAAATATTTGCAAACCCCCTGTGTCGACATTGGGGGGTCTATAGACATTTTTGGAGCTCTTTAAAAGTGATAGCATACCCCCCTATGTTACCGTGTTGAGGGGTTTGCAAACAGTTTTGGAGGAGATTCAAAAATGTCTATAGACCCACCAACATGGGTTAGGGTGGGTTTGTAGAAGATTGACATTTCTAGAGCCATGTTTATACACCCCCCAAAATGTATGCAGATCCATTGGGTGTCCTATAGACATTTTGGGGAATCTATATACCATTTTGAAGGATGTTTGCTCAAGAGACTCACCAAAATAGTTGTTGAGCCTCTTGATTAACCATCCTCGGAGGGTGGGTGGGTGCGGGGGGGGGGGGGGTGGCATTGGGGGTTGGGGGTGGGTTGTTGTAGAGGAGTGACGTTTCTAGATCCCATCACAAATGTCTACAGACCCCCCAAAATGTATGTAGGTTCCTCAATGCTAGCATTGGGGGTTCTATAGTCATTTTGGGGAATCTATATCCATTTTTTAAGGATGGCAACTCAAGAGACTCACCAAAGTAGTTGATGAGTCTCTTGAGAAACCATCCTCTAGTAGACATTTCTAAAGAGCTCCAAACATGTATGCAAAGCCCCAGCACCAAAATATGATTTGCAAACTTTATCATCACCAAACTTGTTCAATTTAAGATTTTTATTCAAATTGCTATGTTTCCTTATACTATTAGTTTCTAATTGTGCTAATAAGAAAGTGTAATTGTGCTAAGAAAGGCAAGGTCTTAATAGATATCTACTTATTCAAATTTTACTTCGTCAAGGCAAAAGGCTAACAAGATAAGAGGAAGAAAGAAAAAGGCTATCGTTAGGGGAAGGGTAAGAGGAAGACATGCCAAGAAGGTAGTAATAGTAGAGTCTCCTTCTATTGCAGATGTTGAGGATCATGTATTGTGATCGAACACAAACAAAGAGAATGCTAAGGATCATGATGAAATAGAAATGCAATTTGTAGATGAGATGGAAGGTGAACAAGATGACTTTTAAAAGGATGTAGTAGAAATGCAAAAACTTTTGTGAGCATTTGAAATAACAAAAGGAGGGGATGTTATTTCTCCCTGTAGGAAATTCGAGCCAAACAATGCTCCAAAAATTTCCCTTTGTAGATGCATAGGAACAATGGAAATTAAAGGCCTTTGAACATGACCTTTCTCCCCCCAAAACTGCATTGTTATGTCAAGAATACCTTCCTAGGAAGGGTTCTTGCATTGTCTGATTGGTTAAGCTTGATGATCATCATATCATTGACATTATTTTTGTTTGAGAAAAGGTCTTGGATTAATTCATAGTTTATGCTTGAGAAGGAACTTGCATTGTGACATTGTTTATGCTTGAGAAGGGGTCATGGATCATCCTACCATGTAACTAAAGAGACCAAAACCAAATAGTCCCCTTATTGGAAAAAGTGTAATGATGATCTTGAAGTAGAGTTTGTAGAGCAAACTCACAAGGGGGTAAGTACTTTTGTGAGTGACTTAATGTTCTATGTTTGGGAGGGCAACCATCATACGATGTTTTGTTAGGTAAGAAGATCATTGAGAAGGTTGAAAAGAAATCTATATAGATACAATTTATTGATGATATAGACATGTGGATGAAACTTCATATTGGTGTGGCAATGTATGGAATAGTAGTGGTATCTTCAACATTACTTTTGGATTTTAGATGTTTGTTTGTCATCACCTCTATGCTAGGTATCATTGATTACGGTTTTCTCCTCAAAAGTACAAGCACAAACATACTACTGAGACGTAATATGTGTCTCATTTTATTATTTACTTGTTTTGGACATGTGAAACTTTTGGAGAAAACACAATGCTTGTAATGCATGATTAGTATTTATATGGAGAATCCTTGTGCTACCATCAAATTGCATGGGTATTTTATTTTTTAGTCTTTTACCTTTTCTCCTAAAAGTGAACTAAGTTTTCAGATGGATGTTTACATTTGCTACTTATTGCACTTTCATGCATATATACTATGCATGGCGAAGAACTTTCAATGGAAGACCCCCTTATTTTTTGTGGATTCAAGGGTTGCTTCGATGAATTAAAGAAAAGAAGACATAAACTATCATAGTCTACCAATTGGCAAAGATGGTACTTTCATGCTTGCATGCGCATGCAAGGGTCGACAAGTCCTCATTTTTTCTGAGATGATCCTTGGAGTTTTGTTCACCAAGGGCCATTTGTGCTAGATATTCCCCTCCATTCTAGCTTTAGAAGCCTTCTCATAGCTCCCAATACGTCCTTATAACTAATGAGCCCTAGCATAGACTTTTCAACCCTTACCTCCTTCATCTTTGAAGGGGATAAGCTCTCCACTACTCAACTCTACAACTCTTTTTAAACGTACACTAACCAAAATATAACTTGAGGCTCTATGCTACACTTGTGAGTGCTTATGATACATTAGGCAACAACCATAACTATAGATGACCAAAACCTTGGAGATTAAATGAGAAAAAGTGGCAATAATAGGGAAGGTTTCGTGCTTTTTTCTTCAACATTTAAGACTTAGAAGCTCATGTCGAGAAAACTCCCCCATCAATAATGACAATACATCAACACTCCCCCATCATTGGTGGATGGAGTGGTCATGAAATAGATAAACATGAAATGGAAGCAAAAGTGGCAACACTAGAGAGTACACTAGTAACTAGACCATGAATGAAAATACAAGAAAACATGGAAGAGAGAGCACAAAACACCTAGGTCCAAACTAGCCCTCCACATGGTGGCCTTAGGTCCCCACATAGAATATTTATAACTTCATTGAAAGAAAAACAAGTAGTGTCTCTATGAAGGGATAATGGCCAAACTATCTAATGTACAAGTAATGTCAATTGTATGGGTTCTTTGAAATGCTTGACAAAGAAATTCACCATGTCAATGCATATGCCCAGTTTCATACCCTTAAACTCTTCCCAAGCCTTCTCAGCCATTTTTTTGTTACATCTATCCTTAGTGCCTTTCTACTCACCTTTGCTCGATGGTGGTTCTTGTATCAATTTGTTTGGGAGGGTCAAATGCTAGAGGCTCAGTTAAGGATTTATCTCATGAGATTTTCTACATTCCTTCTCTTTCTTGGCTCAACTTAAATAGTTCTTTAGGTGTTTTGACTATTGAGACTTGCCCTTCAAATCTCAAATGACTTGGGTAGTTGCCTCTTTAAATTGGTGCATCGTCCTTGATTTACCTCTCATGGTCTTTTGGGGAAATTTCTTGCAATAAGGTTATTGCATGTTCCTATACTAGGTGGTGCATGTTCCTATGTTGGTGGTGACTTGGTAATATTGGAAAAACTAGCCTTGCCATCCACATCAAGATTGATTTCTCATATTTCATTATTTCTTTGCAATAGCTTCACATGCCCTTGCCATATCTTACATTTGAGGTGCCCTTCTTCCTCAAAGAAAGAGAACTTCACCTTTCCTTTGTCATGATCCAAACAACCTTGTTCAATTGCTCAATCTTGAGAGCAATATCAATCACAATCCCTTTCTCGATCTTGTCAATGGGTTTTGAGCCCTTTGGTCTTCTTTGAGACATGGTTGGTCTCCACTATCCTTTTGTTCTTATACCATGACTCCTCAATGTCATGGCTAGATTTGATACATATATCGTAGTATTTGGCTAGACATTTAATAGCCATATTGCCATATGTCCAAGTTAAGTGCACTTACGGCACCACTTCTTGTTGATTGCAACTTTCCTCAAGCTTTTAAGCTTTAGTTCTTGAAGTACCTTTCACATTCTAGTTGTCAATGTGTCTTCCTTGGACTTCAGGTAAGTCTCAGCTTTGTCCTCGTCATCATTCTTGTCTATTAAGTGCCTCTTCGTTTCCTTGGCTAGACTGCCTTTCTCCATGGAAATGGCACCATTCAATATAGTAGCTTGAGGATTGCCATAGGTTAGAGATCCAATTGGGATACATTCCATAGCCATGTCATCTATGCCTCGTCCCAAAAGTAGCTTATCTAAATTTGGTTGAACAAACATGTATTTTAGTGCAAAGTGTAGGGAAATAATTCATGAAGTCTTTCTTGATGTTGCACCAACTAAGGGAGCATACTAAACACTAGATATGGATGATCTAGTTTTTACCCTCTAATCCTAAAAAATATTGGAATCTCACTTTGATTATTGGTAGTATTGTCATCTTCACTCGCCTTTCCTAGAGCTGATGGAATAGTTTGCAGCTTAGCTATGACTTGTTGCTTGCTCTAAGGTTTACCTCATATTCAATTGCTGCTAACTTGCAAAGATGCTCAGGATCTAATCCATGTCTTTTCCTACCAAGCATTTCTTGCTTATGGTGGACTCATTACCTTCTCTATGCCTTGTGCTATCCCTTCAAAGCTCTTCAAATGGATTTCTCAATTGGCATTTTTCCAAGGCTCCTCAAAACTCTTTTTGGTTGAACTTTTTGATGTATAGCCATTCACAATTGAAGTATGGATTTTTATGTCACACCACTTATAAAAGTCATCCCAAGCCTTCACATACCTCTTTGTGCACTTGATCTAGAGTTGTTTTTAACTTTATATTATTAGGTTGTGACTCAAGTTCCTTGGACATAGAATGTCTCCTTTGCAATTGGTATTCCATTCTTGCTCTACGATGCTCTAAGAGCATAACATGTGAGTACTACACCTTTGTATGCCTTTGAATCATGTGAGCTCTTTTGTCTAGCATCTACTAAAGCTATCAACATCCTAGAATAACTTAGTCACATTTTCCTATTCCAGAAAATTTAGAATTGACATTCTATAAGCCCTTGGTTTGAGATACAAACCATGTGGAATTCATATAACTTTGAAGAGTAGCCATGGATGTGAGTTAAGAATGTGATAAGTTACCACATTGTGCATATGGTCAATTGAAGGGTGTGATAATTAGATAACACACCAAATCTATGAAACATACTTGTAATTATGTAAACTTTTGAGTTCTATGATAAGGTATCTTACACATTTGAAATTTCATTGTTTGCTCACTCTCATAATAAAATTGTTTCCAAGGAGAGGAAGTTCTATGAAATATGGAGTAAATTCCATTGCATTATTTCTCTCACAAATTCCAAGTGACATTGAACTATTCAATGTGTGCTAAGAGAACCATGTATCCATAAGCACAAGAGCATTGCATGTGGGGTTGATGAAAAGTTATGGCAAGACATGTTTCATGTACAATCTTACCCTTTTCTTTTAATAGCCATAATCTTCCCATGTCATGAGTGTTAAAGCATAGGCCTAAGAGATGAGGCCAATAATAACTTGCTAGGAGGGGTTAATCAATCTTGTCTTGTGACCATTCGTTTGATTCCAAATATACAAGCAAGCTATGGATAGCCAAACATTAGTATTAGTAATAGACATCAAAATCACACCCGACAAATAAAGTATTCTTTAATTTTTATGCATCCACATCTTCTAATTTTTAATCTATTTGATTTTGAATAGAGTGCTTCAAGGATGTTACCAAAATGCAATACAATGCCAACAAGTGAATTTATTTGGTGTTATTTGGGATGGATTGCAACTCCCCCACTCTGCTTTACTTGCTACATCAAATAAGAGATATTTCTTCTATGCACATCTTAATTTTATAAAGGTACATATTCTCACATAAAATTTTCATGCAAGGGATGATACTAAGACCTCACATAAAAGGTGCATGCAAAGGATGATTTTATGTATGGCTCCTGGATTTCTTTTTTCTTATGACACTTTAAAGATTTTTAATTTTTTGATTTAAAACCCCTATGTATAGATTTCTATAGATTAAAAATACCTTACTTTGAGCCCATGTCCTAGAATACATATATTTGCGTGCACCTACAAGTATAGAAAGGGGATTTTTAGCCCATGTCCTATAATACATATATTTTGGTGCACCTGCAAGTATAGATTTGTCTAAGGAGAGGTGATCTTAATAACAGTGTACTCAATGCTCCCCACAACTCATAAGCATGCAAAGAAATAGAAGAAGAGAGATCAAAAGAAACTATCAATAGATGTTATAAATTATCATCTTTGTAGAAGTCAACACAAGAAGCCCAATGCATATTATAAAGGAGATTGCATTTAGCCTAAAAGATTTGTTCTCAAGAATATTATACTTACTTTTTTTTTAATTTTCCACACTCAAATCCTAGATTGCCTTTTGATGAGAACGCTTACAAAAGACCATAGCTTATAAGCCTCATTAAGTATTTTTGGAGGAATGCTATTGCACCCCTTTGGTAGTTTTTGGATTATATTCCAATATCCAAATAGGCATAGTAGTTTGTTCATTCAAGGATCAATTGATTAGTAGATATAATCTACATTGGTAAATTGTCATGTACTTTGACATTGGTAAATTGTCATGTACTTTGACGTAGTAATTTTCATCCTTACCATGCTTTAAAGACATGGAATGATTATTTGCAATGCCTCGTATTCTTTGATTTCTTCCTGGGAGAATAAATCCAATCCTCTGACTGATACTAACAATTATTTTACATGATCAATGCGTGTCTTATTGTCTATGGCTCTATAGATAGCAAAAATTCCTCAATCATGTGAACTTCGATCATGTATAGGAGTTCTGTATTCTTTCACAATGCATGAATATATTACCATGAAGAAATTGTTCATGCATCCAAGGAGATTCATGGAGAATAGGTGAATCCTTACCAAAAGCTTAATTATGTCAAGTGAAAATTTGGATTCCTTCTCCAATGAGAATGATTTGTTGTTGAATCTTTTTGCTAGCACTAGGACCATAATCGTATAGGCACTAAAGAGAGGATGGAATTTGACTTCAATCACAAGACATCATGCAATGTGACTTTATTAAGAAAATGATAGCAAATCATGATACATTCTTAGATGATCGATAGGGGCACTTTGTTTCTACCACTGATTTTCTAAATGATAATGAGGCTCATTTTCTAGAGGGTGGAGGATCTAGAGGATACCTTGTGACACTTCTCACCCTACAGTAGAGACATTCCCTATTGAGATGATCTTAGAGGTGAGAGACATTTGGTCTTGTTGGATAGATATTTCTACAGTCTTATTCACAAATTTAAGATTCCATTATTTATAGCTGGATTTTGTGCAATTCGGCATATATTATTTTCAACTTTGTTTTGTTAACAGTGAAATACTTTAAATATATATATATATATATATATTTGAAGTGTTAGTGTTGCATATGCTATAAAAGCCTTGGGGTGGTGCATTAGCACATTAGAACTTGGAAGAGGTTGTTCGAAAGGGACTATAATAGTTCATTTCAAACAAAAGCATTTACTATGAGTAATGTGTTTCTCTAGCTTCACAAAATGTGTACATGAATTTTGTGTTCATCATAACAGCTATCGTTCATTGGCCTAAGGCATATATATATATGTGTGTGTGTTCATCCCTTTGCATGCAATTTTACATATGTAAGAATATACTTTCATTGTTTTCAAAACGGTTTAAAATTATGGATCTTTTTTCACAAACAAATATGTTGTAAGGTAGTTATTGAACCTATACAACTAAAATGAACTTTATGGTCTATATATACTATGCTTGAAATAGGTTTTATAAATTTCCTTGAATAATGTAACTATAAATCCCATAGCTTTAAAAATTGGTTGTGTCTCAATATTTTGTTATGAGCCTTATTTATCACGCATGTGTGCAAAAGTGATATTTTAAAGGTAGAAGATCAACTTTGTCACTTTATCAACTTTTCAACAAAATGTGGGACTTACCTTTTCCAACATTTAAAACAAAAATTGGCAACAAGAGATTGATTATAAAACCTGACTTTTGGAGTATGCTTTTATGGTTACAAAAAGGGTAGACTATAGATATTTGAAAAGCCATGGGGATTTTACTATTGGTTAAGGTAATCCTTCAAAATATGAAAACACAAATTCTTGTAACAGTTACCGCTATTATATGAAATTTTCTTGAGAAAAAGAGCAAGAAATCCGTGAATATTACCACTTTCAACTACTTGTGAAGATTTCTTCCTAGTGTGGTCAAGGTTGAACGTAATGATGGAGGTGAGCAAGAGTCTAAAGAAGGGTGACGAGTAAATGATAGGAAATGTTGGGGTGGGATTAGGCCTTGCAATAGTCCATAAAAAGAACTTATTGAAATAATCATCCATAGACTCATTAAAATAGCTTTTGGAACAAGTTTGGCAATAATTAACACTAGCTTATTAAAAGTTTGGGTAGGGTTGGCCAAACAAATGGCTATAGTGATTCAAATTGTAGTAACGTAGTAGAGTTCTAGCCATAGCCATGCTGGGATGCAAATCTACCTAGTTTGTCCTATTTTAATTAATACTCCATCCACATTCCTTTTCCTCCCTAATGCTTCCTAGGCACTAAAGAAGGGAATTTATTAGCATGTTCGCCTACCATGGTCTAAAAGGGAACATAATTGTAGGTTAGGCCATGATGCAACTTGCATCCTACCAAATCTCATCCCATTTGTGTAGTAGGGATCCTTTTTATCTATCTTCATACTTTCCTAACCCTACATGGATGGTAAATATCTGTATTTTATTGGCATGTTGGAATATAGTGGTCCAATTAATACCAAGCTTCTTAGGTCTCCTAGACCATGATGGGGCATAGTGTATTACCAATTTAGCCCCCTTAGGAATTCCATGGGACTACATTCATCAATATCCTTATTAGCCAACTTATCCATAGGTTTTGGCCAAATAGGGCCATGATTGTGCAAACTAAACGATCTTGCTAGTTGCCCAACCGTGATAAGGATCCTATAATGCCGCATTGCAACTCAAACCCCTTTGGGCCCCATAAACCAAAACCCTATGATTTGTGTGATGTTCACATAGAATTGTACCAATAATTAATTCCTAGGGGTTTCCCAAAGAGCTACTTACAAGATTTAAACAAGGTTGGGTGAAATGATGGGACAAAAGCATACTAAAATCTCTCTCTCTCTCTCTCTCTCTCTCTCCCTAAAAAAAAGGTGGTTGCGCGGGCAATGATGGGACCAAGCACTAAAATGATTGATTGCTATTGAAGCCCCCTTCCCACACTCTCCCTAATATAGATTTCACATGTTTCCTGGTCACTTACCCATATATTTTGCCAAAAGAATACTTAAGGGTCTCAACTCATAGGGGGGGCTTGGTGGGACCAAACATCATTCAAGGCCCTACTATGATTGGAGCCTAGCTAGCCCTTTTAGTTGACCTAGATCAAAACCCTACAATTTTGGGTAAGGTTTGCATATGCACTCCTTGACAATTTGTGCAAGGCTGAGGGGATTTAGATTAGGGCTCCTACTAGTACCGATCTTGGTATTGCATAAATATGATAGAACCAAGCATCTTAAAAGCCAATATTACTATTGAATACATTTTGGTTTCACTAAACCAAAACCCCTATGGTTTGTGTAGCAATTGCATGGTATCCATTAATTTATGCATAGCATTTGCCCAAGGAGGGGACTATAGGGTCCATTGGCAATGTTCTTGATATGTGCATTGAGCATGATAAAAGAAAGAATCCTACAAGCCCTTTGTCACATTGAAAGAATTATTTTAGCCTACCAAACTAAAATCCTATAGTTTCTTATAGATTTTCCATGAATGATGCTCCCATGCAACTTCTCCATAGTGTTTCAAGCAAGTACTCATTGCATTGAACATGTATATTGGCATTGGGAAGTCAACTTGAGCATTTATTGCTCCACATGTGTGAGTAAAGTACTTTAAGTACTCATAAGTTTCCTTCTCTACTTTTAATGCATATTTGTTGCCCATAGCGCCATTTTCAATTAACATTGCATTTCTCAACCTTTGAATGCTTTAAAGTTTCACATTGGGTGCATTCACACTCCAACGACATCATGAACCTTAAGTAAATCAAAGGCATTACTCATGCCAAAGGATATTTGGCTTAGGATCAATGCATAATAATGCTATATCATTCAACACAATCCGAAAATTCAGTTGGAGAATATGCACAAGATTGAGACATGGTACTTTACCATCACTTCAAAAAGTTAATACCAAATATACACCCCATCCATTATGATACTTTTTCATCTTGTACCACCCTAGGTGATTATTATTACCTAACATAATAATGATAATTCCTTTGAACCTAGAGTAGATATCATACTTGGTTGATTTCCTAAGCATATTCAAGCATCAATGAACGTAAAAATTATCCATTCAAGATTTACAATCAAACTTGGGTTGTTTTGCTAAGCCTTGATACTCAAGCATCGAAAAATGTAAAAGACTCCATTCAAGCTGTGATTATCTAAGTCTTGTGAAGCTAACCACAAAGGAATTTCAAAAGTTTATATGAAGTGAAATCAATTTCTTATTTCTTTGACATCAATAGGTATGGAGTTTTATTTTAGAAGACTTCAAATTTTATTTGGGTCGACATACATCTTCCTTTGACATTAAAAAAATTTCAAGATTTTCCAAATTCATTCTAAGTCTCCGTTAACATCTAAAGTCCTCCAAGAAATTTCAACAAGATTAGCAATGAAAATCAAACTTTGGTGGATTTAAATTGTCAACCAATATCTCAAGTTCTCTAAACATTCTTGTTATCAAGTTCAAAAGGTCTATGGTAATCAATTTTAGATCAAACTTTACTTTTTTTGTCCATGAAAAGTTTAACTGGTTCAAGGCATCATTTATGTTCATTGTATATTAAGTACTTGCAGTAGTCAAACCAATTTAGAATTTGGCTACAAGATCTTCATTCATTGCGTGAGACAACCATGAAGTTCAAAAACATAAAGTTCATATCAACATCAAACTATGAAAATGTCCAACAAGCTACATGATAAAATCTCTGATAGTTAGAAATTCAAGTTGTAAAAGAATTTGGGATGTTGTTACCAAAAGAAAGGAGAAGACCACTCTGATCATGTGTTATATTTCATGTATAGCATGTTCTTACACACGCACCCATTTCATGTATACAATGATGTTACATATGCACACATGAATATGTTGCCAATTTTGACTCTGATTCCTGATTGGACTCCTTCCTTCTCTTCTAGTCAACCTTCTCCTTTCTACAATCCTTCGCCAAATGTCGTGGCTGATTGCAATGGAAACATGCCTTTTTCTTATTGCTCCGAGTGGATGAAGAGTCAGCATATCATCACCAGTCTTTTCATCTCTCTTTTTTATTGTCGGGCTTGCAGTTGCCAAGCTTGCCCTCACCTGTGCCTTTGCTCGTCTGTGCAATTAGGCCTTGTCATCGGATCCGTCATACTTCTTCTCCCAAGCTTTCTCTTGCAGAAACAGAGACACCTACTCCTCAAAAGTCACCGGTGCCGATTGCTACCCTACCACCATAGTTCTAACAAACCCTTTGTAGCTCCTAGGGAGCATGCCAAGTAAGAGCCTAACAAATCCTTGCTGAATTTGTCTTTTGACCAACCACAGAGAGTAGATCCCTCACCACCTTCAACTTGGCGATGTGCTCCTGAGGTCTCTCTCATCCATATACATATTATACAACTCTCTCGAGGTCGAGAATCCTAGCAGCATTGTTGATCTCATACATGTCTTTGAGAATTGTCCATGCTTGAAAAGCAGTGTCCGCTAGTAGGATATGCAGAAGGACTTAATTTTATTTGGCATTGGTGTTGTTTTCCTCTATGTTTGATAAGAGTTTGAGTATCAAGTACCTAGCGGCTCTCACTTATTTCTATTTTCTAAGATATTGTATGGGATTGAGAGGATGAGTTGAATGGATCATTGTAAATACCATGTGTCTAAATTATAAATACCTTGGTATGGGGTGAGAGTTATTTATGTATGGGATATTATGGGATTTTTAAAAAATAGAATCTCTCACTGCAATGGAATCTGTAGGTGGTGCAGCCACAGCCACATTTGTGGTAGGTTGTGGCTTTAGCTCCGCTCGTGTCGTAAACTCTTAGATCATCTGAACCATCACGGGCTCTAGATATTCAACTTCCACAAAGGGTAGTTGCTTCTATCGAGCTTGCCCGTTTCCCATAGCTAGGGATGGACAGTCTAGTAGCCGTGTGACAAGGATGTGAAGGGCTTAGGAACTTATACACTGGCCTAAATACGGATCACTCTCCTCCTCGCAAGTTACACCTATCCTTCAGACATAGAAGCGGATTTCTACAAACTGAACCAAGATCTCCTTTTCACAAGGTTCACACCTTCAGGCTCCCATCCCTTGTGAATCTCTCTCAAGGTTCTCACCTTCAGGCTCCCATCCCTTGTGAATCTCCCTCAAGGTTCTACTACAATGTTACAAAGGGCTGGGGGCTTGCAGATCTGACAGACCCAGTCGACTCGCCCGACCTGTACATGCACATATAAGTGGCCTTGGACAGGGGCCTGACTGCCGTCTGGCAGTTCTGCTCCAGGTGCATTGTTTCCTCTCTGCCCCAACCACCAGATCAGCTCCAATCTGCTCCAATAAGCTCCATTCTGCTCCTCTGTCTGCAGACTATTTCCCCATCCTCGCCCTCGATGCTGCACAGGTTTACAGCACCGCTTGCTGCCCTCTGACATGAACTTGACAGCTCCGCCTTGCTGTCTTTCCATCGCTCCATACGTTGCAAGAGTACTGTACAGACTTGTCCCTGCTAGTCACAGACTTGTCTGACGGTGCATGCCTCCACTCCTTTAAGCATGGCAGCCTGGTAATGGTGCCTATGCTACCTACATGGCAGCTTGCATGCTGCCCATGTGGCAGCCCTGCATACCCTTCCAAATCTGCCCCCATGACAGTCCATGTGAGCTCTTTGGATCTCTGTTGGTGCACCTCCCTTACGCTCTCCTCATTTGGGGCCTCATAGGTGTGGAGGTGACATACATAACCCCAACATGGTAAAAATGATAAAGAAAAGAAAAAAAATCAGCACATGCTCCCAAAGTTTACTATAAGGTGAAGATGTTACTGTTCTAGAAAAACCTAGACCCTTGACTTTTTCTCCACACAGCGGAAATAGAAATGGATAAGATGTATGCAATGGAAGAATCTCGAGAGAAGAAAAGAGACTGCTTTAATTCAAACTTCAAACTTTCTGTGTCCACAAGAGACGAGCATCTACCATGTCTCTCCAGAATATCTCAGGAGAGTATATATTGCACAAACGTAAATCAACACTCCTTGACAGAAAAATCCCCCAGAGATCCCAAAAGATGCAGTGATCCACTGCCCTGACTCTATGGTGAGCACAAGTGCTGCTTCTTCTGTACTTGGCACTCCTCAGTTCGAGATCCATAGACAGCACCTCCAGCAAAATGGTGTTCTCCTATTGGCCATACGTGTGCAACAAGTATTGCTCTTAAGTGGGTGAGGGATATCTCCAATGTGAACGACAAAAAGGCTCCACAATGAGGCCTATTTATAGGGCTCTAGGCCCTGAGACTGGCCGATCAGTCTGTAAACAGACCGACCAGCCACAGACTGGTCGACCTAGTCTGAGCTGATTCTTCCAACCTTGTCAGGGGTGCCCTTTCTGCAGGTTTCTGGCTGCTGGATCCTGCTCCAGCCCTGCTGTAGCCTCCAGGCAACCTTCAGCATCTGCTGTCCCTGCTATACCTGACCTATATGTTCTCTTCCCCCTGCAAAAGCTCCGTACTATTACTGTACTGGCTGTTGTACTTGCTGCAGCAGTCACGCAGTACCAGCCTATGGATCGGCCCTCTTTCAGAGCTCTTGTCCACCTCTGTTAGTGGACTGTGCAGTAGCCCATGTGGCAGCCTAAAGTCCTGCCCATATGTGGATATCTCCTTCCATGTAGATCTGCACACGTGGCATCCAAACCTTGTGCACACACAACAGACTCTCATGCCTCCCATTCTTACACTCATACCATGTCCCTTTTCTCTCTTCATATGGGGGCTTACAAGTGGGACAATGGACCCTCCCCTCTCATTGTCATACTATGGGCCCACGATGCCCTAATGACGCATCCAATCCATTTGCTCCCTTACAAAGCTCTCGAGTCTCATGAACAGATTGAGAAACGTGGCAAAATCAAGTCTTGATACCATCGTACTATGCACCTCCATTTTCAGCTCTGCTTTATCCTTCGACTTCAACAACCAAGCCGGTACACAGGTACAAACCACAGTACCATTCTTCAATGGCACTATCAGAAGACGTCACGAAACAACTCAGGCACAATCACTGGATACATACAATTGTCCCCCTCTGGACTTGGGAACCATACAGACCCTGAACAGTAACAAGTCTCTTGGGTCTGGACTTTGTTTCAACCTGTTATCCAGCCCACATGATCGATAACACATCCAGAAATCCTGGAACTAATCCAAGCTGTCTCCAAACACAAGCTCGAAATAGCTGCTCTTAGGTTCAACCCCTGAGCCCACAAAGGTACTCATGAATCATGTCTGTAGATGCCTTTGGTCCTCCTTGACGAGTCTTCATCGTCAACAACACCTGCAAGTAACAACTCTTGTAGAGCTATATACAGCAACCAGGTCCACCAAACGACAGAAAGCTCCAGCTTTCTCTGTTTAAAAAGATCCTCCTATACCTGTCTCAAACGTTTTCACCCTCCACCCTAACAAGAATTGAGTGCCAAAAATTCTATCGTAATCATCATATCAAAACAGAGAGATTACATACCCTAGGTCTTCAGCTTGCTGCTTGCTATTAGATTAAGCCAAGTACCTCAACGAAGTGCTCACATCAGCATTTCCAGAGCCAATAGTGTAGTCAATGTAAGGCACCAACCTTTAACCCATCTCAGAGTGGTCTTCATCTTCCTCATCCTCTATGGCGGATACAACCTTTTCCTAGCCATGCTTTGAGCAAAATATACTGTCCTCATTTGTCAAGGAACCTAGATTTTCTGGCCATTGCTCTACATTGGACATGAGCATTGTCACACCTGGATCTATGCATCTTATCAAGGTACTACTATGTGTAGTCATAAAGAACAAATCATCTTGTATCACATAGGCTCATCTCCCTTGGATTTTTCCTCTTGCTTCCTCTTCCAGATGTCTAGGCATATCACAATAGTAGTGCACTTTCTTTTATTCTTACTATCTCCATTTGAAGAGTCTCAATCCTCGGAATTGTCCTTTTTTTTACCAGGGTTGTTTTTTGTTGCTTGCCCTTCCCTTCTTTTGGTATTGACAGGAATTGGCATCATCCTCATGTAACCTCTGCCTTGCTTCCTCCTGGATTAACACAGGACCCAAGCTCCTCAAAGGGCAACAGCTTTAATCTCTTTCCGGGTGGGTTGTCACGATCTGTGACGTATTCCTTTCTCTATATCTAGACTTATGGATGGTTTGATGAATGGACACTTGTGGAAGGGTATGCCCTTTCGACGGGACACTTCTTATGAGGCACAACCCTTCACAAGAGACATTCTATGGAAGAGACACTCCTATTATAATGTACCCTCTCATCAAGGGTCACACCCTTCACAAGGGGTACACACCTCTTCATGCACATACACTTTGGAGTACACACCTTTTCATGTGTGACTCTTCACTCTCTATCTAAGAGAGGCCCAATTGTATGGATGACACACTACAACTACACTACAGACACTCAAGCAATACAATTATTCCTTGTTCTCTGCTATTTCAGTCTCCTTTCTGTTCCTTAGCACATTTCTAAATATAGTAAATCTAGGATTTCTTACAGTGGTATCAGAGCAAATTTCGCTCTTGCCTGTAGGAAATGCCCTCCACCTTCTAGCGCCTATCTGATACATCTCTTTCCGCTAGAAGGATATCCGTGCACATTGTGCATGGAAGAGATGGAGAGAATGAGCGTAAAAATTTTTAGCGCCAACCCTGCCTAAAGTCATCAATGGCCTCTCCATCTCCCACACATCACGAGTTGATGTGAATGGACACGACAAAAATCGTGTCTTTTCATGTGCTTGGGCTGTCCCAAAACCAAGGGACGCACCTTTTCCACCATCGGACACACCTTTTGATGAAGAGTCTTGACTCCTCACCCAAGGGACACACCCCATCGTGGCAAAAAGGTCACACCTATTCATGTGGGGACACCCCTTTTAAAAACAGGGACACACCCCTTCATGAAAAGGTGCACCTATTCCAAGGGTCACACCCCTTCGAATAGGCACACCTTTTGGAACCAAGCACCTTATAAAAAGGGTACCTAGAGGGGTTAAAAAGGAAAACCCAGCCCCATACCTTAGGTTTTACCCTAAACTATCCAAGGGTCAAATAAACCCACCCTTTAAATTTTTTGGGCAACCACCCAATGTAGGCAGCACAAACGAAAAGACAAAAGGGACAATCCATTTCAACGCCCGTACAGATTTTCGTCAAACAGGTTGGCCTGCCTGCACAGCCCCTGCCCTCGCCATTTCGCTGCCCTGCTCCCCTCGCCATATGCAGCCCCTAGCCTCGCCAGTTTTCGGCCCTGGTTCCCTGCCAGCCTGCAGCGCTAGATCAGTGTCAGCCTGCCATATCTGCCGCAAATCAGCCTTGGAAGCTGCAGCCTGGTTTCGCCAGCCTCCATCGTGATCCAGCCTGCAGCCTTTGACGCCTTTTATCGCGATCCAGCCTGCAGCCTGTTTCGCCATTGACAGCCTGCCCTCCCCCCTTGTTTCGCCACCTTATCTGCCAGTTCAGCAGTGGTTCAGCCCTCCTATCGCGATGAAGAC
This sequence comes from Dipteris shenzhenensis, assembly GCF_047967505.1. Taxonomy (NCBI): domain Eukaryota; kingdom Viridiplantae; phylum Streptophyta; class Polypodiopsida; order Gleicheniales; family Dipteridaceae; genus Dipteris; species Dipteris shenzhenensis. The sequence goes on from NC_141610.1 coordinate 14,450,400, forward strand.
AGCCTGTTAAATGCGCCCTGTTCCTGTTTTCCAATCCGGACCAGCCAGGCCCAGATCTGCTCCTCGCAACCCACTGCAACAAGGACCTCCAGACAGAAATCTGCAGGCCTTTTCTACGCAACAAATTGGCAGATTACATCAATGCCAGGTGGATTCTTTCCATTCTACTTTTAAGGATTATCTTGTCATTATCCAATTACAGCAAATGAAAGATGCTCCCTTAAAGCATGGAAACCCCTGGTAATTCACCCGGCCTTTCAAGGGCACCTCAGGCATCATCCACCACACAATATCGTGTTCAGATTGCACAACCAGCCCATTTCGGAGCTTTGGCATCGTGGGTCTTCTGTGTCACGTGCCCTCCTAGTGATTTGGACCACATCCTATACCTTCTGCGTGAGGCACCTCAGTTACATTACTTCCTCAGCACAGTCCAGGTTGTGTTCCAGGAGACACAAAGATACCCGAAACCCGATATTCCTCAAGAGTTTGCTGTCCATCTTTGGAGAGAATTTTACCCCTCACCTTCGGCATCTCCAGGGTACTCTCCACCTCCTTCAGCTCCCAGATATCCTCCTATACAGGTTGTACCTTCCCCAAGACAGTATTTACACTCTGAAGGCACTCCTTCTCCTGGATATCCTCCACTTCCGATAGCAGCTCCTTATCCCTTCTCAGATCCGTGGACTCTGCAACCTACTCCTGTACTCTCACGAGCAGTAACACCCATTTCGGCATCACCAGTGTTACCTCAGACAGGACCTCCTTTACCAGATTTCCATGGGTGGTTCCATCCTGCCTCGCCTGCCTCCTCCAACATGAGCAACCTCAGGATACAAACTAGAGCACAGATTCGTGCTTTTCTCACGAGCACCTTAGATATGTCGCAACGCTCGCGTGCAACCTCTCCAGAGATCAAAGACTCAAGTCCAAAAAAGACCCTTGAAGTCAACATACAAGGCGAAACACTACTGCAACTTCAAATTTCCCAACTTCAGGACAGCATCTCCGACTTGGTCCAGAAAGTCCAACTCCAAGATTCTCGCACTACCACACATACAGAGGATGATGTGACGCAACCAGACGACTATGCGGATTCATTCCCACCAGAGATAGAAAGCACTGAACTCCGTGCCCTCTATCGTTTACTCCAAGCTTCCAAAACTAAAAGACTTGACATCAAACTTCCGGAAGCCTACACTGGTCAACGCAATCGCCGAACAGTTGACCAATGGCTCGCAAAATTGCGCATGTATTTTGATACTGTTGACCTCACTGAAGGCAAAAAGATCGCCTTGGTAGCCTCCCTCCTCAAGGATACAGCTTTTCTATGGTGGCAAAGAGGCTTAAAGGACGGCAAAAGTGTGTTAACCTGGGAACGTTTTGAACACGTGCTCCGTAAGCAGTTCATACCTGCCAATGCGGACTTCCAAGCACGTTCAAAACTTTGACAGTTGGAGCAAACAGGCTCCCTCTCTTCCTACATCTCTCAGTTCACCACATTGGTGCTGGAGATTAATGGTTTAACTGAGGATGATCGCCTTCATGCTTTCATCTCAGGCCGAAATCCCTCGTTACGCATTGATGTCCTTAAAGCAAACATCACCACCACAGCTGGCACTATTGCTTACGCAGAGCACATAACAGATTTCCAAAACACAGGGAAGCAGAGTGCTAATCGAACACAGAACTCTACTATGGCCAAAGGTGCTCGCCCTTAAGATAACCCCAAGTTTAGAAAAAAATCGGGTAATCAAGGTCAGCGACAGTCTCAAGATCCCCACAAGTCTCAGAAATCGTATGCTGGATTCCAACAGAAGCACTCCTCCAAGGATCACGCCTCTTCTTCTTCACAAAGTCATTACCGTCATCCCCAACATAAAGGTGCGGCCACTGACAAGAAGAACAACTCCAGCACAAAAGGACTTTGCACCATTTGCACAGGCGACCATAGATGGTTCGATTGTCCCAAGCGACCAAAGCAAAATTTCAATATGGAACCTAGCACTTCTCAAACAGAAGATGCTACCTCAACACAAGACAAGAAAGGCAAAGCTGTTCGAATGGCAAATACCATCCACATGAGCCTTGCTAGCAACCCCGAACCTTCCCTGGCCACTCAAGTACTTTGTGTTCAAGGATCGATTCGTGGAACAACGGTCACTATCCTCATCGACAGTGGCTGCTCTCATAACTTCCTAGCTAGTTCTATGGTCGACAAACTTCGGTTGACCACCAGTCCTAGTCTCATGGACTATCAGATTGAACTCGCAAATGGAACTACCTTCTTGTGCAACACCAGGATAAAAAACTTGTCTTTTCGCATCCAACATTATACAGACAAGTTGAACTTCGACATCATGTCTCTTTCTCGGTACGATGTCATACTTGGACAACAGTGGCTCTACGACTATGATCCATCAATCAGTTTTCGCAGCCATACTATCCAATTTGTCCACCAGGGAAAACTTATTGAGCTAACTGGTTCTAGGGACTCTCCTTTAATCCCAGTTGCCTCTGCCCTACAAGTAAAGAAGTGGGTTCGTAAACATCAAGTCAAGACTTCACTTCTGTTGGTTACGGCAGTAGAGGAGACACCAACAAAGGATCCTCCTGAATACCTCAACCAACCTTTTTTCCAGCCCTACCTGGATATTTTTCCACAGGAATTGCCAAAGCAGTTACCACCTCGACGACCAGTGAATCACCCAATCGAACTTATTCCCGACAGTAATCCACCGTCAAAACCTCCTTATCGGGTTTCTTACACTCAAAATGGAGAAATCCAAAGACAAGTGACCGAACTACTCGACAAAGGTCACATTCGGCCCAGTCGTAGCCCTTTCGGATCTCCTGTACTACTTGTGGAAAAAAAGAATAAGTCAGTGCGCCTCTGCATCGACTACCGAGCCCTCAACAAGCTCACTATCAAAAACAAGTATCCATTGCCTCGCATCGATGACCTCTTCGATCAACTTCTACACGTAACACAATTCTCAAAGATTGATCTTCGTTCAGGTTATCATCAAATTCACATACGAGAAGGCGATGAGTACAAGACAGCTTTTCGAACAAAGTATGGACACTATGAATGTTTGGTCATGCCTTTTGGGTTAAACAATGCCCCGGCCACATTCATGACACTAATGAACGACATCTTCAGGCCTTTCCTCAATAAGTTCGTCACCGTTTACCTCGATGACATCCTCGTTTTCAGCAGATCCCTACATGAGCACAAACAACATCTTCACCAAGTTTTTGAAGTTCTCCGCGCAAATTCTCTCTACATCAACATTGAGAAGAGTGAGTTCTTCAAGACCCAACTCGAATATTTGGGACACGTTATTTCAGCTCAAGGCATCTCTGTGGATCCCAAGAAGGTCGAGGTAATCCAAAACTGGCCTACTCCTAAGAATGTTCATGATGTCCGCTCTTTTCTCGGATTAGCAAACTTCTACCATACAAAGGTCTATCAGTTTTCCAAAATCGCAGCTCCTATGTCCGAATTATTGAAAAGCACAGCAGTTTTTCAGTGGCTTTCCGAAACCGAGTTTAGTTTCCAACAACTCAAGCAAGCACTCACTACCACACCAATTATGGCTATTGCTGACCAAAACCTTCCATTTGAGGTCATGACCGACGCTTCTGACATCGCTACAGGAGCAGTCTTGATGCAAGAAGGCAGAGTTATTGCTTTTGCCAGCCATAAACATTCTGATATCCAAAGCCGATACCCGATTTATGATAAGGAGTTTCTTGCTGTTGTACATGCTTATCGCTCTTGGAAACATTATCTCATGGGAGCCGACTCGGTGGTCAAGACAGACCATCACTCTCTAAATGAGATCTGGACGACTCCGACGCTACTTGGCAATCTAATGAAGACTTACAGCAGTACCCTGACATTTTACAGCAGTATTTTCAAAATTTACCGTGATATTTTCTACATCAGTTCATTATCTCCACCAAGGTCTTATTTTGAGTGGGAGGGGATGTCACGATCTGTGACGTATTCCTTTCTCTATATCTAGACTTATGGATGGTTTGATGAATGGACACTTGTGGAAGGGTATGCCCTTTCGACTGGACACTTCCTATGAGGCACAACCCTTCACAAGAGACATTCTATGGAAGAGACACTCCTATTGTAATGTACCCTCTCATCAAGGGTCACACCCTTCACAAGGGGTACACACCTCTTCATGCACATACACTTTGGAGTACACACCTTTTCATGTGTGACTCTTCACTCTCTATATAAGAGAGGCCCAATTGTATGGATGACACACTACAGCTACACTACAGACACTCAAGCAATACAATTATTCCTTGTTCTCTGCTACTTCAGTCTCCTTTCTGTTCCTTAGCACATTTCTAAATATAGTAAATCTAGGATTTCTTACATGGGTCAGGGTTGTCACTAACCTGTTGAAACTCGTTAGAAGTTTACACAACATTAACGCTCGGACCTTGACCAGATGATCACTCACCTCATCACCTTCTTTTATCTTTAGCATGAATAGCTGATTTTTGGAACATACAACGTGACCCATATCTGTCGTCTATACAAGGCCTTCAAGATCGTCCATGGCTCATTCAAAGTCACTGCCAATCAGAAGCACTAAATCTGCAGCTGTCTTGATGATCTTTGCTAATGTATCAACATCTTTCTGCATCCCTTCTTTGACATCATCTGGATCTACCACCCGAATCGCCTTCCCTGATGCATCCCTCTGATTCTCTAGTTTCAATTCCCATCCTTCAGTTATCTCCCATACTCCACGTGCAACCATGTGACTCCAAATCTTGATCTTCCAGATCTGATAGTTGTCCCACCTAGCATCTCCGTCACACCAAAGTTTGGAACTGGCATAGGCATGTGGGACATGATCTGCAACCGTGAGATTTACTGGAAAGGGAATTTCACACTCATTGACCTTCTTGCCCCACCTCTACATTCAAAAGTCCCCTTCCTCTTTCAGTTGTTGAAATCGAAGTCTTACTAGATGGCTTGATCACCAAGGCAACACCTCTCGCCTCAATCTCAGCTTCCTATAAAACCACGGTCTCTCAAATTTCTCTTCCAAGCACACCACTGTCTCATGGCTCTCCAAATATGCAGCTTGGCTTTGATACCATGTTAGAAACTAGACTCTTGGTTAGTTTCTCCACACAGTGAAAATAAGGTGTATACAACGCAAGAATCTTGAGAGAAGAGAAGGGAATTCTTTAATTCAAACATCAAACTTTTTGTGTCCACGAGAGAACTCACGAGTACCAAATTCACGAGAATACAGTGCAAATATCTGAGAGTCTATTGCACAAAACTGAGTCAAGCACTCCTCCTAGAAAGCTCAACCAGATATCCCAAAATATGCAGCAATCCGCTGCCCTGGATGCTCTATGGTGAGCAGAATTTGTTACGCTCAAGTTGAGGCAACATAACCTCGGAAGGGTCAGTCGACATTTTCCTTTAAAGGATCAGTGTTTGTATTATATTTGTTTGAGCTTCACGTAAATGATCACAAAGGAATCAAGGTCAAGGTCCTTGGTGAGGGTGACATGGCACAAGACTAGGTGGATCTAAGGCTAAAGGGTCTAAAATGCATTAAATGTGCCAAGGGGCAAATGATTTCAATGATATCCCAAGAGAGGGGTAAATGATGCATTTAGGAGGTACCTTAGAATGAAGACATGTGGCATACTAGATCCATCTAGGGAATTGGGGCTCGGTGGTACTTTGCAAGCAGGAGCTTTCACGTAAATTGGGTATTCCGAGTTTGCGACCACCGAGGTTGGCTGGGAGGATAATCTCTGTGCCTATGCCCGTGATTGGTGTGAAAATTAGGCGTTAACAGTTTTGGTCCTATCATTTTGGTATCAAAGCGCAGTGTTTGGTGATTGTCGTGGTTTGAAGCTGTACGCCGAGTTGACAGACTAACGATGAATTGAGGAAGGATTTGGTGTTATCTCTCGTCGTTGATTTGAAGTGCGTGGAAGACACAAGCAGATAACATGACGTCGTCTCACTCGCCCACGCTATTCGAGAACATGCATTACACCGCAGGGTAGTTTGCTAGTAAAAGGATTGTGCGACGCCCAAATTTGCCGACGGACAATACGGAGCACAGATCGCTCTAGTTTCAGCAGTAGCTCGTCAACGTTGGAGCTGCATTGAGCATCAGGGTGGCACACGCACTGGTCACGGCTTATTGACTTCAGGACTCCTTGGCATCGCGGGGGCTAGCTGTTGTTATATTTCAGTATCAGATGGAGCGCACGTCATATTGAGCGGACGTAGTAACTAGCTGACGGAACTTTGGTTAATACCAAAGATTGCCTAGTTTATTTGCCTTTGGTTTTTGAGTTATTTGAGATTGTAGATATTTCCCTAGTATAGGGAAAAGATATTCATCTTGGTTCTCAGTTATTTTCAATTTATGGTTACGCCTATTTAGACACCTTTTGTGGTTATGAGATTGAAAAGCAGTTTGTAAATACAGTTTTAGGCGGTGTTTTATTTATTTATTTATTTATTAAACACCCATTGACCTAAATGGAAGTAGAAGAAGAAGCTTCTAGGGTGGATCCCGTAGAGTCGGGAGTCCGGCCGACCCCGCAGGTGTCGCGCCCAGTAGGCCATACACTATCTGGTAGAATTGCATTATTGGAGGATGCCTTGCAACAGATTTTAGTGCAACAGTTACAAGCAAATGTAGGGCAATCTGAGCTCAAGAAAATGGTACATAGTATGTCTAGCAGACCATCTCGTGAAGAGAAAGGTAAAGCTCCAATGAAGCCTGAATCCAGTGTTCATACGGTCGAGCCTAGGAGGGCTAAGGTGCCTAATATTGCCAATTATAGGCCAAAAAAGTATTCTGGTTGGATGTCTGACCATAGTTCCGATATCATAGAGACCTGGTTACAAAAATGGGACGAGGCCTTCGCCATTTGTAAAATCATAAATGATATGAAGAAAATCCACGAGGCCACCCATATGTTTAATGAGGCAGCGGATCAGTGGTGGATAAAACAGCAGAAAGATGGAGTGGCATCCACTACTTGGGAGGGGGTTAAAAAAGAATTTAGAAAGCACTTCTTACCTCGTGACGAAGCATCCCGAGCTTGGAATCAATATCGAAACCTTCGTCAGAGAAATTTATCAGTGGCAGAATACACTAATAAGTTCAAAGAAAGTGTAATGAAAGTTTATGACCCTCTACCTCAATCAATCCAGGTAAAAGATTTTATCTTTGGACTGAATGATCGGATCAAGATGGAAGTTCGGACTAAGTATGCGAACACGCTAGATGAAGCAATTGCCATACGATAGCCCTGAACTATGAGGATGCAAAAGGGAACAGACCAAGTGGGTTTGTGCAGGTTGGAACTCGGTATGAGTACCCAAAGAAAACTAGGTTTAAGAAGAAGTGAATTAGCAAAGGGAGTGCCTCACAGCCTAGTGGTCAAGCCAAGCAGGCGAAGCCAGTTGAGACTCCTAAACCAAGTACCACCATTGGGATGAAAAGAAAAGTAACACCAATGGCAGCCCGGGCTTGGTCGAAGTCTTCTTTGAATCCAAAGCAAAGAGAAAAAGCGAGAGCTTGTGTTTTGGATGCCTTCAGCCTCATTAATGGAAAGATTATCCACGGAACAAGGATTGTCGGATGGCTGAGATGGTAATCTCATAATGCGACATGGAAATGGAGGGAAGTCCCAGAGCAGAGCAGATGCAAATTCAGCTAGCGGGATCTTCTCAAAGGTCAGTACCTGTTTTGTTATGTGTGTGTTGCTAAGCTGGTAACTAGTGCACCTGACAATGTCCTGTCAAAACCCGCAACAATGGGGTATACAGCCTTTAACGATACGGAGTTAATTAAGATGAAAGGGCAAGTAGCCAATCATGATGTCATTGTGTTGTTTGACTCAGCGTCAATGCACAATGTAATTAACTCCAAGCTTGTAAAGAGGCTAAAATTAAAGACTAGCCCATCTGACTATGCATATACAGTCAGAATGGCAAACAGAAGTTCAACTGAAGTATGGGACCAAAGGGTTACCCAGTTGAAACTTCGAATTCAAGACTATGCTGAGAAACTTGATTTTGAAATGACAAAGCTTGCTCGCGCTGACATAGCCCTGGGTAAGGCTTAGCATTCTAGGAAGAATCCAACCATAGATTGAAAAAAGCACATTTATCAATTCAAGATGAATGATGTGATGTATGTCTTACGAGGTGAAAAAGATATACCTCAAGGACCGTTGGTTTTCATAATGGAAGTTCGAAAAGCTCAAGAAGAGTTTTTGTTTCTTTGTACAGCATCGATAGAGTCGATTGATGATCCTTCGACTAGCACTGATGTTACCCAAAATGGAGAAATGGCCAAGCTGGCTGATCAAATAGCAGAGGAGTTCTCTGATTGTTTTAGAGATGAGTTACCTTATGGGTTACCTCCAGAGCTAATCCCGGGGGCAGAACCTCTGAATAGACCTCCCTATAGGTTAAGTTTTACCGAAGAAGCGGAGGTACAAAGACAACTGGAAGAATACCTCAAGCTAGGGCAGATTCAAACCAGTTTCTCACCTTTTGCTTCGCCAGTGATATTTAAAAAAAAGAAAGATGATACTTTTCGCCTCTGTATAGATTACAGAGCATTGAATAATATCATTGTTAAGCACAGGTATCCGATGGCTCGGATCGATGATTTGCTAGATGCATTACATGGGGCCGTAATTTTCAGTAAGATAGATCTTAAATGTGGCTACCATCAAATCCGTATTAGAGCCGAGGATGTGCATAAAACCGCTTTTAGAAGCAGGTTTGGACATTATCAGTTTTTGGTAATGCCGTTTGGACTTACTAATGCTCCAGCTACATTCGTCATGCTTATGAACGATTTACTACGTCCGTATATCGAGAAGTTTGTAATACATTTTATTGATGATATTCTTGTGTTCAGCAAAAGTATTGCTGAGCATCACGAACACTTAAGAATAGTGTTCAATACTTTGAGGAAAGCCAGTCTTATGTAAATAAAAAGAAAACTATACTGTGTATGGTAAGACTTAAATATTTAGGATTCATTATTACTCCTAAGGGGGTAGAAATGGATCCAAAGAAAGTGGTTGCGATACTCACTTGGCCAATCCCTCAGAGTTTAACCGCCTTGCGATCATTCTTGGAATTTGTCCAATTTTATCAAAGGCATATCAAAGGATATTCCGAACGGTATCGCCATTAACTGATCTGACCTCAGATAAAGTACCTTTTATATGGAGACAGAATCAACATGAGAGTTTTAACACCATAAAACAAGCTATGGTCTCAGGACCGGTGTTAAAAATAGTTGATCCCCAGAAACCGTTTTTCCTTGAAACTGATGCAAGTTGCATTGCGGTAGGAGCAGTTCTCCTCCAAGAGGCAAGGCCAGTAGCCTTTGAAAGCAAGAAGCTTTCTCCCTCTCAACGAAATTGACCAACTCATGAATTAGAGTTGTATGCTGTTGTCCATGCTCTGAAAACATGGAGACATTATTTATATGGGTCAAAGTTTTATGTTGATGTTGATCATGATACTTTGAAACATTTTTGTAAACAACCTGACTTAAGAGGCCGCCAAGCTAGGTGGGCAAAACTCATGCAGGAGTTTAACTTGACAATTCGGTACCGAAGAGGGAAGGATAATAAAGTTGCTGATGCGTTGTCACGCATTATGCATAATATGAGTTTCACGGTATTAGAAAGTGCTCTAATAACCGAGATAAGAGAAACTCAAAAGGTGGACGAGTTCGTCCAGAGTCTTTGGCCTAAGGCTCATGTATTCAAACCCGGGAAAAGGGTGACGTGGCATCCAGAAAAGGCTAAACTTATGCAAGATATACCATAAGAGATGGTATGCTAAAAAGAAATGGCAAGGTAGTACTACCTAATCAGAATGATCTTAGGCAGAGAATCGTTCAACAATGCCATGATAGCCCATGTGCGGGACATCCAGGAGTCGAGAAAACGTATGATCTCGTGAAGCGAGATTTCTTTTGGCCAAAAATGCAAAAACATATTCATGAATATGTGACACGTTGTTTTTCGTGTCAAGTAAGGTAGAGCGGGTGAAGCCACCCGGAGTTTTACAGCCTCTGGAAATACCACTAGGTGGGAGAGCATTTCCATGGACTTTATTGTAGGTCTGCCTACGACACAAGGTGGATATGATTCTATCCTTGTGATAGTTGATCATCTTACCAAGATGGCTCACTTCATTCCAACTAGAGAGTCTGTTAGTGCCCCGCAAGTGGCGGATTTGTTTATTAAACATATATTTTGCTTGCATGGATTACCCAAATCCATAGTATCAGATAGGGATGTCAAATTTACAAGTCATTTTTGGACTGCGGTGTTTGACACACTAAGGACTGAGTTGGGAATGAGTAGTGGAAACGGATGGTCAGACAGAAAGAATCAACCAAATTTTAGAAGATATGCTTAGAGCATATGTGTCATTGAGGCAACATACATGGGACAAGTGGTTGCCATTGTAAGAATTTGCCTACAATGATAGAAAACATTCCTCTACAGGGTTCAGTCCGTTTGAGCTGAACTATGGTTATAGACCAGCGAATCCAACCACAGTTGGAGTATCTCAGAAAGTGCCCAGTGCCGTGAACTTTGTGGTTCAGATGCGGGAGATGCTAGCACTTGCGAGAGCTAACATCCGCCAAGCTATGGATAGAGCTAAGGCGTATGCTAATGAAAACAAATCCGTTAGAGAATTTAAGGAAGGAGAAAAAGTTTTTCTCATAATTCCTTCGCACTCAAAGTCTTTGACTGTAGGAGAGTGTGCTAAGCTATCACCCCGATATTGTGGGCTGTAGTTAATTCTAAAAAGAATAGGCAAGGTAGCCTATAAATTAGAATTACCACAGGGTTGTAAGGTGCACCCAGTGTTTCATGTTTCTCGTTTAAATAAATTTTTGCATACAAGTGACTCACTAATCGAGGGTGTTGTTTTGTTTCAGGAGATAGAGGATAATGCAAGACGCAAACCAACAAGAATCCTCGACCGAGGAACAATGCAAGTACGCAATCGGAAGATACCCATGGTGTTGGTTGTATGGCATGGTTTACCTCTATCAGAAGCTACCTGGGAATCCGTATACCAATTACGGAGAGTATTCCCAGACTTTATCATCGAGGACGCTGATGCCTGAAGAGGGAAGGAATGTTACGCTCAAGTTGAGGCAACGTGACCTCGGAAGGGTCAGTCGACATTTTCCTTTAAAGGATCAATGTTTGCATTATATTTGTTTGAGCTTCACGTAAATGATCACAAAGGAATCAAGGTCAAGGTCCTTGGTGAGGGTGACATGGCACAAGACTAGGTGGATCTAAGGCTAAAGGATCTAAATACATTAAATGTGCCAAGGATTTCAATGATATCCCAAGAGAGGGGTAAATGATGCATTTAGGAGGTACCTTAGAATGAAGACATGTGGCATACTAGATCCATCTAGGGAATTGGGGCTCAGTGGTACTTTGCAGGCAGGAGCTTTCACGTAAATTGGGTATTCCAAGTTTGCAACCACCGAGGTTGGCTGGGAGGATAATCTGTGTGCCTATGCCCATGATTGGTGTGCAAATTAGGCGTTAACAGTTTTGGTCATATCAGAATTACTGCTCCTACTTCAGTCCTTGCACTCCTCGGGTTGCATGCTCCTTAGTGAGCTTCAGTCATCCATAGTGTGAGTTCCTTGGACAACACCCCCCAGCAAACATGTGTCCTCCTACTGGCTGTAGGTGTGCACCAACTATTGCTCCTGAGTGGATGAGGCTTGCCTCCAATCTGAAGTACAAACAGCCTCCACAATGAGGCCTATTTATAGGGCTGCCCTCTGGACTGGTCGACCAGTGTGTAAATCAGCTGACCAGTCTGTAAAAAAGACAGAGTCGGCCCAATCTGTGCTGATTCTGCTGACTTGTCAGGCCTTCATAAGGCCCCTTTCTGCAGTTATTTGCTGCTGGATCCTGGTCCAACCCGGCTGTAGCCCCCAGGCAACCTCCTACAGCTGCTGCCAGCCTTGCTGTACCCGATCTGCGCATCTGCCGACCGTATGTTCTCTTCCATATTGTTATTGTACTGACTACTGCACTTGAAGTACCAGCCTATGGCCCTCTTTCAGAGCTCCTGTCCACCTTTGTCAGTGAATTGCGCAGCAGCCCATTTGGCAATCTATAGTGCTGCCCACATGTGGATACCTCCCTCGACCTAGATCTGCCCATGTGGCATCCAAAACATTCACACACAGTTGACTCTCATGCCCCCCATTCCTATACTGGTACTATGCCCTTGTGCTCTCATCATATGGAGGCCTATAGGTGGGACAATGGACCCTACTTTCCAACAGTTACCTGCATCCATCCAAAAACACAGACAAAGTGAGAACCACACAGTGTGCATGCGTCTAGACAAGTGTCATGAGGCCGGACTACTCTCGCTGTGAGGAGTACAACAAGGACACAGCTGAAAACTTTGAAGAAGAGTTGCGATAAAAAAACATGGATGGATGGTGGTGATTGGAATTTTGGGCTAAGCTATTTTGCATATCCTGCCATTAGTTGACAGTATGCCTCCGAATAAAGGGCACTCTTCAAGCATTGCGAATTGCAAGCAGACTCACAATCAGAATCAAGCAAAAAGACAACTTTGGACGTGCTGACTTGGGAGCCAAGCCCGATTCATGCTATTACCCTAGTACATGCAGTCATATCAGGAAAAACATGGAATGCATGGCTGTCCAGCATGTCTTACAAATTGGCCTGAAACTGTAATGATATATCTCTCTCTTGAAAATTGGAATAATACAGTCAAACTACAATAGTAGTCACATTTTCTCTCTTAATGCGGACAGGCATACTGTCCAATGCCAGCATAAACCCCAAATCAGAGAGTTGATTACATCATGCCCCATACTGCATTCAGATGCTTTGGGCCATTGCCCCTCTCAATTACATACAAGCGTCTGTCTTCATTGGACTGCTATTGTAAATCCATTAACATTGGATTTTAAGCATTCATGTTTTTATCACTCATAAACACAGTTGCTTACAGCGCATCTCTCAGTCTTCTTTGCATGCTGTGAAAGTTGCACGATGCTTGAGCTCTGTTTTTTTCCACTTTACGGTGAGAGCTATTAAAGTTATCAAGCTGTTTACCTACAATTTCAAAACAAACAACAAAATAATTAGGTGTCTAAGTTGGATCAGCTCCAGAAAAAGGTAAATTCTTTTTTATATCCATTACCATCAAGTGAACTGATCACATCTCACCAGGATCACACATGAGATGCAAAGAAGCGGCCCTGACCAAATTGTTGACAGCAATACACCTTGATGGTCAAAATAAGGGTGACGTGCAAAAGTTGCCCAATTATGAGTTAGTAGCATATTCAACCTCTCCGCAAAGTATACACCGAAAACTGGACACAAAATATCAGTTCGTTCAGATAACCTTGACCTTCTAATGAGAATTTGGATTGTACAGCAAATATAAGCTTTTTACTTTTGAAATTGAAAAATGCAGATCCTTATCAATTGACAATAACATGACAAGCCACATGCCTTGGTCACACAAATCTCGTCTGTGAAACCCATAAAGAATGAGATCACAGGAGGGCCCTGGTTGGTGAATTGTCCCTTCGTATCTCCTTGGAGAAACTGAAAAGGCCTGGACTGATATGTACCAAACTTACAAAAGACTGGCTACAAGAAGCCAAATGTTTGAGGAATACCAGTCTTCTCGAGATGATTGCAATAATTTATGTGGTGTTGCAACTTGCCAAAGCTACTTCTAAGGCTTATCTCCAGGAGTGAAACTCCATGTACGCAAATTGCATAAGAATGTGCGACCCTGCATCTTTGGATCTATCAGACAAAACCTTGCTTTAAGTTGAAAATATGATAGTGTGCATATTTATTTGTGCCCTGATGCCACCTGCAGTCAGCCCGTGAATCTACTTGAGGACCACCAATGGAAAGACACCTGATGGTCGCCAATGGCACCGCCGCACCTGTTGGCTCTCCTTTCTCAAGAGAGATTCATGGAAGCTCGATAAGAAGCTCCCTACGAATACTCTTCACAGCAGCAAAATGATTAAGCCCAAATATATCGATGCCCATGTAGCATCCCAGTAAAACATACAAATTAGCCCTTCCACATCCAATTGAAGCCAACAATATTATCCCAAGCATGCGCATCCAAAACACCAACCAAGGTGCACCCATTGATTTCGGCTACCAATGCAAAGCAGAAAGTCATATGGGTTGCTCTAAAAGGCCACTTCATGTTCCATGTTGTGCCCTTCAAAAGGAATAGCTCTGCAACTAGAAGATCCTCTCATGAAGGTAAGAAGAGCATACAACCCATCTTGGAGGAAAGTTAACTTCCCGTAACCCTGCCGACAAAAGGACAAGGTTAAGAGCTAAAGAGCTGCACTCTTCAATCTGAATTAAAAAACAAACGATGTCATCTTGGACCCCTTTAATGATCACCTTGCTACACTTGAGAATACAAAACTGAGCAGCCCTGATCCAAGCATCTAAGAAACCTGTTCCTTTAGACTCTTTGGCCCATCTTTTTACATCTAAATGTGTTATTCATACCACACATGTTTAAATTTATGTATAGCCTCTTATTTCTGGCATCCTTTAGGTATCTTGAACATTATCATGCGGACTCTTTAGTCCATCTTTTTACATCTAAATGTGTTATTCATACCACCCATGTTGTTTAAATTTATGTGTGGTCCCCCTCCAGAGAATGCCATTGGCTAGAGCAGGGGTTTATTCCCATTTCTGGCCTTGGACGAGCTTGCGCCGGCGCAAGGTTTTCTATTTCTTCTAGTTGATGGCTCACGGGGGTCTGCCCATTGGCCCCTGGCTGGAACAGATGCGGGTAGATGGCAGATGCATTGGCTGCGCGGAAGGAGCTTTGGAGACGATTTCCCATTGCCTATAGGGCTTCCTAGTCGCACAACGGATATAGTTGGCAATGGGCATCTCTTAAGATTGTGGCTAGCAAACAAAGGATGAGGAGGGACTTCACTTGCGGGATGGCGGCCTGGTTCACGGAGGGAGGACATGCCTTCTCGATTGATCTTGTCTCACCAGCATACAGGATACATGGATAGCAGATCTCTCGGATAGAGATCCATGATGCATCTCAGCCCTCCAGATGACGCCCACCACCTCTACCGGAGGAGTGTGTGGGAGACAGTATCCAGCATTACTGGTGATTTCAAGTGTTATTAGAGTTTACCTTTTTCTAGACTTTTTTTTTTTTAATGTGTAGCATATTATCCTTTAGGTAGCTTGAACATTATTCATGGTTTGTTTTCAAGAGCAATTAAAGAAGCTAGGCAAGTCCATGAGAAAGATATCATTTTACTGGTGGCAACTTGAAACTCTCAATACGCAGCAATGGACAGCAATCCTTTCAAGTTTTTTTTATTGAAGCATAAAGGACAATTGTTTACTCTAGAGGCATGAACTTTCAGACCTTCCTTACAACCTCTTGCCTCCTTTATCCCTCATGCACCCCCTAGCTAGCTGCACCTACCCTCTGTAGCCCTTACCTCCAAGTTGTGGCATGACCTCTCACCTCAGAACAGCTCTTCCCTACGTGCCATTGGCCTAGGAGTACACCAACCGTCTCCTACCAATCTGCCCTTCATTTGCCCTCTCTTCCATGGACTCACTCCTACATACACAAGCCACATGACGTAAATCCATTCAAGCATCTGATGGCAGTGTGTATCTTAAGGGATTCTTATAATTCAAGTCCAGTTCTGCGATCTGCTCCAAAGTGACTGATGAGCACTCCCCTCTGTGCACGGCCTTGCTTTACCCGCCTCAGCCCCTTTCCCCTCGCTTCCGCTCTTCTCCCTTTCTGCCCTTCCTCATGCCTCTCCCTTCTCCTTTTCAACCTCTTTTCGAGCCTCATTTCGCCTTTTTCTGTTTCACCAGCAGCTCGTTTCTTGGGCGCCTGGCTTTCTTGGTTATCTGGAGCAGTTGAGGTGCACAAGCACACCCAGGAGCCTCCCTTCAGGCCATTCTCTGGTTCGTGGTCTCTTCTGAGCAGTCCACCTGCTCAAATGCCCTCTTCAGCCTGTCGCACCAGCTCTTGGTCTGTGGACGCAGCTCCAAAAGGCCCTTTGGATCGCTTCTCCAACCTCAGCAGCTCCAGGAGGTCTCTCTGCTCAGTTTGCGCCTGGCCCTCAGTGTTTGCAGGTGCTTTTTCGGTTTGGGTGTCCCTGGAACAGCCCTATAGCTGCTGGTTGTGGTCGCCCCTTTCTTTGGCTTGTTTGGTGGTGGCTATAGCCTTCTTTCCAGCCCACTGCTGCAAGCTTATTGGCTCACCTAGACCCAATTCCAGTGAGTTTTTTGGTCAGCCATTTCAGTACTTGGAGCGGCCTTTTTCCTGAGCCCTTGGCTAGTCCTTTTGAAGGGACCCTTGTCCTCGTCCCCCCCAGTTTATTCCTTTTTCCCTCCTTGTTTTGCACTTTTGCTTTGGCCTCAAAGAAAAGAAGCTTGGTGGTGACCTTTAGTCTAGCAAGAGGGGCTCTTATGGCAGCAGCATCAAAGCCCTGGAGCCAGTTTTTCCAAATGTTTTAGATACATGGGGATGCGCTTCTGAAAGCAAGAGCTGAAAACCTATATGAGCCGTCACTGACATTGAGATTATTCTTCTAACAACCATTCACATCATGATTTCTATTACTTACCAGGTTTTATTGCTAAAAATATCTCTCAAGAGAGCTTGGAAATTGAGCATTGTTGTGTTCAAAGAATACATGATATTCCACTTACGTGTAAAGATGAAAAGACCCATTTGCACATTGTTATTCTTCCTTGTATATATTGCTAATAGAAGCAATATGAAGTGGAAGGCCATTAGTGATATCAACCATGGCTCCTGCCAAAAAAACCAGGGCCCTAAAAATTTATCAATCTTCATACAGATCCTTAGCAAGGACATTCAGTGAAATAGTTCTTAAGAAAGATAACAAAGCTCAAATATTCAAAATGAAATTCAAGGCTTCTAACAACATCAACTCAAAGGACATAGGCATCATAGTACAGCCAAGGTCATCAGTATATGTTAACATGCAAATGAGATATATTCAAATTTGCAAGTCTGAACTTTATGAGGGAAATTAAAATCAGGGGTGTAAAAATAATATCATGATCAAAAACCCCCGTTAATTTCAAAATAGTTACGAGAGGCTAAGAATGTAAACAAATTTTAGAATTTGTATGTCCTCAATCAATGTAAGATGTTAATAGTGGGTTAAGTACCATGTTTTGTTTCAACCCTGCTCACTGAACTCTCTATCCTTCCACCTTTCTATCATTTGGTATCAGAGCAAATTGCTCTTGCCCACACTCGGGGAGCACTTCTATCACACAAAGAACTTCACTTCGTCATCAAGAAACCTTGTTGCACAGCACGTTTGAGCTCAGCTGCCACCTCTACAGGCATGGTCACGTCCCCTATTGTGAAGAAAACCTGTTTCAGAACAGGCTGCTCTGTTTCAATGATAGTTTGGAGCTCATTTCAAAGTCAAACAGTGCTCGTCAACTGCTTTTTGATGGCTGAGAGCTTGGTTGCTGCTGTTTTCATTGGGCAACCATTAATTGCAAAGAGTCTTTTGGGCTTTGTCACAGGTGACGAGGTCTGCCAAGCAGATACAATTACTGCTTCTGCTACACCTCAGCAACAGTTCCACTTACGCTTCAAGTGCTAGTGGGACTGTTATTGCAAAACATACACTCCCCCATCTATCTGTGAGTTTGCACTTTGTGCACTGACTCATTCTCAACCATAGCCACAACTTGCTGGAAGCATTGGAAGACATTGGACTTAACTTTTAGGCAGTCCTGCAGACATCTGCAGGCCCTCCAGTACCTGCTGTGCCACATGTCCACCCTGTACCTGCAGTACCATTTGTACGTGCTGTTGTACCAGCCCAGGTACCTTCATAATCTTGACCCTAACGGTAGATCTATGTGCTGCCCATGTGGCAGCCAGTGCCCTTATCTCTCCGTCTGTCCCATATAGTATAGTACGTCATCCTCCCCCCTCATATGAGAGGTCACAAGTGGGGAGGTGAACCTCGTATTCCAACATAAACCTCTTCCGTTACCATTCTCTATGCCTTTTTAACCCTCATAAATAACCTTAAATTCCTTCAAGCTCAAGATTCTGTGATGACAAGACTTGATGCTCAATTAGACTCTCACCAACCTCCATCATTCCTAAAATTCTTAGAAGGCATCCTTTATTTTCATAAACCCCCATTTCGGTGAGACTTTATGATCCAAAATCAGTCCAACGTCTTTACCTTCACTCTTTTCAATACCATCTATTTGACGGTCCTTTGGGTTTTGCCAAACTCAGATCTATACATTCATATCTACATGAAGTCAGAGTCCATTACAGCCACCGAACTCTTCGAGCTCCTTGCCTATGAGACTACTGGTCCATTTCCAGTTTCAGATGCAGGTAGTTCTTACATCATCGTGCTTACTATGTCACTAGAAGGACAATTGCTCAAACATCAGCATCAAATCGGGCCTCCAATGTTGCCAAGTTCCTCGTCCAAAGTACACCCTAGCTATTCAGGGTTCTAATTTCAAGTCCAAAGTCATGAAGATTGTGGCAGACAAGCTCAATGTGAAACAGCAGTTCACCATTCTGCTCCATCTGGATTACAATGGATTAACTGAGCGCTTAAATCAAACAAGTGAGCTTATGTTCGACATGAAAATTGACTCGCAACATATCGCAATGGGATGTTTGTCCACCTTATGTTCTGGCCGCACATAATACAGCTCTGCAAGAATCTGCACAGCTTTACACAGATGCCCATTCAAAGCCTTGTATAAGCAACTTCCCAGGTTTCCGGCAGAAACAGGAAGAGTGAACTAAAAGATGCAAAGAGCCTGGACGCAATACAATGGTCGCTGTACATGGCAGATGCATTGCTATTCATGAGACAAATTGCAGCCTCACATCTTCAGAAGGCACAGAACAGAATAAAGACACAAATTCATAGGGAATTTGGCGATGTTGTATTGCTCAAGCAGAAGACATGCCTCGCAGAAAAAAATCATTGCTAAGAGCGTTGGCCCGTGTCAGATCACAGCAAGAATTGGCAACACATCTTATGCATTGATCAGATGTTCACTTGGCCGAACGACCAAGACTACTGCCCATATCTCCCGCATCAAGCCTTTCCGTTCCCGCACAGTAATTTTCTCGCAGGGTAGACGTGACATAAATGTACACGTGGATCATTCGCAACCTGCTATATGGCCAGCTCATTAAGTAGATTGAGGGCCCTAATGTAAATGGGAATGATGAGAACGGTTGTTTACCGTTAGATGTAACCGCCTCAGAAGGGGATACATTAGTCGAGGTCGCGCGGTCTTGCCTGGACGCTCGTCTCTCATTCTTGGTGTTGACTCATGCACTGCATTCTGTACTCAACGTTTGTCGTTGTTAGCATCGTAGTTTGTTACGATATCGAAGGTTTTACGAATAGTGCCAGTGAAGCATTATCGGAAGGAGGCAAGCATCAAAATGTAGCTTAAAATGCTCTGCGGTCGCCTTCTAGTTTTGACGACCGTGATTATCGACCGGCATTAGTTTAAGCCAAAGATTGTATTAAATGTGGAATCTGCTCTGTACAATGCCGACAAATGATCTTAAAACTGATTCGCACACGAAACAAACCAGGAAAGCCTCCTACGCATGATGTGAAAGAAAATGCAGATGAGTGGATTGGATGTGGAGAGCAAAGAGATGGACGTACCGTCCAATCAAGGGCACCGAGATTGAAGGCGGCGATGGTTGATGAGAGAAATTTGTTGGCGATGGATGATGCGTGGTGGCAGAAAGCGGGCAGGTGATGAGGCAGACGCTCCAAGGCGTCGGAAGTGAAGCGCTTTACAAGATGCACAAGATGATGATGATGATGATCCATGCGAAGAATGCGGCGGGAACTGCGGTGCCACCAGAATTCAAAGAGCGTAGTACAACAACAACAACAACCAGTTTGCATGAAAATTGCGTTTATCCTTGTCAACCCCAACAGCGTACACCCTTACACTCTCTCCCCACCAGATTGCTGACACGCTGTCCGCACCCACGAACGGGTGGCGACGGATTCCTGCCGTTTGAGCATCGGTGGCCAATCCTATCAAGCATCACGAGCAGGGATTCGTTTTCGCACCCTCTTGCACATCCGAGCTGTCCATCTCTCGGGACCGAGCAGTCGCGCCTACTTGTTGGTCCCACAAATCCAATTTGCTACTGCGGTGAGAGCAACCACTTGACATTTCTCTTGTGGTGTAGATGCCACTCATGCCATCCCGTGGCGCTCTCCATACTCGAGGAGTACTACTCGCATCTCCCAGTTTCTCTCACCTAAAAGGAATGCATTAATGCACAAATTTCTGGTTCTGAGCATCACCCCTCCTCCAAAGAAGGGGCAAGACCTTCGCGTATTGTATTAATGTTGCAATCAAAGATTCAAACATCACAAATTTGAGAAGCACGGGGATGGTGTAACTGCTCTCTTACCAATGCCACTACCTCGCATGTGTGCTTTTTCCCCTTCGTGACACTTTTTCGGATGTTTTTCATGACATAGGAACCAAGTGAAGTGGAGAAGGAAGTACAGATCTCTCTCTCTCTCTCTCTCTCTCTCTCTCATATGTATTATTTGTAGATCCTCCACATAAATTGCTATCGATATTAGGTCTGTCATCATGATCTTGATTCTCCATAATTCTATATGTTGTGGTATTGCTTTTGCAACTAGTTTAGGCTCATTATTGATATTATTTGGTTTTATGATAATTTTTATGTCTTGTTTTACTTTTATAATTTACTTGTCTCCCCTTGTTGAGCTAGCAATTAATGTAGAATGTGATTAATGTCTGCTAATCCATTTAAGAGAGAGTGAGCAAAAAGAAATGCTATGGAAAAAGAAGTGGTCAGGTTTTGATAGGGAGTTAGGTTTTGTTAGGGTTAGATAAAGGAAAATGAAAAATAGTTTTGAAAAAATGGAAAAAAATGGAAAATTTTAGGACAACTAGGAGGAATTATGAAAAAATAAGGGAGATTGAGGAAAATTACAAAGAAAATTAGAGACAAATTAGGGGTAAATAAGGAAATCGAGGGGGGAATTTTAGGAAAATTAAGGGGGAAAAGAAAAAGATTAAGGGAAACTAAGGGGAATTTAGGGGAAATAAGATAAAATTAAGGAAAATTAAAATAAGAATACAGTCAAAAAGGAAGAAGTTAAGGGAGATTAATAAAAAGAAGAGAGATAATAAATAAATAAATAAATAAAAAGAAATTAAGTGGATGCAAAAGAAAAAGGAGAATAGTAAGTGTGTGTGTGTGTGTGTGTGTGTGTGTGTGTACCCACCTTTGCCCTACTGTCTACCCAAAAAGGACTAGTAATGTTTTAGAAGTGTCAAATAAGCAGTAGAAAAAGAGAAAGAGAAGTGCTTGAGTAAGACATACTATTTTGGAGCAATGGGAGCTGTTCGCTTTGCAAGTAACCAGGGAAAAAAGAGTTTAAATGATAGCCATAACAGGGATGGAGTGGGCTATCTAGAATTGTTTGGGGTGGAAGACTTCTTAGAAAGAAGAAAAAGACAAAAGAAAGAGAAAATTGCTCAGCGAGCAATGACGTGAGTCAACAGGCAACACCATGATGACTTAAATGTAATAACTACAACCATCCAAAGATGCCTGGGATGAGGAAGAAGGAGTCAGAAGAGGCTTGTTGAGAGCTTCTAATTGGAACGAAACATCCCATGGAAATTACTGGTAAAAAAAAACACAACACAAGTTAGAGAAAGGAGTCAAGATGCCAAAAAAGGCCTTAATAACTTAATTGTACTATGTGCGGACAGTCCAGAGTTGCAGGGAAAAGGACGTGTGTGTGAAAGGCAAGACAACAACTCCTTTTGCATACTGAAAAGACAAAAGAGTAAGTGTAAAGGCTGGAAAGAGAATGTTATAGAATTAAGGAAGAGTTTAAGTATGTAGGTAAAGCACCCACGAAATTGCATAAAAAGGTATATAAGAACTTTGATAAGAAATGACAATAATGTTTTTGCAAAAAACATTTTTGCAAACAAAAATGGATTGATGACATCTTGATAAGCATCTCTTTCTGTGGGGATGAGCTTAATAACCCCCCCATTAATATGTGGAGGTAAAGTTCCATTGTCTAAGCTTTCTTGCCATAATAGGAGCAAGTAAGGACTAACCACATCCCAAAAGGCTTTGTAGAATTCAATGGGCAGTCCATCCTCACTTGGAGTTTTCCCCTTTGCCATAGCTGAGACATCTTCCTTAAGCTCTTCTAGTGAGAGAGGCCTCTCTAAATATACCATATCAAGAGGAGAGTTTGCATACCTGCCACCATCCAACAAGAAAACATGCTTAACTTTAGTTGGGAAGACAGGTGTCATAACACTCCTCCCGTGTTATCGGGGTCACAATAAATTAGAAGCTTAGCCATAAACTTAACCAGCACGATGTAAAATATTAATTGTAAAAGATGGGTTTTTCAAGTGTGGATTAGGTTGAGTGGTTAGATAAAAGGTTAGGTCAGGAGTGTTTTCCTATATAAATAGGGAGAGACAAAGGGGGAAATTATAGGAAAAATAGGGAGAGAAAGGATTTTTTAAGGATGAAGGTAAATAAAGTATATTAAAAAAAGTAATGAGAAGAAGGGTGAAGGATGCAAAAAGAACCTAAATGAGAGTTTAAAATACGGCACTTGAACAATGAAAAGAAGTGAAAAAAGAAAAAAACAAAATGTAAATAATCTGTTTGAGGGAGCATAATGGGGAAAAAGAGAAACATTAGGGGGAAGGAGGGGAAGAAGGAATAGAAAGTTATAAGGGAAATTGCTAGGTAAGGGCCATAGCAAATTAGAGGGGGAAATGAGGAAATTAGGGAGGGATTTGAGCAAAAATAAAGGGAGGATAAAAAGTGGGAATGCTAATAGTGATGTGAAGGTCTTAAACAAATGTGAGGGGAATTAGTAAAGAACTTAACCAAATGTGATCAATAAATTAATTAGTAAGGAGATAAGGGCTAAATAAAGTGAGGGTAATAAGCAAGAATGTCTATGGGAAAAATAAAAGAGTTAAGGGGATGGAGGAAAAACAATTTTGGTTAAGAGTTGGAACGAGATGAATTAAAAGATAAAGAAATTACAGGGGAACAAAGGAATTATGCTGATGTGGGGAAGTGAAGGGAAATAAGGGGAGGGGGGGGGGGGGAGAAAAAGGGGGAAAAGAGGAAAAAATGGGGGGAAATGTAATAAATTTAATGATATTAAATATGAATGTAAAGAAGAAATAAAAAATGAAGAAAGTAAAAAATAACTTAATTGAAAAAGGAGGGTAAAAGCATATAGAAATAAGTTTATTAGTAAGGGGAGAGGATCTTTTAAATGACTAAAGCAATGGGAGGAAGTGCTAGAGAGAGAGAGAGGGGTTTGGGAGAGGATAAGAAAAGAGGGGATAACTGGAGAGAGAGAGAGAGAGAGACAGACAGAGAGACAGAGACAGAGAGAGGGGGGGGGAGGGGGAGGGAGGGAGGGAGAGGGAAAAAAAGGGGGGTTTTGACAAGCGGCTAATAAATTAGCTGATAGGAATAAAATGAAAATTAAAAAAAGGGGAGGGGGGTAGATAAGAGAGTAAGAATAAAGGATAGATTAAGAAAATTGGAAAAAAGGGTGAAAAGAAGTGTGGGCAAGGGGGGTTAATGAGACAACAGAGGGTTTAAAGGTTTGAGAGGTCGTAGTTAATGCACAAGGGGGTAGCAGCACACATACGGGGAGGTAGTGAGCAAGATGAGTAAGTGAAAGGCAATAGGCAAAGTGCCCGTGTAAAGCCAGTCAATTCCACCAATTAGTTTGATTGAAAAGGGAGAAAGGGGGAGGAAGGACCTTGGAATCCATGATGCATGTAGTACACGTGTGGACAGAGAGGGCATAAGAACGGGGTAGAGAAGTGGGGATGAGGAGACTGTGTGCAGTGAGTTTGTGCAATCAGTGTAATCCGAGTGGCGAACCAAGAGTTGGTGCGATAAGTGAGGTCTGTGCAATGGTGAGGCATTCGAGGTAGAGCTAGAGGCAAGCCACTATGCGTAGAGAGGTTGGGAGCTGCAGGCCGCAGCAGCAGTGGCAGAGTAGTAGAAGGCAAGGGGAGGAGGTGTCTTTAAATAAGGGAAGTACTCAGTTGGGAGAAGAAGGTGATAGGTCAAGGTAGGGAGGGTTGGTTTAGTCGGGTTAGGAAGGGAAAGGTGATACGTCAAGGTAGGGAGGGTAGGAAAAAATTTGATGTAGGTAAAAAAATTAAGGAAAATAGTGAAAAAATAAATTTAATTACTAAGAAAATTAGGGGAAAGAGAAAAGAAAAGGAAAACTAAGTGACAATTAAGCAAAACACTAAATAATTACGAAAAATAAGGGAATTTTAGAGGGATTAACAAACGAAGGTCATTAAAAACTTGAAAAAGGAAAATTTGGGAAGAATTTATTAATTTTATTTTATAAAAAAAGAAATTAGGGAGAAATTCAGAGAAAAAAAGGAAATTAAGGAAAAATAGGATTGGGAACCCAAACATGGAACAAGAGAGTCATGGGTCGGGTAGGTCAGGTTTTGATAGGGAGTCGAGTTTTGTTAGGGGGTAGTTAGGGTTAGATAAAGGAGTAAATTAAATGAAAAATAGTTTTTAAAAATAGTTAAAATATGATAAAATTTAGGACAACTAGGAGGAATTAGGAAAAAATAAGGGAGATTGAGGAAAATTACAGAGAAAATTAGAGATAAATTAGGGGGAACATAAGGAAATTTGAGGGGGAAATTTTAGGAAATTTAAGGGGAAAAAGAAAAAGATTAAGGGAAACTAAGGGGAGATTAGGGAAAATAAGATAAAATTTAAGGAAATTAAAATAAGAATACAGTCAAAAAGGAAGAAATTAAGGGAGATTAATAAAAAGAAGAGAGAAAAAATCTACGGAAAAAATGAAACTTAAGAGATTAAGTGGATGCAAAAGAAAAAGGAGAATAGTAAGAGTGTGTGTGTGTGTACATATATATGTATGTATATATGTGTGTGTATATGTATATATATATATATATATATATATATACATATACACACACATATATACATACATATATATGTACACACACACACACACACACACATATATATATATATAATTTATATATTTATATTGTATATATATATATATATAAATATACAATATTTACTTGTATTGTTTTTTCCATGTGCTCAAGTCATCCATGGCCATTTAGTTCAAGGGAAGATGCTCATCGATCATTCTTTTTGTGAAGGAAGCATTTTGTTATATGTCTTGGTTCTTCAAATTTTCTCTTATCACATTGGTTACTTGTCTCCTTAGCTTTGCTTTTACTGACGCCATGCTTCGATTCACCATTATGTTAGTTTTCTTGTATGTCTCTCTATTTCTATTTGATATAGTCATGGATGTTAGCTATCTTAATCGGTTTCATGCTGAAGCAAAGGTGAAGGAAGATACTTTAAATTGTTAATCGTTCTCTTAGTGAAGGGTTTGCTATGTTAAGGCATTTCGTTGCATCCCTCGAGTCTTCGATAGCGCTATATGCACACACAAGCACACACATGCGCATGCATGCATGCACACACACATCCCTTCAACTACATGGCCATTGATGACCTGAGCGCATTTGGGGGGGGGGAGGGGACACACACACACACACACACACACACACGAGAGGGGACACACACACACACACACACACACATCACACACACACATCCGCTCCCCCCCCCCAATGCGCTCACGTCATCAATGGCCATGTAGTTGAAGGGAAGATGTTTGTCAATCATTCTCTTGGTGGAGGAAGCATTTTTTTGTATGTCTCAAGTCTTCAATTGTTCTCTTGTGTCATTGGTTGCTTGTCTCCTTAGCTCTCTTTTATTGATGCCAAGGCTTGGATTCCTCATTTTGTTAGTTCTCATGTATGTGTCTCTATTTTTATTTGACAAATTCATGGATGTTGGCTACCTTAATAGATTTCATGTTTGATCATTCTCTTGGTGAAGAAAGGTCGTGTTAAGGCATTTTTTATTATATCCCTTGAGTATTCACCAGCTATGTTGTTGAAGGGTCGTTTTGTAGGTCGTGTGTATCTAAGATGGATAGGTGCCCGCTCAACAAATGAGATAAGTATGGGATGGGCTACATCGCTTGTTGATGCGATAGGTTATGTTCCTGTATGTGCTTAAAATGTCACTTGTCTTCTTGTCGACTTCTTTAGTGACCATTTTTATTATGCGGTTTGACTTTTTTTCTCTATTGGGTTTGTTTTTGTCTTGTTGCATTTATTCTAGGCCAATTTTGTTTCATTGATGGATTGGGCAAGTGAGGAGTGATAGTCATCAATTAAGAGAATTTCTTTTAGGTACACTTTTTATGCTTTGATGTTGGATTTCAGGGTATGTTGTTTGTTCTCTACACCATGCAACTTCTCAGTGCTAGTGAGGACTTCCATCCTAGCTTCTACTATTTCCTTCTATAATTCATATGGACTTTTGCTATGTAATTTCATCTTATTCGTATAGAGTTTGGTGCTGGGTGTATAGAGGTTTTGTCATCTACATACTTTGTTTCAGTCTTCTTCTAAGATCCACATCTCTACTAGGAAAGTACCATCTAGTATAGTTAAGGTGTTACTTCTTTGCTCCAATATGCCTATCTTTTGTGCAACATACATTGTTGTACCTCTTTCTTGGAAATCATTCACAATGCAGTGGTATTTAGGGCAACGTTCAGCCCAAATGACAACCTCAAGACATTAAAAAAAAGGATTTAATGGTATCAATGCCAATAATTGCTCAATCTATCCTCCATTCGCTTTTGAGATTATGTAGGTTGAGTATGTAGGTACAATATGTAGCTTGCAAATTAGTGTGTAGGTTGAGTATGTCTCTACAGTGAATGCAAAAGAACTAGTTGAGTTGGCAAGGATTGCATCAATTCTACCATGAATGCTCTTAGCGAACCTACTTTCCAAGCAAGAATTACTTTGCGTGATAACACATAGACAAATGTATTGCTTTATGGTCCGAATGTGGACAAAGTTCTCTACCTGGAGGATCCTTTTCTATCTATTTATTCCAAAAGTACTATGAATGCTAAGGCTATCTTGGTTTGACATAAGAAAAGATGGTGCATTCTCCATTAGCCATGATGTGTACTTTTAGTTCGATCAAGGAAGCTAGATCTATTACAACGTATGCTTCAGATATCTAAGTCAATAGGAAATGCAAATATCTAAGTCATGCAGAGTTACAATTAGAAAATCTTTTGTAGCCAACGTCTGCTTCAGATATCTAAGTCATGCACAGTTGCAATTAGAAAATCTTTTGTAGCCAATATTTTATTTTTGTAATATGTATAAACCTTCTTGAACACTATCATGTTTTTAGCTTGATCAAGCAAACTAGAATTGTTATGCTGTATGCTTCTTGTATGTAGCTCAGATCTGTAGCAACTACAACCACATCCATAATGAGAGCTCAAAAAACCTTTGTAGCCACATTTTTGTTGATACAATATGGAATATCTTTTATTATTTTCATTACAATCATGCTCTTATTTGAAAATAGCTATAATATGAAGTCATGTGATCCAAATTGTTGAATACAGTCACCATTTTATGGCAATGTTGATTATTGAAGGAGTTGGCACTTTACACATCGAATGTAATGTTTTTCAGTCATTCTCTTATAATAGAAACATATTCTTAGCTCTGACACACCTCATGGATGATCAATATTGTGTAGATAGACTAGAACGAATGGTTGTTTCAAATAGACTTGACGTATTCAAACTTAGACTGAATGTTTTAAATAGACTTGATGGTAATTTCAAATAGACTTGAAGCGTTCAAACTTAGACTCTATGATACCAAGCTTGTTTGGTATTCTTTTCTCCAAGAATCAACAATAAGACAAAGAATTTTTGTGTTGCTTCAATCAACTACCAACTCTAAAATGTCAATCCATCATATCTTTGATCTTACTACGAAGCTCATGAATTGGGCTTTGTTAGTAATACTTACAAGAAACTTGAGAGGATACAAGATCTAACTCATAGTGTTGATGCTAGTGAATTGATCCCAAGGTGATTCTAATGCTTGATGGTAATTTCCTGTATTCCTAGCTCAAGTAATGTTAAATGCCACAAAAAACGTGCATAGTGGGTTGTAGAAGAAAATGATCCAAAGGCTATAAAAACATTTATTGCACGAAAAGTTTTCACTCAAATCAAAATACTTTTTCCAATGCCAACAATGTCATACAAACATATCCAAGATAACATATATAGACTATGCAAAAAATAAAGAAAATTAGAATTTGCTTCAAAAACACATGAGCCAGGTGAAACAACTATTCAAACGGCTCCAGGAAAGAAGCTGAAATATTTCACTAGAACAACCCGATACACCTTACAATGCATGCTCCCACTAGTATGGATGCTTAATCACTTAAGAACCATAGTAATGCTTGTTGTGCATCTTCTACATTGCCATCCCATTTATCCCACAATTTCGAGCAGTCCATATTGCTACTCATACCAATAGTGCCTCAACTAGATTAATCTTTTGAATGTATTCACTAGAACTATTCGTTTGCAATATGGAACTTGTAGAACAACTTTGGCATTCTACTAAGATTGAAGGATTGGGTGCATTTCTTGCATATACATATGCTTTCTAGACTAGAGTTTTGATTATTGCAATCACGTACAATATTGAATGTAGCGAGTCCAATTTCATTTAGTTTTTGGAATTGCTTCTTGAAGACTAAATTTTTGCAAGACACTTTATAGAGAGAGCAATGTAAATCCTAATCATGCATGGATTAAACACATCACTTCGCTGTAGCAAAACCAACAACTAATTCCTATATCTGTTGGAGTTACTGAGGAACCTTCTAATGAGGACGACAACTTGCAAACATACATATTACTTCATGGATTCTATACTTCACAACAAGTTGTTAACCACAATTATTCTATCACACATCTCGTGCCATTTGGAGGTTCTTGCTGCTCAGTCTATACAAGGATGTCTTTTGTGAAGAATTGTCATTCCAACATCATTCTTTGGACAATGAAGAATATACCATAAGCTATGTCATCACGGTTACCAAGCAATTGCAAAGTGGTAATTAATGAATGAAGGGAGAAAAGTTGCAAGAAACATAGAGAACCTCTCTTCAAAACAATGAAAACAATGATCTTAAACATCCACATGGGTGCGTCTACAAAAAGTACAATTTCATGGAAAACAACTTAATACAAAAGATGTCGAGGAGGATTAAAAAATTGATCAATTGCTAAATTCAAAGATAAGATGAAAGAACTTTCAAGCTTTCTAAACATCAAGAGACTACAAAGCAAAATTGAGGAAGAATGTGTTTGCAGTTTTGACCCCCTACATTCTGTCACATTCTCATGCACTAAAACACGCTGGCTTATCCTCTTAGAATGTATTTAAAAAATCAATCCAGATATCGAGTATTCAATACATAAAGTAGAGGCATCATATATTCACCATCTTTTTCGTTAAAGGAGAGGCGTCATATATTCAATAGATGATATATTCACCATCTTTTTCATTAAAATCCCATCACAACAAACAAATATTATGTCCATCATCTTCAAGCAATCAAACAAGAATTATGACGAGTTATCATGATTTTAAGAAGATGATTAGCTTCCTTCTTTGTCAAAATTTCCAACACAATCATTTCTTATTATGGATTGAAGATGCAGAAACTTAGGCAATGTTCAAACATAGAGATAATCAACTTCATTGCCATATATATATCTGTCTATAGTGATGACCTACATGGAATGCTATGCGATGCACAAGTGCACCACCATTGGAGAGGTTGCAAAAAAGCAACAAAACATGCTTTTCGAAGCCACCTTCATGAAAAACTTGCATTTTGCAGCCAATTGACAAAGATAAAACTTCGCCAACTAAATCTTAAAGTACTAGCAAACAAAAATTGCAAAATGTCTACGTGATCTTTAATATGACACAATAATTTCCTTTGACAAATGGCTTGAACTATTAGACATAAAAGAAGAGAAGTACATATAAGCATTGATAACCAAAGAACATTTCTTGCTTGTGGGATGCAAACATAGACATACAATTCATTTTGAATGCACAAGCTATCCACCTCTTCTTGATTAAGAGCACTAGTATAGGAAAAACATAAACACTATGCATTATAGTCCAAGGGCTCATTCGAAATTATGCATAAACGGTTGAGAACGACATCAGCCTACCAATAGCTCTACTCATGACCTACACAAGAAAAACTGTATTCAATGTAGGCAGCACAACAATCCAATCGGCTCTACACCTTCCACTAGTAACATCCACACACAAACATACTGATGGGTGAGGAACTCGACAACCTCAACACGTTGGTAGTTGTTTTTTATGAGGCATCACTTGTTGGCCGAAACATGTTAATTTGATCAATACTCGTCTTTGATAGCCATGCAAAAGGATTTGGTAGATTAGATGTAATATTTGTGGTGACCTTCACCAAGCAAGTCCAATTAAAGATAATTGGATTTTCAAAGACCCAACGCACTCAACTAGTCTTATTGAGCAATCATATAAGCAAAATAAAATTTGATACTATGAGTTGAAGTCAACAATGCAACAAAGAGATAATAAACTAATAGACGTCCTAAACAAGATCAAAATTGAACAACAAACCAATGAAGACTCGGACGATATAAATAGATGTCCTAAACAGGATCCTAAACTAACTAATAGACGTCCTAAACAGGATCAGAATTGAACAACAAACCAATAAAGACTCGGATGATATAAATGACACGCTCCATAGCAAACTAGACCCAAAGCATAAGACAAGTAATAGACAAATCAAGACTCCCAAAGATACACAAGCAACAGCTGGACTACATGAAACATTAGCATTGAAGAAAGGAATGATAGTAGAAATATGTGGAGTATTGGTATTCTTTATGGACTAGTTAACGGTGCACTAAAGAATGACAATCTGTAGTCGACATTCATTTTCAAAACAACATGATGGTTCAAAAACTCAATATGAGAATCAACACTTACATGACAAAATAATACCACCAACATGGACACCACCACACCCGCCAAGGAATTTTAAGGAGGGAAAATTCCTTAAACATAATCACACGAAAAAAATTCCCCATACAACTAGTCAATGCAAGAACGATGCACAAATCCCAAGGACTAACAATGGCAAGTGTAGCATTCGATCCAACAAAATATTCCAACTCATGGATTCACAACAAACTAGAAAAAAACGCATCAAATTTGATAACATTGTTCGCAAAGGATACACGCCTAAAAACAACAAGAGAGAATGCTTCTAAAAGAAAGTACCAATATATAACAAATCCCAAATAATCATAGAGTCTTTAGACATTGTCTAATTTAATGCACACAAAGACGATATACTAGAGGACAACAATCTTTTTGGTTGCCAATATTTTATGTTTGTAAGAAACAAGGAATAAAAGAACAACACAAGCTCTCCTACCTAGCTTCAATGAACTATCTTGCTTTGACAACTACAGACAAACGGACGACAAAACGTATGTAACTAGAGCATACAAATCACCTAAAACAAAGATGAAAGACTTCATAAGTATTCTCAAAGAAGTTTTGGTAAGACTAGACAATAGTCAACCAATGATCATCATCAAGGACTTGAACATCAACTGGAAAGATACAACACATCCATCCAACATTCTCTCACTAGCACTTTAAATTAATATCATGCATTCAAGCAATCATCAAACGAACAATATTTATCAATCAACATTGGATCAAATTTGGACAAACATTAACATAGAAAAAAGCATGTAACCCTATTTATCAATGGCTACATAGTTTCATCATCGAGAACTACATCAATTTCAAATAGCCACATCAATTTTATGCTATCCCTATGATTCCCCTTAGCAGGCCCTGTCAAACTTTTCATTGTGCCTTAGCATAAGGTGGCATCTCTTAGTTATGCAACAAAAAACCTATAATATCTTTGTCCTCAACAAAAGAAGAATATAGAGCTCTCACAAAAAGAGTATATGAAGCTACATGACTTACAAAAGAATATTGTTAAGTGATATTATATAAGTTTGCTAAGATAGAGCCAACTATTATATGTAGTGATAACTACTCAGTTCAAGCCCTAGCACAAAACTAGGTAAATCACATAAGGGCAAAGCATATTGATGTCAGAGAGTATCTCATATACCAATGGAGATATCACACTATAATGCTATGCATGCAAAGATAATGTAGCAAAGATATTTACCAAACTGCTTTGAAAAGAGCTTTCTAAGAAACATTGACAAGCTCTTGATTTTTCTCAGAGGAAGGACCTTCCCATTAAGGGGATATGAAAGAGCAGTAAAGGTTAATCCACCTTCAAACATCATCTTGAGAAAAGGCCTACTTCACGATGCTGATCTTTGAGGGAATACTTAATCCCATCATGTTTTAGAGTATCACCAAGTTTCATCCCAACTTGATTCACTAAATCCATTCAATCAAACCAAGCAGAAGACTCCTTTGCCTTAGCCTAAACGTGAGCAAGAGCATAGGCAAGCATCACCATCAAGAAAGCCAAACCACCACCACCAAATGTCAAAGCAAAGCAACTGAACCACACAACTAGCGTACATCAGTTAGCAAATCAATGCCTACTTCTCCCAAAGTCCTATATTTCCAAGCACATTACCAAAATTATCATGAGCATCCTTAAAGGCTCAGTAAAACCTTGCACATTTCCAATAGAACATGAAAAACCATACCCAAATGCTTAGGCCAACCCCAGTTTAGCCGAACATGCTAATGATACACCCATGTCTAGTGCCTAAGTAGGATTAGGATTTTAAAAATGGCGACATACATTGAAAGTTGGGTGTGTCTAAATCCTAGTAGGACCAAACTTAGTACTGCACTAGGTTCAATCATGTTATACATTCCCATCAAGTTTTGTCTCACTTTAGTTCCTCTAACCCAACATGGCAATAGCACACCCTTGTTTAATGTCTGGATGAATATTATCATCAATGTAACCATAAAAAATGTGCATACAAAGTGTTGATATGATCATTAAAAATTTGCACACAAAGTCTTCAAAACATGGCACAAAAGGTGTTGATATAAGTGAACAAATTTCCCAAAATGTGTTCCAATGTTTGTTTTATTGCTACTATGCAAAATTTTGACATTCATATTGACGCTATGTTTAAAAATACCTAATTTGCAAGAACCCCTCTTTTCTAGACACCGCAACTCTTCCTCCTAGCTTTCTTCACACATCCTCCCACACACCATCCTACCATTTTTGTTTGTAAAGGAAGAGAAAACCTAAGTGGAGAGACAAACAAGGTATGCTTGCTTCTCATCTCTGATCTTGTCATGGTCTTCAAGCATATTTGGAAATTTCCCTCGTCAAACAACTTTACACATATCTTGCATTCGAGATGAATGCTAGGCATATTTTTATAAAAGCTAGCATATATATTTGTGTGCGTGTTTTAGTTTTCAAGTTTTGAGTTTGTTTTAAGTCTCAAGTTTGGGAAAAAAAGTTTTTGAGATTTGCAAGAGGCTCTCTTCAATTACAAATTTGTAAAATTTAACGTATTAAGAGTGCATGGAGCAAGGCGTGTGTTGATGCACACATGCGCTCCACAAGTTCAATAGATTTGTGCATCCCATGCATATCTTTCAAAAATGCACAACCCTTTAATGTATAATACTTATATAGTTAATTTACACCTTGAACTTGTTTACTAAAGAATCACTTGTAAATACGGATATTATAAATTTTATAATAGGTATCCATTTTCTTGCTAGTATATGAGTAGTTAAAACTTAGCAATTTTGTTGGAAAAAATCTCAAACTACTTGAAGTCTATACCACAAGCATGCCAATAGCATTCAAATTCTATTGTATGTTTTAAGATCATCAAATATTAGAAGTAAATTTAAGCATAAACAACTAGAGTTTCAATCTTCAAATTGCAAATTTATAAAATCCATCACTTTTAATAATATTACTTTCAATCTTAAAATTGAGAAGTTATAAAATCCATCATTTTTAATAATATTATAGATCAAAGACTAGCTATTAAAATGTCTTTTTACTGAGACCTAGCTATTTATATATGATTGTGTGTGTGTGTGTGCACATGTAAACATGCATATGTGTGTACACGCATCGCATCGTATGCTATTTATATATAATTGTGTGAGTGTGTGTGTGTACATGTAAACATGCATATGTGTGCACACGCATCGCATGGTATGTACATTTGACATTGACTCAAAAGAGGCGACTCCTTGTTATAGCTTCAAATATTTTTATATAAGACGTTTTGTGGTTTGAAGTATGTCACCCAAATACCACGAAGAGAATTGACATTGGACTTCAGTGCTTTTAAACTTCCTTAACCCTATGCCAAAGTAGGCCAAACTCTATTTCAATTGGAATTGGTGTTCTTCTCAATGGAAGGAGTTCATTTGCAACGTATTGATGGATCAACCATTCTTACAATTGTAATCTCTTCCTCCAACCTTTCTTTATGTAATGCTTATCATTGTTCATAGCTTCCGGGATTGAATGTATATTATCAATGCAAGCTTGTACAATGGAATTTATGTTTGTATGTACCCATGCATGCACATTAGGGTGGGGTTTTTTTTTGGGGGGAGGGAATATGTATGCATGCATATACCTAGATGAATCCAGGAACATTCCCAAACTCATCCTCTAAAAACACAACATAGTGCAGTTTCAATCTCATGATAGTCACTCACAAGGTTGAAAACCATAAACTCCATCATGCATAGCAAGGACTAGCTACTATGACATCCCCACTGACGTCATCAGCGCCCAGCAGTGGGTGTAGACCATAGTATAAAAATATGCTCTCACACATACAAATCCACACACCCACACATACTTAAGCATCCATTTATACAAAGTCTTCGTACTGAGTTTCTGTCGGCACTCCGGAGGTGAAGGGCAGACTCAACCATGATGAAGGCTAGCACTAAAGGAGAAGGCTAATCAAAAGGTAGTCCAAAATCTCTTCATTCAAGCTACAACTGCTTGTGAAGTCTAAACATTTTCATTTTAGTCTCTCCCCAACGAGCATCTAAATCTAAATCTAGCTGATAGGGCAACGCACCATGTAAGATAGAAAGAATTATCACAATACCAGCGGCCGCAACTTGGACGAAAACTTCACAGGGTGAAATCTGCATGTCCGCTAATACGGCAGAAGCATATACCTAGATGAATCCAAGAACATTCCCAAACTCATCCTCTAAAAACACAACATAGTGCAGTTTCAATCTCATGATAGTCACTCACAAGGTTGAAAACCATAAACTCCATCATGCATAGCAGGGACTAGCTACTATGACATCCCCACTGACGTCATCAACGCCCAACAGTGGGGTGTAGACCATAGTATAAAAATATGCTCTCACATACAAATCCACACACCCACACATACTTGAGCATCCATTTATATAAAGTCTTCGTACTGAGTTTCTGTCAAGAGCATCCATTTTATACAAAGTCTTCGTACTGAGTTTCTGTCAACACTCCGGAGGTGAAGGGCAGACTCAGCCATGATGAAGGCTAGCACTAAAGGAGAAGGCTAATCAAAAGGTAGTCCAAAATCTCTTCATTCAAGCTACAACTGCTTGTGAAGTCTAAACATTTTCATTTTAGTCTCTCCCCAACGAGCATCTAAATCTAAATCTAGCTGATAGGGCAACGCACCATGTAAGATAGAAAGAATTATCACAATACCAGCAGGCCGCAACTTGGACGAAAACTTCACAAGGTGAAATCTGCATGTCCGCTAATACGGCAGAAGCATATACCTAGATGAATCCAGGAACATTCCCAAACTCATCCTCTAAAAACACAACATAGTGCAGTTTCAATCTCACGATAGTCACTCACAAGGTTGAAAACCATAAACTCCATCATGCATAGCAGGGACTAGCTACTATGACATCCCCACTGACGTCATCAGCGCCCAACAGTGGGTGTAGACCATAGTATAAAAATATGCTCTCACACATACAAATCCACACACCCACACATACTTGAGCATCCATTTATACAAAGTCTTCGTACTGAGTTTCTGTCGGCACTCCGGAGGTGAAGGGCAGACTCAACCATGATGAAGGCTAGCACTAAAGGAGAAGGCTAATCAAAAGGTAGTCCAAAATCTCTTCATTCAAGCTACAACTGCTTGTGAAGTCTAAACATTTTCATTTTAGTCTCTCCCCAACGAGCATCTAAATCTAAATCTAGCTGATAGGGCAACGCACCATGTAAGATAGAAAGAATTATCACAATACCAGCAGACCGCAACTTGGACGAAAACTTCACAAGGTGAAATCTGCATGTCCGCTAATACGGCAGAAGCATATACCTAGATGAATCCAAGAACATTCCCAAACTCATCCTCTAAAAACACAACATAGTGCAGTTTCAATCTCATGATAGTCACTCACAAGGTTGAAAACCATAAACTCCATCATGCATAGCAGGGACTAGCTACTATGACATCCCCACTGACGTCATTAGCGCCCAACAGTGGGTGTAGACCATAGTATAAAAATATGCTCTCACACATACAAATCCACACACCCACACATACTTGAGCATCCATTTATACAAAGTCTTCGTACTGAGTTTCTGTCGGCACTCCGGAGGTGAAGGGCATGCATGTACATAGGTTACATGCATGCATTCACACACCTATGTGATGAATTTGAGAAGTTTAGAACACAGAAACTGGCACTTTAGTTGCAGAATCCGCTAAGCCTACCTAGGGATGTCAACAATGACTACTGCTAAAGATTTCTGGTAAGAACGTGTGTTTAAGCACCTGAATAAAAGGGGCAACAACCATAATTGTCTGAAGGAAAATTTCTGCCAAACCATTTCAAAATTTCAGATTAATACACTGAAGCTTGCACAGAATTTCAACAAAATGATACTGCTTTAAATGCCATACTTGAAGCATTGCTCGCAATTTACAAGCAGAAAATCCTGTAAAATATACCTGCTTTGCAACAAATGCTACTACATGTCTTGCTTAGAGCCAACAGTTTATTCAATATATGGAGTGAGCCGAGCCAGACGTATATCATGCAACAACATGCGCGTGTAAAAGGCAGTCTCTTCTGGATTTGCAACCCATCTGGCCAGCCAATCAAAGGAGTGTCAACAGCATTAGAAAAAACAAAAACATCATATCTAATTCAGGCTGCTCGTGAATCCTGAAAAACTATAGAAACAGGTACAAGTATAGTAATTCAGATAACCTGTACGCAAAGAGACCCATTAATCAAGGTGCCCAGCCTTGATGGAGCCAGCAATTGCCTGAATTTCAACTTGAGAGTATAATTTGGTCTTGTTGGTTAAACTAACTTATGTACCTGCACCTAGCAGCCTCAGGTACCATGCACAGTGGCCACTAGTTGTGGGAGGGCTGTCCACATTGGGGGATCCTGGAGAGTGGTTTTGTCATACACATCAGTAGACAATTCAATTAAGCAGCAGGTCCCAATTGTCTTTCCCCAGGTTCGACATGGTTTTGATCCAATCATAGGCCACAGAAGCTTCTGGCGTGCAGCGCATGGGGGGCTCCCCATGATCTGTGGCTGGGATAGATAAGGAGAGATGGTACTTTTCAATACAGCACAACAGGTGTTCAGGAGCCAATCCAGTACTATGGTAATGCCTTGCAGTCCTAGATAGTTGAGATGCACACTTAGGACATCTGGAGGTTCACACACAGGATCATCTCTTGGGCAGTGATATAGATGTCGAGTTCCAAAAAAACAGAAAGGGCCAGAAGGGGGAAGAAAAGGGGTGGAGAGGGGGGGGATTTGCATACTACACATAGGGCTGCATTTCTAAATCTTTCATCTCCACCCATTACCCTTGGCATACACCAACTCACAAAGACATGGCCAGGTGATAGACCTTAGCATATTTTCTTCTGATTCCCTTGTTCCTCAAAATAAAGATGGACTTGGAAATAGCTGATCCATATATATGCCTTTATCCCTAACGTTTTAATTTAGTCTCCAAAGCGGCACACAAACACGTAAGCGTCACAAAATAGACATGTACGCCCCTGGTCTTCATTCAAATAACCAAAGTGTGCATACAGGGAGAATCACCTCACTGAATTAATCTTCTTGAAGCACCAAATTTTGAAAGAAGCAGGATGAAGATTACTTTTAGTTACTTCATTCCAAATATTCAATACCAGCGCACAAGAGAATGATTAATAGGAAATTTGGTTGCCGTGCGTACTTACAATATGGGACATTTTGACCTTGTTGCAGAATCATTTCCACTCACAGTGAATCTATCCCCCACATGCAGTGTCTCATTTGGCTGTTTTTCCAGGTAGGTCATAAGTGCTCCCAATCCAATGGATTTGTTTCCTATTACACAGAGAAAAGCCTTTACATCAATGCACATGTCTTAACAAAATTTAAACTATGGGCACATCTGCAAATATTGATATAATCCTGGGACAATAAATCTTCCACAACAAGAAAGAATAGACACAGATATTTCATGCGCTTTCAAATGAAAGAAGTAATGTCCAGCCTATCTGCCACCTCTTTAGGCATCTCAGCTATTTTCATATTGACATTTCACTCTCCAATGTCCAACCATAACCTTTCGTTTGCACTAGCATTGCTAAGATCTTCATCAGAATTACAAAATATTAAGTTGTTCACTCAGCTGACAGTAACTCTCTTCAGAGGCTACAAAACAATTTCTTTGTGCATTTTGAGTTCACACTCCCATAAGAAATAGACCTTTCCTATTTGCACTATGTTTTAAAGCAGTATTACTCCATCCTTTACATGATATTTTAGTGCACCGAACCGGCAAGGATGTAAACATTGGCATCGATATCCACTACTTCATCTGCAGAAATCGTAGGGTGCCACAAAATAGAACCTTCTGTGGGTATGCAAACCTTTGGTGACCATATTGCATCAGTCTCCATCATTTCTTTATGTTCTTCCTGGGGTAGTGGAGAATAGATGTTCTCTTGATCCACAAACCTAGGGTAGAAAAAATGCAATACAACTTGTGACCAAAGATGGTCATAGCAACCTAGAGTACAAAATCTTAAAATGAGGCCTACAATCATAGGGGGGAAACACACCCAAGACAGATAATATACATTGCTAATCTTGAGCGGCTAAGGAGTCACAATTTTCGTCGAATACCACAAAGGACCAGAGTGAACCAGGTGGACCTCACAAATTCTTGAGTGGAGTATGCCATCCTCTTGCAGCTGAGAGCAGCTGAGAGCAGCAGCTGGCAACAATACCTACATAGTGTCTATGGCTTAAGCAGGAGAAAATGTCAGGTGAAGCAATGGATCCTCACAAATCTTATATCCTCTACCTTCGTATAGGCACGAGGCTATCCCTCCGCTAGTACCCACTGCTATCCTCTGGGTCATCAACCACTGATAGAATGGAATGTATGGAGACAAACATGGGCCGAATTCTGCATTTCCTTACCTAAACCTATTGTCCCATCGGGGAGCTGCTGGATACACAGTACTTTCAACGCTCTGCTTCGTGGGCAGTTCTCTTTCCTTCCCTAAGTTCCAACTCTTGGCCTACCCATACACCAACGTGAGGGCAAAGCCAGAACAGAGAGACTCAACAAGATCACCTGCTCTTCCTTAAATGTCACCAACAGCATGCCCACAAAGCATCCTTTGCAATAGTTTCCCCTCAACTGAGAAGGAATTACACGATCAATCTCCATATGTTGCATTTCAATACTAAAGGTTACATATACACAAAGAAAGCAAGAGAGCTTTGGAGGAGACAACACACCTAACTGAACGAAATCAAGCACAATAAAAGCTTATATAGTAAGCCCTCAAATAGTAAAGCAATACAAGTACTACTATAGGTGCATGTGAAGGCCCACCATGATGTCCTACCCTTCCATTATGCATCATTCATGTCTGGAAATGACTAGTAAAATCAGTGGTTGCAATGTACAAAGAAACCTTGCTGGTTACTGCTAGTGGTTGCGTGCTGCTATGACGCTGCTCGAAAAGTTATTTTCTGCTCTTCATAACCAGTGTAACATATGTGCCCATACGTGTTGTAAGAGGAAGTAGACAATGGTGTAATAGCCATCCTAGATGTGGCCCAATCTGTCTCGGCCTCCAACACAAAGCCCTTCCTCCCATGGTATGCGCTCTTGTCTCTATATATGCTGATGGATCATCTCACATCTTAGGTGGCGTGAGTCCAAATGAAGGCCACCACACTCTCTATCTCCTGGCTGCATCCCCCTTGGGGTGTGGTCTATGAAGTTCAGCAGCTACTTGATTCTCTTGGCTTTGATAAGGTAAAACATCGCTGATACGCTGCAAGCAATCAGAGGATGGCTCGCAGGTTGGATTGTGTGCTCCCTAAAAGAAAACAAGAGAGGCCTGCTAGGAATGTTGCCTTGTATACACAAACTATGGGCAAAGGCGCTTTGGGCTTTGATGGATCTCTATGTAGAAGACTATATCTAGTCTTGTGTTGGTCCTAGAAACTCCCTAGATCTGACTATAAGGTACCATTACAGTTCCAAACAGTGCAGGTCAGCATCTCAATACCTTGAGTCTCATAGACCCGGTCCCCTTATGTCGGAGTCTGTGGGATCTTGAACCACCCACTTCACCTCCTTGGGGCTGATGTCGAGCTGGCATAGGATGGTACACCTCTCCTCTACCTAAACGAGCATCATCACCCATGCCAAATGCTAAAATGTCACATACTCATAGAAGGTAACAATACTACACAGTCCTCACATCAAAATCTACATCATCGTCACCATCATTGTGTCAAATCAAATCCAATTCCAAGTCTGGTTTGGTGTATATGGAAGTAATTGGGAGTCTCCTAGACGGGAGGTCATGAGGGACCCAATGACTAGCGTGGCTATGGTGGTAGAAGATTAGAGATAGAGCGCTGATGGCTATCTATGTGTGTGGGTTGGCGTATCCTCCTGGTTATGCCTCTACATCTAACTAGGTTGCGGTAGGCAGCCTTTTTGTCATGGCTCTAACTCCAAATTGGACCTGAATCCTCACTATTATCCAATTGGAGTTTCAGTAGCAAGGTCGTGAGCTTTGTCCAACAATTACGCAATCAAGTGATGGCAAGAAAGAAAACATGCAATTATCTCCCTCCTTATATAATAGATTTGCAGGAAGAATGAATAAAAAGTATGCTTTTGGGTCAAATTTGGAAGGAGTGTTTCAGTCATTTAGTACAATCTAAAATCAAGGGCCTAAAATTGTACACGTGGCTTAAGGAAAGCTCACAAAAGTTTTGCTTTTTTAGAAAGCGCGTTTCAAACCCTTGGATCTTCATAAAGATCAACGCCTATAATCACGACACATGGCTTAACGAGGGCTTAGAAAAAAAAAAAACTTCCTTCTAGGCTGCCTACCGTAACAAGGGCCACTGTGGGCCTTCCTTGCCGACTACTCATGGAACCGTGATCTGTGCGATGTGGCTCGCAAAACTCTATGATCACGCTCTGTAATGACTCCTGTGTCCCCTGTCCCTGACTCTGTCTCTGTTGTCTGAGTAGATGCTCCCGATGCTTAACTGCCTCATGAATGAAAGTAGCTAAGCATCTGATCTGGATAGGAGAGGATGTGGGCGAAGCTATCTCTAAAGAGACAATAGTAGCGGCCTCGGATCTCATAGTACATTGGGAACCTAAAGATGAAATGCTCCTTTGACTTGATCTCCTGTAGATCACACAAGGTACGAATGCGCCTCTCTCTGGGTACTACCTCAACTCGTCCACTCTCAATATAGAGTAAATGGCATGAAATCCAAATCTGCCCATTACAGATCCTCAATGAGTGGGGGAGATGAATTTAAGTATATATCGGAGGATCAATGAAGCCCTCATCGGAAATGTGCTAGCAGTGATCGAGCTCACTCGGTGCCAACTAGGTCTTGAATGTGTATAACTATAGGAGATCCTCGCGTATGACTTGGTACCTCATGGTACCCGAGCAGGAGAAATGGTGCATCGATGTATACTGAAAAGGAGATGTCCATGTGGAGCTCCAATAACCACCTGCATGTGTGTGCATACCAGAATCTCTAGTCACCCTCGACTGCTAAGGTCATGGAAGAGGATAGTGCTAACCATGGTAGTCTGCATCACCCTGAAGTGTAGTCATCGTATCCGCTAACCCGGTATAGATAAGTGATGACCTCGAATGCTGCATCGAGCTACAGTGGATATGACCCAAACTCTTGATGGATTATTGAATGGGAACCGATGACTTACTGTGTATCATCCTTGATAGCATGAGAACGTTGAGACGCTCCACTCCAACCCACTTTGCATCAGAGAGATCCGGTCCCAAACCTGGGCTACCATACATGCCTGCTGGCCTGACCAAGGAGTCGAAGAGGAGAGACCTAGTCCAAGGGTCCTGAAAATGTGAATGGAAGCATTGTCTCTCTAGTCTGGCTAACAAGGCATATCCTTTGCTCAAAACAGGCCTACATCGCCAGCCTCATCATGAAAATAGGACCGAAGAATAGAACCCCTGGATAGGTGTATGACGAAACAATCTCAACCGGTAATCCATCAAAGGTGAACTGAACACTCTATGCATAGCTGCTCGTGATGTATTGAAGATCATGACCTTGGTTTTACCAAGGTTGACCTTCAAATCATGCGACTCGCAAAACGAGTGTAATGCATCTAAATGTCTCTGGAGGCCCTCTATAGAGGCGGACAACAAAAGAATGTCATCTGTGTACAACAAGATCTAGATCAAGGAACTAGCAAGAGAACATCTTGCCTCCCCTAATGTCTCGAGCTCGTCTATATAGAGGCTAAACATGGTTGGTGAGAGGAGACACCCTTGTTTCTCCACGATAGTGCTCATGTTCTCCTCTGTCCACCCAGATAATGTCTGGACTCTGCTTAAAACCCTCTCGTAGAGTGCCATAATAGCCCACATGATCTCCTAGTCATAACCCAACTACTCTTAGCCGTCTAAAAAGGCGGGCCCTCGT
The DNA here is from genome assembly GCF_047967505.1 of Dipteris shenzhenensis. NCBI lineage: Eukaryota > Viridiplantae > Streptophyta > Polypodiopsida > Gleicheniales > Dipteridaceae > Dipteris > Dipteris shenzhenensis. Next base: position 14,493,753 of record NC_141610.1, read on the forward strand.
GGATTATATAACGCCTTCGACAACTCTTTCTTAAGGCTTTTGCTATAGATTTGCTTGTGGGTAATGCACATCATGGCATCATTTTACCAGCCCACCTATCATTGATGACCGTTGCCAAAACAAATTTTCTCTATGCTTTGTGTTGCCTATCTATAGATTCCTTGGGATGCAACACGTGTCTGCACCTATGTGTTGTGCGCCTTCAATTTGTAGGTGACTCTTCTATTGCAGATCTGCAACAAAGTCCGTAATTGATCTGTCCATATTGCAGATCGTTGCTTGCAAATCTTGTTGAAGGAGCTTGTCGCCATTTGTCTTTTGTTTACTTGTAAATAATGCTATGCCTTGTACATGTGTCACTTCTCTACTCTATGCATGCGGCCTATGCATTTGCCCTTGTATAGAATTCTGCTTGTGCAAATGCTCTGTCAATCGACAATGAAATTGTCAACAAAAAAATGTACCGCCCTTTCTCTGCTTCTTTCCTTGCAGGCCTTCAAGCTGATCATCAAGCTTCTGAAGTAGAAGCCTGCGCCTAGATTTCCTGCTGTCTTTGTTGGAAAGGTCACCTCCCCATCTGTAAGCCCGCATATGAGGAGAGCTTGGGGGTGGGGGGGGGGGGGGGGGAAACTAGGGTTTGAGAGACTGACACATGAGCAGCAGCATGGCTGCCATGTGGGCAGGAATCAAAGAGAGAAATAAGAACAGTACGGAGCTGTTATGGGCAGATCAGAGGGCCAAAATAGTACGGAAGCATGGCAGATCTGTACAGATTCCAGGCGCCTGCTGTACGGCTGGTTTCAGGGATATGTAAGGACCTTGGGCAGGTGCCCTAGAGCTGGAACAAGCCTGGAGCAGAGGTGAGATAGTCTGGGACAGATTACGATGGATCTAGTACATGAAGGCGCACTGTTTGCAGCAGGTTGGGGGGGGGGGGGGCTGGACCCTGAATATATAGGAGGGAATCTGCCCTTGAAGTGAGGGCCAAAGCCCTAGCGTTGTGGGCCAGGGGCCCTTGTTATGAGAGCCCTGTAAGGGCAGTTTTTTCAGCAGACTGGTCAGCCTGTTTGGGTCGGCCAGAATGATGCTGCTGGTCGGTTTTTTGGAGCAGGCCTTGGGCCTATATAAAGAGGCGAGTGGGCCTCATTCATTCATTCAACAGCTCGGCCATCAGAGGAGCAGCAGGAGCAGCTATACTCACGCCCTCAGGCCTAAATCCAGGAGGCAGAGGAGACTAGGAGTTGCTGCAGACTGAGTTCATCTAGGGCTGGATCTTGGCTGTCTTCTAGGGCAGCAAGGTGTTTGGATCTTTGGACGGAAAGTCTACTTGCGCTCAAGGTGGAGCACGAGATAGCCGGCAAATAGGAGGAGGAACTTGTGGTAAGATCAGAGGACCACACCATTGGTGGGACTAGGGATCTATTGTGTCCATAGCTTTGGACGGAAATAGATTTTGGTGTCTTCTATATCTGGCTGATTCATTGTCTATTGATGAGTCTGTACATCTATGCTATGCACATAAGTTTAAGAAGTATGTGATTCCACTCCCACACCAAACTGTGTGAGCTCCAGGGCTATTCTATTAGTCTTCCACTGTGCATACCCTCTATTGACCCATTTCTAACATGGTATTAGAGCCCAAGTAGGAGGCTCTTGGGTGTGGGAGCTTGAAGGCAAGGACCTTGCTGAAGGACGACCCTGATTCTGAAGCTCTAGGGAATCGACTTCCACGACTAGAGGATAGTGCCCTTGCGAGAAGAAGGGTGACTCAGGTTCAATCGGGTGCGTTCAGATTTCTGGTCTACTGAATGTTGAGTTTGTTCGACTTTGCTGTGTGGTTTAGTAGCACAGATCTTCAGCCTCTTCGGCCCTTGCTCTCCCTTCCTCCTCCCCCAAATTTCTTTCTTTCACTACCCCTAACTTTGGAGAGTCTGGGAAACTGGATGGGTCAAATTACCCAATCTGGAAGGTGAAGATACGGAGTCATTTAGTGGCTCGGAAGCTATGGAAATTGAGAACGGGAGTGGAGGCGAAGCCGAAGGATATGGTGAACAAAGAGAGGAAGATACTCATGCCAATAGATGGAGAGGAGCTCGAAGCTTGGGAAGAGAGAGATGCCCATGCCCTGGCATGGATCATAGGGATTACGGTGGGCTCCCTGCTTCCTCACATCTAGATGGCCAAGACGTCAATAGAGACGTGGGTTACTCTGAAGGATCTGTACGAGACAGACAACACATCCCGGATCTTGCTTCTTCAGCATCAGCTCTACAATCTTGATATGGATGAGGGAGATTTGGTACATGACCACTTTGACGAAGCTCAAGGTGGTGAGGGATCAACTAACATCAGTTGGTCAGAAGGTGGATTCGTGCCATTTGGCCTTGATGGTACTAAGGAGGCTACCTCGGAGTTTCAAAAGCTTTGTTACGACTATGACAGCAAGACAAAGCACCAAGCCTCTGACTTTTGAGGAGTTGGGTCCATTACTGCTACAAGAAGAAGCTAGGGAGAAGCTCTACCAACGACAAAGATGGCAAGGCGTTGTTGACGAAGGATTACGTTGGCAAAGGAAAGGGCAAGCCTAACGATGGCAAGTCCGAGAAAGACGACTCTGATGACGAGGACACTTCCAAGAGGAAGCAGCAGAAGTGCTTCTATTGTGACATGCCAGGTCATTTTGCAAAGGACTACACAAAGAAGAAGGCGGATCAGAAAAACAAAAGGAAGGAGTCCGACTCAAATTCAAAGGGTGATACAAAAGCCAAAGCAAATGTGACCTCCCCATCTATAAGCTGCCATATGAGGAGAGCTTGGGGGGGGGGGGGGGTTGAACCTAGGGTTTGAGAGACTAACACATGAGCAGCAGCATGGCTGCCATGTGGGCAGGAATCAAAGAGAGAAACAAGAACAGTACGGAGTTGTTATGGGCAGATCAAAGGGCCAGAATAGTACGGAAGCACGGCATATCAGATTACAAGCACCCGCTGTACGGCTGGTTTCACGGATATGTACGGAGCTTAAGGGGTGCCCTAGAGCTGGAACAAGCTTGGAGCAGAGGCGAGATAGTCTGGGTCAGATTACGATGGATCTAGTACATGGAGGCGCACTGTTTGCAGCAGGTTTGGGGGGGGGGGGGGCTGGACCCTGAATATGTAGGAGGGCATCTACCCTTGAAGTGAGGGCCAAAGCTATGAGAGCCCTTTAAGGGCACTTTTTTCAGCAAACTGGTCAGCCTGTTTGGGTCGGCCAGAATGATGCTGCTGGCCTCATTCATTCTCAGCCATCAGAAGAGCAGCAGGAGCAGCTATACTCACACCCTCAGGCCTACATCCAGGAGGCAAAGGAGACTAGGAGTTGCTGCAGACAGAGTTCATCTAGGGCTGGATCTTGGCTGTCTTCTAGGGCTAGGGCTGGATCTTGGCTGTCTTCTAGGGCAGCAAGGTGTTTGACTTTGGACAGAAAGTCTACTTACGCTCGAGGTGGAGCACGCCAGCTGGAGTCTAGAGATAGCCGGCAAATAGGAGAAGGACCTTGTGGTAAGATCACAGGACCACACCATTGGTGGGACTCTGGATCTATCTCCTTTGTATTGTGTCCAGAGTTTTGGACGGAAATATATTTTGGTGTCTTCTATATCTCGCTGGTTCATTGTCTATTGATGAGTCTACACATCTATGCTATGCACATAAGTTTAAGAAGTCTGTGATTCCACTCCCACACAGACACACTATGAGCTCCTAGGCTATTCTATCAGTCTTCTAGTTTCTAACTACTTGCCAATGATAGGAAACCATTAGGTCGCCTAACCTAGCACCTAAGGTCTAACTACCACTCTCTTGGAACCATTAATAATTCTAACCACCAAATAACTCCAAGGATGGGTCAATGAACTAAACCCATGGTTACATTTCTCATTTATCCAGCACGCTGGTGATGGTGATCTGGCACTGTGCTTTCTACCCATATAATGAACCTTTATTCGGAACGGCTAAGATGATGTGGAATTTCTTTGGGTCCATCCATGGCAAGGGGGAACAAAATAGATTCCAAAAGCTGATTTAAATTGAGAGGAAGTGCCATCTAACCACACACAATATTGTTTTATTGTTTCTTTTACTTCGGGATCACCTTTGGTTAACCAATCCCAAATGCAAGCATGCTAGCAGCTAGACAAATAGTGTGTCACGTTCATTGTCGTGTTCGTTATTATGCGAAGAGTTCCTTTTGTTTTCAGACCATCCCATTTAGCATGCTATGCAAGGGGTCCATGTCCATCCATGGCAGGTGCCTACCCATTGGCTAATCTCCTCTGACCATTCTCATTTTTGTCCGCCACTATGATCTCATTCTTGGCCTTATCGTCTATCCTATCTCTTCAATAAATGCTCTTCAACATGCTCCCCTGTCTGATACTTTATTGCATGGAAGCTTTTGGAGAATTTCTTTGGTTATAGCTAGAGGAATTTGTTGAAACTTGAAAAGCAATCATTGGACTGGACAGTACAGGTGGGTTGAGGATGATGAAATGGAATGCTAGGAGGAAGACGAAGAAGATCACACCTAGCAGGAAGAAGTTGAAGATCTAGCAAAGAGGAAGCTCGCTAGCTCCAAGAGGGACTTATAAGGACTTAAGGAAATGACACGAAACCGAAGATAACAAGCGGTTACAAGTGCAAAACATATTTATCATAGGAGCTTGAACATCTGATATTATCAAGCCTTGACATCCTGAATCTCTCAAGTATGTCTGCATATCTTCAAATAATCCTAAAACAAAAAAGATCTTTGATGTCAATTTTTCTGCAACTACAAGAAGAAAATACATTCATTGCTGCGCATTAGCCAAATAAAACGAAACCCAAAAAAATCACTAACCCTAATAATGGAATATGATTTACTCAAATACATGTCACTTCGTGGGCCAAAGTACCTCAAAGCCACGATATGAGATGCCTATGACATCCAAATATATTCATTTTGTAATATTTAAAGAAACTGTGCAATGAAAAGTTTGAATGCATGCACACAAAACTCCCCAAATTACAGAGAAATTCATAAACCATTATTTACAGCATAAAAACTAAAGACAGAAATCAACATTTTTACACGTGCAGGATATATTTGCTTCAAAACTTGGATGACATACCCACGTCCACGAACACGTCTGCAAAACAACGATACAATAAAGCTGTCAAAGCTATGCAGTTTGAAAAGTACGAATATTAACATTCCCATTTGATTACAAACTTCTAGAATTTGCAACAAAGCGGACTTTCAAAATGTTTCCATGGGGCATGAAGTACAAGCAAGCAAGTAACATTAGTCTTAAAATAAAAAACAATTTTAGCTACTGCCTTCTAAAGGCCAAACCAAAAAAGAAGAGAGAATTTAAAAAAAGGGCATAGCCAGGTTCTCTAGGGGTTTTCAATGCATGAACTGGATCAATGCAAGGCATCATAACAACGGAGGGGAGAGACCCCATGTGGAAGGATGAAGTGGAAGAAGATAATGAAGAAAGAAAAGGATGGAAAAAAACATCGAGGGAAGTCACTCATATGGGAAGACAACTATTCACTTTGTGTGGATGCTTTGGGCTAATGGTACAACAAATTGTCAAAACACGGAAGGTACACATGCAAGACAGCTCAAGGGTCAAGTGTAGGCAATTATGTGATCACAAGCTCACATGCAAAACAACATCAAGATTGAGGATGAGACTCTTGAATCAGGCCATAGAGCACATGTCCATAGGCATAATAGGGACAAGCAATGCTGTGAAAAAACAGAAAATGATTGCACATCCCATGCTAAGAATGGACTACAAAAAAGCGCATAGTTATGAAAAGGAGCTAGGGGAGGCAATGGCACAAGGGCAAATGCCTTCCACATAGCAAGAAATCAGCAAATACATAAGAAATATGCTGCTCTCAACAGCCCATACATGTTTCACTAAAAGCAAGGGGAGAAGTGCCCGGATGCCATGTAATCATTGGTACGACATCGATTGCAAGGATGCAAATAGGGCTTGGAAAACAACAAATCCAAGAGAAGAGGAGGACAAAGCCCGAAACATATAAACACGTAGTAAGGCAAAAAAAAAAGAATATATCTCAAAAGCAAGCCGCTTGAGAGCTTTAAGGAGTTGAAACAAAATCCCAGAAAGTTTTTCTAGAAACTACATGGCAACAAACCCCAAGAGAGGAAGGCATAATGGGACGAGATGATATGACTTGTCAAAAGCCTCTATGAAAAAATACAAGGAAGAAAAGATCAACCACAGCTATACTATCAAAGCAACAAATGGAATCATAACAGAGGAAGACATGGACAACGGCCCAAAAAATCTAGCTAATGGGAAAGCTCTAGACACACGAGGGCTAGGGGCAGAAATGTTAACATGGGGAGGTGAGAAAACAAAGAAAATTCTTACCAAGCTTATGAATATGGCTCTAGAGGAAGGGTTTCCATTAGATTGGCAGATAAGCAAGATTGTACCGATTCATAAGGGGGGAAAAAGCAAGATGACAAATCAGCAAATGGGCAGAGGAACAAGTAGTAAGGGCACCTGCCGCCATCGCAGGCAAGGTTTCACCCCAAGTACTCACGGTTGATCATTTGATTGCCATAAAGGCTGCAACTGAAGGAGTCAAAGGAAAAAAAGAGGCTGTCTACTGTTGTTTCATACATTTCAAGAAAGCCTTCGACACAGTGCTGCGTAAGAGGTTATGGGAAAGACTGGAAAAGCTCAAAGTTCCTTAAGAACTCAGAGAAGCCACATACCGACTCTATGAGAAGGTACTAGCTGAGTTAGCACAGCCACTAGTGGACGAGTTGTGCTCCAAGGGGGAAGTTATAATAAAGAGTGACATACGGGTTAAACAAGACTGCCCCCTCTCACTGACATAGCCATTGTGAACCTTTGGGAAGGGTGTGAATATGCCAAGGACTCTCACCAAGACATCTGTTCTTGAAATGCCTTTGACAAGGCTTATGATAGGTTGGATGGCAAGGCTTGCAGGTTGGAATGGGTCAACATTCAGACTTTGCAAGACATGGGGCTGGGACAAGGATTTGTCTCTTTTGTTGAACTACTGTTGACCAATGCCTCAGTTAAAGTCTATGTATGGGCAGATGATAGAACCCCTTGCCCTCAAAAGGTCAATAAGGCAAGGTTGCCCTCTAGCTCTCCTGCCTTTTGCCATTGCAGTTGACTCTTTAGGGTGGGAAGAGGGTGAAACCGGCCTCTAGATAACTTAAGGCCAGTAATCCATTATAGGTTTGTCATCCACATTCATCACAACCATAATGCATCCCTTTCGACCACTTCCTTTAGTTAAAAACCACTGAGAGATAAACTTTAAAAACACTGGAAGGGAGGCTAGAAATCGAGGGCCCAAAAGATCACAGGGTAGGAGAGAAGAGCCGCTCATCCAAGAGAGAACCTCAAAATGTGTGCTAGAGAGAGAGGACCAAAATTTGCTATAAAAAAGGTCACGCAATAGGGAGAAGCAGCTACTCAGCCAAGAAGGAGCCTCGAAATGGGTGCTAGAGAGAGAAGGAATGCATGCAAGCACATGCGAACGCCTGGACTGCCACGTGGCAATTTACCTTGCCACCTCCTTAATGCTTCTAACCCTCTCTTTTTAGCTCACACTTTTCCTTGCCTTGGGCCCAACATTTGGTCACACTTATTCCTTGTGCGCAAGTCCATCCATCTGCCAATGCATCATCTGCGTGGAGTGACTAGTACACTCATCATAGAGGTCCCGTGGCACAAATACTGTCAACAATCAGTACCTTGGGTGAGACATGCAATGTCACCACGTGACCTCTAGATACCTGAGCCTGTCTATCCTGAGGGAGTGGAGGTGCTAACCCCCTTTGAGCATCAAGCAATGCTCTAGACCTTTGCTCTACTAAGCCTGAACGAGCCTCAACCGCAGTCGGCTCAAGCCAAAAATGCTTCCAGGTAGTGTTGCAATAACCCAAGTGAATCTGTCGGTTCACCTTTCTCCATCCACTTGGCATCCAATGCAGAATAATTCTGGAACATCAACAGATAGCATCCGGAAACTCTACCTCTAATCTTTCGTGCCAAGATCTGCTCTAGGACCAAGATCTCATCCTATTCTTCCACTTTGGGCTGTTTCTCATCAGGCATCTCTTCAGGAACATCCCCATGAAAAGGTTTCAATAAACTCACATGAAGAGCATTGTGAATTGTCAAGAGTTGTGATATGCAATTGTGACAGCTGAAACTTGTGGTTTTGTAGATATTGCATCGGATATTGGCTTCCTTGAAAGTGCATCAGCAACAACATTTTTCTTGCCAGGCACATGCACAATCTGAAAATGGAACATTGAAAGGAAGTTTGCCTACCGCATATGTTTTACTAACAGCTTTCTCTGATTGAGAAAGTAACTCAAGGATTGATAATCTATTTGCACATGAAATTCAGCACCTAAAAGATATGTTTCCAAGTGGAAAGAGCATGTATGATAGCCAACATCTTTTTTTTTTTTGTGCAAAACTAGACTTCCATAATATGAATAAACTTGCCAGAGCAAGCTCAATGCGATAATACATCATGGTGTGCATGAAAAAAAACTTCTCAAGAAGAGGTACAAAATAACCAAGGTTGAGGCTGAAAGTGCCATCTCAACCCTGTGGAAGACTCAGAGAAGAAGGGAGAGCCCCTCCATTCCCTGAGGAAAGCAGCCCTCCTAGTAGAAGCTGCTAAGAGGACCCCTACATGCCCATCCAGATGGCCATCAGTGTATGTATAGTGTCTATCCATATACTCGCCATAGTCTCAGAGGGGTGAACATGGGATCCATCCAATGCCTCTGTGCAGCTGGCTCTCCATATATGCCACGCTGATATACTCGCTAGTATCTCCCAAGAAGAGTACACTGAGGTACGCACAACCCTGAAGGGTGAGGCAGGAACATCGTCCAGAGAACATGGCTGAATCAAGTATCGTCTGATAGCTATAGCCCGTGATGAGTTATGTCTCTCAAAGAAGACCTTAGGCCCTGAAAGGGAAAGTCAAGCAACTGAGCCCCAAGTCATGAAGAAGGGGAAATGTGCAAAAGAATTGAAAATCCTGGCAACCCCCTTTCATATAGCCCTTGCATGTCTGTAATCCCATAAACAATGCTGAATAGTCTCCACAGCAACATGGCAAGGGGGGCAAGTAGGATCAGCCCCGAACCTAGATCTCCATAGGTCCATTGCAATCCCACCACAAATAGAAAGCCTGAAAACAAGTGATTTTTCTGAAAACTGTGGGATTCCCAGAGTCTCCTCCATTTTATTTTTTTGCAGATCAGCAGAAATATTGAAGGCATCCCAATGAAGAGCTCTAAAGGACCTCCAATCTCTACAACCGAGCTGAAATCTCTATCTTCTCACCCTGCACCTTCGACGCGCACTACCAGACCACCTCCAACGTCACATTCTGCTTCAGCAACGCGCCCAAGACCCTCAATAGCAGTGCGTCTTGGACCCTCAGCTAGGCCCGCACTGGTTTCCTATTGGGCACCGATCACGGTTTCGGATCCTCCATCCTCACAGAAGGACCCCCCCCTCCCCCCCCCTCTTCAGACTCAAGAGGGTGATGCTATGGGTGCCTCTGCCCCCGTCCCACCAGCTGTAGATCAGGAGGGGCCTTCCGATGCTTCACTCCCTGCCAGAGATACTCCGGATCCACCACAAGACAGGACCAGCGATGATGCTCATTCTGATTTTCAAACTCCCGGTTCCTCTCAAGTGTAGACTCTTGCAAGTTGCCTCTATTGCTCCTCATTCCACCTCCATTGATAGAGGCAAGGGGATTGTCCCCCTGTCACCCTCACCATCCTCGAGTGTAGGCATTCTTTGTACTCCTAAGCTAGGCTTGATTTACAAAAACTCTTTCTCTGTACTGATAGATTTGGCGAACATCGAGGAGGATCCCTCCACCTTTGGAAATGCTTTTTTGGGAATCCCTAATGAATAGCATCCCCCTCCGCAGGTGTAATGACAGCCACACCTCTTTCTCAAAAATCTGAAAATACATTTCAGCATCTCTGAGCACCCTACTCTCATATGCAACCACTCTTCCGTTCTGCATAAGCGCTCCTCCTATCCTATTTCCACAAGCATCACATTGGACAGCAAAGGGTTTGCGTAGATCTGGCAAGATAATGACGGGATGGGAGCCTAGCTTTCCCTTAAGCTCTTCAAAGGCTGCAATTTCCTTGTCACCTCATCTGAATGGCACTCCTTTCTTCTGTAAGGCATGAAGGGGCGATGCTATCTCAACAAAATAGCAGATGAACCGCTGTAGTACGAGCATAACCCAAAAAGCTACGTACTTCACGAATATTCTTCAATGGTGGCCACTTCCTAATTGCTTCAACCTTTGGTGGGGTTCATCCTCACTCCATCTTTGGACACTTTGTGTCCCAGAAAGTGGATCTCATGCATGAAGAACTCACACATCTTAGCATTGATAAACAACTTGTGCTTCCTAAGCTCTACAAAGACATTGTCTCTTAGACTCTTACCAAAGTAGGAGTACAGTTGCCATATTTCTCCCACCAGGAGACAGGTTGCAACTGTGTCTCTCGGAGCCTAGCCGTAGGTCGACCAAAGGAGAGGCTGTGATTGCGGAACAATAGAAGTTCATCCTCAAGTCTTCGTTGCATCTCCAAGTCACCACCCGTCCAATTTTGTAGATACTGTTGCATCCCCTCCTCCAACTCGTCATTCTCATATTGCTCTTGACTGTGCCAGAGCGGATGCAATACATGTGCCACCGCATGGATTGGGCGGTGGAACCAATTCCACCGCTTATTCCATATAGCACGGATGGACTCAACCCTAAATCATGCCACAAGAAATTAGAATGCATTATGCATGCAAAATTCATAGACTATAGATAATAGTACATACATAATATATATCTGCAAATTCCACGCTTCATGATAACAAATTGCCATTTAGTAACTGCAATAATTATACATATTACAAAAGTAAAAAGTCTTACTTATCAGGCGATAGGGAAGTGTTTCTGTTGAGGGCCTCTCCAATCTTGTCCACAAACTCGTACAAGAGCCCTAATGTGCTTCCCTCCATGTCTGTGATGCGAAGCACCGTGTAGATAGGATAAATCGATTTGATTAATGCCTCCGCCTGATTCCACCAAGACTCATCCATGATCATGCGAAAAAATTTGATAGACTTTGCTTGGCCTCTATCATCCCAATCTCCCCACTCCCGAGACACAACCGTGCGCAACAAGCCCTGGCGCACTCGCACAAGCCTCTCCACCACTATGAACATGTAAGCAAACCTTGTGGTTGGAGGTTTCAATAGCTCAAGGTCACTGTAAGCCCGATAGATGCTGAGGACTTTGGGTCTCTTCGTGACAAACTTCACGATACTGCAGGTTGTGGAGAAGATGGCATCAATCCAAGGTATCTTCGCTAGGTCCTCGATCAAAAGATCAAGGCAATGTGAGGCACAGGGTGTCCACACAATCTTAGGGAACTCATCTTCTAATATGGCACCCATTGACACACAATTGCTGTCATTATCTATCACCACCTGCACCACATACTCAACACCTATCTCCATAATGGCTGCCCGTAAATGCTCCCAAATATACAGCCCTGTAATCACTGTACCTGCAGTGGAAGCGTCTATGGCTCTCAAGAACATGGTTCCCTTGCAAGAAGATACTAAAATATTGTACACATTCCTCTTGCGTGCATCTGACCATCCATCGCATAAGAGTGTGCATCCATATTTTTTCCAAGTCTCTTTCAAGGGCTTCATTTGGTCTTCCACACATTCCCTCTCTCTTCTTAGCTCTCTTGTCCGCAAGGCCTCATATGTAGGCCCTTCCCATTCATACCCAATGCGGCTTACGGCTCTCATGGCCTTCCTCCATCGTGTAGTCTTCGCCACATGAAAGGGTATTGCACATTGTATGAAGAGCTTTGTGAGCTCACTAGTGGCCTCCTTCACTGCTTGCTTTTGCAAGCGTGCTTGAATGCTAGACCTTTGCAATGATCCTCTTTTCCCCGCACTAGCATCCACACTAATTGATCCATGTGGCAAGGGTGTTCTTGTGGCACTAGGACCCGCGCTCGATGTAGTTGATGCCCCTCTACTTCTCTTTGCAGAACCCAATGTGCTGGCATCATCCAATGGCTCAGTGTCAGCAGCCTCTTCTTCATCTTGCAGCCCTTGTCCTCCACTTTTTGCAACCAAGGCTGCCATACGCGCACGCTTCCATTCTATTAGGCCACCTTTCACTGCAATAGGCACGAACTCACAAGGTCCTACATCCTTGCAGGGAACACCTGCTAGATGGTCTTTCACCCGTGTGACTGACCCCGTCTTGCTTATGCCGCAATAGTTGCATCTCCACTTCTTGGAGCCACCGCCTCCTTTATAACTATCCAGGAGGGAGACATGGACCCAATAAGCATCTCTCGGCATTGAGGAGGATGGAGAGGTGAGAAGGAGGATGGAGAGGTCACAAGCGACTCGTGAGAAAGGATGGGAGGTAGACCGTAGAAGGAGGATGGAGAGATAGAGGTAAAAGAGGATGGAGAGGATGGAGAGGTAGAAGTGAAGGAGAATGGAGAGGAGGAGGATGGAGAGGTAGAAGGTAAGATTAAAGAGAGAATGGAGAGAAGAAGGATGGAGGGATGGAGTCAGGAGAGCAGGCTGCCAAGCTGCAGGCTGCAGCTTGCAGGATGGAGAAGATGGAGCAAAGGATGAAGAGGATGGAGAGAGCTTTGGAGCTGTTCGCATGCTCAGACAGTGTGGAAGGGAGCCATGGTGATCTTAGCGAGGGCGGCACCCGAGCTAGGACCGGTCACTTGGGGAGCTTTTTGTTGGTGCAGCACCGAGATGGGACATCACCTCGCCTACGAGTTCTCTCGGCAGGATCCAGTTTTCTTCATCATGCAGGCCACCTGGGCACACATGGAAAGCTTCCCTTGGCACCTGACAAAGACAGATGCAAGAGCGATGACTCGGCACCTAGTTTGGGAGCTCATTGGGAGTATCGTAGGCTGGCACATCTGGACCTCCAGATGCGCGCAGACCCTAGGAGATCAGGCTTCTTCTGCTACCCAGACCTTCGCGGACATCTGGAGCACAATCATTCACACACTCAAGGGTCAGTGGGATCAGATTCAGGGGGACTCCCAGGCAGGGAAGGAGAATAGACAGCGCTTCCTTCGCGATTGGGACCATCAGGAGCTCTTCTTCCAGTACTTTGCTCAAAGTCTTCAGTGGCATTACTCGCCCCCACTGTGGTTGTTTGTCCACACTCAGATGATTATGCCCTGAGAGGCTTGTAATTTAATTTTTGTTTACCCCGGGCTGCATCCGTTTCGTGATTGCAGCCCGCTGGCCTTTAGGCCTTCTTGTACTCTCGTTTTTCAAGTAATATAACAAGCACTACTTTTTGCCAAAAAAAAAAAAGTTTTGAACGAATACATCCTTGAATTATTCACACGCTTTTTACAAGACTCTACAAAATATGTGCTATAGCTGTGGTCTCATTCAAAAAAGAAAATAAAAAGAAATCATAACACATGGAGTATCAAGACGATCACCTTTTCCTCCATTGAATGCACAAAACGGAAGTTTTGCATCAATTAGTTGTACTTGCACCGTTAAAGCCATTTCTTCCAAAACCTAAATTTAGGGATGAGTTGTATGAGGTCTAAAAACATGCCTCTCTCTCTCTCTCTCTCTCTCTCAACCCAACTCAAACAAAGAGCCGTTGAACTTACCAAAGTGAACGAATCCAAGAAAGCAAGCAAATGGGCGGTCTATAGGGAGGGACAAGCACTGATTAGGGGATCCAAATCTAAGCCTAAAGACTCTCAATCTTAAAATTGATGTAATGACGGCCATCTTATGATTGAACCTAGAAGATAGCTATGTTTTATAAATATTTTAGAGTGCTTTATGCACTCAACAAGAGCATCCATGTGCGCTCCCCAACTCTCTGGTGCCCACATGTATTAGCTACTTCTTTTTTGTTGTACTTAGTCTTATAGGTCCATGAGGCCTCTTGAAGACATTAACATCTCTTAGGCCCTTGAGGCCCCTGAAGACGTTAACAACTCTCTCTCTCTCAAGAAGGAAATACCACAAGTAGAGTGGGATGAAAATGATGTCAACTGTGTCTCTCAAACGGGAATGCAAGTACAAGTGTTTTTCATAGAGAGGGAAAGAACTAAGATCCTTTGACAGACAAACAAGTTGAAGCACACAGATTTGGATCTCCGAGGAACTCACCCCAACTCAGCTGAAACAAAGGAATGTCAAGCTTACCGAAGTGAAAGATGCACGCAAAGCTAGAAAATTGGCTCTGTATTGAGATGGAATAGCTTTAATTAGAGATTTCAAATCTAAACCCAAAGACTCTTAGTCTTAAACTGATGTTATGAAGGCCTTTTTTATAGATTTAGCCGTGTTATAATAATCAAGCTGAGATGCCATGTGGACTCTTCGTCTCTCTGGTTTATCCAGATGATGTAGACCATTTTGACATTCTGTCTTTTGTCCCATAGGCCCGTGAGGCCTCCCGCAGACGTTAATATGTCTGCCAAGTCTACCATGAGATTCAAGGTGGGTATCACTACCTCTTTCAAGAGGGGCATGGCTTTGGTCCGCTTACACGGTTGATCCATTTTCCCGACCAAGTTTGTGTTGGGCTCTATTTGATTGAGATGCGACGTCAGAGAGATACACTGATGCGACAGACCAAAGAGCAACAGGAAGCGATGCCACAAGTCCCCGAGATCGACAGAGCACAAACACGTGTTACAGATTTCTATGCATCTGAGTTGGCCATCCTTCCTCCCAACCCTCGGTCCCAACCCCCACCCTTCTCCGAGCCCCCTGCCCTAGCTCCTAGCCCCCCTCCGAACCATCTCAATGTTGTAAACCATTTTGAAGGGGGGGAGGCCAATGGCGACTTTGTATGAGGTACGGAGGCCCAGAGGGCGGAATATACATTTTGATCCCAGTCGGTTCGGTTCTCATTTACTACCTTCTAGATGAGCTTATTGGATAATTCCGCCTAACCATTGGCTTCAGCATAGTAGATATGAAGAGCTTATGGTCAACCATGTGCCATTATCTTGCCTTTTCCATTGTTGCTTATTTGTTGTAATTTGCAGCAGCAAACGAGATTGTTTGCTGTCTCAAGAGGGAGGTATGTCACGGGGACATGAATTTCATGTGCATCTAAACCTATGGCTACTCCCGTGGATATTTTGGCCGCGAGGGATTGGCCTAGCGGAAGTGTTTACTTCCTAGAATTCCCTACCGGCCATAGGGATAGGCCTAAAGGAAGTGTCAACTTCCTAGAAGTCCCTAGTTCGATTTCTAGAGCACCCACTAGGCCCAAGTGGTGAGTCAAGGCAAGGCTAAGAGGGGTCTAAATGTGGGCCCAAGGAAAAACCAATGTTTCATTGGTTGGAGAGGGTTAGAGCTTTAATGTGGCGGAAAGCCAATGTTGCCATTGGATTTGGGGGTTAGACTTTAATGAGGAGCCACGTGGCAATTCCTCATGCAAGCCTCCTCTCCTTCCAAGCAAAAGTACGGACTTTTGGACGTCTTTTTAACTGCTCTCTTTTTCTTTTTCTTTCTCACGTATCCCGAGGCCTTTTCCCTCCACCTTTGTCTCTAAGGTTCACGCTTTCCAAAGCTTTCGTACGGCTGTACGGAAGCATTAATTGCTGTGGTGCGGGCAAACCTGATTGTACAGCTGTTGCACGCTTTCCAAGGCGAATTGCACGACTGATTTCCATTGCATTCGACCTGTTTTTGTTGCTGTCACACATCCCAGGCAGCTCTCCTGCACCAAACTGCTGGCACGCAGTCCAAGACCTGTTCCCCGGTTGGTACAGCACGTTTTCCTGATTGTTTGGACTATTCTGCATCTCCATAGATCCTGTTGCAGATGTTTTAGCCTTTCTCTCACTGGTTTCTGGCTTCTACACCCTGCTCTTCCTTCTCTTTTCAGCTCTCAGAATCTTTATCCTCACTTTCTCTCTTTTTTCCCCTTGATTGGAAGCCATATTTACACCCCTAGGGGCCTCGAGAGAGGATAGGTGCAAGACAGAGCTTGCCCCTCTGCCATGGACAGCGGATATGGATATTTTGACTTCCTTTTGGAGTTCATTTGTCCTCTTTAAAGTTTATTATTGCTCTTTTGTTGTTGGAAGCCCCCTGTTGGCCATTTAGGCTGTGAATGGACACCCAGTTACAGAGGGTGTAACCAAATTGGAGCTAGAGGGGCAGTGTGTGGATTTCTTCTTGTATTGAGGTCATTTGCTTAGTGTGATGATGCATTGTCGCCTTGAGAGGCCGGTTAGAAAATTGTGGGATCGCCAAACCCTTAGAGGGACAATTTGGATGCATTTCAAGCCTTGAGGCTGTTTGAGCATTTGTTTTGGACTTGTGGAATATATTGCCACTCTTGGTTGGACACAAATGTGAGAAATGCCTTAGCCTGGCCTGGCAGTTGGGTGCTAGTGGGTGCACTAGAATTGGATGCATTTTGAAGCCATGTGCTGGCTTGGGCAGTTGACTGCTAGTGTAGCAAAGTGCAAGGGTGAGCCCTTGGTGTAAGAGCACTATTTCCCATTGCCAAAGGAATTAAATAAATACCAAAAGGGGCGCCAAAGTATTTGGGGCCAATCAGTGTCTCTGTGTTTGGTTGCTTTGAGCAGGGGCACTCTAGCCTCCATCCAATTTCTTTTCAAAGTTGTTTCTAAGTGGTTTTGTGTTTAAAGAAGTGGTTGAAAGATATGCAATGCGGCTGTAGATGGCATGGATGCTAAGTTAGTTACAGTTTACTGCCCTTTAGTTAACTGAAGGCAAACTATAATAGGAGCATAACAATAAACTAGTATGATATCAGCCTACACAGAAGTATTATGCACGTTATTCATCCGTTCAAAATTCACACACGCGAATGCCCATAAGTTGATTATCCATCCTGCCAAACTAGATCGTAACAATATATTTTTTCTAAAGCGTGAGCATGACCAACCCGCTTAAGATCCCTGAATATTAACAAGTAAAAGCAAAGCAAGGCACGCATGATTATTCAAAGACAAAAGCAGCCATCTTTTTGTATGTCAACCCCATAAAACACCATCATGTACCTCGTAAATGGTGGGCTCTTTAGGAACAGCGCCAACAGCCTTTGGTTTTCTAATAATTTCCACAGGAATGCGCAGGCGAGCTGCAGCAGACTTTAATGCACATTCTGCATCACTTAAGAGTGTCTGTACTTCCATCTCTGACCATTCCAGCATGTCCTGAGACTTCCATAGTTCATCCGGAATAAACTCAAGCCGGTATCTTTGATTGACTTTTAAAAGATAGTTGCATTCACCGCCCATTATATGAAACAGAGATGTAACTACTTGTGGTAGCTGCATTTCCTCAAAAGCTGCAAGCAAACCAGCCAGCCTATTCTCAAATCTCTCTGGCTCTCCTGGATAGCCTGCAACCAAGCACTGCTCATGTCATCAAGGTAAACAATGCCACACTTAATTGTCCCTGTTGTCTTCCCATGTACTCCAACTATTCTATCTTTACAGACTACAGATGCATGTGCACAATAACATGACAAAAAGTAATTTAACAAAAGGTCAACCCCCCCCCCCAAACTTAGAAATAAGAAAGACACTAGAAAAAGTGATTAGGGAGCCCACTTCTGCAACTGGGGATATGTGTTGTGTTCTTTAGACAACTGCTTCAATTTTCAAAGGTAGGTAAGACATACCCTGAGGGTTTCTATGTACCAAAAGCCCTAATACTAAAGAAAACCAAACAGGATCAAAAGCTAATAGAGGCAGACTACTATTGGTTCACATAAAACACTCGAGAATAAAAGAAAGTATAATAGGAGGTTAGCACTTGCCTATATGATAAGAAGAGGTTCTTTGTTTGACATACAAAACCACAACTTGGCAAGAGGCTCCAACAACTTACATTAGAATAATTCACATTTTCCATTGGCAACACTTCCGGGTGAGAAATCGATAGTACAAAGTGGGGCTGTCCACTGAAAACCTAGGCGACTAATTTCTAGATTAGATTGCAATAAACACTCTGTCATGCTCATGAAATTAATTAAATTATGATGTCGATTAACAATTCGACTACATTATGTTAAGCTATAGAAGCACTTTTTTTAACCTTTGTTGCTCAATCTGACCGGAGAAGACACTCTTTAGCCCTTTGTTGGTAAAGCAAGACGTTTTCTATGGATTTGCTGCTACAACCTAGTAATATGCCCACCAGAGAAAACAGAGTTGCCATATAGCGCATCTCCAAAGTATTCAAAACTCCTGAAGGCATTGCAAAATACTTTAAGTGGTCACCTCCCCATTTGTGAGCCCCCCAATGAGGAGTGTGGTGGAGGTGGACCAGGTTAAGATAGTCAACATATGGGCAGTGTTTGAGCCTGCCACATGCACAAAACTAACAGAGAAAGCAAGGCTGCCACATGGACAGCACCTGAGCTGCCATGTGAATCACACAGAATAAACAGGAAACAGGGCTGCCACATGGGCAGCACATAGGCTTTCATGTGGGCAGCACCCAAAGATGTACTTGGCTGCCTGGAGAGTCTGGAACAGATTAGGAAAAGCAGCAGTACATGGAACCCTGCCAGCAAGTGCTGCAATGACACATGACAGGCTCTGGAGGATGCTCAACAGTTGTACAGGCCTGGAAAACTCCTGGAACAGATCGCCCATTGGGAATAGTACGGAAAGGTGGCGCCTGTGTACAGAATAGTATGGGTGCTTGGAGAGTGTACCGAGCTCACCCAGGAGCAGCAGATCTGGATCAGGTCTAGCAGACGGGCAGGGTGCAAGGGGCATATATGAGACTACAAGGCATGGAGGTTTGGCCAGGGAAAAAGCCTGGAAACAGGCTGGAACTGCGTCAAATCACTCTGGGCGAGTCGCAGGCTGCCACGTGGCCAGAATCCTGCAGACCAAGTCGGTTTTACAGACTGAGAGGTCGGCTATTTTACTCATCTATTGTGGGGCTGGAGCTCCAGCCTATAAAAGGGAGCCTCATTCTGTCTATTCAGTGAGTCTTTTCCAGCCTGCTTCAAGGTGCCATCCAAGAGGATATTGGTGCAGCAAGGGAAGTGGCTGAGTGCAACATACAAGGAGCTCATAGGTCTTCATCAAGGGCTGCCCTCACAGCAGCAAAGGAAGACGAGATCACGGAGGAAACTTGTGCCTCAGTTTTGGCTGCATTCAGAGCAGCAAGGAGGTCAAGGTTCCATAGCAAGCACTGCCTTACAAGAGGCTGTCCAAGAGGATCAGTCGGAAGGTGTGATTGCGGGACACACATACAAGACCCACACAAGCTCTAGGTGAGCAACGCAGGCAAGTGTTTTGGAGGTGCCAAGGAGGTAGGAGAACAGCCTTTTGTATGTACAGATGTCCACATCTAGTCAGCATTGGGCTGATAGAGGGTGGTACACTGGACATAGCTTTAGAATATGATTGTGTCCACCTTGGATGAAATTTTATTTTGCTGGTTCTACTTGTGCATTGTCCATTTACTTACTGCACATCTACATAGTACACACTAAGGATAAAAAGTTTTTGGATTTGAAAATATACCATTGTGTAATTCCTGGGCTCAATGACTATCTTCTGTTGTGTGTATCCTTTGTTGTTCTAGGATTTGTGCGCTTACACTGACAATATTGCAGACACTTGTGATTTGCCAGACTACATGACAAGGCTATGACTGTGATTTGTTGATTTCACCTTTCAACCATACAAGGAAACTACTCCATATAGTAGCTGAAGGGCCACTTCCCCTCCCTTCGTAAGCATGCACAGGAAAAATCGCATGTTGATATGATAAAGTTTTAATTCTTAAGAATAACAGAACTTACTATTAGCTTACATTCAATATACAACTATCAACAAGCATTCTAAATCAGATCTTCTAATGTGAATATTGAAAACCAATAATCAAGTAATGCAAAACTCCATGGTTGAAGGTTCTGGACATTCTTTGAACTCCTGAAACATTATTGAAGCTGACATTTCTCAGAAGTTCTCAAACCTTCTACCCTAAACCAGAATACGCCTTCCTAAGTGTAGAATATATCCATTCTTTTAAATTTAAAAAAAACTAACAAAAGAAAGAGAATAAAGAAACTGAGAGAGAGAGAGAGAGAGAGAAAGAAAGATTTATTAACTTCTGCATAAGGCCAAACAATCATATGACACCATGGAATCTAAAATCATTATGGAGAGTACACTCCCCATGGGAGGAACTAGAGGTATACCTCTACAAAAAAACAACTGATGATACTACGAAATGCAGGAAAAAAACTCCGTGTGTGGAGCCCCTGTCTTGTGCCCTATATCATGTCTTGGCATGATTAACATGAGCTCTTTGTGGGCCTGATTGGGATCCCATCTGGAGTCACGGTGTCTTTTAACATGTCCTCTCTATAGGATGTACCCATGGACATCGTGAGGAAGAAAATGCATAAGAAAGAGAGAAGGAAAAACAGGTCCACAATGGAGATGGCCAGATGCATGCTTAAGGCCAAGTCTTTGCCCAATAAATTTTGGCTTGATGCAGTAATGTGTGCAAACTATGTGCTGAATAGATCACCTACACGGGCATTGAAGACTATTACACCTTATGAAGCATGGAAAGGCAGGAAGCCTTCACTTTCACACATGAGAGTTTTTGGGTCTCTTGCATATGTTCATGTACCATCTCAGCTGAGACATAAGCTTGATGACAAGGCAATCAAATGCATATTTATTGGTTACAGCCAGGAGAGCAGAGGGTATCAGTTATACCAACCAAATACTGGGAAGATTATTGTCAGTAGAGATGTAATCTTTGCTGAACATTCAGCTTCTCCTCTTGTGGACTGCAAAGCTAAGCCAGATGTTGACATGTTTGATGCCTTTGAATCTTGGTTACCTCTGCCATCCTCAGAAGAGGACTTTGACCAGCAACATGAGCCTCCTACGAGCCCTTCACCAAGCAATAATCAGCCACTACCTCATGCTGATTTGCAGGTTTCTCTTCCGGCACAAAATGATCCCACTATTCATGATGCAGTCACTGAAGAAAGAGCTGTCAATAGACAGCAAAGGCAAGTTCCCAGATGGCTTCTTGATACATTGAGGGACAGCAAACAAGATCAGACTTTTGCTGCCCGGACAAGATCAGGGAATAGACTTTCTTGAGTTTGCACTCCTTGCTACAGCTTGCAATGAACAGCCTCTATGCCATAAAGATGCTTTTGACAGCAAAGAGTGGATGGATGCAATGAGAGCTGAGCTACATTCCATTGCTAAAAATGACACATGGGAATTAGTAGATCTCCCTCCTAGCAAGCATGCCATTGGAACCCGGTGGGTCTACAAATTAAAAAGGAAATCTGATGGCAGCATAGATCGATACAAAGCCCGTCTTGTTGCAAAAGGGTATGCCCAACAACAAGGCATTGACTTTGAAGAGACATTTGCTCCCACATCCAGGATTACTACCATTAGATGTGTCATTGCCATTGCAGCCCATCATCATTGGCAAGTGCACCAACTTGACATCAAGACTGCTTTTCTTCATGGGGATCTGCAGGAAGAAGTATATGTCACACAACCTCCTGGTTTTGAGGAGGTTAATTCTGAAAATAAGGTATGCCGGCTTAGAAAAGCCCTTTATGGTTTGAAGCAAGCACCCACGGCATGGTATGCCAAATTTCATGCACACTTACTATCCCTTGGTTTTCAGAATAGTCCCACAGAACCCACTCTTTATGTCCGTGGAAGTGGATCTGATTTTTTAGTGCTGATTTTATATGTGGATGATATGCTCATCACGGGCCCAGATACTCAGCAAATTGCAGCTTTCAAGGCTGATTTGCAGCAGATTTTTGACATGTCAGACATGGGACAGCTCCATTATTATTTGGGCATTCAGTTTGCTCATGTTGAGGGGGCTAGCATGATGTCTCAATCCAAGTATATTGGACAGCTCCTTGATCGTTTTCAGTTTGAGGATTGCAAGCCAATCTCTACTCCAGTGGACCCTAGCTTCAAATTCTCAGCTCATGATGGGAGCCCACCATGTGATATCACTCTTTATCGGCAGGCTGCTGGATGCCTTATTTATTTATGTCACACCAGACCTGACTTTCAGTATGCAGTATCTCAGCTCAGCAGATTCATGCAACATGCCCAATTCACAGCATTGGCAGGCAATAAAGAGAGTCTTCAGATATCTCAGAGGCACTCAGGATTTAGCCCTCTTCTATGGTGATCAGGGTTCACTTACCATGCATGCTTACACGGATAGTGACTGGGCAGGATGTTCCGACACCAAAGTGTCACATATTGGCAATTGTTTTTTGCTTGGCAATTCATGTATCTCTTAGCTCAACAAGAAGCAACCAACAACTAGCTGTGAGGCTGAGTACAAGGCAGCTTTCACCGCTACAGTAAAGTGTGTTTGGCTTCGACAGTTACTTACAGATCTTGGTATTCGCCAAACATCCTCCACTATTGTCTACACTGACAGCTAGAGTGCTTTGGCCATTGCGCGTAACCCAGTGTTTCATGCGCGTACCAAGCATATTGAAGTTATTATCATTATGTTCGAGAGCAGTTGTCAACAGGAGACATAGAGTTGTCCTATCTTCCCACAGAGAACAACATAGCAAATATGTTTACAAAGGCACTTCCTCGTCCCAAGTTCGAAGTCTTTCGACAGGCTTTACATTTGGTTCCCTTTGTTACATGATCTGACATCCCTTGTACATTCATAGGTGGCTATATCCTTTTGGATGAACATGTGCCACCATGACCAGAAAATACCAGGTATTCTCAGACGTTTCTAGAGTACTTCAGCCCATCCCATGGAGGGGGGTTTGTAGGCCATCTCCTGGTGGTTCTAGTGATGTCCTATAAACCATGGTATGTGCCTTGTAGGCATAAATATAGGCACTTGTAGTGTTAGTGCCTTTTAGGCCACATAGGACACTTAATCCTATGTGACACCTAGGACACTTAGTCCTAGGTCTAGGTACTTGTACCTTGTACTCCTTTTTCATTATCCAAGTTTGACGTGACGGCTAAGACTTGTGCGACGATTTGCTACCTGCACTCTCTCTCTCTCAATCGATCCTACAGACAGGTGGCTATAAGAGATAAGGCCATGAGTACTTGTAGAAAGTTCTCTTTTGTAGAAGACTTGTCTTTCAATTTGATTCGTAACCGTTTCTTCTTGGACATTGTCAAAGCAATAGGGGGGATTGGACCTCCATGGAAACCTTCTCCATATGAAACCTTCCGCACAAAAGACCTCAGAGACGATGTTAAGTCCATTAAGAAGAAGCTTCAAGTAGTGAAGGAGAAGTGGCTAAAGGATGGTTGCAAAATAGTGTTTGATGGTTGATCAGACACTAGAAGCAAGCAAATTGTAAATTTCACTATCCACGAGAGTAATTCGTGAAAGCAGTGCACACTAGTGGCTACATGAAGACTATCCCTACAATTGTGTGCTTGCTGGAGACATGCTTGAAGCGGACTATCCCTACATTTTTTTCATTCATTGTACTTGCCATTATCTTGACTTGCTATTTGAGGACGTCGGCAAGTTTGATTGGGTGAAGCCTGTGCTTGACTAGTGTAGATGATTGTAAGATTCATCACAAGGAAGCAAAGATCTTTGCATATGTTCCGCTCTTTGAGGGAGCACGAGTTGTTGAAACCCCGTGACACTAGGTTTGCATACATTTACATGGTTTTGAGTAACTTACTAGATGTAAGGCAAGAATATGGTTGTAAGTGAAGAATGGCCAAAGCAAAACAAAAAAAGGCAAACAAATGGAACATGTCCTTGATCGTGCATTTTGGGAGCAATGTTTTATCATAAAGAACTTGTGTGCTCCCATCTTGAAGCTTCTTCGTCTTGTAGATAGAGAGGGTGCAACCATGGGATTTGTGTATGAACTAATGGACAAGATGGTGGAGGAGCTTGATTCCATGAAGAATATTTCAGAGGACCGTGTGAAAAAAGTAGGTTTTTATGAGTCACTTGTGATATTCTTTTTATGCATTTTCCAAGTAGAGAGTGACTCATATTTATCAATGATGGTTTGTAACTCAGGTAGAATATGATGCACACTCCCTTGCAAGCTATTGCATTCGTCCTTCATCCAATTTGGAGAGGCAAGGATCAAGAAACTGAGCAAGAGGTACAAAGTAGTTGGATGACCACCATTGAGCGGTATTGGCAATATTTTGCAGCTTGCAAGCTCTACTTTGTAAGCTGTTTTCTGAGAAAAAGGGTTCCATATTTGACTTTGTATTTTTGTTTTCAATTTATGGGCCTAAGCCCCAGCTTCAAAGCTTTGTAATTCAACTCTTTGAGAGTCAAAGCTTAGAATGGTGACTTGGCCGGTAGTGGTAACTGTTTTTTGGTCTAAAAGTCTAAATTTTAATGAAATTTGTAGCTTGTAAGTTGTTGTTATTATATGTAATGATAGCTAGCATGTTGGATTTTTTGTCAAACAGCTTTATCACAATTCGTAGCCAAAATTTGGATACTATCGTTACATTGGTGTGAATATTGACAATAGGTCTAATTAAGTATGGTCCTTAAATTGTCATCCTGATCAATGATACTTTCCCTGTCTCCATGTGGTATTTGTCAAAACGTTTGGGTGCTGACAACATGCCTCCATTAATGGGAATCTACACAACAAACCCTTGGAACTGCCACGCAACATTAAATACTAGCAATAGGAGTCCCAGCTCATACCTAAATGAAAGATTATGCAGTACCTGCAGGGATGAAATTATGTATCACCCTAGCTAACCAGGAATTATTAACATTATTTGACATTTGGAGGCTAAAAGAATGGTGAAATGTTAATGATAAGTAATAATATTCTTTGCTAAAGGAGAGCAATCAAGTCAGAAAGCAGTTTCACCTACTTAGCTGGGCAATAAATAATAATAATATGGCAAAGTTGTGAGCCCACATCAACTAGTGCATTGACAATGGTACCCAAGAGAAGAAAGGCAGCTTAATAAGCTTTCTGCAGTCTATTGAAAAGGCAATAACACCGATCTTTCAGCTTAAGCTGAATTGAGAACTAGCTTCTTCTATCCCTAGCAAGTTCAATATATATTTCTCTTATTTTAACTCCTCATCAAAATTATGGTGGTAGTACAAATTGTTGTTACGCTATTGATGTATCTGATACTCAATCACAGAGAGTATATATTGATTACCCGCTTTGTCTAGGCATTACTTGGTAAATTCAAAACAAACAGTCTTTCCACTACACTATTGCGGCCACCAATATCTCTGGGATCATACAGCAAAGCAAGCTCAACGTAACATCATATATTCCTGGCTTTACCAGCTGCAGTGACAATGGCAACGTGAGCACCATGTTGCATCAGCTTGATAATATGTCCTATCATTTTGTTGTCCCCTTCTATATGATGTCCATCAGCATATAAAGTGCCGTCAGCATCAAAAGTAATAAGGGTAAGCTCCTCCGCTACAGCATGGACCTGTCAACAACAAACAGGATCAAAAGGAATTTGTGGCACTCAAGCTATAAGTGTACAGAAAGATGTGTCCTAAACATACACTAAACAAACACTCGCCCAAAAAACAACCAGACCTCAAATGTGAAGATTAAAATAAGGTGTATGATAGCCAAATGATGCTTCTTGCCTACCATACTAGGATCATATGATCAAGAAACCAGTCGACAACCAGGTGGCCCAAATGAATTAAAGTCGTATGAGATTGTGCATGATCTAAATGCGGGAAGGCATTGTGGGTATTACAAGTACAGTTTGAAAACCCAGACTCAACCCATGGGCACCAGTGCAAATAATAAAGAAAAAGACAAGATGTTTATAGATCTACATATAGTCCTTGATATTGCGTAGAAAATGGAGCTTAAAGTATACCTGAGCTATGTTTAAAACATGCCGAACTTCAGCAAAGTTGGGTGGTACAAATCTTCTTCTAGAAAGTGAGGAAAATTGATCATATTCTCGCAGTGCCTGGACTAATAGCAAAGGTGAGTAAAACCGGCCCACTGAAGGCACAAGCCTCTTTAATGTGCTCCGCCTTGGGTCCTCAAAATGCTCCCTCACCCATCTCTCCATTTTTTCCATTACCTGCAAAAAGCTACAAAAGGGATGTCAACACCACCCCTTATGTACAACAACAACATTAGTACTCTTAGCAGTGGCTCTAAGCATTTATTTTGTTCTATAATAACAATTGCATTCCAACGTTGGCTTTGATAAACCAACCAATTCACATTTGTGTAGCAACGATGTCCATTATTCTCTTTTACTTGGCAAAGATAATTTTACAATGGCCAGCAGCAATATGTGTTTGTCCGAAGGGGGTACACACTATTTTTCCCATTCGCGCCAGTGCACGCGGACACACACACAAAGGTGGGAGCACACACGCACACATGTCAAAAATCAATGTAGCAATGGCTTGGTTCCCATTTGACCTTGCTAATAAGGATTCATGTCAAGATTTTATAGCTTGCTATTTGGACTTATTCATCTTAAGCAAGATATCAATAGACATAAAAGAAGCAGTGCAAGCTGCAGCATGCTAAACAAAGCAGCAGGTAATATAATGCCAAGCAGACATGCCCCTATCCCCTTGGGCCTTGGTTCGTGAAGCCTTCTTGGCTGTCCATTGCTGCTTATTGCTAGCCTTGGTAGCCAGAAGGGGTGTCCAATCTCACCTAGTTGGCCGGTTTTTCTCCCCTCCCCTTCATTTCTTCAGTCTCCCCTCCCCCCCATCACTATTTTCCCTTCCTTCTTCACATTTCCCTTCCTCGCATCTTTTTCTCCACCCACAGCTTTCCACATAAAGACATAGAGGGAAGTCCTGTTGTAGAGGCCATCAATGCATGCCGCATGACTTCTGTCAAGGACAATCATGAATACTTCGAGGAACATGATTAGCTGACAGGGAGACAAGTTTCTGAGGCTTCTTCAAGGCTCAGTTGTAGGATACTCCAAGCATGAGAAGGTGAATCCATTGAAGCCTCGATGATGAAGAATGGAACATCAACAAATCAAGAGGGTATATTGTCATTGGTAGATTACTCAAGTGTGAGCTCATTTGGAGCTTATGAACCACGATCTCTGGAGAGATACTTAGTGATGGAAATATATGTGGATCAGCCACAAGGATCTCATTGCTCAAGTAGGTTACTTGGTTGCGGATGGTGCTAGAGTGCTGACAGGGTGATATAGACCTTAGGAGCATGGCGCTTGCTGTCCTTGGATTCTAAGGCGAACAGCTGGATATACCTGACGTTTGTATTAGGTGTAAGAAATCCTAGATTTACTATATTTAGAAATGTGCTAAGGAACAGAAAAGGAGACTGAAATAGCAGAGAACAAGGAATATTTGTATTGCTTGAATATCAATAGTGTCATCCATACAGTTGGGCCTCTCTTATATAGAGAGTGAAGAGTCACTCATGAAAAGGTGTATACTCCAAAGTATATGTGCATGAAGAGGTGTGTACCCCTTGTGAAGGGTGTGACCCTTGATGAGAGGGTACATTACAATGGAAGTGTCTCTTCAATAGAATGTCTCTTGTGAAGGGTTGTGCCTCATAGGAAGTGTCCCGTCGAAAGGGCATACCCTTCCACAAGTGTCCATTCATCAAACCATCCATAAGTCTAAGGTATAGAGAAAGGAATACGTCACAAATCGTGACATCCCCTCCCACTCAAAATAAGACCCAAGTGGAGATAATGAATTGGTGTAGAAAATATCACGGTAAATTCTGAAAATAATGTTGTAAAATGTCAGGGTACTGCTATAAGTCTTCATCAATTGCCAAGTAGCATCGGAGTCATCCAGATCTCGCCAAAGAACAAGGAATTCCATGATAAGTCGATGTCGAGTCTCTCGCTATCAATGGTCCACAATACGCTCAGGGATAAGGAGAACATAATCGTCTTCGATTTTTGGGACATAATCACTTGCAAGAGGAACTGCTTTATCGCCTGGAATGTACGTCTTTAGCCAAGAAATATGAAATGTCGAATGGATTTTACCCCATGATGGTGGTAATTCCAATTTGTAACTTAAAGGTGAATTTTTCTTAACGATCCGGAAAGGTCCATAGTATCTTGGTCGCAACTTAGGAAACACAGAATTAACCGTCTTGTAGCGATGTGTCTATGTTTGTTAGCAGACTGTTGATACCACTCTTGCGCTTTTCGCATATGATCCCTGACTTGAAGTAGAATGTCTTGCATTTCTTGAACCAGTTGATCAGCTAGGGCCACTCAATGTTGAAGTACAAAATTCGTTGGTACAATCGGAGTGTGTCCATAAGCTGCTTGGAATGGAGTCATGCTGATGGCACTATGGAAAGAGTTATTATAAGCAAACTCAAGGAGTGGTAGATACTCTTCCCAAGCTGCTAGGCGTGACTGAATATAATGTCGAAGCATTTCTTCCAAAACTTGGTTGTCTGGACATCTGATTCTGGGTGGTAGGCTGAACTGAACAGTAGAGTTGTACCCAAAGATTCGATCAGTGAAATCCAAAAGTGACTGGTAAACTTAGGATCTCTATCGGATATGATATTCTTGGGCAATCCATGGTGTCGGAAGATGTGTTGTATGAAGAGTTTGGCGATATCCGGAGCCTATGCACTTCTTTTGCAAGCAACAAAGTGTGTCATTTTGGACAATCGATCAACAATTACCATGATCTGAGTGTTACCTCAGAAGGATCGTGGTAGTGTTGTAATGAAATCCATGGAAATACTTTCCCACCTTTCAGTTGGAACTGGAAGAGGCTGAAGAAGTCCTACTGGAAGTCGTCGGCTTGCTTTCATTTGTTGACAAGATAAGCAAGATGTAACCATTTTGATAATGTCGCTTTTCATCTCAGGCCAGTAGTATGTTGCACTGAGTAACCTGTAAGTCTTATTGATGCCTGGATGGGCAGCATAGGGAACTACATGATGCTCTTTTAACAAAAGACGTCGAACATCCTTGTCATGTGGTACACAGACGCGATCTTGATAATACAGAAGGTCATCCATATAAGAATAGGATGAGAAAATCTTCTGTTCCGAAGTCGAAGGTTGATCTTTTGAAAGAACTTGTACTGCTGTGCCGAAGTCTTTATCATTGAGATACTTCCCTTTGAATGAATTCGGAACATCCACAGATAATGTAGAGATTACCATAGATGATGCTGGAGTTAACCTACTGAGAGCATCTGCAACTACATTGCGTAATCTTGGAATGTACGCAATGGTCATGTGAAAGTTGGCCAGAAACTCAACCCAACGTGCTTGTTGAGCGTTCACGACAGGCTCAGTAAAGATATACTTTAGAGAATGATGGTCTGTCTTGACCACCGAGTCGGCTCCCATGAGATAACGTTTCCAAGAGCGATAAGCATTACAATGGCAAGAAACTCCTTATCATAAACCGGGTATCGGGTTTGGATATCGGAATGTTTATGGCTGTCAAAAGCAATAACTCTGCCTTCTTGCATCAAGACTCCTCCTGTAGCGATGTCGGAAGCGTCGGTCATGACCTCAAATGGAAGGTTTGGTAAGCAATAGCCATAACTGGTGTGGTAGTGAGTGCTTGCTTGAGTTGTTGGAAATTATACTCTGTTTCGGGAAGCCACTGAAAAACTGCTATGCTTTTCAATAATTCGGACATAGGAGCTACGATCTCGAAAAACTGATAGACCTTTGTATGGTAGAAGTTTGCCAATCCGAGAAAAGAGCGGACATCATGAACATTCTTAGGAGTAGGCCAGTTTCGGATTACCTCGACCTTCTTGGGATCCACAGAGATGCCTTGAGCTGAAATAACATGTCCCAAATATTCTAGTTGGGTCGTGAAGAACTCACTCTTCTCAACGTTGATGTAGAGAGAATTTGCGCAAAGAACTTCAAAAACTTCGTGAAGATGTTGTTTGTGCTCATGTAGGGATCTACTGAAAACGAGGATGTCATCGAGGTGAACGATGACAAACTTATCGAGAAAAGGACTAAAAATGTCGTTCATTAGTGTCACGAATGTGGCCGAGGCATTATTTAACCCAAAAGGCATGACCAAACATTCATAGTGTCCATACTTTGTTCGAAAAGCTGTCTTGTACTCATCCCCTTCTCGTATGTGAATTTGATGATAACCTGAACGAAGATCAATCTTTGAGAATTGTATTGCGCGTAGAAGTTGATCGAAGAGGTCATCGATGCGAAGCAATGGATACTTGTTTTTTATAGTGAGCTTGTTGAGGGCTCAGTAGTCGATGCAGAGGCGCATTGACTTATTCTTTTTTTCCATAAGTAGTACAGGAGATCTGAAAGGGCCGCGATTGAGCCGAATGTGACCTTTGTCGAGTAGTTCGGTCACCTGTCTTTGGATTTCTTCATTTTGAGTGTAAGAAACCCGATAAGGAGGTTTCGACGGTGGATTACTACCGGAAATAAGTTCGATTGGGTGATCCACTGGTCGTCGAGGTGGTAACTGCTTTGGCAATTCCTGTGGAAAAATATCCAAGTAGGGCTGAAAAAAAGGTTGGTTGAGGTACTCAGGAGGATCCTTTGTTAGTGTCTCCTCTACTACCATAACCAACAGAAGTGAAGTCTTGACTTGACGTTTACGAACCCACTTCTCTACTTGTAGGGCAGAGGCAACTGGAGTTGAAGGAGAGTCCCTAGAACCAGTTAGCTCAATAAGTTTTCCCTAGTGGACAAACTAGATAGTATGGCTGCGAAAACTAATTGATGGATCATAGTCGTAGAGCCACTGTTATCTGAGTATGACATCGTACCGAGAAAGAGGCATGATGTCGAAGATCAACTTAACCGTATAATGTTGTATGTGAAAAGACAAGTTTTTTATCCTAGTGTTGCATAAGAAGGTAGTTCCATTTGCGAGTTCAATTTGATAGTCCATGGGACTAGGACAAGTAGTCAACCGAAGTTTTTCGACCATAGAACTAGCTAGGAAGTTATGAGAGCAGCCACTGTCGATGAGGATAGTGACGATCCTTGGACACAAAGTACTTGAGTGGCCAGGGAAGGTTCCGGGTTGCTGGCAAGGCTCATGTGGATGGTATTTGCCATTCGAACAGCTTTGCCTTTCTTGTCTTGTGCTGGGGTAGCATCTTCTGTTTGGGAAGTGCTAGGTTCCATATTGGAATTTTGCTTTGCTCGCTTGGGACAATCAAACCATCTATGGTTGCCCATACAAATAGTAACAAAGTCCTTTTGTGCTGGAGTTGTTTTTCTTGTCAGTGGCCGCACCTTTATGTTGGTGATGATGGTCGTTACTTTGTGAAGAGGAAGAGGCACGATCCTTGGAGGAGTGCTTCTATTGGGATCCAGCATATGATTTCTGAGACTTGTGGGGATCTTGAGACTGTCGCTGACCTTGATTACCCGAGTTTTTTCTGAATTTGGGATTATCTTAAGGGCGAGCACCTTTGGCCATAGTAGAGTTCTGTGTTCTATTAGAACTCTGCTTCCCTGTGTTTTGGAAATCGGTAATGTGCTCTACGTAAGCAATAGCGCCAGCTGTGGTGGTGATGTTTGCTTTGAGGACATCAATGCGTAACGAGGGATTTAGGCCTGAGATGAAAGCATGAAGGCAATCATCATCAGTTAAACCATCAATCTCCAGCACCAATGTGGTGAACTGAGAGATGTAGGAAGACAGGGAGAGCCCGTTTGCTCCAACTGTCGGAGTTTTGAACGTGCTTGGAAGTCTGCATTGGTAGGTATGAACTGCTTACGGAGCACGTGTTCAAAACATTCCCATGTTAACACACTTTTGCCGTCCTTTAAGCGTCGTTGCCACCATAGGAAAGCTGTATCCCTGAGAAGGGAGGCTGCCAAGGCAATCTTTTTGCCTTCAGTGAGGTCAACAGTATAAAAGTACATGCGCAGTTTTACGAGCCATTGGTCAACTATTCGGCGATTTCATTGACCAGTGTAGGCTTCCGGAAGTTTAATGTCAAGTCTTTTAGTTTTGGAAGCTTGGAGTAAGCGGTAGAGGGCACGAAGTTCAGTGTTTTCTACCTCTGGTGGGAACGAGTCCACATAGTCGTCCGGTGGCGTCACGTCATCCTCTGTATGTGTGGTACTGCAAGTCCTGGAGTTGTTGGACTTTCTGGACCAAGTCGGAGATGCTATCTTGAAGCTGGGAAATTTGAAGTTGAAATAGTGCTTCGCCTTGTAAGTTGACTTCAGGGGTCTTTTTGGGACTTGAGTCGCTGATCTCCGGAGAGGCTGCACGCGAGCATTGCGACATATCTAAGGTCCCTGTGAGAAGAGCACAAACCTGCGCTCTAGTTTGTACCATTCCTGAAAGAAGATCCGGGCTGCTCCTTGAGGTTGCTCATGTTGGAGGGGACAGGCGAGGCAGGATGGAACCACCCATGGAAATCTAGTAAAGGAGGTCCTGTCTGAGGTAACACTGGTGATGCCGAAGTGGGTGTTACTGCTCGTGAGAGTACAAGGGTAGGTTGCAGAGTCCACGGATCTGAGAAGGGATAAGGAGCTGCTGTCGGGAGTGGAGGATATCCAGGAGAAGGAGTACCTTCAGAGTGTAAATACTATCTTGGGGAAGGTAAAGCCTGTGCAGGAGGATATCTGGGAGCTGAAGGACGTGGAGAGTACCCTAGAGATGCTGAAGCTGAGGGGTAAAAGTCTCTCCAAAGATGGACAGCAAACTCGTGAGGAATATCGGGTTCTGGGTATCTACGTGTCTCGTGAAACACAACCGGGACTGTGCTGAGGAAGTAATGTAATTGAGGTGCCTCACGCAGAAGGTATAGGATGTGGTCCAAATCACTGGAAGGGCACGTGACATAGAAGACCCACGATGCAAAAGCTCCGAAATGGGCTGGTTGTGCACTCTGAACACGATATTGTGTGATAGATGATGCCTGAGGTGTCCTTGAAGGGACTGGGGCATTACCAGGGGTTTCCATGCTTTAAGGAGGGGGATTTCATTTGCTGTAATTTGATAATGAGCAGCAAATAACAATATGAAAGAGAATCCTTAGAAATAGAATGGAAAGAATCCACCTGGAATAGATTAGATCTGCCAGACTATGCTGAAAAGCATGTGCCAACGGTGGGCTTTGGGCTGGAAAAAAGTACAGCATCAATTGCGAGTTGAAGGAGGTCCTGATGTCGAGTTGGTAGAAGACAATAGTCAAGCTTCAAATTTCGAAATTAGGGTTTGCTGTAGAGGGAGGCGATTCAGCGACCAAACAGTCCGGTTGTGGGCAGAAATATGTCGCCAACAATGGCACAATCAACCAGTTGGGGCTTGAGCTGTTGATAGAGGCGAGGTTTTCTTGTACAAGAGGGGCTGGCTGAGGGAATTTGCTGTACAACAAGGCCTCTATTCACAGGCTGAGATGGCGAGGTGAAGAGATCTAGCAGGCTGTGCAGACATTGGCGTCAGGCTGTCACTCTTCAAGACGATGGAACGCATCCATGGCTGAGCAGAGGCTGGCGAACAGATAGAAGGCTGAGAGCATGATTGGCGTGACTATGAAAGGCCGCCAAAGGCTGAGCAAAAACCTGCAAACAGAGATCGGCACGCTTAACGTGGGCTTGGCGTGGGCTGGCAAGCAGGCTTGGCATGGGCTGGCAAGCAGAAAACGGCAAGGGAGGGGCAGAATCGGCCTGATAGACTGTACGGAACAGCAGGCGCAACTTTCGAGAAGAGGGTGCGACTTACGCAACGCCAAAAACCGATTTGTGAAGGCTGCAATAACTGCTAGGCCTTGCTTTTCCCAAAAATTAAAGGTTGGGTTACTTGGACACAAGGGTAATCTTGGGTTGGGCCTTAGGTTTAGGGCTGGTTGCCCTTTTTAGGCCCTCTAGGTACCCTTTTGTAGGGTGGTGCTTGGTGCCAAAGGGTGTGCCTATTCTAAGGGGTGTGACCCTTGGAATAGGTGTACCTTTTCATGAAGGGGGATAACCCTGTTTTAAAGAGGGGTGTCCCCACATGAAAATATGTGTCCTTTTTTCCACGATGGGATGTGTCCCTTGGGTGAGGAGTCAAAAACTCTTCATCAAAAGGTGTGTCCGATGGTGGAAAAGGTGCGTCCCTTGGTTTTGGGACAGCCCAAGCACATCAAAAGACACAATTTTTGTCGTGTCCATTCACATCAACTCGTGATGTGAGGGAGATGGAGAGGTCACTGATGACTTTAGGTGGGGTTGGCGCTAAAAAATTTTACGCTCATCTCTTCCATGCACAACGTGCGTGGATATCCTTCTAGCAAAAAGAGATGTATCAGATAGGCGCTAGAAGGTAGGGGGCATTTCCTACAGGCAGGAGCAAAATTTGCTCTGATACCACTGTAAGAAATCCTAGATTTGATATATTTAGAAATGTGCTAAGGAACAGAAAAGGAGACTAAAATAGCAGAGAACAAGGAATATTTGTATTGCTTGAATGTCTATAGTGTCATCCATACAGTTGGGCCTCTCTTATATAGAAAATGAAGAGTCACACATGAAAAGGTGTGTACTCCAAAGTGTATGTGCATGAAGAGGTGTGTACCCCTTGTGAAGAGTGTGACCCTTGATGAGAGGGTACATTACAATGGGAGTGTCTCTTCAATAGAATGTCTCTTGTGAAGGGTTGTGCCTCATAGGCAGTGTCCCGTCGAAAGGGCATACCCTTCCACAAGTGTCCATTCATCAAACCATCCATAAGTCTAAGGTATAGAGAAAGGAATACATCACAGATCGTGACATTAGGATTGCTGGAGTATGTTGGTGTATTCGTGATCGATGAGGGTGGTACCACAGACAAATGGTGCTACATGGATTGTACCTATGTTCCTCGATGGCTTACCTTGGTGGAGCTGGACTTGGAGGAGCAGGAGCTGCGGGTTCAAAGATTGGAGATACAGGATATCTCCGACTTGTTCCAGAAAACTTCTCTACAGGAGCTGATGCAGTTTCAGCATCGACAAGCGGGTGTTGGCAGTGGGTCGAGGATGTTGGGATTATAGGGGACGACATGGGGGAGGTAGACCAGCAGCATGTCTAGGACAAGAGAGAAGCCACGTGGGTAGATTCAAGGTGCTGCCACGTGGATAGATCTGACTGAACAGCGAGCATGCCATATAGGCAGTGCATGGAACAGCTGTAGCAGGTCCTAGACATGTACAGGGCAATTCAGAGGCCAAGGACTGGTCAGCAGCAGCATGTGCACGTCAGGCATATGGCTGCAGCCCGTGCAGCAGCATGTGGAGAATCAGAGGCAGACGGATGGAGCAGAAAACCAATCAACAGTAGAAGTTTGAGTGGGCAGTAGGCACCTGCCACATGGCTGTAAAGGGCAGCGGACTGCAGTCTACAGTCAGGTCAACAGGACAGTTGGTTGCGCCAGTAGGGGGCCGCCACGTCGCCGTCTGGTTGGCTGTTACAGACTGGGTCACCCCAGTCTGTATATCTGGTCGGGTAAACCATACTGTGGGTCATCCAGATCAGCAGGGCTTGAGCCATGGAAAGGGCCCCATTGGGGGGGCCTTGGAGGTCACTATGTAGCAGCAGCAAGGTCACGGTAAAGGGTGCAATGCTCACCGTTGGCTGCTTTGCAGAGCAGCAAGGAGGTCTGTTGGTGCGGCATCAAAGCAGCCCACTGAAGCTCCCCTAAACACACAGGCTGCCAGACGTTTGAAGGTGCCAGGAGGAGGTAGAAGACAGCTCTGAAGATGACAAGGGTCCAGATCTATGTAGTATCTTCAATGCTCGATGGTGGTGTGCCACTGAACACACTTAAGAGTGTTGTCCATCATTGGATCATTCTTACATGTTTTGCTGTTCTACTCTACTGTGTGCTCTTCAAGATCTGTGTCCGTAACACACACACACACACTCACACTTGTGCGCACAAAACAAAGGAGTGAGATTTGATTTTAGCATTGTGTGAACCTTGGGCTACGTTTCTATACATTCTTCCACTGTGGGAGCGTTGGCTACAGCAAGCAACCTCCGTCATCGTTTTCTCACAAGAAGAGTGGGAGAAAAACAATGCAGAGTGTTGTCGATGATCATCGGAACGACAACAAAATGTGGTGATTCTCAGTTGGCGGGTATGTTGAAGGAAGCATGGGATATCTTGAAGGACCTATACAAGAATAATCCTACGAGGATCCTCAACCTCCACCTCACAAACGTGAAGCTAGTGAGAGATCAATTGGGAGCAGTTGATCATAAGGTGGACCGAGTTCAGTTGCCTATATTCGTGTTGAACATACTGCTGAAGAGATTCAGAATCTAAGAACTAGATTTCTAGATTTCTCAAGAATGCAAATGTGTGCAATGCATACAGAATTTGAATGCCGATTGGCCCTCCAATGGGGGAAGAGGGCCCTCGTGAGAGTACTTGTTTCTCTTTTCAACCTACATGCCAGCTGGGAGAGAGATGGTGGATGACTGCAAGGTGAATAGAGAATGCTACGTGAGATTCACAATGAAGGGTGATACCCCTTCATCAATGTCCCTTGAGATCACTCAAGTTCTATCTTCCCATTTAGACCTACCCCTAGCCTACGACCCATGCATCTACCATTCAACGCACCTTAATGTACCCTTCCCTTCCTATTGCCCCTAGGACCTAGACACGTGGGTGCACATCTTTATTAATAAAATAAGTGTTACATGTCCAAATTTGGTTCCATTTGAAGCAGTAGCTCCAACTTGATGAGCCCTATCTATTCAGATGATTCACCATAACAATTTGGTCCGTCTCCATCATAAATACAAATACATGTTACACCATTAAATTGGCGTATGATACATAATAATGTTCTAACAATTTGGTCGGTGTCCATCATAAATACAAATACATGTTACACCATTAAATTTGTGTATAATATATAATAATGTTTTGATATCTACTAATCACAAATTAGTGATTTCTCTTGTCATGACACTCGTCAATAATAACCTACTCAATAACCTGAAACATATTCTCAACAAACTGGTCAGTATTAAAAAGATTCTCTCACCCATGTGTTATTGAGGAATTTGGACTTTTGATGTCAACTGTGGACGACTTCATTTTCTTTGAGTAGTATAAATGATTTTTCCAAGTAACCAAATTTGCTAAGGAGTGACATTCCCTCCATCTGTCATTCTGTTGTCCTCAACTGAGCATCGAAGATCTCAGGAACTTCCAGTGGTGAAGTTATGGAAGATGATCTGGTCCAGGATCAAAAGGATCTCATTGTCTTTAAATTCATCAAGACTCGGCTCTAGAGGTGGATCCCTAACATAGGGTTTGATCAACCTGATATGAAATGCATTGTGTATCGTCCAGTGAGGCGAAGGCTCAACCGAACTGTGACGTTGTTAATCACATATAACACTTGGAAAGGGCCATAATACCTAAAAGAGAGTTTGTGATAGATTCTTTTATTATTCTTTCGTATGTCCCTTTTTCACGGATTGCCAGAAGTTGCTTGTAAACTTAGAATCTCTATCAGAAACTATGGATTGGGGGCATCTTGTGGTGTCTAAAGATGTGAGGAATAAATAAATGTGCAACTTCAGGGGCTTTGAGGTTCTTCCTACAAGGAATAAAGTGGGCTTGTTTGCTGAAGCAATCCACAATTACCCAAATCATATCATGGCCTTGGTTTGTCCTTGGGATTCCAAGGATGAAATCCATAGTGATGTGTCCTCAAGGTCTTTCTGGAATTGGTAAAGGCTGAAGCAAACCTTTGGTTTTTTCCTCTATCAAGCTAAAATAAAGGCAGCACTGTCCTTTTTCATGTCAGGCCAATAAAAGAATTTTTCCATGGCTGCAAACATAGTTGCATCCGTACGCGTACGATCCTTTTTTCCGTATGGCCGTACGTACAGACGTCCATACGGATTTCCGTACATGACTTCTTCTTTTTTTCTTTGGGAGGGGGGATCGAGATGCGTACCTTATAGTATTACTTGGCTCCTATTTTCTAATCCGTACGACGTCCTTGTGAAGGCTCCTGAATCCCAAGAAAGGCCGTATGTACTACAGTCTACGCCCATGAACCGACTCTCTGCTTGCACACCAACCTTGCTGCCTCAAGAGCCTATTTAGGCAGCCGTTTGTCCTCTTCTTCAGCACCTTGCTGCCCTCTATTTAGGCAGCCCTTTGCCCTCTTCTTCAGTCCCGACTCCCAAGTCCCCTCAGCCCTTCGCTCTTCTTCAGTTTGTCCTCTTCTTCAGCACCTTGCTGCCCTCTATTTAGGCAGCCCTTTGCCCTCTTCTACTTGCTTTGGAGGTGAGTGGTCACCGTACAGTTGCAGCCCGCAGCCTACCTCTACACTCTACCTACTCCAAGCATCAAGGTAATTGCAATGGCTGCTCTTTTTTCCCGTTTTGCAGCAAGTGCTCTCTCTTTAGTTTATGCCATCTAACAGGGCAGCCTGCAAAGGCTTCAAGCCCTCTTTGGAAATTGTTCCTTTGCCCAATGCCTTATTTGCCCTCTTTTGCAAATATGCAGCTTGCAGATCTACAAATGGGAAGACAAAAAGCACCAGAATGGGAATTTGTAGAGGCCTTAAAGCCTTTGGGGAAGGGCCAATACACTTGCAAATGTAAATATTGCCCTCATTCATGGGATGGAGGACCAACCCGTATAAGGGCACATTTTCTTGGGCTCACAGGCTTGGGGGTTGACAAGTGTACCGCTCCTCCCGAAAATGTGAAAGATACTTGTCGAAGATTGCAGGCAAAGGCGGCCCTGAAAACTGCTGCAAAACAGCTTGTTGAAGATGTGGCTGATTTGGGAGATGCCTCAGTGAGTGGTACTGCAAGTGGAAATGCATCGGGCAGTGCATATGAGCCAAAGCAAAAGAAGTTGAAGATGTCAAAGGGAACCTTGGCCAAGACATGGGAGTCACAGGCACGGAAGGATGCATACATTGCTCTCCGTCACTTTTTCTTTGCAGAGATTCCTCATTGGAAGGTGTGGAGCCCTTATTTTTGGAGATGGTTCGTTCCATTGGCCAAGTTCGGCCTACCTTCAAGCCTCCATCCCACAATGTTTTGTGCACAATGGAGCTAACTAATGAAGCAATATGCATAGATCAAGAGATGCTACAATTCCGGGATAAGTGAAAAAAATATGGCTGCACCATAACTTGTGATGGCTGCTCTGACACTCGGCAAATGGCTGCTCTGACACTCGGCGCCGGCCTATAATCAATATTATGGTCTCATGCATATTTGGTTCAGACTTCTTGAAGTCCGTGGACACAAGTGGGCAGTATAAGTCAGGGGAGTACATCTTTGGGATACTGAAAGATGCCATTCTTGATGTTGGGGCTGAAAATGTGGTGCAGGTGTGTATGGACAATGCATCTAACTGTGTGCGGGCAGGAGAATTGGTGGAGGAAGAGTGGCCTCACATTTTCTATACTAGATGCACATGCCATTGCCTTGACCTCTTGTTTGAGGACATTGGAAAGCTTGCATGGGTGAAGCCAGTGTTGGTACATGCTAACATGATTGTGACATTTGTTACCCAAAAACACACCGTGTTGGATGAGAGGCTATACAATGGATTGCGCCGCATGGTTGTCAGTGATGAGTATTGCAAGAAGAGGGTGTCACGCACTGTGAAAGCACAACAGGTGTCTTCTATTATATTGGGTGCTTCATTTTGGCAAGATGCAAGACTCATTGTGAAGCTTTATGCACCTATTTTGAAGATCCTTTGTCTGGCTGATAGGGAAGGGGCTACCATGGGACTATATGAACTCACTGATCGGATGGTCGAGAAGATGGCAACTATTGATGCGATTGAATCCTCAAAGCTGGCTGATGTTAGAGCCTTGTGTGTTGACAGGTGGGATATGATGCATTCTCCATTGCATGCGGCAGCTTTTGTTCTCCATCCTATTTGGAGAGAGAAAATTCTAGATAGTGACAAGGAGGTGCACGATGGGTGGATGGATGCCATAGAGTGGTACACCAAGTATGATGTTGACAGCCAAGGCACCTTATGTGATGAATTGGATATTTACAAATCCATGTCATGCACATTTGCTCGTGCGATTGCAAAGGATGAAAAGAGAATGCACCAAGGGGTGAAATGGTGGGAGACATTTGGGACTCACACACCAAATTTGCAGCGGTTAGCTCTTCGAGTGCTCTCGCAAGGCACATGTGTTTCTCCTTGTAAGAGGAATTGGAGCACATTCTCTCTTATCCATACTAAAAGAAGGAATAGGCTGCTTCCAAAGAAGCCCGAGAAATTAGTATACATCCATACTAATTTGTGTCTCATTTCCAAAATCAAGGAAAGGGGATTTGAGAAGATAGAAGTGACCCTAGAAATTATCTACAAGGAGAAGGATGATGATAGGCTGCTAGCGAGGCAAGCAGATACAGAGGGAGAAGACATTGCAGCCCCTATTGTTACACTTACAAGAACGATGGATGTTGCTGCAGCTTCAAGTAGCTCTAGTCTTTTGGAGTTCCATGGCGAGGCAGATGAGGATGATAGTGATGAGGAGGAGGAGGAGGAGGGGCATTGATACAGATGATGATGAGGATGAGGATGAGCAAGAGATGAGGATGAAGATGCAGCTTGAAGCTTGAGCCTCATTGGTTGTGAATTGTCATGCATGCTTTATTTCCGGGCTGTGGCACACTGGCAGCCTTTTCTTTATGATGTTTTGCCTTTCATGTTTTGGTGTAGTTACTAGTACCTACTTCCTTTGATCATGATGTTTTGGTGTAGTATTGATTATTGATCTATGATCTATGATTCCATCATTTGACAGTGGACACTATGTATGATGTATCAAAATCTAGAATCCAGCTGACTACGGTCTCTGGAGGCTGGAGTCTTTCATGAATGATGAATCACGATTCACGACTCATGAGTGATGACTTTAAAATTAATTACAAGTTTCAATGGGTAAGATTAGGGTCACGTATGTTTCAGCCCCAAGGGCTGAACCATACTCCAATCATACTTCCGTACTCGTATGACGTATGCGTATGGTAACATATGGAAAAAACTATGGCTGCAAATGTAGCCACAACACCCCTATGACCAGCATAAGGTGAATTATGACTTTCTTCCAACACTTTGGATCTACCTTTGTTATGCATAGCTGGTTTTGCATAAACAAGTATCCATATCTAAGTTGATAGGCAAGATGAGTACCTCCAGTTATCAGATGTGCCCATATTTGTGAGAACTCAACATCTCCCGCATATGAGTCTTTAAGGGCTGTCAGCTCATCATGGTAATTGACTGAGATGTGATGGATCTTTGGTCTACGGGAGAGAGTGTATGCCACTACATTCTCTTTACCAGGGGTGTATTGGATCTGAAAACTGAAATGACTGCAAAAAGGTAGACCATTTCAGACGTCTTTCTCTAATCAGAGGCTGCTTTAGGAAATATTTGAGACTCTCATGATCAGGCTTTACAAGGAAATCTATCTCTAAAAGATAGTGCTTCCAAAGTTTAGTGTAACCATCCTTCGCGATCCCCAAAGGGCAATGAACAGATAACAACCAGCAAATACTTATTTACCGCCACTTAGAACTTTCCACAATAAACCAAATCAACTAAGAACACAACACTTGAGAGCTAGATCGCCCCCGGCATGCACCGGACACCAAATTAGCCCTAAACTTAGCGCCCCTTTCTATTTCTTTATCTTTTATTCAAAAGGCTTGCAAATACAAGAATAGCACCACAGTCCATTAGCCCACAGACAGCCAACTGAATAATCCGATTACAAGCACTTCCGTCCTACTACACAAGCACAAAAAAGGCATCCCAGTCCAGTGCAACATTCCATAGTGACCCTTCTTTCGAATCTGGCTGAGGGTTCTAACCTGGCAGCTCTAATACCCACTAGGGTAGTCCTGGCAAGAGAGAAATCAGCCCAATCTGTCTTGGTAGCTCCGAATACATGTCAAGGGAGTTCTAGCAAGACAGAGGCCAGCAAAACAACTCAATCTATCTTGGTAGCTCTGAATACCCGTCAAGGGAGTCCTAGCAAGACAGAGGCCAACAAAACAACCTGCTCCTGGCAAACAGAAAGGCCAGCTGCACAAAGCAAAAGAATCTGAAGGTTCTGAGGTAGTAGGAAAGCTCCCAAAAAGCAATCACCGATCAGACAGCTCGGGAAACCCTAGGAAAATCAGCAAACATGGAAACGCAAAATTCCCTAGCAAGATCTCTGGCACCTGGTAGGTGAAAATCAGCAAAAGCAACCCTCAAAAACCTGCTCGAAGAGAATTGCCAAGTCTTAAAGCAAATCGAGTTGCCTAAAAGCTCCAAACTGCTTGGAAAAGTGCAATTTTGATAGAGACCTAGCCTGGAGAGCTCCTAGAAAAAGAGCGAATCAAATTTGGGCCCTAGGAAGGCATGAACACTAGGCATGCAGCAAAAACGAACTGATCTGGGGCTCCTTACACAAAAACGAATTTCGTTTTTGAGCTTCTGGCAGCCCACCAACAGCCCACAGACTGCTTTGGTAGTCAAAAATCAGCAAGGCGATGTGATAGAATAGCCTGAAGCACTTTCCCAGCCTGTGACTTGCCTCTCCCTGTTAATCTGTGGTCTAGAAAACAGCCATGAAAGCAAATTTCGACTTTTTTGCTTGCTTTCCAAGCCAGGTAGCCAAACGTGGCTTCTAGAGCTTATTTTAGCTAAAGGGCCTTCCGTCCCTTGCCTTGGCCCATGGAATTAATTGCACAAAAGTGTCCTTTACAATTTTAATAAAGGAACCGCACACTCTCCATAGAGATGACCACCCCTGCCTACTCGGTAGATAGGGAGCGCACCATGAGCCATGAGATTCAAGATTAAGTGATTCCCTCCCAACAATTCCCCAGGCCCTCACCTGCGGAGGACAGAATTTGGGAGATAGTGGCCAGCATCACCACCTGGAACAGTTGTGTTTCACATTGCCAACTAGTGATGGAGGTTCGTTCAGCTGAGAGACAGGAGCAGTACAAAGTTACGGATTGAAAAATTCGTTGGTTGTATACTCCACCTTCCAGGGTACCCTAGGCAGTGAGCTGGGAACCCGTGAAGCAAGGCTGCAAGACAGCTAGCTTACTCTAAGCCTAACTCTTTGTAATGTTTTGACATTTTCACCTTTGTTTTTTTTAGGGATTGGAAGAGGGGGGGCGGGGGGAGATCTCCACTTTGTGATCTTATTTATATCTTTGTCCCAAAAGATTCCAATTACACATCACACGCTTCATAGTACCTCCCAGCCATAGACCAAGACAATTGCGAAGGGGCTCATAACCACAAGCGAGTCTTCATGCCAAATCTGTTAGTGCCTAACCTGGGAAATAATCGTGGAGCTGCAACACTAGACGATTGGAACCGCTTTTGGTATTATTATGCATTGACTTCACCGCTATAGTCTCATTCACAACTCGCTTCGGTTGTTGTGTCGTTCACCGCCCCCCACTAGTCCTCCAATTGTGAGATGTCTAAGCAAGAAGACTTCATGATATATCAACCTCCAAACATCACAATAGTAAAGCACGGAACATTCATACAACTGGCACCATGAGACGAATAATGTAGGCATTTTGGCAGCCATAGTGCTTCACATGTAAAAAGCTTGTAGACAACCAAGCTTCATCAGGAGTCAAATCCTTAACATGAGCATAGCAATGCAGACAAACTTGAAGGCTGAGAAAAGTGGTGCAGCTTAATATAGTCGGGAAAACTGCAGCTTCCTCTCTGTAGTAGAAAAGGGACCTAAAGCATAAAAATGGATTGTTTAGCCCCCCATTCTTCCGGATGCACATGAAAGCCTGTACGCATATGCCACTACAGCAGCTTGGAGCCGAGACTACAGGACTCTAGACAGCAGCTGTTCAGCCACTGCCTATTGCTGCCCATACGCATGTTTTTGTACCATGAGAGTGAGAAGGAAATGTGCGTGAACACCAAGATTTAATAGCCGACGCACAGAACCAGTTCAGAGTCTACGTAAGGTGCTTGAACTCAAAATTAACGGTTCTTCAACTCTCTTTCCGAGCTCAAAGTGATAGCGCTTGTTTTATTACCACCCATTGTTGCTTCCAACTGCACCCTGTGATCCAACTCTGCTAATAACAGACGACATGTTTAACCATCAAGCAGCCTCCCATTATACTTTTTCCAGGGCCTCCCTTTGTTTATTTATAAAACGGCCTGTTCCTTGAGAGTAAATGCAGAGAACTGTCATTGGCATAATTGCATGCCTTATGTACGGTTACCATTAGTCATTTTTCAATGTTGAAGTTATACCTTGTAGTTTTTTGAGGTTACAAAGTAGAACTTTGAAACCGTGAGCGTAAGTTACAACGTACCTTCGTTTTCTAATCCTACATATTCAAATAAAAACCGTGAGCGTACTTTTGAAAAGTTACAAAGTAGCTTTGTTTTCTAATCCTACTTGATCGAGAGAAGTTTTGGTTTCAGCTCGAAATGGTGAGATTTGGAATGAAAATCTATAGCCTTTCGTACGGTTAGAAGAATGTGGTTAGAAGAACGTAGTTCCAGTTGATCTAGCAAGATGATGTCGCGCATGCAGATGTTGACAACAAATCGACGGAGCCACTGCAGAG
Organism: Dipteris shenzhenensis; assembly: GCF_047967505.1. Lineage (NCBI taxonomy): Eukaryota > Viridiplantae > Streptophyta > Polypodiopsida > Gleicheniales > Dipteridaceae > Dipteris > Dipteris shenzhenensis. The sequence goes on from NC_141610.1 coordinate 14,538,494, forward strand.
TTGTTAGTGCAAACCTCCAAAGGAGAATGTGTAGCATGCATGGAAATTATGAATTCAATCAAGCCGTCCTGCTCCTTCAGACGCCCTTTGCGCCGTAAGACATGAGCATCAGTGACGCTTCCGGCGCGAGAAATCTGTGCATCTTCTAGTGCTTCGGTACTAAGGAGCAGACTCCACTTCAGTTTATACTCGTGTCCACGTTTTTCTGCTGGTGGCGAATCTCCAGGCCTCAAATCTTCTGACCGCGAGAGGGAATCGGAAGCACTCTCAGCGGCGGCTTCGGCCGCGCTGCTACTGGAATCAGCAGCAAAAACGCCCCGGAGGACGGTGAAGTCAGGTTCAGGCTGGCAATAAGTGTCGCTAGAAACGTCAAGGGGAGGAGCTCCACCCAAGCGAGTACGATGGGAGTCGGAGTCGACGAAAGGTGCATGGGGATGATGAGCCAAACTTGAAGAACAAGAAGAGGTGGGGTGATCGGTGAGAGAGGCTCTGGCATGGAAGGCAAGGAGGCCATTGAAGTGGAAGTGATGTTTGGGATGAAAGCGTGGGGCGTGAAGGGAGCAAGAAGAAGAGCAAAGGAGAAGGAGAGGGGGAGAGGGAGAGGGACAAGGGCAGGGTGGTGATGCCTCCATTTCTTTGATTCCTTTTCAAAACACTAATGGCTCCCTGGATTTTGTTGCCTCACTCCCCTTACAATTGTGGGCTTACATAGTTACTCCTACTAGGGACTAACCCTCCCACTCCACCCGCACCCACCCTTTTTGCTTCTACAGCACAACGTGCTTGGACCTGGAAGCATCAACAAGCCCGTGTGCATTGCTTGTTCTTGTGTCACCCCCATAATTTCTCTGAAGCTTCCTCGAGATTTTAAAAAACGAGCGCTAGTGGTGGACAGCGTAGGAGCTACAGAGGTTGCCACATGGCAAGTCCTCCGTGCCACTTCTTGCGATGTTTCTTCGCTTTTTTGGCCTACCCCATGGGACGGTCTGATTGGAGGAGATATTTGCGTGCACTTGGTATTTGGTGTGATTTTTCTCTTACAGGCACTAGCATTTGGGATTTTGTTTTATTTGCATCATGGTATCCTCTTCCATGTTTGAAAAGGAGTTTTTCAACATTAAAAAGTTTGATGGGACAAACTTTTCTTTGTGGAAAGAACAGATAAGGGATGTGCTTATTCAAAAGAAGGAGATTAAATCTTTGGTAAGGATTGAAGCTAAGCTTGCAGATATGTTTGAGGATGATTGGAATGAGTTGGATGCATTAGCAAAGTCTACTGTTAGACTTCATCTTGTAGAGTCACTTTATTTCACAGTAGTAAATGAGCAAACTACGGAAGATTTGTGGAAGAAATTATGTGCCACTTATGAAAACGAAACTGCCTCTAATAAAGTTTACCTCATGAAAAGATTGTTTGAGCTACAGATGAAGGAAGCAGTCTCTATTTCTTCTCACTTGAATGAATTCAATATGATTTTCAGCTAGCTTTAGGCTCAGAAAATGAATTTTGATGCGGATACAACAAAGGTACCATCCAAGTTGAAAAAACCCAATCTTGGGTAAGTTATCCAATATTCTATTCTTCGAGTTCAACATCCAATAGAGGTGTTGCATTTGCTATTCTAGACTCACAACGAGTCTTCAAGCAAGGTATTGCGATATTGTGTGAAGAGAGAGCTAGATAATGTAGAAGTGCATGGGGCTATTGTTTTGCCTGCTAAAGGAGAAACAAGTGAAAGAGTCGAAGGCAGAAATCAAGTGACGGAGGGCCCAACTGCAAACTAAAGAGCCCAATGGTGGAAAGTCCCAGCAAAATTCCGATCAGCTGGAAGGCATAATGATAGGTGGAGGACCAACTTGGAGATAAAAGGATTGGGAATCCTTGGTAGAGGAGACGTAGCTCGCATTGGATTCAACAGAAAACAAATAAAGGGAATGACAATGAAGAAAACCTCAAAGAAACGGTTACAACATGGGGTCTCGGAAGGAGGAGAGATGTGAGGGGCAAAGCTAGGGCATGAATGGTAGGGGGGATGAAGATGAAGGAGTGTGCCCTCGCAATCCCTTGCATGTTCCTAGTGTTGATCTTAGATTCCCCTAATACACCATCGTCAACCTCTTGTGAATAGCCGATGGCCTCCTTCCCTTTACCTTTACTTTTGATTCCCTTAATGCACCATCGTGAACCTCATCCAAACAGAAGGTCTCCTCCATAGTTTTGCATTGACCTGCACACAATCAACTCACTACATAAGCACTCCAAAGATGAACCAAACATAACCAGTGAAAGATGAAGGTAGAATTATGAACGAGAAGTAGCATCATCGCCACATACATGTGTCTCCAGGTCCCCATACTGCAATAGTTCTACAGACGGATATGAACACAAAGGAATTAAACAAGACGAATAGATGTGAACATAAGAGAAACAGAAAGACCAAACTGAATGTGTATCAACAAACGTGCAAGAAGACGAAAGAATCAATTGACACCTTTTTGAAAGGCGTTGCTCTCGGTATCCATAGAGCCAGCACAACCTTCAAAGCCGGCCATGATTGCAGATGGTATGTTACCAATAAGTTCAGGCAATACAATGTCAACGATGCGAATACCTATTAGACACCACTTCCAAGTCCTTTATAGGGAAACCACAATGACGAAATCCCCAAGACTCCACCGTCATCAATGCCTCCCAGCCAAGACAACCCGCTGTGTGTTCTTCTTTTACCCATGAGCTCCTTTTGGAGTGCTGATTTGTATGGTTGATTCTAAAAAAAGCTCTCTTAGTTAGACTAATGGATCCAAGGTCAACCATCATAGTGGGAAGTGCTACACGTGTAGTGAAAGGAACATGTGACACGCCTTCACCATGGGTCAAGGTGAGACCAAGTTGTCACCTGAAGGTCTAGTCGTTTCCAAACTCTAGTACTTTCTTTCTATTCATGCAACCATTGGAGTTTGGCTACCACGATGTTTAAATTTTAGATAAAATCATTGTTGTCAAGGGTGTAATGAATACATGGTCTCTATAGTGTGATGTGATGTGCAAACCAATGATATGAATGCTTATCTGCCATCCATTAATCATCAGAGAAATGTGCTTGCATTACAGGCAAGCAAGAAACATGATTGTTTCCCAAGATGGCCAACTTTGGGGAAAAAATTGTCCTCCAATCGATTCACTTAGAGATTTGTAGCGGCATGAATACCCCATCAATTATTAGGAGCAATGGCTTTTATAACCTTTATATCGGTGTCTTGAGCAACAATAATGTAGCTCTTCAAGAAGTTAAGCATTTGAAAAATTCAAGAAGTGACTGGCAATGGTGGCAAATGAAACTAGAAAGAGATTGAAGACACTGAGGATTGAGAGAGGAGAGAAATGTCTATAGCAATGTTTGGCAGAGGAAAGTTGTATATTCAGTAATATTATCATGTATGAAGTGTATTTATTTTTCCCTTTGATCATGTACTTTGTGACTTGGATCAACAAGTGTAATTATTCAGCTACTAGTTCATGTACTTTGAGGAATGGATCGTGAAGTGTAATTATTTAGTTATTGGTTCATGTACCATTTTTTCACAAGTTAATCTCTACTTTATTCCACATATGTTGACTACTTTGGTAATGCTTTGTGAAAGCTATGTGAGTGCTTTGTGAGTGCTTTGTCAGTGCTTTGCGACTGTTATGAGATTGCTCGGTAGTGATTTGTGACTTCTTCATAGTGCTTTGTGACTATTACGTGAGTGCTTTGTGATTGTTATGTGACTGCTTGGTAGTGCTTTGTGAAAGCTATGTGAATGCTTTGTGAAAGCCCAAGACAACCCATAGATGTCCTTTATAGGGAGCCATAGAAGAACACACAGCGGGGCAGAGAAATCCACAAGCTAACTTGCTACGTAGCATCTTCACAAGCATTGCGACAACCACAAAGAGCTCCTGCTACCAAGAAAATAGCTCCAACGCACAGGTGGGCATGACCTTCGCCCCAAGGATCTACATGTAGAGGAATTTGCAAAACGACGTCGCAAGGTAAACAACTTAAGAAGAACACATGCCATTGAGAAAGCAGCTCAAGCATCCCTGCCTTTAGGACAAACGTAATCCTAAGGTGGTGCATCACTGAGCCAGCAACACGAGCCAACAATAACTACACCTATGTGAGGCCAAGGACATCTGCTGTTGCCAAGTCAACAAGTGGTGAACAGTCGAAAATGATGGCTTTACTAAAGCGAGAAAATACCCATGCAAATTTCGGAGATTAAGCATTTTTAGCTTCTCGGACCTAATTGCTAACATGTACCAAGAATTGACCTTTTGACTGTGCGTGTGTGCGTGCGTTGTGGTATATCGTGTGTGTTGGAGCACGTTGCTTCGTTTCCTCTTCCGTATGAGCCTGTTTGTTCAGCTGCATCCCCTTGCTAGATCCTCAACATTCCTGCAATCCACAACTGCGTCCCGAACTTGCGTCCCTGCGCTAGACCGACAACTGTGTTCCCAACATGTCTATAAGCTTGACGTTTTGCTTCCTGCTCTTTCGTTCTCTCCCGTTTCAGATGACCCTCATGCTCCGTTTACCTTCCAGTCTCCTACATTTGTTCTGCTTGCTCTAGTCCAACGTTCTGGCAAAAACAAGAGGGCTGCTCCGTTTTTTCGTTTCTGCTCAGCCGAATAAAATTTCAGAAGTTAGGTAGTTTTCCCTTTCATCCCTCCAGCTAGACCTCCTTCGTCGTCTCTGTGAGCAGTCCATCGTGCAATCGCAGGATTCCAATATGTCTACGTCTCGGTTTCTTTCTTCGGATGGAGGGTAATATCACCAAAAACTCAAAGCTCAAAGCATCAAAAAATTCATCTAACTCATGTGCATATACTATGCATCCGTGTGAGCAAATTTGGCCCAAAAGAAAATGTCAACCTGCAATGACAAAACAACGGCAAACCCAATGCCAATAAGAGCCAAATGCCTCAAGCATAAATACCATCCATGGGCATAAGCACAATAATGTCTCATCCAAGAGAGCATAGCACTATTAGTGCATCAACTGCAATGTGTCGAACCTATCCCTCAGCATAAAATAGCATCAATGTGCTAAACGCCCATCGATAAAGCATTCCACAAGACAATCTGGGCCTATCAATGCATCCAACAAAGATCAAAATGCATCCGAATGGCCTACACTGCAACCCAATGCAAATCACGAATGAGCGCACACGGCTCAGACTGCAACCAAAGTGATCTGCATAAGGTATATCCAAGAAATCATGACCCCACGGCAATGACCGCTAGTGAAAATAAAACCTGGGATGCCTCAAAACATGGGTGTCATTACATAGTCAAACTCAGCAATAAAATCTACAAATATCTATCTTCTGCTGGAACTCCAAAATCCCAACCGATGAATGGGAAACGGGGAGTCAACCCTTGCAATCAATCTATAATCAAAAAATAAAAGGTTTGAACCTTTGAATGGATTTTTGACAGAGAAACATATGATTCAACATCTCAGAGAGACGGAACTTGTCTAAATCTCCACGAAATCGCGCAAGAGCTAACAAGTAGGGGTTTTTGGGCCTCCGGAATGCAATGGAACAAATGGTTTTGAAAATCGTGGTCCCAATCACCGAGTCCAACACACAGATCAAAAAACGCTTTTGCAAACATATCTATTTGTAAACACCATTAGAGTGTGAATGATGAGCAACACATAAATTTTAGGACCTCCTGAGTCCATTGAAATTGACATATTTGCGAATGGTTGCTTCAAACTTGAGTTCTAACACACTGGTAGAAAAACGTTGAAGCAGAGACAGTGAGTCATAAATGAGAGTGCTCTCAATGAAAGTAAAACGGAAGAGGGAGAGAGAGAGAGAGAAATAGAGAGCCCCACAAGTTTTTGGTGGGTGCAAAACACCCTAATCTTCTTTATATATGTGTTTGAGTATTGTACATAACCGGGGTAAAGGCACAGTGACCTTTAATCCCCACAACCTCCCACTTAAAGGACAATGTGCCTTTAAGGGAGAACAACTAGTGAGCATACTATCCAATGCCCATCAATACATGACAATACTCAAACCGCTAACTAGGTAGACTCTTCGTCAGCATATCTACAGGGTTATCATCTGTATGAACCTTGACAAGCTCTATGCGCTTGTCCTCAAGTACCTCCCTAATGAAATGGTACCTGACCTCAATGTGTTTGGTCTTTGCATGAAAGACCGGATTTCGTGCTAGCTGAATAGCACTCATGGAATCACTATGCAATGTCGGTACACCTATATGAATCCCCAAATCTCCCACTAGCCAATCAAGCCATATAGCCTCCTTGCAACCCTCTATGGCTGCAACATACTCAGCCTAACATACTCAGCCTATGTGGTAGACAAAGCAACGCACTTCTATGCGCGAGACATCCACGACACTACACCACCTACAAAGGTGAACACATAACAAGAAGTGGATCTCCTACTATCCACATGCCCTACTTAGTCTGAATCTATGTACCCAAGTACACGCATGTCTCCTCTACCAAAGCAGATGCACATCTCCTTGGTACCCTTCATGTACCTCATGATGCACTTAACTGCCTCCCAATGCCTCTTTCTTGGATTAGCCATATACCGGCTAACAACTCCCACTACAAATGCAATGTCTGGTCTAGTAGCAATCATAGCATACATAAGACTCCCAACTGCTGATGCATAAGGAACATTGGCCATCATGGCCCTCTCCTCATCTGATTTGGGACTATCATTATGACTCAGTTTCACATATGGAGGCAATGGAGTACTCACTACCTTTCCCCCCTCCATATTGAAATGCCGCAATACTTTTGTAACATACTCATTCTGTGAAAGCCAAAGGAGTTTCCTACTCCAATCACGCATGATGCGCATACCAAGAATATGACCTGCAAGTCCCAAATCCTTCATATCAAAGGCCTCATGCAACTTGGCCTTTAATGCATCTAGCTCATAAGTTTTCTTGCTAGCCAATAGCATATCATCCACATATAGTGCCAGGAGTATCAGGCTATTATCCTTAGCCCTTTTAGTATAGAGGTAGTGATCAATTTCACTCCTTCTAAAACCCTGGGACCAAATGAAAGCATCAAACTTCTGATACCATTCTCTAGGTGCTTGCTTAAGACCATAGAGACTCTTCTTCAACTTGCAAACTAAATGCTCTTTTCTTCAAAGCCTTCCAGCTGCACCATGTAAATTTCCTCATGCAGTTCCCCATGCAAGAAAGCTATCTTGACATCCATCTACACAAGCTCCATATCCTCTGCTACCACTAGGCCAAGCATGCATCTAAGTGTGGTCATCTTCACAACCGGAGATAATATCTCATCAAAGTCCACACCCTTCTCTTGCTTGCACCCTTTAGCGACCAAACAGGCCTTGTACTCAGGCACATCATCACCTATGACCTTCATCTTGTAGACCCATTTGCATGGCAATGCTTTCTTTCCATGTGGCAAAGAAACCAAGTCCCAAGTCTTATTCTTCATGAGTGAACTCATCTCTGATTGCATAGCATACTCCCACTTGTGTTGATCCTCGCGCATCATAGCCTCTCTGTAGCAAGAAGGCTCCCCGCAATCAGTAAGCATCACATAGTCTACCTTTGGAACAAACCTATCTGCGGTCTAGACACTCTATATGATCTTCTCAAGGGCATTTCAGCTTGTTGTCCCACCTGCATATCAGCCACATTTGGCTCATCATTTCCACCAATAGATGATCCATCATCTACCCTTGATTGTATACCTATGGGAGTACTTGGTGGTACCATTTCTTGCACATTTGGTGCATGGACAACTTGTTCTCTATCAACATATGCAGGTGGATTCATGTCCTGGAAAGTGATTCTCCTCATTTCCACATCCCTCACGAGTGCCTTATGCATCTTCTTCTCATTAAAGGCTACATCATGTCTATGTATGATCTTCTTGGCTTCTGGATCCTAGAGACAATAGCCCATCTCTCCACTTTCACCATAACCCAGAAAGATGCATTTCCTAGACTTAGGATCTAGCTTCTTTCAAAGCTCTTTTGGCACATGTGCATATGCCTCACCCCCAAATATACGCAAATGAGAGTAAGAGGGCTTCTTGCCACTCCATGTCTCTTCAGAAATACTACCATCCAAACTCTTACTAGGTGATCTATTGATCACATGCACTACAGTCTTCATTGCCTCAGCCCAAAAACCACCAAAAAGACTTGCATTGGAAAGCATGCATTGCACTTTCTTGAATGGTAGGGTTTATCTTTTCTGCAACTTGATTTTGCTCTGGAGTAAGAGGGGATGTGAGCTCCCTCTTAATCCCACGTGTATCACAAAAATACTGAAAGTCATGAGAGAGATACTCTCCACCATTGTCAGTCCGTAGGCATTTAAGCGTTCTACCTGACTGATTCTCAACCAAGGCCAGCCATTTCTGAAATATTTAAAACACATCACTCTTTCGAGCTATAGCATAAGCCCACACTTTTCTAGTTGCATCATCAATGAATGTCACATAGTATTCAGCCCCGCCTAATGACCGTGTAGGCATAGGACCATATACGTCTGAATGCACCAAATCAAGCTTTTTAAATTATTTCTTTCCCCTTCTTTTATGGGCTGATTTAGTCTGCTTCCCATAGAGACAGTGCTCACAAAATTCAAAATCGAAGAAACTCAAATGCGGTACATAACCCAAACGGCATAAGATTTTCATCCCATTTTGGCTCATATGGCCCAACCGGCAATGCCATAACGAAGTGCTTGGCTACTCGGTTATTGCAACAACATGATCAAACACCCTTGATACATGCAAGGGATAAAAAGTCCCACACTTGGCACCCCTGGCCAAAAGCATACAGCCCTTCTGAATTTTCCAACTCCCTGAACCAAAGATGGTCTGAAAACCAGCATCATCTAGCTGACCCGTTGAAATGAGACTCTTGGTCAGCTTAGGCACATGTCTCACATTTTTAAAAATAAATGCAGACCCATTTGCAAAAGAAAACTTTATGTCACCTACTCCCACTATGTCACATGCATAGTCATTTCCAAGATACACACAACCTGTCTTTTCACTATCATAAGTGGAGAACCATTCCCTATGGGGAGTAACATGGAATGAAGCACCAGAATCCAAAATCCAATCCTGGGAACATGCATCATTTGAAGTGGCAAAGCAACTCTGCAGATAAACTAGACATGAAGAGAATGTCATTGTCACTATCATGTGTGACTGCATTGATCTCCTCGATCTTCACTTTTCCTTTGTCCTCTCTTGGACTCTTTTCCTTCTGATTTGCACCCCAATTTGCATTCTTTTTCTTATTCTTTTGATCTCTTTTAAGCTTGTAGCAATCCTTTTTCATGTGGCCCTTCTTGCCACAATAGTGACACTCAATGTTCCATGCCCTAGACTTGCTACCGGACTGCCCTCTTTCTTGAAACTTCCCACTGGACTATGATCTACCACTTTGCACATTTAAGGTTGCATCTTGCTTCTTGCCTTCCATTGACTTCTGTCTAATCTCCTTGGCCAACAAGCTACCAACCACATCATCAAAGTTCAATACTCCACCAGGTGCAGAGTTACTGATAGCAGTACGGAAAGTATCCCATGAGGATGGTAATGAGCATAAGAGAAATATTGCCCTCATTTCCGCATCGAAATTCAGCTTTTGAGCTTGAAGCTGACTAAAAATGATATTAAATTCATTCAAGTGCAAAGCTATGGATACTCCCTCCTTCATGTGCAGCTCAAACAATCTCTTCATGAGATAGACTTTGTTTGAGGCAGTCTCTTTCTCATATGTAGCACACAGCTTTTTCCATAAAGCTTCCGTAGTCTTTTCAGTGACTACTCTGAAATAAACTATCTCCCCAAGATGAAGTCTAATGGTAGACTTTGCCAATGCATCCAACTCATTCCATTCATCTATGGACATAGCTATAAGCTTAGCTGCAATCCCTTGCAAGGGTTTTATCTGCTTCTTTTAAATAAGTACATCTCTTATCTGTTCTTTCCACAAAGAAAAGTTTGTCCCATTAAACTTTTTAATGCTAAAAAACTCCTTTTCAGACATGGAAGAGGATGCCATGATGTAAAATAAAGCAAAATCCCAAATGCTAGTGCCTGCAAGAGAGAATCACACCAAATACCAGGTGCACCCAAATGTGTATGCCATAATAGAGTGAAATATCACCAAAACTCAAAGCTCAAAGCATCAAAAGATATAACTGACTCATGTGCATGTACTATGCATCCATATGAGCAAATCTGGCCCAAAAGAAAATGCCAACTGCAATGGCAATCCAAAATGCCAATAAGTGCCAAATGGCTCAAGCATAAACACCATCCATGGGCATATGCATCAACAATATCTCATCCAAGAGAGCATAACACTATCAGTGCATCAACTACAATGTGTCAAAACTGTCCCTCGGGATAAAATAGCATCCATAAAAATAGCATCCCACAAAGCAATATGGACCTATCAGCGCATCTAATAAGGATTGCAATGCATCCAAATGGCCTATAAATCATCCACTGCAACCCAATGCACACCACGAATGAGCGCACACGGCTCAAACTGCAACGACAGTGATCTTCATAAGGTATGCTCAAGAAATCATGGTCCCATGGCAATGACTGCTGCTAAAAATAGAACCTGAGATGCCTCAAAACATGGGCACCATTGCATAATCAGACTCAGCAAGACAATCTGCAAATATCTCTTTTCTGTTGGAACTCCAAAATCCCAATGGATGAGAGAAATGGGAGTCAACACTTATCCACTGCCATGTGGCATAAATCTAAGGTTTCAAAACCTTAGAATGAAAAAATGCATAATAGAGAGACGAAATCAAGTACATAGAGATCTATAACTCTGAAAATACTCCACCAAAATTGCACAAGAACTGACAGGAAGGGGTTTCTAAGCATACGAAATGCAATGGGACAAACAGTTTTAGAAACCGTGGTCCCAATCACTAGATCCAACACACGGACTGAAAAACTTTTTTGGATATTGAACTATTTGTAAACTCCATCGAAGTGCGAATGATGAGCAACATAGAAGTTTGAGGACCTTCTAAGTCCATCGGAACTGACAGATCGGCAAATGGTTGCTCCAAACTTGAGTTCCAACACCCAAGCAGAAAAACGTTGAAACTGACACAATGAGTCAGAAATCCAACGAAATGATCCCAAATTCAAGAATGAAGGTGTTTCCAAGCTCCTGAAGTGAAATGGACACCAAAAGCAGGCAATGGTTGCCTCTACAAGTCAATATAGAGTTTATGTCGTCAAACGGAACAGGGAAAAGCTTAAAAAATGACTTTTTCTTTGAAAACACTTAACAGGCTCTCAAAACCACTTCGCAAAACCAAAGTGACTTTTCCAAAGGTTCCTTCAAGGTCTTTGCATACTCGGATGCAAGTAAATTCACCCACAAAGCTTCCCACAGAGCTTCTCCTTCCTCCCACAAAGCTGTTGAGCTTCCAAGCATTCATGCATGCTCAGCTAAATCAACCTGGCTCTAATACCAGTTGAGAGTGCTCTCAACGAAAGTAGAATGAAAGAGGGAGAAAGAGAGAAACAGAGAGCCACACAAGTTTTTGGTGGGTGCAGAACACCCTAATCTTCTTTTTCATTCATTTATATATGTGTTTGAGTATTGTACATAACTAGGGTAAAGGCACAGTGACCTTTAACCCCCACAATAAATCCAAAAAAATCATCCCAAACTTAATAATGAAGGGGTTTTTGAACTCTCGAAGTGCAATGGACACCAAAAGCAGGCAATGGTTGCCTCTACAGATCATTTCGGACTCTCAATCATCAAAAGGAACAGGGGAATCATCAAAAAACGTCTTTTTGCTCCAAAACCACTCAAAGAACTTTCCAAAGGTTTTTGCACACCATGATGCATGTAAAGTCATCCAATAAAGCTTCTCCTTACTCCCACAGAACTATAGCAATAGACTTCATGCTCCAGGCACACACCCGAACACCCGTGCTTTGATACCAGTTGAGATATCTCAACAATGAAAGTAGAATGGAAGAGGGTGAGAGAGAGAGAGAGGGAGGGAGAGCAGAAGAGAGAGCCATACAAGTTTTGGTGGGTTCATAACACCCTAATTTTATGTGTCATCCATATATATATGTGTTTGAGTATTGTACATAATTGGAGTTAAGGTACAGTGGCCTTTAACCCCCCACACACTATGGGTTAACGTTAATAGCATAGTGGGTCAAGAGTCGTTGCGTTAGGCTTATTGAAGTGACTAAAGCAATCATCTCACTGCATTAGCCTTAAAGTGGCAACTTGACTTTTTGTGACATTTTATGGAATTTGATTGACTAGCTGACCTTCTTGGACTCTGCCTATGTGAGTATGAGTGCATGTGGAGTTACATGGATGCTACGATAGTGAAATACTGACCTTATCATTGTGTTGAATTGGATTGTGTGCTTTTGAGCTAGAGACTCTATGAATGGAGTTTGTGCATACTCATGGAACCTAATCACCTTATTGGACTGACGTTGAACTAATATTCACCGACGAGACCATATCCAAGAGTGCCAAATCCAACTCCTCCGGTAGTTCCAATACAACAGCTTCAAGCTAAGAAAGTGGATTCACCATTCGAGTACGAAGCTGAGTACCCAATGTACTAGGTGGAAGGAGTAGAAGGTTTAATACCAGTTTATACGAATCAAGTTTGTCCCAACACGTATCGAGCACCAACCAAGTGCTATGGGTGTGGAGAGAATCATTGGATTGCAGAGTGCCATCATCGCGGTAGCCCTCCTACTTTCCAACCACTCTATAGAGATTGTGGCATTGGCCATGCTTGTATGGATTGTCCCATGAAAAATAAGGTCCTGCAACAAACTAAGACTAAGCTTGACATCCGAATCGACATTATTGGGGTGGACCATCAAAGTCTAGGGTTAGCAAGCATAATATCACAACCTATGAATGTAATTACATGCCAGCAAAAAGAGGCCACCAAGGACCCTAATGTTCCAATTCAATCAAGAAGACCTCTTCCAAAGAAAACACATGTGCCTATACCTCAGCCAAGCAATGAGCAGCCAAGCTCATCCACATTAGCTCCTGAGCCTCAAATAAAAGAAGCTCCATACCCTAATGTGGAATTGGAGAAGGCTCGATTTCAGGCACTTCAACAATGGGTACAAAAGGAACAAGCTCAATTTGATGCTGAGAAGAAGCACAAGATCCAATCCCTGACTTGGCCCCACTGAGTATTGATGCTGTACTCAAGCCTCAATTCCAACAATAGAATCCACAACATAATATACCGCCATGCCAACTTGAAGGAGCTACACTCTCTAGCATTCTAAGTTTCCCTATGTCAATTCCCATTGGAATCCTATTATGAAATTGTCCCAATCTCTAGGAGAGTTTCAAAGGCTGGATTAAACTAGCAAATCCCCCTCCACCTATGGAAGACATAGAAGATATCTCTGTGCAGATGGGTGAGAGAGATGACATATGCAACATCACTATGCCTTTGATCCATAAGGCATATGATGAAGTCCAAGCCATAGTGGATGGTGGAGCAGGTGAAAATGTCCTATCCAAGGAGCTCTAAGATGAATGGGATCTCCCACCAATGCAAAGGCTAATTTCAACATACGCTTTGTTAATGATTCATGGGCAAAGCCCTTGGGAATAGTGAATGACATGTCAATCAAAGTTGTAGGAGTCCACTTTTTCCTCCAATTCACAATTTTGGATCTCCCTAAGAAATTCTATCAAATCTTGCTTGGACATCCTTGGTTGCATGAAGCATCAGTCCACTATGATTGGGGAACTGATAGGCTGACAATCCAAAATTGTGACACCGAAGTAAGAGTCAATGTGGGAACAGGAGCAATAAAACCAATTGTGGCTAGAGTGTTGGATGAAACCTCTTCAATGACAATCTCAAGCAAATTAGCCCCCCTGCAACAACATGCCATAGTGGGCGATACACAAAGCAATGTCAATAATTGGATCCAAGCATTAGCCAACCATTGACAACTACCATTCACTAGATCCCATCTTCTCGTAGATTGATGCTAAGGTCCTGCAAGTAAATCCTCCCCTCACACATGAAGAACCAATCGATCTAGAGGTTCCATTCTTTATGGTAGATCTTGAATGGGACAGGGAACCTGAAGAAGCTATCCATTCCAATAAGGACTTAGATTTTTCTTGGGATCTTAAAACTAAGGTTGAGAATGCTTAATTTGAAGATCAAGTCTTTGACAATGACTTAGCCATTCTGCATGCCTTAATGGCAATTGAGCTTCCCAAAGTTGAAACTTTAAAGTTGAATAAAGAAGAAGTCCCATCTCCCCTGTCGCACCCCCCACTCCCCGAGCACCTGTAGTGTCTCGACCTCCTGATGCCCTGTGCCATTGCACACTTGCATCACCCTCCAACCCACCCTCACACATGCGTTGCTCTCGGACCCCTGTGTCATCCCCTCGAGTTGTCACATTGACCTCGATCTCATAGCATACTCGTGTCGTGCCCATCATCGCTCACTTGCTTCGTGTCTGACCCTTGGCGTGCCCCTTGACACCCCATGCACCCGAGCCATCCTATCCCCTGTCACACACTAATCCCCCTCTTGACCCTGACGGTTGCACCCCTGATGCCCTACACACCCGCAATGTCCTGACCCCCCATTGCACCCTCGACATGACATCTCGCATACCTGCAATGTCGTGTCCCCCGTCGATGCCCCACACACCCGCGATGTCTCGACCCCTCGATGCTCTGAGCACTTGCATCATCTCATCCCTTGTCGTGCCTTAAGCACCCGCACCGTCTCGTCCCCCTATTGTGCCCCTTGATGCCTCGAGCACTTGCACCGTCTTGACCCCTCAAGCACAGTCGATGCCTCGAGCACCAACACCAACCCATCGACCCCCCATCCCATGACGATGCCACATGCTACTGAGTCGGGTCAGGACTGTGTGGTGCCCTCGAGCACCCCCGTCACCCTAATGCATTGTGCACCTGAATAGCATTGTGCCCTTGTCCCACAGCGGTGCCCTGGGCTCTCATGTCGGGTCGAGACCTCGTGGTGCCCCCGAGCACCCCCGTCACCAAGATGCCATGTGCACTTGAACGTCACTGTGCCCTCGTTCCACGGTGGCACCTCGAGCTCTCGAGATGAGGTTGGGACCTCGTGGCACCCCTCGAGCACCCTCGTCATCTCGATGCCTTATGCACCCGAATGCTACTGTGCCCCCGGTGATGCCCCAGATCTCCCACATCAGTCTTGACCCTTGTCGCACCTCTGTCATCCTGATGCCCTATACACCCGAATGCCACCAGCCCTTGACAACGCTACCCCCGATCTTTTGCATCATCTCGATGCCCTGTGCATCCAAACACCCCGGTCCTCTATCGAGCACCCTCATCATATCCTGATGCCCTATGCACTCCAATGTCATTGCGCCTACGGTGATGCCGCCCCTCGATCTCCTGCATCATCTCGATGCGCTATGCACTCGAACATCCCCGTCATCCCTCGAGCACTCCCGTCATTCCGATGCCTTGTGCACGTGAATGCGGCCATGCCCCTGTCCCATGGTGGTGCCTCGGGCTCTTAGGTCAGGTCGAACTGCATGGTGCCCTTGAGCACCCCTCGTCATCTTGATGCCCTACACCCTCGATATCCCTCATTGCACCCCTGACGCCCCAAGCACTCGCCTACAACTTGACCCTCTTTGCATCCTGATGCCTCGCGCACCCGTTGTGGTGCGCTCACATATGTTGATGCCCCAAGCACCCACATGCACCATCCTGACCCTCAATGCGCTCCATCCATGTTGGTGCATTGAGCACCCGCACACATCATCTCGACCCCGCTTGCACCCTCGATGCCTCGAGCACCTACACTGCTCGATGCCTCGCACACCTGCATCCTCTTGTCCCCTCGTTGTGCCCTGATGCCCCACTCCCCTGCACCATACCTTTCCTTGTTGCACCCTCGACACCCTGATGCTATGTGCCCCTCGTACCGTGCCATCCCATGTCATTCCCCTAGCACCCACACCATTCCGTCCCCCATGTTCCCCCCATGTGCCCCCTGACACACCATGCACCCTCACCGTCCTGACCCCGTTCGCACCCCCTGATGCCCCATGCACCCCTCTCGATGCCCCGCACACCCGCACCGTCTTGCCCCCCGTTGCACCCCCCGATGCCCTGCACACCTGCACCATCCCATCCCTCATTGCACCGCCGCACCCACACCGTCCTGTCTCTCTAATGCACCCTCGAGCACTAGCACCATCTCGAACCTGGGTGTGCCTGCGACCCCCTACTTATTCGCATCGTCCAGTCCCCCATGCCTCCCGAGCCCTGACGCCTTTCGCATCGATCTGAACCCCATCACGCACCCCTGTCGCCCCCGACCCTGAGTCTTAACGTCATGCCTCCCACTATGGCTTGGGCTCCCGCATCATTCTAGCCTCACGTTGTGCACCTTCGCCCCTCGTGCGCCCACGTTCCTCTCGGGCCTCAATTTGCCCTCGATGGTGGCAGTGCCCCTTATCTTCAAGAGGTCATAACTTTCACATATGAGGTCAAATTCAGGCGAGGCTGCAATGGGCACGACACTCTCTATGAGATACGAGCATGTCTTTTCGAGACTACTCGTCCCAAACATTGATTTGGGATCAATTTTGTCTCAATGCTTGTGCGCATGTCTTGTACCCCCCCTTTTGGATGCATGTCATGTACCCCCCCTCATGTCCCCCCCGACCAACCCACCCCCTTGTGTGCATGTCGCGTTCCCCCCCCCCTTGCACGCATGTTGCACACTGCCCCCCCCAACACCCCCCCTTGCATGCATGTTGTGTACCCCCCCCTCCCTAACACCCACCCCCTTGTGCACATGTCGTGTACCCCCTCCCCTCCCAACCCCCCCCTTTGTGCGGATGTCACATACACCCCCCTTGCATGCATGTCATGTACCCCCACCTTGCGTGCATGTCGCGTACCCTCCCCTCTTCCCCAACACCCCCCCTTTGCACGCATGTCGTGTACCCCCCTTTGCATGCATGTTGTGTACCCCCCGCCCTCCTTCCCCAATAGCCCCCCCTTGTGTGCATGTCGCATACCCTCACCCTCACCCTCGCCCCCCCTCCTGACACCCCCCCCTTTGCGCGCATGTTGTGTACCCCCCCCCTCCCACACCCCATGCCCCCCCTTTTGCGTGCATGTCGCGTTTACCCCCCCCCCTCTCCCCCCTCCCCAACACCCCCCTGCTTATATACATGTTGTGTACCCCCCCTCTTGCATGCATGTCGTGCCCCCCCCTCTTGTGTGCATGTTGCGTACCCCCCCCTCCCCTACACCCCCCTCCCACACCACATGCTCCCCCCATGTTGCATACCCCCCCCTCCCCTACACCCCCCATGCCCCCTCCCCACCCTGCCCCCCCCTTTGCATGCATATCGCATATCGTACCCCCCCCCCTTGCATTCATGTTGCGTACCCATCCCTTTTCCGCGCATGTTGCATACCCCCCCCTCCCATGCCCCATGCCCCCCCCGCAACCCACCATTACCCCCCCCTTCCCTCATCCCCCCTTGTGCGCATGCACCCCCCTCCCCCCCTCATCCTCCATTGCTCCCCCCCCCCCCCCCCCCCCCTTCATCCCCCATTGCTGCCCCCCCTCCCCCCTTGTGCGCCCATTGGCTCCCCCCCCATCCACCTTTACAAAATAAGACAATACTAATTTCTCACGGCTATTTTATGTGGTGCAGTCACACCAATGCTAATACACCAGATCCCATCAGAACTCCGTAGTTAAACACGCTTGGGCCAGAATAGTATTGGGATGGGTGATGTTCAGGAAGTCTTAGTGCTGCACCCTTTTTGCCCGCCCAGGTTAGCAGTCATGCCACACCTTGGTATCCCTGACTGCCAACCTCACCCAATGTGCTCGGCCCATGCCCTCCCATGCCCTGAGCACCCATGTCAGTCCCAAACCTCGTTGCATGCATTGGTGTCGGATCCCTGTCATGGTGGCTTCTTGAGCTACCACATCGAGTTGGGACCTTGTCGTGCACACCCTCATGTCACCCTCGATACCCGCACACATGCTTTGCCGAGGCCCTCCTCGCTAGCACATTCCTGACCTCGTCGTGCACCCACATCGACCCCGACCCTCGCGTTGACCCCGTCGTGCCACCGATGCCCATGCTTGGGTTAGGTCAGGCTGGGACCCTATAGCACCTTCGAGCACCCCTGCCATCTCCATGCCCTATGCACCCGAACTCGTAGTGCCCTTGACAGTGCCGACCCCTTGATGTCCCGCATCGGTCTCGACCCCTGTTGCACCCCCCGATGCCCGGAGCACCTGGAGCATCTTGTCTCCCCCATCATGCCCCTCGAGCCCTGAGCACTTATAGCATCCCGACCCCCTGACACCCTATGCCATCGTGCACTCGTGTCACCCTCCAACCCCCCCTTGTACATGCATCGCTCTTGGACCCTTGTGCTGTCCCCTCGAGTTGTCACATCAGTCCCGACCCTATCGCACACCCATGTTGCGCTCTCCCTCGAAGTGCCTCCACCCACATTGGCACCTCGGGCTCTTGGGTTGTCACATTGGTCCCGACCTTATCACTGCACACCCGCATTGTGCTTGACCCCTAGCATGCCCCCTGACACCCCGTGCACCCAAGCCATCCTATCCCTCATTGCATCACCGACCCCCTCTTGACCCCGACGTTCGTGCCTTGACACCCTATGCACCCACAGCGTCTCGACCCCCTGTCACACCCTAGACGTGACATCCCGTGCACTTGAACCATCGTGTCCCTCGTCACACCATCGATGCCCCATGCACTCGCGGCGTCTTGACCCCTCGATGCTCCAAGCACCCGCATTGTCTTGTCCCTCATCGTGTCCCTGAGCATTCTCACCATCCCGAACCCCAAGCACGGTTGATTCCTTGAGCACCTGCACCATCCCATCGACCCTCATCCCACAGTGGCGCCACGGGCTCTCGAGTTGAGACTGTGTGGTGCCCCCAAGCACCCTCATCACCTCAATGCCCTACGCACTCGAATGCCATCGTGCTCTCGTCCCACGATGGTGCCTCGAGCTCTTGTGTCAGGTTGGGACCTTGTGGTGCCCTTGAGCACCACCATCACCTTGATGCACCCAAACGCTATCGCGCCCCCATCCCACGGTGGTGCCTTGGGCTCCCAAGTCAGGTCAAGATCTTGTAGTGCCCCTTGAGCACCCCCGTCATCTTAATGCCCTATGCACCTGAACATTGTCGTGCCCCCGGCGACACCCCCAATCTCTTGCATCGGTCCTAACCCTCATCGCACCCCCGTCATCTTGATGCCCTATGCACCAGAATGCCACCACGCCCCCGACGATGCTGCCCCTGATCTCCCGCATCATCCCGATGCTCTACACACCCAAACACCCCCGTCATCCCCCAAGCACCCCTGTCATCCCGATGCCCTACAGACTTGAACACCCTCGCACCCCCGACAATGCTGCCCCCGATCTCCCACATCATCCCGATGAGTTGTGCACCTGAACACCCCCATCATCCACCACTGAGCACCCCCGTCATCTCGATGCTTTAGGCACTTGAATGTGGCCATGCCCTTGTCCCAGGCTCTCGAGTCGACGGGTCGAGACTGCATGGCACCCTCGAGCACCCCCCATCATCCTGATGCCTTGCACCCCCGACGACGTCGACCCTTGATCTCCCTCATCTCGCCCCCGATGCCCCAATCAAATGCATGCTGAAATATGTAGATGGGCTTATCAGGGTTGCTCTTTTTTTCCACATTATGTCATCGAATATATGCCGTCGCTCTATTTTGAGCTTGGGGTAATGAGATGTCAGTTGATTGGTTTATTGTGTAGTTGTGTAAATGTTTCATCCCATACGCCATTGTTTGCAATTGTAGCCATCTCATCTATTTGGTTCTCGAAGTTTTGCCAAGCCTCAAGATCTTGGTTTTTTGAGCTTACATAGAAGTTGAAATTTTCTCTAATCTTAGAAATCTAGTCTGCAGCTCTACAGTAAGCATCTTGCCAAGTTTCTTTCGTTTTCTTTAGGGCTTCTTCTAAATTACAGTAAGGAGTATAAAGCATGAGCTACTCTCTATAGAAATTGTCAAGGTCTTGTTGTTGGTCATAACATGTGAATCTAATTATTTGTGGTCTTATTTTTTCTATATAGGTTTTCTTATTATATTCTAAAATAAATTTTACAAGGCATATTGAATCAAGTGTTTTTGGTCTTGCCATGTATTGATTACTAATTGAAGTGCACATTATATCAGTTGAATCGTCTGGGAGCGTTCGCAATATTTTATGAGGTTTCAAGACAGCAACGCGTTGCTGTAACGGTGCTGTGTTTATAAACTATGTTGTCTTGGAGGCATGGTGCAATGGTAATGAGAGTAGCGTGTATACTCCTTGCTACTCTAATATTTATTGGAGGTTTAAGAATGTAGCCCCCATTTTTTTAATGTGGTCAATAGCATCGCTGCTCTCATCATTTTCTTTTTTTATTATGTTGTGAAATGCCTTGGTTATTATGTTGTCTACTTTTGTAAGGTATGATGTGTAGTATGCGGCTCTTGCATATGGATCTAGTATAAATTGAGCATCAATATTGGCAGTCCATAATAGTGCTATTAATTTGGGAAATGGGTTTTTCCAAGCATCTAATGGCTTTTTTTTCAAGGACAATGTTGGTCACTTTAAGTTGGCTTGCAAAGATAATATATATTCTTCTTTGGTAAGTTGTAATTTCACTAACAATTGCTCTAAGCTTTTACAATGGACTTGGGATTGTATCGTTCAGCTCTTTGTATACTTTAGTGAGGGTGATATTGGGGTCTTAGCATGGGAAGGTGACACAAAAAGCACTATCTGGGATATTTACTGCTTTTAGTGGTATAGGACACCTATTTCAAACCTTAAAAATTTATTGCAATGATAAAATGTGCTTTTTGACTCTTACAATATTACATTGATATTTAAATTTTTTCATATATTAAGGTACATAATTTGTGCTATAAGTAATGTGCCATGTGCTTTCATAAAGCACAAAAAGCATGTCACCTAACCATGCTTAGACCCATTGTTGTAACAAAGTTTTTCCTTTAGAGACTTTAGGATAGTTGTTTTGTCCATCAGTGGCAATAGAAAATGGAATCTGCATATTGCTCTCCCATTTTTTCTACATGTACGCGTATGTCTGTGACATTGTGCTGCCTACAACAATTCAAGGAGCAACGTGAGGTCGCAGGATATGTATTGGTTAACGAAATTTGTAACAATTTCATTTGGTTCCTTGTTATAAGCAGGAGCATTTCTAATCATACCAAACCATGGTCGTGCTCGCTCCCACAATTTTGAAATTCAACTGCAATGCAAAAATCTTGTACTTGCTCAAAAAACCAGCTAACAGATTTTAGGAGTTTCCTTAATGCTATGATATAGTGATCGTAATAACGTGCACACATCATAGGATCATCGGGTACAACTTGGTGGATTGGGGTGTTGTCATTGATAGTGCCGCATTGGGCTGGGCGCAACTTTTTCAATGCATTTGTTAATGCCACCCAATTACTTTCTCCACTTGTGAATGTTACAATGAATGTTGGGGGGCCTAGTTAGTGAATCATTACAAATAATTGTTTACATAGACGTTGCAAGCAGTGCAAAGATGTTATAATTCTTTCAAACTCACGATAACCCACATTTGATTGTAAAAGAGAATTCAGTTTGGGTTTAGTTTAACATTTATAGCTTTACCATGTAATTGTGCTTTCCACATCCGGATCCACACTGAACTAGCAATGAAATGAATAAATATTTTTGTTGCTTTGAAGAAAGGATTTTGAATGTGCGTTGCAAAGCACCAGTCCTCTTGCACGATCTCCCATTGCATAACTTTTTGGTAGCTTAGGATTTGAAGCATGTACTTGTGTCTCGTTGGCAACGTTGGGTAGTTTAACTCTTTGTAGTATTTGTCTTTGTATATACCTTAAGGTTTTTGTTCTTGCTAGGAGCAATCTCTGTGGTGACACTTGAGGCTCTTTCAAAAATTTCATGTGCATAACATATATGTAAATGGATCGTCAATTTCATCTTCTTGTTCTGCAATAGTTGTTTAAGTTGAAAATGTTTGTATTAGTAGTTGATGTACGTCACCACTGTTTTGTTATGCCTGTGCTTTGAGCTAAAAATGTAGGAGCCAAAGGCACAATATTGTCACACACTCTTGCTTATACAAGGATTTTTTGACAAACTATTTCAGTGCCTTCATAACCACATTAGGAAAAAGAGAGCTCATTTTGGGGCCCTAAGAGGCATCGGGATGATAGGGGTGCTCGAGGGTGCCACGTGGTCCGACCAATCCCGAGAGCTCGAGGCACTACCATGGGATGGGGGCACGATGGTGTTCGAGTGCGCAGGGCATCAAGATGATAGGGGTGCTCAGGGCCACCGTCGTGGGACGGGGGTGCGCATCGAGGGTTGACAGGATGGTGCAGGTGCTCAGGCATTGGAGGCATGCTCAACGTCAGTCAGAATGATGCGGGTGCTCAAGGCGTCGAGGGTGTGCTAGGGGTCAGAACGGCGCAGGTGCTCGAGGTGTCAGGGGCACGATCGGGGTTGGGACGGTGTGGGTGCTCGGGGCACCGGGGGGTGCAACAAGGAGGTGCACGTCAATGTTGTCTATTGTGTGGAGACACCACTCAGTTACATGTGGACATTGTTGGAGAGCTGATCTTCGTGGTGTTGATAGGAGCCGCTGATGGAGTGACTGAGCATCCAAAGGTTGCTAGTATGGTGGTGAAGACACGTTGTGGGTAGTTGTGTTCTAGCTGAGGCTTTTGTTGATTGTGAAGGTTGGAGGTTGGAGATGCAGGTGGGCACAGTCAACGGTGTCGATGGAGTGCCACCTCAGCAGTTGTGGAGCTACATTGCCATGAGTTGAGGCCATGAGCACTAGGTCTCCTTTGGTCGTTTGAGGTTGTAGACAGCTCCTTTGTTGTAGGCTAGTAGCCTTTGAGCTGCACTATACGCTATAGTAGGCCGTCCCTTGCTTGCAGAGTGCTTGTAGAGAAGTTGGCTAGATAGGTCACATGCATAGTTGTAGGTCATGAGCTCGCCCATGATTTGGTGCAGTAGCTTCTTTAGATGTGCCTTAGGAGCCGCTTAGTCGATTTGCTTGACCAGTGCTTTGCTTTTGGGCCCGCATTGCGTAGTTAAAGCTTCAATTGATGTAGATAGAATAGCTTCTACTCTTGGCTGGTTGCTGGCAAGTATGAAAGAGAGATTCTGACAAAGCGCTCTCCCACAAAATCTGATCTCTCTATCTATCTCAATGGAGAAGAACCTCTCTCACCAGCCTTCAAACACAAACCTATGAGGTACACATTTAGATAGTTGGGTTATGGCCAAGGACACCAATGAATTTCCACCACCTACAAAATTCTCTTTGCTAGGGACAAT
Source organism: Dipteris shenzhenensis (assembly GCF_047967505.1). Taxonomy (NCBI): domain Eukaryota; kingdom Viridiplantae; phylum Streptophyta; class Polypodiopsida; order Gleicheniales; family Dipteridaceae; genus Dipteris; species Dipteris shenzhenensis. Next base: position 14,562,048 of record NC_141610.1, read on the forward strand.
AGCTTTAGCATTGGATGAAAGGTAGTGGGGTGGTGGTTGTGAATTGTTATTGCCATTAGGTCCATTATAGGAATTCACTTCATAATCATTTTGTTTGGGGAGAACATGCTTGTTAGCTGCAAATCGAAAAATAAAATAATGGGAGTTTGATTTTGCGTGCTATGTCATAATTCATATAATTTATTGCCATAAATTTGGTTACTTAACGTTAAAACCATAATTATGAGATTTGCAAAATTTAAATTTAGATTAATGAAAACAAAAACATTTAACTATAATATAGACAAGATGATTTTTGCTAGCATGATAGCAATATACTTATTAATATCACAAGCAGCTTTCCAAAATTATTCCATATTATAATGCGTCAAAGTAATACAGTGTACTTGAGTCTCAACTCCATCATATAAAAACAACAATAATTGACTCTATTGCTATTCAATCTGAGTCTATATTAATGATGTCAATCATGCCACTTTCAGTAGGGGAGGTGCATTTCTTTGCACATTTGGCACGGTCCTTATTACTTGAACGAACCACTCGTGCGCTAATTTTACATCTAAAATCAACATACTCTTGATATTTCTTTACGAGCTCCTTCACTGATAAAAAACACAGCAAAAAAAATATAAAATAAAACATCAAACCAAATATATTTTCAAAAATAATAATGTGGCTACCTTGGGTATACGTTTCTTGTGCCACTTCTTGGAACGATCCTCTCAAGGAACATCTAGAAGTAGTCTTTTTGATAGGAGAGCTCTTCAACAAATTTTCCTTTAGAGGTCTTATTGGGGATGCAATTGCAATTGGAGATGACTCCAAACTATGTAGAGACGGCGGCCTATTGTCCATAAAAGAACATGCAGAATGGGTAGGCACACCTACATGACATGGTTTAATAAGCAAATATTTCAATAATATATTAAAGACCAAAGTTGTATCTTTAAAAGAGATCATGGTGTGGGGGTTAAAGGTGTGCCTTTACCCCGGTTATGTACAATACTCAAACACATATATAAATGAATGAAAAAGAAGATTAGGGTGTTCTGCACCCACCAAAACTTGTGTGGCTCTCTATTTCTCTCTCTCCCTCTTTCGTTCTTGCTTCCGTTGAGAGCACTCTCAACTGGTATCAGAGCCCGGGTGATCTAGCTGAGCGTGCGTGAATGCCTGGAAGCTCAGTAGCTCTGTGGAAGGAAGGAAAAGCTCTGTGGGAGGCTTTGTGGTGACTTTACTTGCATCTGAGTGTGCAGAGACCTTGGAGGAACCTTTGGAAAAGTCACTTTTGGTTTTGCAAAGTGGTTTTGAGAGCCTGTTAAGTCTTTTCAAAGAAAAAGTCGTTTTTTTGAGCTTTTCCATGTTTCGTTCGATGACAGAGACTCCAAATTGACTTGTAGAGGCAACTATTGCTTGCTTTTGGTGTCCACTTCACTTCATGAGCTTGGAAACACCTTCATTCTTGAATCTGGGATCATTTCATTGGATTTCTGACTCACTGTGTCAGTTCCTGCGTTTTTTGCCCGGGTGTTGGAACTCAAGTTTGGAGCAACCATTTGTAGATCTGTCAGTTCCGGTGGACTCAGGAGGTCCTAAAACTTCTATGTTGCTCATCATTCGCACTCCGGTGGAGTTTACAGATAGCTCTGTTTCAAAAAACGTTTTTCAGTCCGTGTGTTGGACCCAGTGATTGAGACCACGGTTTCCAAAACCGTCTGTCCCATTGCGTTCCGGACGCCCAAAAACCCCTACCTATCAGTTCTTACACGATTTGGTGGAGGGTTTTCAGAGTTATAGATCTCTGTGTATTTGATTTCGTCTCTCTGTTATGCATTTTTCATTCTAAGGTTTTGAAAACTTAGATTTATGCCACATGGCAGTGGATAAGTGTTGACTTCCATTTCTCACTCATCGGTTGGGATTTTGGAGTTCTGGCAGAAGAGAGATATTTGCATATTTTCTTGCTGAGTCCGATTATGCAATGGTGCCCATGTTTAGAGGCATCTCGGGTTCTATTTTCAGTAGCAGTCATTACCGTGGGACCATGATTTCTTGAGCATACCTTATGCAGATCACTCTGGTTGCAGTTTGAGCAGTGTGCGCTCATTTATGGTGTGCATTGGGTTGTAGTGGATGATTTATAGGCCATTTAGATGCATTGCAGTCCTTATTGGATGCGTTGATAGGCCCATATTGCCTTGTGGGATGCTATTTTATGGATGCTTTGAACATGGATGCTATTTTATGCTAAGGGACAGCTTTGACACATTGTAGGTGATGCACTAATAGTGCTATGCTCTCTTGGATGAGATATTATTAATGCATATGCTAGTGGATGGTGTTTATGCTTGAGTCATTTGGCACTTATTGGCATTTTGGATTGCCATTGCAGTTGGCATTTTCTTTTGGGCCATATTTGCTCATATGGATGCATAGTATATGCACATGAGTTAGATGTTTTGAGACATGAGTTTTGGTGATATTTCACTCTATTGTGGCATACACATTTGGGTGCACCTGGTATTTGGTGTGATTCTCTCTTGTAGGCACCAGCATTTGGAATTTTTGCTTCATTTGCATCATGGCATCCTCTTCCATGTCTGAAAAGGAGCTTTTTAGCATTAAAAAGTTTGATGGGACAAACTTTTCTTTGTGGAAAGAATAGATAAGGGGATGTGCTTATTCAAAAGAAGCAGATTAAACCCTTGGCAGGGATTGAAGCTAAGCCTGCAAATATGTCCAAGGATGATTGGAATGAGTTGGATGCATTAGCAAAGTCTACTGTTAGACTTCATCTTGTAGAGTCACGAAACATTGAGTGTTACCACTGTGGCAAGAAGGGCCATATGAAAAAGGATTGCTACAAGCTGAAAAGAGAGCAAAAGGATAAGAAAAAGAATGCAAATTGGGGTGCAAATAAGAAGGAAGAGAGTCCAAGGGAGGACAAAGGAAAAGTGAAGATCGAGGAGATTAATGCAATCACACATGATAGTGACAATGACGTTCTCTTCATGTCTAGTTTATCTGCAGAGTTGCTTACCACTTCAGATGATGCATATTCCCAAGATTGGATTTTGGATTCTGGTGCTTCATTCCATGTTACTCCCCATAGGGAATGGTTCTCCACTTATGACAGTGGAAAGACAGATTGTGTGCATCTTGGAAATGACTATGCATGTGACATAGTGGGAGTAGGTAACATAAAGTTTTCTTTTGCAAATGGGTCTGCATTTGTTTTGAAACATGTGAGACATGTGCCTAAGCTGACCAAGAGTCTTATTTCAGTGGGTCAACTAGATGATGCTGGTTTTCACACCACTTTTGGCTTTCAGAGTTGGAAAATTCAAAAGGGCTCTATGCTTTTGGCTAGGGGTGCCAAGTGTGGGATTTTGTATCCCTTACATGTATCAGGGGTATTTGATCATGTTATTGCAATAACCGAGTAGCCAAGCACTTCTTTGTGGCATTGCAGGTTGGGGCACATGAGCCAGAATGGAATGAAACTCTTATGCCGTTTAGATTATGTACCGCATTTGAGTTTCTCTGATTTTGAATTTTGTGAGCACTGTCTCTATGGGAAGCAGACTAAATCAGCCCATAAAAGAAGGGGAAAGAAAGAGTTTGAAAAGCTTGATTTGGTGCATTCAAATGTATGTGGTCCCATGCCTACACGGTCATTAGGCGGGGCTTAATACTATGTGACATTCATTGATGATGCAACTAGGTAAGTGTGGGCTTATGCTATAGCTCGGAAGAGTGATGTGTTCCAGGTATTTCAAAAATGGCTGGCCTTGGTTGAGAATCGATCACGTAGAACGCTTAAATGCCTACGGACTGACAATGGTGGAGAGTATCTCTCTCATGACTTTCAGCATTTCCGTGATACACGTGGGATTAAGAGGGAGCTCACATCCCCTCGTACTCCAGAGCAAAATCCAGTTGTAGAGAAGATGAACCATACCATTCAAGAAAGGTTGCAATGCATGCTTTCCAATGCAAGTCTTTCTGGTGGTTTTTGGGCTGAGGCAATGAAGACGGCAGTGCATGTGATCAATAGATCACCTAGTAAGAGTTTGGATGGTGGTATTCCTGAAGAGGCATGGAGTGGCAAGAAGCTCTCTCTCATTTGCGTATATTTGGGTGTGAGGCATATGCACATGTTCCAAAAGAGCTTCGAAAGAAGCTAGATCCTAAGTCTAGGAAATGCATCTTTCTGGGTAATGGTGAAAGTGGAGAGATGGGCTATCCTCTCTGGGATCCAGAAGCACAGAAGATCATACGCAGCCATGATGTAGTCTTCAATGAGAAGAAGATGCATAAGGCACCCATGAGGGATGTGGAAATGAGGAGAATCACTTTCCAAGATGTGAATCCACCTGCATATGTTGATAGACAACAAGCTGTCCATGCACCAAATGTGCAAGAAATGGTACCACCAAGTACTCCCATAGGTATACAATCAAGGGTAGATGATGGATCATCTATTGGTGGAAATGATGAGCCAAATGTGGCTCATATGCAGGTGGGACATCAAGCTGAGATGCCCTTGAGAAGATCATCTAGAGTGTCTAGACCGCCTAATAGGTTTGTTCCAGGGGTAGACTATGTGATGCTTACTGAATGCGGGGAGCCTTCTTGCTACAGAGAGGCTATGATGCACGAGGATCAATGCAAGTGGGAGTATACTATGCAATCAGAGATGAGTTCACTTATGAAGAATGAGACTTGGGACTTGGTTTCTTTGCCACATGGAAAGAAAGCATTGCCATGTAAATGGGTCTATAAAATGAAGGTCACAAGTGATGATGTGCCTAGGTACAAGGCCCGTTTGGTCGCTAAAGGGTGTGGACTTTGATGAGATATTCTCTCCAGTTGTGAAGATGACCACACTTAGATGCATGCTTGGACTAGTGGCATCAAAGGATATGGAGCTTATGCAGATGGATGTCAAGACAACTTTCTTGCATGGGGATTTGCATGAGGAAATTTACATGGTGCAGCCGGAAGGCTTTGAAGAAAAGAACAAAGAGCATTTAGTTTGCAAGCGGAAGAAGAGTCTCTATGGTCTTAAGCAAGCGCCTAAAGAATGGTATCAAAAGTTTGATGCTTTCATTCGCTCCCAGGGTTTTAGAAGGAGTGAAATTGATCACTGCCTCTACACTAAAAGGGCTAAGGATAATAGCCTAATAATCTTGGCATTATATGTGGATGATATGCTATTGGCTAGCAAGAATACTTATGAGCTAGATGCATTAAAGGCCAAGTTGCATGAGGCCTTTGATATGAAGGATTTGGGACTTGTAGGTCATATTCTTGGTATGCGCATCACACGTGATCGGAGTAGGAAACTCCTTTTCCTCCATATGTGAAACTGAGTCATACAGATAGTCCCAAATCAGATGAGGAAAGGGCCATGATGGCCAAGGTTCCTTATGCATCAGCAGTTGGGAGTCTTATGTATGCTATGATAGCTACTAGACTAGACATTGCATTTGCAGTGGGAGTTGTTAGCCGGTATATGGCTAATCCAGGAAAGAGGCATTGGGAGGTAGTTAAGTGCATCATGAGGTACATGAAGGGTACCAAGGAGATGTGCATCTGCTTTGGTAAAGCAGACATGCGTGTACTTGGGTACACAGATTCAGACTATGCAGGGCATGTGGATAGTAGGAGATCCACTTCTGGTTATGTGTACACCTTTGCAGGTGGTGCAGTGTCGTGGATGTCTCGTGCACAGAAGTGCATTGCTTTGTCTACCACAGAGGCTGAGTATGTTGCAGCCATAGAGGGTTGCAAGGAGGCTATATGGCTTGATCGGCTAGTGGGAGATTTGGGGATTCATACAGGTGTACCGACATCGCATAGTGATTCCATGAGTGCTATTTAGCTAGCACGGAATCTGGTCTTTCATGCAAAGACCAAACACATTAAGGTCAGGTACCATTTCATCAAGGAGGTACTTGAGGACAAGCGCATAGAGCTTGTCAAGGTTCATACAGATGATAACCCTGCAGTTATGCTGACGAAGAGTCTACCTAGTCAACGGTTTGAGTATTGTCGTGTATTGATGGGCATTGAATAGTATGATCATTGCTTTTTCTCCTTTAAAGGCACATTGTTCTTTAAGTGGGAGGTTGTTGGGGTTAAAGGTCACTGTGCCTTTACCCCGGTTATGTACAATACTCAAACACATATATAAATGAATGAAAAAGAAGATTAGGGTGTTCTGCACCCACCAAAACTTGTGTGGCTCTATATTTCTCTCTCTCTCCCTCTTCCGTTCTTGCTTCCGTTGAGAGCACTTTCATGTGGGATCTCTACAAAAGGTCACTTGCTACATGCAAATCTAAGAATATACCAAACAGAGAATAGTAAACTGTTTTGGAATCGATTCAATAACCAAAACTTGTAGAGCAAATATATATTTGTCTAGTCTAACTTTTGTTCAAACCGGCAGGGCAAAAACAGACGTGGTCCATCTACAACTTCAAATCACACATGCAAAAACCACACTCTCTTCTAATTCCTAGTCAAATGAAACAATAAAATATGCTTAGTAAATAACTATTCTTAGCTTATCTTTGACTGGGGATGTGCATGCCAAAAATACATGGCCCACTACACAACTTGAGAACCTACATCAATAAACAACAGTTTCATCTAATCGCAAAAGATTTTACATAATAGAATGCAGAAGAAAATATATCCCTCAGGATGCATCTCCACGCTAGAAGCAATATTACGTAGGGTAGCAACAAAGGTTCGTAACAAGTGACAAAGTCCAGGTCTCTCTCCAACCTCTAAATCACATAGAGAATACGAAAGAAAGAAACGTCAGTTTGAACTGAGAGATAACCAAGTCGATACTTTTGACTCCAAGACTAGTTCCCACATTTTAATAAGCCTCACTAAGCTTGGTCTCCACAAGAACCTTCATAGCTATCGAGGTGGCAAGTGATTGACATACATCAGGACACACCTTCACAAGACCTACATGCACACAGATAATAGTTAGCACTAGATAATGCATGCACACGAACACGTAATACACAAAAGTCTATGAAAGAAAAGAAAGAAGTTAAAATAGAAGGAAAAATGAAGGAAGCAAAGAAAAGTCAACATTAGTGAAACCTTACTCAAACGCTCCAATATCAGTGTCCATGTAGTCGATGCATCCTCCCATACTAGCCACCATGAAAACAAAACCAAGAGCTCCTAGACAGACAACCGAGTGGGAAAGGCTCTAAAAACATCCACTTAAATAGGTAGGAGAGAAACCAAGCTCACGAGAAGGTTTCAATGAGGTCATCATGGAGACAGGCGATGGGAAATCCTCCCCAGATACACTGCACAAAGAATGTAATAAGCGAGACAAATTCTCACTGCCATCGCCATCAAACAATGCCGCCAACTCCGAAGCCTCCACCGCGTCAAGGCCTTCCTTGTAATAAACTCTAGTTTGCGCCATGGAGGCCTCCCATCTCAGCAACATAGTTCATGTAATGCATGAACCAAGTGCATGCAAAGCTTGCAAACAATGCTTTTAATTTTGCTAATTGAAAGTTAGCATTGAATCTCCCACGCTGACTATCAGTTAGCATTTAGAACTGCCATGTGGCAACTACGAGAGGGTAGCCAACCAAATAGTAGCCCATGCTAACTATTAGCAGCAGTTAGCATTCAAAACTACCACATGGCAACTATGAGAGGGTAGCCAACCAAACAGCAGACACGTGGCAATTCATTGAACTGATCCAATCATAAAAAAATGATATTCTTAATTGTTAAAAAAGCTTTTTTTTTTTCTTTTCAAAAATTGCCTCTTTGCTAGGGCTACCCTGAGAAGGCAGGCCAATAAAAAATGATGCGTTCAAGACCCTACATCTTAGGGTGGGTTCAAACCATCTGCCTGCCCATTGTGCAACAAGTTGCATGACCCATCTACAATGGGATTGAAGCTCACCTCCATTAGTTTTGAAGGTTGGGATCTAAGGTTGCCTTGAAATCGGTCTTAAGGTTGGGATCTAAGGTTATGTTTAATTTCAAGGAACAAAATGAGCACAATGGTCTACTTACATAGGATCACCAAATGGGTAGATCTTATATTTCTCACCTAGGGTCCAAGCTTGAGAACGGACGTCCCCAAGCTTTGGCTTGTTTAATAGATCTCTCACATCATAAATCTCCCCTTGCAACTAGACATTGGATCTCCTCTTCCACGTAGACATTGGATCTTGCAAACTTAACTCGAAGAGCCTTGATTAGAAAAAGAATCAACTTATAGTTGCATTGAAACTTTACAGATCACCTAATATATGTACATAATTTTAAGGGCAAACAATGATGAACTATATTTATGAATCCTTCAATTTATGAAAGATCTTAACAACCATGTTAAGGTATGCATCATTGGAAATTATTAATGATGACTTGCCATCCAACTCTAGTGCACATGCTTCAAGTTGCTTTTGGAAGCTGCTTAAGTGATCGTGCTTTACCTACGTTCTACTTCCTTCTCCACTCCCAAAGTCGTCGTAACCTTGCAACACATAGCCCTCCCATTAAATCCAATTAAACTATAAGCTTGAATGGGCCTACCTCTGATCCTCTCTTGCATGGACTCTTCCCTAATTGTTGCATCTACTTCCCCCTCACTTTTTGTCACTTGCCTATCTGCCTCGTATCTTCTTATTCAATACTAATTTCTAAGTCATTATTAGAATTCTGCTAAGGTCCAAACTTCCTTTTGATATGCCCACCACCTTTGGAGGATCTCCTTCCTTCTTTCTTTTGTTCTTTGCCAATGGCAATCATCCCCTTCACCTGCACAATTCCTTCAATCCATGAAAGATCAAGCCCAAGCTTTCATGGCTGTCAAAAAGCCTTATGTAAAGCTCGGGCATCCTTCAAGCAATTATCGAAGCTCCTTTTTGGGTAGTTTTGTGAACATCTCATTGCACCTAGTTTTGATTAGTTCGAAGGGTTCCTTGACTTGGTGCCCAATGTTTTGTACCTGCCACATCGCATACAAAAACATACCACCTTTTGTAGATGATTGGAAACCTTTTGCATACATAAGGCCTCTCATCCTTGATCCTGACACAAAATGGCAACATGCATAATCAATTCTCATCATATGATAACCATAGAATTGCATGAGGAGCCAAGTAGCCATACCCATAGTCCTTGGTCCGTCAGCCAGTGGCCCTATCAGGCTAATCAAAATCACTCCGCCCAACCTAAAATGATCTTCAAAAGACCAAGTGTGCACGGTCGATCCAAAGTCAATTTCTCAAATACCTCTCTCTCTCTCTCTCTCTCTCTCTCTCTCTCTCTCTCTCTCTCTCTCTCTCTCTCTCCGCGTGTCAAACACATTATCTACCACGTGTGGTGTGCCCGTCCTCATCCACCACATGCCACACTGGCCATGTCTTCACCACATATCACTCATCTAGAACCTGCTAGGGACTCATGCCACGTTAGTTATGTGGTATGCAACTCGTGCCACATCATCGAGCACGGGTAGTCTTGGGCGATAGGTAGCACCCTTTGCCACTTCGCACATGCGATAATTTTGCCACATCATCATGCGATAGGTTGGCCTAACCCCTCACCTCCCTTCTTCTCGTATCATGCCACATGGCATCATCTAGTGGTATGGGTTTGTCATGCATCCTTCACACTCATCGGCACTCGCACTATGGAGTCTGGCTCTGGTCCACTGTATCAGAGCCTTTGCATGCTGTTAGTGGATTGACTCGGCTTTGCCTCTGGTCCAATGCAATCCACACCACATCACTAGGTCGACACTCTGTCTCTGCCCTCGCCCGCACACATCTCCCAAGCCTATTTCATGATGGCAACGGCTAATTGAACGGTTGTCCTCTCTTCCCATTCCATCCTGCCTTGATCTAATGATGCACAATCTCTCAAACCTCCCAAAGCTCCCCTCGACTGCCCTGAACCTCTATGAGCCTCCCTCGAGCCACCCTCTCCTTAATAGATATAGAGAAGGAAAGTATACATATGTAGACCTAAATGATCCAATCATTGATAAGGGCTCAGACATAAAGGGGAAAAATTAATGGGCGACCCTAGAGGACCATGAAGAGAGAGAAAAGATGCCAAGTGCACTCATTGGGTATGAAACTCAAGCCATCTGACTCCAAAAGATTCTTTACACCACTGAGCAAATCACCCTTTGATGCAATAAAGGGGCAGCCTCTATTTAAATCATGACCACCAGGTGAACCTTCCTCTCCATTTTCCTTCTCCATAGCTGGGTGGCAAGTGGTGTGAACCCGGCCTTACTTATTTAAGGTTGTGCCAAAGAGATGCCCATGGCAAGGATTGGTAAGAATGAAGGAATCTCCTGTCAAAATTTCACTCTCATGTACACATTAGATTAGGGCATTGTTTTAAAATTTGCACAAGCTTTTTCAATGTTTTATACATGGGCTTCATGTGGGTGGAAGTCCTTTGATGGGCTGATGACCCAATCTCTCGAGTAGTAGGAGATGCAATTCTCCAAGGTGGCTTCTCCCTTTGTGGCTCATTCCTCGCCTCTATCCTGAGTGTGTCATCATTATGATCAGACACAGATGAGTAACTCAGCTTCTACACTAAAGCCAAAATCTTTGTGCCCAATGTCTTTACCATGCCAGCTTGACTGCCATCCCAATATTCTCACCCCAAAGTACCGGTGCCTTTGAGCAAAGTTCTCATAGACTTTGACACCTAAGGATACATTTTGGGGTGTTTGATTTGTCCTTTCTCTAGGTTGGAGCATGTGACCCAATGTGAACATCGAAATTTGACAAGGCCTTGGCTTTCACAAGTGACTTTGACATATAAAATGAAGAAATCTTCACATGCAATATAAAAAATCCGAATATACTAGAGAAGATGGCAACTCATACAATGATTTTAACACTTAGAGGACTTGTTGTGCAGCTCGACTAGGCTTGTAGCAGCTTATAAGGACTTTGTAGGTAGTTCTAAACCTAGCTAGCAAGACTCCTACACACAACAATAAATGGAGCTCCATAAAATGATAGAATACTATGTGAGAAACCTGTCACACACACAACAAAGGAGATTTCCAGACAAGGAAGGACTATTGTGACACATGCCACTAAGAGCTCACACACGAGAAGCCTCTCAATATATAGATGTCAATGATATCATAGTATAGAGATTATGTCATGAAAATCAAGTGCATCAGAGTTCAATTTAAGTATGGTGACTATCTCTATAGACTTGGGAGGGAGGCTTGTGAGAAGGATGGCCTTTGCATCATCGTTGTCAATTCTACATTTAAATCTTGAAGCTGATTCATAACAGATTGCATCTTAATCAAATGAGTGGCAAGAGAGTTGACATCCCCTATTTGTAGTCCAAACAATTCTTGCTTTATCATGATCTTCAAATTCTTTACTCTCAACCCGAACAATGTCTCCAATATGCTCCAAATCTAAGTAGTAGTCTTGGTAATGTCGATGTGATGGAAGAAATCGACCCCAAGTGCTCGACCAAGGAGCCCTAAAGCCTTCTCATTCTTGAGGTTTGAAGCATGCCTCTTCTCAAGACCTTTGTTATTGGCAGATTTCTTATTTGTACCAGATACAACCCCCCAGAGGCCTTTCTCCATAAAGGGTAGTCGCATAAAAAGTTGATAGGATGGGAAGTTCTTCCCATCAAATTTTACTACTGACATGTCAGGCAAGCCAGTCTTTGAGGTTTTGCCCCATGCACCCATGGCGACTGCAATGTTAGGAGACATTTACTACACACGTTAGCAAGGATGTCTAAGGCTAGGACTTTGCTTCTTTGAGAGCTTCGAGGCTTCTTAAGAAAACTCAGTGCTCTAAAAATATCAAATATGGGTGACCTTCTTTGAAATGTTTTCCCTTGTGTACGCAAGAGCATCTAATCACAAGTAGCACCTAAACCTACTTTGATACCAATTGTTGGCTTTGACAATTGACCTCAACACATAAAATGAATAGATTTTCACATGCAATATAAGCAATTTGCATATATTAGAGAAGATAGTGCCTCATACAATGATTCCGACACTTAGAGGACTTGTTACATAGCCCAAACAGGCTTGTAGTAGCTTATAAGGACTATCTAGATCCAACTAGAAAGACTCCTATGAACACACAACTGTGGGGTTAAAGGTCACTGTGCCTTAACCCCAGTTATGTACAATACTCAAACACATATATAAATGAATGAAAAAGAAGATTAGGGTGGTTCTGCACCCACCAAAACTTGTGTGGCTCTCTGTCTCTCTCTCGCTCTCTCTCCCTCTTCCGTTCTTGCTTCTGTTGAGAGCACTCTCAACTGGTATCAGAGCCCGAGTGATCTAGCTGAGTGTGCATGAATGCTTGGAAGCTCAGCAGCTCTGCGGGAGGAAGGAGAAGCTCTGTGGGAAGCTTTGTGGGTGACTTTACTTGCATCCGAGTGTGCAGAGACCTTGGAGGAACCTTTGGAAAAGTCACTTTGGCTTTGCGAAGTGGTTTTGAGAGCCTGTTAAGAGCTTTCAAAGAAAAAGTCATTTTTTGAGCTTTTCCCTGTTCCGTTCGATGACAGAGACTCCATATTGACTTGTAGAGGCAACTATTGCTTGCTTTTGGTGTCCACATTACTTCAGGAGCTTGGAAACACCTTCATTCTTGAATCTGGGATCATTTCATTGGATTTCTGACTCACTGTGTCAGTTCCTGCGTTTTTTGCCCGGGTGTTGGAACTCAAGTTTGGAGCAACCATTTGTAGATCTGTCAGTTCCGGTGGACTCAGGAGGTCCTAAAACTTCTATGTTGCTCATCATTCGCACTCCGGTGGAGTTTACAGATAGCTCTGTTTCAAAAAACGTTTTTCAGTCCGTGTGTTGGACCCAGTGATTGAGACCACGGTTTCCAAAACCGTCTGTCCCATTGCGTTCCGGACGCCCAAAAACCCCTACCTATCAATTCTTGCGTGATTCGGTGGAGGATTTTCAGAGTTATAAATCTCTGTGTATTCGATTTCGTCTCTCTGTTATGCATTTTTCATTCTAAGGTTTTGAAACCTTAGATTTATGCCACATGGCAGTGGATAAGTGTTGACTCCCATTTCTCACTCATCGGTTGGGATTTTGGAGTTCTGGCAGAAGAGAGATATTTGCAGATTTTCTTGCTGGTTCCGATTATGCAATGGCGCCCATGTTTTGAGGCATCTCAGGTTCTATTTTCAGTAGCGCTCATTACCGTGGGACTATGATTTCTTGAGCATACCTTATGCAGATCACTCTGGTTGCAGTTTGAGCAGTGTGCGCTCATTCGTGGTATGCATTGGGTTGCAATGGATGATTTATAGGCCATTTGGATGCATTGCGGTCCTTGTTGGATGCACTGATAGGCCCAAATTGCCTTGTGGGATGCTATTTTTATGGACGCTTTGCATATGGATTCTATTTTATGCTGAGGGACAGCTTTGAAACATTGTTGGTGATGCACTGATAGTGCTATGCTCTCTTGGATGAGACATTATTGATGCATATGCAGTGGACGGTGTTTATGCTTGAGTCATTTGGCACTTATTGGCATTTTCTTTTGGGCCAGATTTGCTCATATGGATGCATAGTATATGCACATGAGTCAGATGCTTTGAGCTTTGAGTTTTGGTGATATTTCATTCTATTGTGGCATACACATTTGGGTGCACCTAGTATTTGGTGTGATTCTCTCTTGCAGGTACTAGCATTTGGGATTTTGTTTCATTTGCATTATGGCATCCTCTTCCATGTTTGAAAAGGAGTTTTTTAGCATTAAAAAGTTTGATGGGACAAACTTTTCTTTGTGGAAAGAACAAATAAGAGATGTGCTTATTCAAAAGAAGCAGATTAAACCCTTGGCAGGTATTGAAGCTAAGCTTGCAAATATGTCTGAGGATGATTGGAATGAGTTGGATGCATTAGCAAAGTCTACTATTAGACTTCATCTTGCAGAGTCAGTTTATTTCACAGTAGTAAATGAGCAGACTACGGAAGATTTGTGGAAGAAACTGTGTGCCACTTATGAGAAGGAAACTGCCTCTAATAAAGTTTACCTCATGAAGAGGTTGTTTGAGCTGCAGATGAAGGAAGGGGTCTCCATTGCTTCTCATTTGAATGAATTCAATATTATTTTCAGCCAGCTTCAGGCTCAGAAAATGAATTTTGATGTGGAGACTAAGGCAATATTTCTCTTATGTTCATTGCCATCCTCATGGGATACCTTCCGTACAGCTGTCAGTAACTCTGCACCTGGTGGAGTACTGAAATTTGATGATGTTGTGGGTAGCTTGTTGGCCGAGGAGATTAGACAGAAGTCTATGGATGGCAACAAGCAGGATGCAGCCTTAAATGTGCAAAGGGGCAGATCACAGTTTAGGGGGAAGTCCCAAGAAAGAGGGAAGTCATGTAGCAAATCCAGGGCACGGAACATTGAGTGTTACCATTGTGGCAAGAAGGGCCATATGAAAAAGGATTGCTACAAGCTGAAAAGAGAGCAAAAGGATAAGAAAAAGAATGCAAATTGGGGTGCAAATCAAAAGGAAGAGAGTCCAAGGGAGGACAAAGGAAAAGTGAAGATCGAGGAGATCAATGCAGTCACACGTGATAGTGACAATGATGTTCTCTTCATGTCTAGTTTATCTACAGAGTTGCTTACCACTTCAGATGATGCATATTCCCAGGATTGGATTTTGGATTCTGGTGCTTCATTCCATGTTACTCCCCATAGGGAATGGTTCTCCACTTATGATAGTGGAAAGACAGGTTGTGTGCATCTTGGAAATGACTATGCATGTGACATAGTGGGAGCAGGTGACATAAAGTTTTCTTTTGCAAATGGGTCTTCATTTGTTTTGAAACATGTGAGACATGTGCCTAAGCTGACCAAGAGTCTTATTTCAGTGGGTCAGCTAGATGATGCTGGTTTTCACACCACTTTTGGCTTTCAAATTTGGAAAATTCAAAAGGGCTCTATGCTTTTGGCCAGGGGTGCCAAGTGTGGGACTTTGTATCCCTTACATGTATCAGGGGTATTTGATCATGTTGTTGCAATAACCGAGCAGCCAAGCACTTCTTTGTGGCATTGCAGGTTGGGGCACATGAGCCAGAATGGAATGAAACTCTTATGTCGTTTGGGTTATGTACCGCATTTGAGTTTCTCTGATTTTGAATTTTGTGAGCATTGTCTCTATGGGAAACAGACTAAATCAGCCCATAAAACAAGGGGAAAGAAAGAGTTTGAAATGCTTGATTTGGTGCATTCAGACGTATGTGGTCCCATGCCTACACGGTCATTAGGCGGGGCTGAATACTATGTGACATTCATTGATGATGCAACTAGGAAAGTGTGGGCTTATGCTATAGCTCGGAAGAGTGATGTGTTCCAGGTATTTCAGAAATGGCTGGCCTTGGTTGAGAATCAGTCAGGTAGAACGCTTAAATGCCTACGGACTGACAATGGTGGAGAGTATCTCTCTCATGACTTTCAGCATTTCTGTGATACACATGGGATTAAGAGGGAGCTCACATCCCCTCGTACTCCAGAGCAAAATCCAATTGCAGAAAAGATGAACCGTACCATTCAAGAAAGGTTGCAATGCATGCTTTCCAATGCAAGTCTTTCTAGTGCTTTTTGGGCTGAGGCAATGAAGACTGCAGTGCATGTGATCAATAGATCACCTAGTAAGAGTTTGGATGGTGGTATTCTTGAAGAGGCATGGAGTGGCAAGAAGCCCTCTTACTCTCATTTGCGTATATTTGGGTGTGAGGCATATGCACATGTGCCAAAAGAGCTTCGAAAGAAGCTAGATCCTAAGTCTAGGAAATGCATCTTTCTAGGTTATGGTGAAAGTGGAGAGATGGGCTATCGTCTCTGGGATCCAGAAGCAAAGAAGATCATACGCAGCCATGATGTGGTCTTCAATGAGAAGAAGATGCATAAGGCACCCATGAGGGATGTGGAAATGAGGAGAATCACTTTCCAGGATGTGAATCCACCTGCATATGTTGATAGGCAGCAAGCTGTCCATGCACCAAATGTGCAAGAAATGGTACAACCAAGTACTCCCACAGGTATACAATCAAGGGTAGATGATGGATCATCTATTGGTGGAAATGATGAGCCAAATGTGGCTGATATGCAAGTGGGACAGCAAGCTGAAATGCCCTTGAGAAGATCATCTAGAGTGTCTAGACCGCCTGATAGGTTTGTTCCAGGGGTAGACTATGTGATGCTTACTGATTGCGGGGAGCCTTCTTGCTACAGAGAGGCTATGATGCGTGAGGATCAACGCAAGTGGGAGTATGCTATGCAATCAGAGATGAGTTCACTTATGAAGAATAAGACTTGGGACTTGGTTTCTTTGCCACATGGAAAGAAAGCATTGCCATGTAAATGGGTCTACAAAATGAAGGTCACAGGTGATGATGTGCCTAGATACAAGGCCCGTTTGGTTGCTAAAGGGTTCAAGCAAGAGAAGTCTGTGGACTTTGATGAGATATTCTCTCCGGTTGTGAAGATGACCACACTTAGATGCATGCTTGGACTAGTGGCAGTAGAAGATATGGAGCTTATGCAAATGGATGTCAAGACAGCTTTCTTGCATGGGGATTTGCATGAGGACATTTACATGGTGCAGCCGGAAGGCTTTGAAGAAAAGGGCAAAGAGCATTTAGTTTGCAAGCTGAAAAAGAGTCTCTATGGTCTTAAGCAAGCACCTAGAGAATGGTATCAGAAGTTTGATGCTTTCATTCGGTCCCAGGGTTTTAGAAGGAGTGAAATTGATCACTGCCTCTACACTAAAAGGGCTAAGGATAGTAGCCTAATAATCCTGGCACTATATGTGGATGATATGCTATTGGCTAGCAAGAATACTTATGAGCTAGATGCATTAAAGGCCAACTTGCATGAGGCCTTTGATATGAAGGATTTGGGACTTGCAAGTCATATTCTTGGTATGCGCATCACACGTGATCGGAGTAGGAAACTCCTTTGGCTTTCACAAAAAGAGTATGTTACAAAAGTATTGCAGCGTTTCAATATGGAGGGGGGGAAGGCAGTGAGTACTCAATTGCCTCCATATGTGAAACTGAGTCATACAGATAGTCCCAAATTAGATGAGAAAAGGGCCATGATGGCCAAGGTTCCTTATGCATCAGCGGTTGGGAGTCTTATGTATGCTATGATAGCTACTAGACCAGACATTGCATTTGCAGTGGGAGTTGTTAGCCGGTATATGGCTAATCCAGGAAAGAGGCATTGGGAGGCAGTTAAGTGCATCATGAGGTACATGAAGGGTACCAAGGAGATGTGCATTTGCTTTGGTAAAGGAGACATGCGTGTACTTGGGTACACAGATTCAGACTATGCAGGGCATGTGGATAGTAGGAGATCCGCTTCTGGTTATGTGTTCACCTTTGCAGGTGGTGCAGTGTCGTGGATGTCTCGCGCACAGAAGTGCGTTGCTTTGTCTACCACAGAGGCTGAGTATGTTGCAGCCACAGAGGGTTGCAAGGAGGCTATATGGCTTGATCGGCTAGTGGGAGATTTGGGGATTCATACAGGTGTACCGACATTGCATAGTGATTCCATGAGTGCTATTCAGCTAGCACGGAATCCGGTCTTTCATGCAAAGACCAAACACATTGAGGTCAGGTACCATTTCATCAGGGAGGTACTTGAGGACAAGCGCATAGAGCTTGTCAAGGTTCATACAGATGATAACCCTGCAGATATGCTGACGAAGAGTCTACCTAGTCAGCGGTTTGAGTATTGTCATGTATTGATGGGCATTGGATAGTATGCTCACTGGTTGTTCTCCCTTAAAGGCACATTGTCCTTTAAGTGGGAGGTTGTGGGCTTAAAGGTCACTGTGCCTTAACCCCAGTTATGTACAATACTCAAACACATATATAAATGAATGAGAAAGAAGATTAGGGTGGTTCTGCACCCACCAAAACTTGTGTGGCTCTCTGTCTCTCTCTCGCTCTCTCTCCCTCTTCCGTTCTTGCTTCCGTTGAGAGCACTCTCAACAACCATAAACAGAGTTGCATAAAATGATAGATAAAAGCTCACATAATCCTCCCAATATATAGATGTTGATGATGTTGATCCTTGCCAGCACATCCCAAGAGCCGCTTCCTGACAACACCTCGAGCCAATTAAGTTTCTCCTTCTAAGGTGTCGCCTATCATCGACTTGTCTCCCAGATGTTGCCAGAAGGCAAGAGAGATGACTTTCATTGAGCTGAGAGGATTCCACTAACCAACCGTGATGGGGAAGAGAAAAGACCCTTCATGAGCCGCTTGTAGAAGACCATGCTCACCTTTGCATGTAAAACATGCCAAGTGCGATGTAATTGCCACCACTCGAGAACCTTAGGGAAGGTACACACTCTCCACAATGTTTACCATTTCCATCACAATGGACCCATGGTGTGACGATGATACTTGACATTCAAAAATCCAACGAGAAAAAGGATTCAAAAACATATTTCAAGATTTGAATCAAGGGCGTGGCTGCCCACATTCAATGCTCCAAGATGAGTCCAAATCATTAATCTATTACGCCTATGAACTTTGTCTCCAACAACCTCATACGTAGTTAGCAGAGTCATTGTGACTTACAAACCCCCACGAAGTGAAGAGATTGTTGCTCTAGTTTGAGATATGCTCATAGTTTTGTTGCACCATTTATAGTGTATGGTGTTCTTGGATTTGATTATGCATGAAGATGATTTGCAGATAATTGCTCTTAATAATTAGTGGGTACATGTTGTGATTTGTTGCTGCTCATACTCGATTGTTCACTATACAATTGTAAATCACTGTGGGGAAATCATAGTGTTTAAGTAGTTAGTAGATTGTGAAATTTGTGTGGAGATAAATAAACGTTTCGTAAGATGCATTTCATACACCATTTCACTCAAGAAATGATGAAGCTACATCACTATGGCTGCACTACTCAAGGAAGTCAGGTAGTTAGCATAGGTGATTTTCCTTGTTGGTTGGACAAAGACATGATGAACTCAAGGCAGTCGGGTTCTCAAAGTGAGGTTGTATTTGGATGCAAGATTATCCCAAAGGGTCTTCAACCATCATTAGGGAGAAGACTCCCTTGGTACACTAGCACTTGAAAATGTGATAGAGATAGTCGGTGTGGGGATACAAAGCACCCTATTGAGATATTTGTAGTGTAAGAGAAGCACTCATTATTTGGCCATGATGTAGGAGATCCCGAGCAATATACAAGTTCCATGTGACCTGCATTGTATGTGTGAGAGGTTAGTTTGTGTTCGGGATTCATCCAAGCTCTGCACTCCGATGTAGACAATGATGGAGAAGTGATGTGCAAGTATATATATTTTATAGATTGGTGATGTGCAAGTATAGATATTTTACAGATTGAACAAGACAAAAATCTAAAAGGCATTTTGGAGGACATTGGCAAGCTGCAAGAACACCCTAGAAACTTTTGCTTAACATGCAATAGATTAGATCAATTCCTCTTAAGGGAGTAGGCTAAATTGTCAGTTTTCAATGGAAATACCGATAAAAATTACTCTTTTTTTTTGTGAGTGCAAAGCATCAATAAATCATCAATGTAAGCATCTCAATGTGCATTGGTGTTAGTGTCAATATATACCAACACTGGTAAGAGCATCGGTATATACTGACAGAATGTATAAGCTTTAAAAAACACTATGGGGCAGAATAGGGCTTGTTTTAGCCCCATTCAACCCCACCATTATATGTGTTTTATTATAGAAGGTAAGAGTTACAACATGCCATCTGAGATAGTAATGTGCAAAATTGCCTAAAACTCTCAAATCATCATTTCTTATTACAAAATTTCCCTTCCAAAGAGGGTAGTACAAAATTTGAAGATGCGATACAAAATGGCATACTAATCCTCCTTCAAACTAATGGACTTGTCCTTGCCTCTACATGATCCCTTGGTCTCTTTGCCTTTGCCTGATCCCTTGCCCTTCTCTCTCTCCCTCATGTCCCCACTACAAGCTACTCCTCCTTTGTGTCGCATGGGGTTTCCACATGGCCACCCTAAGAATGAAACAACTTTCAAAATGAGGTCACAACTTAATTGTAAAATCAATGTTATGATCAAACATGATTGAGAACAATGATGATTAGAGTAGATTTACATGATGAGCAACCATCACAACCTAATCATTGTCATATCCTTGACTCTTGAGCTCCTCAAAAAATGCCCTTGCTCCTACTCTCCATATGCATCTGTACTCTATGTCTATATGATGACGATTAATCACAAAATCCTATGGACCCAAATTAAGAGAGTTAGATGAAGTGCCATATATGGGTAATTAAATAAGTAAAACAATAAATTATAAGAGAAATAGACTTACCACCCATGCCTCCTAGCCTACCCTTCTGCCACTCCTAAGGTGTGAAGCATCTACAATGTTTAGCTATCTCCTCACTGTCCTCCTTTGATTCTCAAACTTGTATGGCATTTCTTTGAGCTCTTTCTTGGCAAGCTTCCAGTCTTGTTTGTGTGCCAATGAAGGCCTACTTTGTCTTGCCTTTAGCCTAACTCTTATCTCTAACCTACGATGTGGGAGTACGAGGCCCATGCAAGATTTCATGCAATCATCATAAACTCGTATCTTGAGGGGAATTCTACTTCGCAATGATCGGAAGAGCCGACATTGAAGGATCAAAAGCCAACGTTGCTATGAACGCTTGGCTGCCACAAGCTAGTTATCCTTGTGGTAACTTTTTTGACACCTCTAGCTTCAAATTCTAAAACACTACAGGATCGATAGGCCATGCTTTCACAGTTTGTATTCGTACTGAAAATCAAAATCAAATGAGCTTTTGCCCTTTTGTTCCACACGAGATTTTTGTTCTCGTTGAGCTCATCTTAGGACACCTATGTTATCTTTTAACAAATGTGCCACCCCAGCCAAACTCCCCACCTGACAATGTCTTTCACCTAGATCAACATGCGGATGCACCTTAAGACGAGAAGCAAGGGCCGAGCTGATCCGAGCCTCATGGAGTAAGTAAAATAACGTTAAAAGTAGTGGTATTTCACTTGCGCCAGAAGCTCCCACTTATTCTACACCTCTCAAGTCATTTCACAAAGTCGGACTAGAGTTAAGCTCAACAGGGTTTTCTTTCCCCCCACTGATTCTTCCAAGCCCCTTCCCTTGGCTGTGGTTTTGCTAGATAGTAGATAGGGACAGTGCTAATCTCGTTAATCCATTCATGTGCATCACTAATTAGATGACAAGGCATTTGGCTACCTTAAGAGAGTCATAGTTACTCTCGCCGTTTACCCGTGCTTGGTTGAATTTCTTCACTTTGACATTTAGAGCACTGGGAAGAAATCACATTGCGTCAACATCTGTAGCGAGCATCACAATGCTTTATTTTAATTAAACAGTCATATTCCCCTTGTCTGTACCACTTCTGATATGGATGTTCATAGCTTAGGGAGGGCCATCCCACAAGGGACGACATTCTGCACCTGTCACCCAGTCGACACGTGGAGGTCCACCCTCACTGCTAGTGCAACTCATCACTAGTTCACAAACCCCTAGACCCAGCCCTCAAACCCAATCCTTTTCCCAAAGTTATGGATCGACTTCTCTTACATACATTGTTCTATCGACTAGAGGATGTTCACCTTGGAGACCTGATGCGATTATGAGTACAACCATGCATGATCCGCAATTGCTCCTCTAGATTTTCATGGGTCATCGAGGGCGCATCGGACACCACGAGACATGCAGTGCTTTACTAGCCGCCGCTAGACCCTATCTCTAGGTGATCTAATTTCAGGGTGGGCACCTCCGTGGGTTTGCCACCCACTAGCTCGCATACATGTTAGACTCCTTGGTCTGTGTTTCAAGATGGGTCAAATCAAAAGCCCAGAATGCTAGTGCCTCGAGTGTGCAGGTGCGTAAAGCTCGCCATGAGTGGCATGCATTTTGTGCCTCCATCGACACGATAGCATAGGCGGGCCATCAAAAGCCCGCTCTTGTCTTGTTGCACCAACCCACATTAACCAGTGCGCCACGTCGAGCTCTTGCCATTTTGCATCTGATTGGGGTGCATGCACAACCTCCATTCCTCCCCCCCCAGCAATTTCAAGCACTTTTTAACTCTCTTTTCAAAGTCCTTTTCATCTTTCCCTCGTGATACTTGTTTGCTATCGATCTCTTGCCCATATTTAGCCTTGGATGGAATTTACCACTTGCTTAGGAATGCATTCCCAAATAGCCCAACTCACTGATGCCACCTCACAAAGCAATAGGGTTTGAGCTTGATGAGGCTCTCACCCTCTCTGATGCCC
Organism: Dipteris shenzhenensis; assembly: GCF_047967505.1. Lineage (NCBI taxonomy): Eukaryota > Viridiplantae > Streptophyta > Polypodiopsida > Gleicheniales > Dipteridaceae > Dipteris > Dipteris shenzhenensis. Next base: position 14,584,424 of record NC_141610.1, read on the forward strand.
CTTTCCAAGGGACTTGGGCCCAAGGCCGTTGCAAAGGACGCCTCTCCAGACTACAATTCACATGGTGAGGCTACACGATTCTCAAGCTGGGCTATTTCTAGCTCGCTCGTTGCTACTAGGGAAATCCTCGTTAGTTCCTTTTCCTCCACTTAGTGATATGCTTAAACTCGATGGGTAGCCTTGCCTGATTTGAGGTCCATGTTTCAATCTGGGGGGGAGCACATCGGCACCCCCCGCGAGCCTGATCTCATCGTGTGCACCTCCAAGCGATTCGTCTGCAAACTACTGCCCTGCGAGGGGATGGACCAAGTTTACGACGCCTTGCCACTCGGTGCCACCGATCCATTTCAGTCGACCGTGTCGCCTGGAGGGGCATCGCAGACGGTTAGCTCCGTCAATTGATCACTCTCAAAGAGGAGGGGGAGGGGCATGGTTGTGGTTGTGGTTGTGGTGAGGACACTCAGACACACATGCCCTTGGGCAAGCCGCGGGCACAAGTTGCATTCAAAGACTTGATGATTCACGGAATTCTACAATTCACACTACATATCACATTTCACTACGTTCTTCATCATTGCAAGAGCTAAGATGTCCATTGCTGAGAGTTGTTTTTACTTGTGTTATGTCCTCCACGAGGAAGGGAGATCAGACCGTTGTGTTTCTTTGGTGCCTCGCACCCCTCGTGAGGGGGGCAAAAAGTTTATCATGCGGCCCTGTATTGAGGCCCAGAGGAGGGGGATTGACCATGCGATGGACAAGGGAAGATCCCTGCATCCGTCATGCGACCGATGGGTCACCCTCGCTCGATGCCATGCCCACTAAGGGGAGGACCTGGAACCAATCAAACGACTATCGTGTGCTCTCTCAATCAAGAGCTATGACATTGGTATAACAAAAAACCCAATTCGGATCCACTGAAGACCAAAATATTGAAAATGCCATACATAGGAAGAGTTGCATACAACATAAGCAATGCAACTCTACATTCAGCAATAGGCATACCAATAAATTGCAAAGAGATGCAGCAGTTACCCACCGCCACTGAGAAATTAGAAAAACTCACAAAAGAATACATGGAAGTTCAAACAATAATTATCGATGAGATATCACTAATTGGTGAGAGGATGTTCAGCTTCCTCGATAAAAGACTGTGTGCCATTAAACATATTTATAATTTATCGTTTGATGGCTTGGATGTCATAATAGCAGGTGACTTATGGCAATTTCCTTATGTACATGAAAAATAGGTGTTCAAGAAAAAAACCCTTTGAAGAAAAGTTTCTGGAAAGAAAACCTCAAATGTTACTAACTCAATACCATTACGCGACAAAGCGATTTCTTCCTTACTAGCATTCTAAACAAGTTTCGAACAAACACACAACAGGCGGAAGACATTAGCACAATCAACTTTGTAAGCTTCCGCAAGGTGCCGCTGGCCTTAACATTACCTTACTTATTTTGTACGAACAAATCAGTCCGCGCCCATAATGAATACAAATTCCCACACACCCCAATGGCAGTGATGTTTATGTTTTTTCTACCAACATAGACAAGAAAAGTAGCAACTGTCCTCATCCATTGTCTCTCTCGAATGATCCCAACAAAACTACAAGGCTCAATAAAGAAATAAAACTAAAAGTGAGCATGGTCGTCGAGCTATGTGCAGGAAACTATGATACATCCGATGGTCTCATAAATGGAGTTGATGGGCAATTCAAAGCAATGACAAGGTCTAATTCACTTGCAGTTGTTTAGATACAATTTTCAAATCCCAACATAGGAGCACGGATACAGAAACAAACCGGATACCTATACGAGAATTCTATCGACCATCAATGGACTACAATACTTCCAACTACAAAAGAAATTTAAATAGGAAATAATACACACCATGTTGTAACACGAACACAATACCCAATCCAATTGGCCTCACCAAGAACACTGCATCGAGCACAGAGTTCAATGTTGGAATCACTATGCTTTGATCCCACAGGCAGGCCACAACATGGCATCACATACATGGCACTTTCAAGAGTCCATGCCAAGGAAAATCTCTACCTCCTAAAACCCTTAAATAGTACTAACTCCATGTAGATTCGACTGTTGCTATAGAAATGCAAAGACTTCTTACATCTGCAGCTTGGCGATTCGATGTAGTGCGTCTTGAAAATTGGAGTAAACACATGTTACCTTACAGACATTGAACACACATTCGTTGCAATTACTCACGGTCGATTTAAATTATCCAAGCATCTGACTTGCTCTATCTCACCGAAACTAGAACCACAAATCCAAGAGACTACATAAACAGACAAAAGTACATTGCAATCACCACGTTCCAAGGAATGCGTACATCGCTCCTATACAACCGCAAACTTTCCCTCTCATCACATAAAATGTTCACAATCCCTGGTTATAGCATATTTCCAACCAAATCCAAGGCCATCAATTCAACATACCAAACTGAGGCGCGCCACCTTCACACTTTCTTAGAGTACTTATCACAAGCATTACTCACAAAACCATCTAGTTACCTGACTTTCGCTTTAGGGGATTTCAACATCAACATGCTTGAGCATTCACAAAAGCAAGTGCAACTAGCAAACCTCATGGAACAACATCATTTTCGACTGGGGAACAAAGACCTGACAACTATGGATCTCAGCTTGATCATATCTGGACAAACGTGCCACTTATCAATAGTTACGTAGGGACAACTCAGGCATATTGGACTGATCAATAGTTACATTGGGACAGCTTAGGCATATTGGACCGATCATAGTCCTATTTACATTGCATATCAATTCCCACCGTGCCTATCATCATTTGTAGCACCTTACAATTCCAAACACAAAAAGCTAGCAAAATTCAATCCCAATAGTTGCTTTGGAGCAACTCAAGCATACTCCAATGCACCCCCCATTATTTACGACACCCCATCCTTAACTTCCCAAGCTCAAAACAACCACTACACGCATCTTTGCAACAACAATGCCGGTAAGTACTTTGTGTGGTCTACTTACTAGCCTTGTACTTGGTTATTGTACTTAATTGTCATTCGCTTGGCCAATCATTAACGAGGACTGCTACAATTAGCTACCACAACGGATGCGATGTTGTGGGCCAACTTGTATTTCCCAATAAAGTACTTGGCATGAAATTATCACGGCTTTTCCTTTTGAGAAAAAGCTAGTGCAGTTGTGCTCTCTTGTTTTCACAGAGAAGAGCCATACATGTTGCTAGTATATTACATGAGTCCTATTTTACCCATTTGTTCCTCATCATCAAAAGCTACCCTATTGTAATCATCTCAGACTAAGAGCAGGGCTTACAATAGCCAGAAGATCCTCTCACATAGAGGAAGAGCACTAGTTTCTTGAAGGTGGTTTGGGTTAGAGGAGGAGCGTCATCATTGTTGGCTAATCAACTTCAATAGAAGTAATGGCTTAGGCCTTATTTCAATTTGGTATTCAGTTCAATAGTTCTTCAATTGTCTTTACTTTCATTTGATTCATCTACACTCACATAGTCCATGTGATATGCCAATTAAGGCACAATGAGTCAAACCAATGAATGATGGGACTGAAAAATGTTTAAGAGAGAACTTCAAGATTGATGATGAGAAGAGCCAATACGCTCACACTCTTCATAAATCTGAGCATCGAGGATAACATAATCCCTATCGTCAAAAACCTAAAAACTCCAATTGAAGCCTACAAGACATTGCAGACCACCCTTGAAGATTCTAGTACACACAAAGACTTCGTTATTAAAAGAAAATTGAGTAGGGAGATGTTATCTCATCACTGAGGAAACCAAAAGGCAAATCAAGAAGCTAGGTAATGGGGATGATACAACCTTTATGGCTAAAAATAAAGACAAAATCAAAAACCTCGTTTTAGCCCTAAACCAACCAGAATTTTACTTTATAGTGTCAACATGATCATCATGAACAGAATGACACAAAGAAGAAAGGACCTTGCTTTTACTGTGGGAAGCCCGAACACTTTTCTTCCAAATGTCAGAAGAAAAGGCAAATATGCCTAAATACAGGCGTAAAAGACACTGAGAATCTAGCCATGGATCAAACTAGTAATTCTAAGAAAGCCTTAGCTATCTCAAAACCAAATAAGTCTAATGAGTCATGGATCATTGAGTCCAAAGCCTCCAATAAATTCACTCCACACAAGGAGTAGTTCACTTACTTAGAGAAAAGTGACAATGACCATGTAGAACTAGGAGACTCCAGAGTCCATCAAATCAAGGGGAGACTGGTAATACACCAATACAAATGCTGAATAAAGCTATATGGGACATACATAATGTTCCAAGTATGAAGAAAAACCTTCTATTTGTTAGCGCCATTACTAAACATAACAAGAAAGTGAAATTTGATGAAGGGGAATGTCTCATTCGAGACAAGGCAAATGATCTCAAAATCATAGCCAAGGGAATTGAGGAAGACTGACATCATCTATACCCAACTTTAAGGCCTATATCTCTCAAAATCATAGCCAAGGGAATTGAGGAAGACTGACATCATCTATACCCAACTTTAAGGCCTATATCTCTCAATTAAGTAGGAAAGAAATCATCTGGCATGAAAGGTTTGGCCATTTGAACGTACAAGCTGGTCCTCATGAATTGGAAAGGTCTTTGTGAATGGCTTGCCACATCTTTGTCAAGAGAAGATTATTTTTATCATGGGAAGTCATAGCCATGAAAAGTTTCCAAACAAAGTTTCAAGAAAAAAAGATATCCTTGAATTGATACATTCTTACCTATGTGGTCCTTTGAATGTCAAATAATTATAAGGTAAGGTTTACTTCCTAACATTCATAGACGATTACTCTAGGAAGACTTCTTGAAGCAAAATCCGGAGAACCTTACGTACCTTGAGAAAATCATTGCCATGGTTGAAAACCAAACTGGAAAACATGTTTGGGCTCTCAAACCAAAAAAAGGAAAATAATATGAGTCCACAAAATTTATTGAATTATGTAAAGAGTAGGGCATTGTAAAACAACACTCTACTTTTCACACTCCCTAACAAACGGTGTTGCTGGCCATACTCAGGTGAGAGTGTGTGGAAAGCCCATAAGATAGCAAACTACTTGTGGGCTAAAGTAGGAAATATCACTACATGCATTCATAATCAGAGTGCTATGAAAGAAGCCTTAGCACGAGTAAAGCATAGAATAGATCACTCAAGAATACTTGGCTACACGACTTATGCTTGTATTCCTAATGGCAACATAAGAAAATTGGCTAATAAATCAAACGATTCACAATGGAGGATTGTAAACCCATCAATGCACCACTGGAACCAAACATTGCATATCCAATCAATGCAATATTCCAATATATGGCTCATCTGAAAGAAGCCCATCAAAATGCAACCAGGAGGATACATAGGTGTGTAAAGGGAACCCTTGACTCATAAGGTTGAGGGTACAAAAAAAGCAATCACCTAAAATTGTGAGGATTCACTAATAGTGATTGGACAAGATGCTCAGATAACAAAAGATCTAAATCTAGATATTGCTTCAATGTGACTTGATATCTTGGAGTAATATAGAGCATCCACTAATGTAGCTTGTGGGCCTATCTTTACACTAACAAATCCAAGCTTGTTATTGAGTGATAATCAAAGCTATATTGCATTGGCTAAGGATCTTGTATTTCATGCTCAAATGAAGCACATTGAGCTACAACGTCACTTCGTACATGAATAGATACTGAGCAATCAAATTGAGCTTATTTGCTGGTCAACAAAAGATGAGGTGGCTAATATCCTAACCAAACCTCTTACTAAATGAAGCAATAGAAGTTCTCTAACCTGATGTGAGTGAAGCCTAATCCATTACTCTTCAAGTATATTAAAAAAAGTGAGAAACTATGGACTTAGTTCATTAAATTACCCTAGAGCTAATTTTTGGGCTAGGATTAGTAAAAGGTAAAAAAGAGTGATATGTAGACCTTAGTTTTTAGGATACATCCATGACACTGTCATGCTAGACAAGGGCTAGAGATTTTTAAGCACATGGTGTCACAAGCTCCCACATACATCCATCATAGATGAAAGGGATGGTTGCCACTTGGCACCATTGTATTTATCTATCTCTTGTAACCTTGCAAATGCACCATCTCTCACTCCCTCTAGGGCAACCAACGAGATGCCGGTATTGTTCTAGTACATGTGTTTGGTGCATTATGATTGGATCAATGTACCACATAGGATGGGACTAAAGCTCTAGCTTTTGTGAGAAACCACTTGAGTGCTTCTCCTTCACTTCCTCACCTTTTTAGTTGGTGTCTTATATGTCGGGTTTATTGTGTGATACCATTCAATCGCTGCCTCGTGCTTCTTCAATCTTCTTCTCAAGATGAAGCACATTCAATTGTATGATTCCATTCTAGTTAGTATTAGCATTTCCATTGCAACAATTCACATGTGTGTATCTATCCCTACCTTTGTCTGAAGGGCATTGAAATCTAGCAAGCCTCCCATTTCTTGTTTTCTTTCAACATGGTCTTGACTTGAGCAAAAGAAAGGATATTTAAAGGGCCGTATTTTTCAATATGGTGATGTGTAGGATATTAAAAGGGCCATATTTTTCAATATGGTGATGTGTATTATACTACTTGAGCTAGAAGACATACTTGATTTATGATGCGTATTTAGGTATGTAGAATCAAGCTTCATCCATTAAAGGCATAAATCCATAAAGAAGGGGCTTTCATTGCAAGAGAGCTACATAACAAGAACGTTACTTGGATAGGTTGGGGTGGTAAGTATATCTAAAGAAGCATTGGAATCGAAGTTTTATTCCAATATTTCAAACTATTTCAAGTGTTTAAGTTTTGTCTAAACACATTTCCATGTTTTGAACAGACTTAAAGCTTCCTTTCAATTTGTTATCTCCATAACTAATTTATGGTGCAAAATCTTAGATCATCTACATGTTAAATGTACAACAAATTTAAAGGAGCCAAAGCAAGGATTCCTCAAATCCTCATGAAATCACATGAAATGGAACTCTACATTAATTGTGCATTAGCAACTAAAGTTTTACAAATGGGAGGACAATATATATTTAGATGACTACAAAACATTAGAATTCATAATGTTGCAATTCATATTTACTAGAATATGTACTCATGTTCTAGACCTATAAAACAAAATAATGAAAAGCTATACTGATTAAATGTTTTGCAAATTCCCAGTTATATCCTTAACCCTTACAATATATCAAACTCTAACCTCAAATAGAGCTAGTTGCAATGCAATGATCACACATATTAGGGGCCAACATAAAAGGAAAAGACGGATTGTATGATATGAAGGAAAACATGGTCTAATGTTATCCCATAATGCATTAGTAGAACTTGTAAATAATGTGTACCACTTGAGGTGGGGTGTAAAAAAATAGTGACATGAAGAATAGTTACTCCAGAATATTGTCATCGGAAGACAGTCCACATGGAGAATGAAAAGCATGAGGAAGCATCTACACATTGATAGCAGGCATCAAATTGCTTAGTCAAGCAGCGACTCAAGTCCAAATGATGCAACGTTCTAATCTTTTAACATATACCTAGATGAATCTAGGAACATTCCCAAACTCATCCTCTAAAAACACAACATAGTGCAGTTTCAATCTCATGATAGTCACTCACAAGGTTGAAAACCATTAACTCCATCATGCATAGCAGGGACTAGCTACTATGACATCCCCACTGACGTCATCAGCGCCCAACAGTGGGTGTAGACCATAGTATAAAAATATGCTCTCACACATACAAATCCACACACCCACACATACTTGAGCATCCACTATCCATTTATACAAAGTCTTCGTACTGAGTTTCTGTCAGCACTCCGGAGGTGAAAAAAATTATATTAGTTAAATTTGCCAGCCCTAATGCTTAACAGCTTTAGCATTGGATAAGCTCACCTTAGATTATTGCACAGAGTGTCCACCCATATAACAATAAGAGTTTAAAATTCCTTTCCTTTATCCAGATCTTTTGATCCGTTCTTGTGTGCAGACATTTCTAAACCAACGCCCTGCCCATCGATTCACAATATCCATCCTTGCCTTACCTGCTCAACTTATTCAAGCTCATCCACAAGATTTAAGAGCATAAAAAGTGTAAGCTCCTCAATGGATGTGGCCTTGTGACTTTGCTATGATACACTGCTCTTGCGACCATCTCACCATATTCTGGTAGTTCATTAAGTCATTGACGCTCCAGAGCAGAGGCCTAGATACAGAAAGGCCTTCACATAGACTCCATGATGACAATACTAGGAAGACTATTCCAAATCACTTCAAGGCAAAGCCTAAATAAACAGACCTCACAACCTTAGTTTTAATCACCATCCAGCTTGTCCAATAATCCAAATCCCACCACATTACACATTACGCTGTCATAGCAGAGTTCAAATCAACCTCTTACCAAGTTGGAAGTAAACAAATTAGTCACGTGAACACCCTGAATATCATCTAGCTTTCAGCTGGAGAAGCTCCAGAACTGTTCTCTTCCTGAAATACTCCATGTGTTCCTGCATTAACAAGGTCAGCAGTAAAACTTTTTCATTCCACAAAAGGATCTGTAATCAATTGGATAGCAGATGGCCATTCCATGATTAAAAGAGGGAGAGAAGGAAAGAGGGATACACACACAAAACATAGCGCCTCCGTCACAACTGACAACATGATCACAGTCTTCTGGAAATAAGCACAATAATTTCAAGACAAACAAGAGTCCAAGACAAAGGACTCAAAAGCACTCTTGAAGGGTCCCGATCCCTCTAGGTTCCCACTACACTCTCTTGTTAGATTGCACAAATCACAACCCTGCACACTCTTACGTCAACCTTCATATAAAACCAAATTAAAAGGTAAAGCATACATGTGTTGTGGCTTTCAGTTCTCTGCTAGACTATATATACCTTCATAAGACTGTCGATGCCACTTCAGTGGCCATCTTCTACTGCTGCTGGTCGACAGTCTCCTGTCCGCTGCTCATGTAGCCACCGCCCAAGGATCCCCAGATCAGTTCACAGCTGTCTCTCCCTGCTGGTCCTCAATCTCTGCTGGAGCCACTTCCCCATTTCTGAAGTCCACCGCCACAGCCTTGCTTCTGCAGCAACGGTCATTGGCTCATCTCTGCAGGCTGCTACCTCCTTGCTGCAGCTCTTGTTGTCAGCCTTCCCAACCTCTTGCTGCCTGTTTACCACTGGTCAAGTCTGGCTCAGCCTCAGACAAGGTTGCTGCCTTCAGCTAGGGTTCCAGTTCAACACTTCTGCAGTTGATTTTCTGCAGGAAAACACTTGCATTTGCTGCACTGGCTGTGCAGGCTTTCCTGCAAAGAATTCGAGCCTTCTTTGCCTCATCTCACCTCTGCAAATTGGGCTTTTTGCACCCCCCATATCAGGTCCTCATGCCTTGCGTTTTAATTTCAGGTTATTTTGAATGGTACCAACTACCCCATGTGGTCATACATGATGTGTGATGTGTTCGTGGCCAAGAATCTGTGGAACATTATTGCAAGCTTTGAGGTCAGATGCCCATCACAGGTATCTACCACTGCACTTATCACTACAGGTGCGCAACTACTGCTGAAACGTCATCTTCCAGCATTGTTGCTCCTTTGCCTCCAGCTCATGAACATCTAGATGGGATGTCACACATGCACAAGCTCATGCTTTGGTTGCATTGTCAGTTAAACAAGTGATAATCCCTCACATCAGGTCTTTTTTCCATAAAGCAAGGTGCACCCAAAAGTTCCGACCATTTATCATTTTCAACAGGTCACAAGCTAGGGACTAGACTCTTGCAGCCTTCCTCTCAGACCTCACCCCTGCCTTTCTAATGTTCGATTATTGAGATGAGGTCTCATTCCAATTTCAGGTGGCTTTTGATTCTCATGGAGCCACGAGCGCAGTGCTCAAGGCTAGCCCTTTGGCACTTGGTTCCAAGAGGATATTTTTTTACACCTTTCACTTTGGTGTTTGACCCAATAGAGGAGGACAGCACTCTTCATCAGATTTCACGGTCTACCTCAGGTTTGCCACAATTGGAGCTTCTTTTGGGCTAGTCAAAGAGATCCTCCCCCCCCCCACCCCCCCCCTCTTCCGCCGCAGAGGCAATCCGTTCTGATGGGGTTCCCAAAGTTAGGGTTATCATCTCTGACCCTAACATATCCGATGACCACATTATTCTTCAACATCCCGAAGGCTCTCTTTTTTTACAGCGAGTCAAGAACACAATCAGGTAGGATTAGTGTCGGGTTTGCAAGACACTTTGCCATTTTGCTAGAGATTGTCCAAAGAAGCCTAGAAGTCTTCTGGTGCACCCCCTCCTCATCAAAGCGCTCCATCGATACCTCTTGCACGTCTAGCACCAGTTGCGCATTGAACCTACTGCCCCCCACTGGGTTCCGGTCAGATTGGGCATTACTCCACCATTAGAAGACTGTGAGGCCCTTCTCTTGTCCTTGATCCTGCTTAGGGCATGTCCAGGGATGACATTTCCTCAGCTCTACCTCTCGATCTTGGCCTTCCTCCGGCTTCTGAGCAGCTCCCTTCCATGTCAATACTGTAGGCACCTATTGTTGATCAAGGGAAGGATGTGGTTCCTGCCTCTGCAGCTCTCTTACAAGCAAGGATACTACGGACTACTGCACCGTGTTTGCCTTAGGAACGTTTTCTCTCTTGGCTGATTTTGTAGAGGTAGAGTGTGTGTCCTCTAACTTTGGTTACGCTGCTCTTCATCTTCCTATCGATAGAGCGTGCTCGTCCACCGGTGTGAATGTCCTTTTCCTAGCGGATTTCCCTCCTCTGTTATACACCTGGAGATATAATTCGCAAGAGAGGGGTGTTTCTGCCACTAGGTCGGGTGAAGTTTTCCAGTCAACTTCCTCCCAACCAATGAGGATTGTTAGAATGGACAAAGGCTGCTCTGCAGCTTGCCAAAAAAGGATATGCAGGATGTTCGGGCCAGCGCACAATGTATCTAAAGTTTACAGACGGAAATTTTTGTGCATACAGTGGAGCACATACACCAACATGGTTCACTCTAAAAAGGTCCCAAAAGGATCATTCAAAAGCTTCAGATCTTGCATATTAGTTGAGATTGATAAAGGATGTTTTCCATGTGCCCTTGCTGAAACTAATGTGGGTCCAAACCTACACAATCGCTGCGCTGAGTCATATCCTCTCCATTCCAAAGCAAGTTTGAGATCAAAGAGGCATCGTGTGCCAGTTTTTACCCTGCTAATAGGGCAAATGCACAGCACTCAATAGCTAAAGCAGTTCCTCAGTGGAACACCATTACTTGTAGAATTTGAGTGCTTTTTTTTTTCAAGGATGGTTTTCAGAAAGATCGAAGCTATATGGGTGAAGTCTAAGTACTTAGGAGGGTTGTGTTTACTGCATCGGTACCTTACATCACATATCTTTATGCTTTCCTATCCTTGCACTACAACAAGTCTCAAGATCCTCTCCATCCCAAAGCAAACATTGGCATCAAAGAGGAGTATGGATTCTTTTAGTATGCTGATTGCGGCGAATGCCACAGCAATCACATGGCTACAGCAGCTTTTCATTGGACATCTATTGCTTGTGAAAATGAATGGCTCTAGTAAATGTAGAATGGGTGTTTTGAGTTAGGGAGGCATACTCTTTTTCTCCAATCCCAACCATTACACCTAACTGCTGCAACTTAAACCTTGAGTGCACTAGTTGTACATACACTTAAGGCTTACCTGTGTAAATTTCAAATCATCTCCTCGGCTGTAAAAATCTGCATACTTAATCATGAACATGCCACAGTCACACCTGAAAAATAGAAATAGGAATAGGATGTCAGCTATCTCCATTACAAAAGATGATTTCTACTACAAACACACACAATATCTTTGAGAACAAGACAACCAATCGTTGGCTGGTCTAACCTAATGCTTTGAACAAATAGTTTTTCCAAAAGAGAAATCGTCTATGTAACATGTCATCGTGGACCTAACCCTAGCCAATCCACATGATGGCATGTACCACCTCATGATAGCCCAAGTGTTGTTCTAACAGAAACTCATGCAAAATAGAGCGAGTGCCTCAACTAGATTGCATTGTCCCTAAATATAATCCCTCTTATCAACTAATCCATCCATATGATACCCCTTTTATAATCCATAGCTATAAATTGTTGACTGGTAACCCTAAGGGATTAGCCAAAATTTTCAAACGTCTATTTTTTATAATATATCCCATCTCAACGAAATACAACTTTGACAAAGCAATGGTCTTTTCCTCGCCTTGAGCCAAGGCACCTTGAAACCATTATAGTGTAACAAACAAGGAGTTAAGACTAGCAAAATGAAAACTCGTCTCTTCCAAGGGATAGGTGAGAGAATGCCAAATCCCAAGAAGCCCTATTATATACATGGGCTCCATGCCTAGACTACGAAAACCTTTAGCCCATAGGAAGAAGCTCGGAGTGAAGCCTCCACTGCCTATCACCCAAACAAGTAGCTACAAAACTCAACATGAAGAGCCAAAGTCCTTGACAAAAGAGGGACCCTTTCAAAGGACCAAATAGGGAAGATGACTGGAAAGATAAGATGTGCAACAACTCCAAGGTGCAGGCCAATGAGGATGTCACTCTGCAAACAAGGGATGTCAGCACCTTACCATATCCTAAGCTGCCATGGTGGACAACATGGTGTTCCTCAACCAAAGACATCCAAATATAGGAGGTGAATCCCCACTAGTCACCATTGAAAATAAATAGGTGAATCACAAAGGCAGGCTTCAATGGTGCAATTGTTATTATTATTGCTACTCCTAAAGTTTGCTAGCACTCAACAACCCTGCTTGAGCAGCTATATATACCTTTGTAAGACTAGAATACGTCCATTCATACAAATTTAGATTTTTGTTTGAGCAGCGAGCCTAAAAGTTGACACATAGGCAAGCAGGCTTGCAATACAGGCCTATAGAAGCCCAACACTCCCAAACTGCGAAGCAAGCAGCCCAAAGGTTGTGATGTAAGAGAGTAAAATCCCAACACTCCAAAACTGCGAAAAGCCTTGAAGTTGGACATCATCAATTAGTCCAACATGGCTTTACCTTTCTTGTCAACCCTTTGCCATTCCGTTTTTCCCATCTTTGAAAGAATTGCATAGGTGAAGAGAGGAGAAGGGCCCCACCCCTTAACATGAGATTCTGGCTGCACATGCTGTGAATCCTTGGGACAGTGGTTGGCAAAGTGTCCAATAATCAAATTTCTTGCATTTATAGCAATCATCGGGAAAGGAAGCAAATTGGACACGCAAACGATACAGAGCAAAGACATCAACACCAACATCGAGGTAAGTGGGTATACGAATCAGCATTTCCCATAAAACACATACATGTACGTCTCTGCCTGGGATAAGGTAAGCATTGTTTGGCGCATATAAAACCCAACCAAGCAGGGCTGCCAACGATCGAATATGTGGAAGAAGTGGACAGGCTAAAGGCATTTGGCTTTAACGGAGGATGCTTATGAATAGTGTTATTTATAGCCATTGAAGTAGACTTGTACTTCTAAGATTAGCTGAGAGGGTGTATCTTGATTCCACTCTCTAATGTTGTGTCCTTTACATGTGGGTGAAAGGCTTTGCACACTTGGATGGATTGGCCTCCAACAGCCTGCCAACCTCAAAGGGCAATTCACATGAGCATTGGAACTAGGAATTGCTAAAGGACCTAGAAAGGCTATGCTATAGCTAAGGTCTGAAAGTTTATACCTGCTTCATAGACTTTCAAAAGGCTTTTGACACAGTCCCATGAGCCCATTTGATACGGAGGCTTCAGGAGATGTAGATACTAGAGGTTATGATCTGGGGGATGATGAGTCTATATAAAATCTGTTAGAGGGAGGTTACGCACACCTGGAGGTCTGTCAAACTGGGTTCAGAGTACGATTGGGGTGAAGCAAGGATGCCCACACTCTCTTTGACCCTCTTAGGGCTCTACATTGACGAGATCACAACATTCATTGACCGCCTAGGAGGAGAGGGATCCCTACTTGCAAATTTGATGATACAGATCCTGTTGTATGCAGATGACATAGTTCTCATCTCCTCTCTGCACCAGGTTTACAGTGACATCTTGAGGCTCTAGATGTATTTTGCGGGAGAGAGACATGACAGTTAACCTTTGCAAGACCAAGATTATGATCTTCAACACTTTATGAGCAATACTCTAGCAACACAACTTCGCTTACCAAGGAGAGCCACTGGAGATAGTACAAACATATACATATCTCGATGCAGTTTTCCCAGGGCCTATCTTCACGATGACACATGCAGCTAGAGCTCGAGTCACACGAGGGCACAGGATTGGAGAGAGAATGCTTCCGGGCATACTTTTAGGATCCCCCGATGAAGGGGTGGCTTTTTGATACACTAGTAAGACCGACAACCATGTACGTAGCACCCTTTTGGGGATGTGACCTACCGGCAGCTGAGTGGCAGAATTTCGAGAGACTACAAGTCGTCATGGGGTCCAAGATGATCACGAGTAAGCCGTCGGTTCCTCACCAGATCATACAAGCTGAGTTCACTATGACACCCTTGCAGATTGATGCCATCTTCCAGACAGTGACAAGGTGTGGGCCTTACCCCGATGGAGATTACCGAGGCTGACACTAGAATCATCCAAACCACTAGCTGAGTGCGAAACCAGCACAGCCTGGTATGCACGTATCTCCAAATGGTTTCGATCTCAATACATTCAGATGGACCGTCTCCCCCCCTTTCAGTATAGTTTGGACTCCCCATCCCTCCAGACCCCACAAGATGAGATCAACTGTATCATACAGTTGGATTTACTTCAGCTATAAACATCACGTACTTGGGGAGGGGACCAAGAGTTCCCTACCAAGGTCCAGTTTTACAAACCGTTTTAGGGTTAGGGTTAGGGCATCTAACCCTTTCCTTTATAACACTCTATGTGTTAATGCTATGAACAATATCAAACACATGATATTGAGATGGTTTCTTAACACTTTCCCTCAAGATCAACATCATGAAGTAGGCCTTCCCTCAAGATGATGAATCTGGGGAATCAAAGAAGAACTGAGCATTACATTCCATCACACCCCTTTAATGGGAATGTCCTTTCTCTAAGTCAAACCAAGAGCTTGTCGGTGCTTCTCGAAAAACTCTTTGCCAAGTGGTTTGGTAAAGATGTTTGTAACATTTTCTTTGTCATCACAAAGCTGCAGTCTTGAGGTATCGGATGACGGATTGATCATCACGCCCCAGTATCTGTGGGACAGGAGAGTTACCCAAGCACTGAGGATTGCCATAGGACAGATGCGAGTTTGGTTACACCAGTTGAGGATCGAGGCAACGAGGGCCGCATCCACACCTAGAGAGCAATGGATTTGCAAGTTATGCACGCTGGCAGTAGTGGAGACAGAGGAGCACTTTCTATGCATCTGCCAAGCTTATTATGAGATCCGAGGATGCTACTACTTCTACTAGGAGGAGTGTGGATTCTGACCACTCTCCCGATTGATCCACGTCCATGATCAGGTGTGTGTTGGCCTTAGCGAGCCCTTTGCTTTTGCTTCAGCCCATGGCGGCTTGTATGAGCTATTTTGTTGATTGTACTTTGTCTCATAGCCCCGTGAGGCCTCCCGAAGACGTCAATCTCTCTCTCTCTCTCTCTCTCTCTCTCATTGTGGAACGACTACAAAAGCTTCAAGTACCTCACGAACTCAAAGAGGACCATCTATGTGAGAAAGTATTAGCCGAGTAGCCAAAAAACAATGGGAAATTTATCATAAGCAGTGACATATGGGTCAAACAATGATGTCCCCTCTCACCAACTCTTTTTGGTCTTTTTATCAATGATCTGGAAGATTGGATGAAAAAACACAGTAGAGAAGGTGTCAAAATTGCAGAATATGCTCTAAGATTGCTTATTTACAAAGATGATGATGTCTTTTTCGCAAAGAGCAAGTAGAAAATGCAAGCACATTTGGACATATTGGGGTAGTTCTGCAGACACTCAAGAATGCATATCAACATAGCCACAACAAAAGTCATAGTGATCGGAACTCACAATAAACGGATTGGTGTCACTTTCGAAGGGGAACCTT
The DNA here is from genome assembly GCF_047967505.1 of Dipteris shenzhenensis. Lineage (NCBI taxonomy): Eukaryota > Viridiplantae > Streptophyta > Polypodiopsida > Gleicheniales > Dipteridaceae > Dipteris > Dipteris shenzhenensis. The sequence goes on from NC_141610.1 coordinate 14,600,584, forward strand.
TGGAAACAATCTACTCATATAAATATCTAGTGCTGGAATTTGCCAAGAACTACAAGTGGAATGCATGTGCAGAAAGAAGAATCCTGGGGGGTTTGAAAGCTTTGTACAGCTTCCAAAATAATTGTAGGAAAGCACACCCGTGGAAGTTGGAAATCAGAAAGTTTCTCTAAACTATGCTTGTACAAACCGTGATCCTTTATGGGTGTCCACCATGGGCTACGTAGACTAGCACACAAGCTAGTTCAACAAGTACTAACTACATAGCAGGTCTATAGAATTTTCTTTCAGTGGATGTAAAAGATCACTATCTATTGATAGTGATCACCAGTCCCATAGATCTTGAAGGGTCTCAAGAGGACTTTGATACTATCATATCACTATTTGTTGATAGTGATCACGAGAGGACGCAGATGGGTGCCCGAGAGGTTGGGAGCGGGGGGTTTGGGGGTGGCACGAGGCAAGCCTACACACAATAAAGCAACACTTAGAATTGCTTCAGTATCCAATCATAATCTTTCATTTAGTTAAGGTGCAACCTCGACCCTCATACCTCGTGCCACCCTACACACAATAAAGCAACACTTAGAATTGCTTCAGTATCCAATCATAATCTTTCATTTAGTTAAGGTGCAACCTCGACCCTCATAATCTTTCACATCCTAGAATTCATTAGTATTACATAGCTATTGCTCCTTATAGATCTTAAAAACTAAAACAACTAATAAAATCAAGTTAGAATAACTCGATATAGCTTCCTTGGAAAACTCGTTAATGTAATTGCGATAACTTTAAGCCAGTTTACAAGAGACGACTATGTTGTGTGTCCCTTAAATAAATGTGCCATTCAAACATCAATTGGATCATAGCAATCAAGAAATTCTAAATTACAAAAGAATGGCTAACCAGTAGACGATATAATCTATAATTGCTAACATACCCATTTAGCTGTTCTGGAATATCTTGAGGATAATCCTGATCCCAAGAGCTCACATCAAAGTTTTGACTTAATTTGTCCTTGGCCTCATCTTTAACGTACCTTGCCTGCAAAAAATAATAATTTATAATTGGTAAACAATACATGATAGCTCAATAAAAGAAAAGAACCAAGTCTTTCCTTCAATAGGCATGCAGAAGTTGAATGTGCATTGTTTTAGATCGCACGTGGTGCACACATATGCATGCATGCATGTATGTACATGGATGGATGGATAGATATGCCTGTGTGTGTGTGTGTGTGTGTGTGTGTGGGGGTGGGTGGGTATGCGCGCACATGCGCATGCGAGCTCATTGCTTTGGATACCTCCCTCAAGCCTAGTTGGAAGTTTTTTATTATTGTTTTTAGTTATGAGTAGGAGCTGCCCCACTTTAGGACAGCTATGAATGTAAATTCTTTCTTAAAGCAAAATTTCTTTTACAACAAAACAAAAGTATGCGTGTGCGTGTAGAGAGAGAGAGAGAGAGAGAGAGAGAGAGAGAGAGAGAGAGAGAGAGATGTATTAACGTTTGCAAGAGGCCTTGCGGGCCTATGAGACAAAGTACAAAACCAAAAGTAACTTATACAAGCCGACTGGGCTGAAACAAAGGGCTCACTAAGACCCTTGCTGAAAGCTAAAGTGCTAAACTAGTGAGCAAAATAGCAAAATAGTATCAGGTGCTCAGAACTAATGCTCCTCGTACATAAACAGGCTACCTATATCCAAGTACTCTGGAGCTCTCTAATGGGATTTGAGAAGCTCTCATATTTGTGTCTAACGAGCTGTCTCTCGAGGCGGCGGAGGGCGTGGTCTCCTCAATCTCTATATCTGATGGGCTACGTCAAGGGTAACGCCTCGTCTCTAGCGATCTCCTCTGAGGAGGGCTGAAATAGACCGGACCTTGATCGTGAATGCTCTGGTCACTCTCCATGCCGCATGTGGAGTGTGTGCCTCTCGTCTGGCAACAACATGGTGGTGATTCTCACTGCTAATCCATGATGCTCTCATCTCATCAAGCTCCCTCAACCTCCCCGATAGCTAACTCAAATGCATAGAAGTCTATAACATGTGTTTGTAACCGGCCTTCAGTTTCCTAGAGGGCAATAGACCATAACTATTGCATTTTCATTATTCACAGCCACATTGCATCATTTCCAACCACTTAACTTTAACCAATACCACTTAAAAACAATTTGAGTGGATGGAGGCTAGAGTGCCCCTGCTTAAATGAAACCAAGTACAAGACACCACACTGGCCCCAAACACTTAGCGCCCCTTCCGATATTTATTTATTTCTTTAAGAATGAAATACATGCAACAAGGGCTCACCCTTGTGCTCTGCTCCACGGGCAATTCCACTGTCCAAGCCCAACCTTGGCTATAACCTGCATTCCATCCTAGTGCACACACTAGTAACCAATTGCCAAGACAAGGCTAAGGCATTCACCATTATCCATGACCAACTGTAAAGGTGTCCAAGCATTCCACAAAGCATTCAACTTACTCAACCAGGACTGGCAATCCCACAACCCACTGACCAGCCTCTCAAGGTGACCAAGCTTCAACACAGATCTCAAACTAAACAGGTGACCACAATACAAGAAGAAAATCCACACACTGCCCCTTTGATTACACCCTCTGTGACGGGGTGCCCAATCACTGTCTGAATGGCCAAAAGGAGCTTCCAACAACAAATGGAGCAACAACAAACTTCCACAATGACTTACATCCAGCTCCAAAACACCTCCGGGGGTAGCAGATCCCAGCAAGCAAGAGACAACAGGAGGAAATGGCAGCTTGGAGAGGGGAAGGAAGAGAGATAACAGCTGGAATGAGAGAGAGAATGCAGAAGAGTCACGGGCAGGAGAGGGAGAGCATACAGCCAGCCATGGAAAGGCCTCGTAGTGCATGCATCCTCTGAAACCAGCAAGGAAAACACCTCGAGATGAACGTAGATCAGCCGTACAGCAACAAGAATACCTCAAAATCAGTGCCCGCTGGTCCGTACAGTAGCAGCTTCACCTCAAGATGCGTGCAGGATAAAAACAGCCGTACATCAGCATGGAAAACCGTACACCAGTGTTGGGAAAGAGCGCAATCAATGGAACAGCTACTTGGGATGCATGAGAAGCAGAAAAGAACAGCCCGTACAGTCCACCTTGGAGAAAACTAGGAAAAGCTGCACGTACAGCTCCCATACAACCACCTTAAAGGCTCCGTACAATCCATACAGAACCTATGGAGCAAGCTTGCCAACCTTGGAAAATGAACTAGCCACCAATTAAGGTTCAAATGTACACCTTCTCCACAGGGTGTGTGCAATGAACGAGAAGCACATCAAAAGAAATCCGTACCTTAGCAAGGGGTGAGGGGCTGCCACGTGGCCCCCTCCTTAATGCTCTAACCCACAAAAACCAATGGAACATTGGTTCGCCTCTCACGTTAAAGTCCTAACCCCTACTAACCAATGAAACATTGGTTTCTCCTTGGGCTCAACAATTAGACCCCTCTAAACCTTGCCTTGCCCCTAGCAAGTAGGCCTAGTGTGTGCACCTAGGGACTTATGGGAAGTGTCACTTCCCCTGGGCTAGTCCCCTAAGCCAAAGTTAGACACCATTCATAACTTCACGTCCCCGTGACATGTTTGTGCTCAGTCAACCTCGATGACCTGTGGCATCGCCTCATGCTGCTCTTTGGTCTATCGCATCAATATATCTCTGTGTTGTTGCATCTCAATCAGATAGAGGCCAACACCAACCTGGTCGCAAAAATGGATCAGCCGTGTAAGCAGACGAAAGCCTTGCCCCTCTTGGAAGAGGCAATGATATCGCCCTCGAATGTCAGAGTAGACTAGGCAAACACATAGAAAGTGCTCCTTTGTCTCGACCTCCCCCATAGGGCATAGTCTACAGATCCTCTGCTCTTTGGGTACGCTTGCAACTCTCCCTGCCTCAATCCTCAGCTGATGTGACGAGACTCGCAACTATCCGATGACGATCCTCAATGCATGTGAGACTCTCCTATCCTCAAGATAATGAGATCTGATGACAAGACCATACTCCGAGGCCCTCAAGAAGTGGTCATGGAAGAGTTGGATCTTGGTGGGAAACTCCTCTTCTCTCCAAGCCCGAGACATATGAAGTTGGAGGAGGTCCAACCGTATGATATGGTTGATCTCATCTCGTAAGATCATCTCGGGTGTTGCATCCATGCTATTCTAAAAGGGGGGAAGTTTGTCCATATGAATGCCATGGCTACCAAACCATGTGGATATCCATGAATACCATGTTGGATCAACACCGCGCTTTGCCAGTTGCCTAGAAGACTCCAATGCTAGCCTCGGTAATCTCCACTGGGGTGAGGCCCAAACTCTGTGGAGGAATGTCACTATCTGAAACATGACATCAACCTGGAGAGGGGTCATGGTAAACTCTCCCTGTATACTATGATGGGGGACCAAGGGCTCACTTCGAATCATCCTAGATCCCATGGTCACTTGTAGCCTCTCAAATCTCTTCCACTCTGTCGCTGAAATGTCACTCCCACAGAAAGGTGTTGCATGGGTGTCAAAAAGCCAACCCTTCATCGGAGGGTTCTGGACGTGTGCCTGGAAGCACTACCTCTCTAGTCAGGCCAAAGCACCCCGCCCTCGTGTGAGTCATGTTGTAGCTGCATGGGTTATCGTGTAACCTGGCCCAGTGAACCCTACCCCCAAATATGTGTAAGACTGCACTATCTCCACTGGCTCATCTCGGTACGTGAAGCTATGGCAACAAGACACTGGTCAAGAAAGAGAGAGAGAGAGAGAGACAGAGAGACAGAGAGAGAGATGAATTACCGTCTTCGGGAGGCCTCGTGGGCCATGAGACAAAAAGAATAATCCAAAGGGTATCCATCCAAGCCGTTATGGGCTAAGGCAAAGGGCTCACTACGGCCCTTGCCGAGTGCTATGCTATGAAAACTCAAAACCCAAAAACAAGTTCTCAAAGCTAAGACTCCAAATGCATAACCAGGTGCCATGGTAACTCTCCATTGGGCTGATGTATCTATGTCTGTCAGGTTGTCTCTTGCGCTGTGTCGAGGGCATGGTCTCCGTGATCTCTGTATCCATTGGGCCATATCAAGAGTGACGCCTCGGTTCAGATGGTCCCCTCTAAGTAGAGCTGGGATGGGCTGGGTTGTCTCTCGTTGTGGCGGGGGTATGGTCTCCACGATCTCTGTATCCATTGGGCCATATCAAGGTGAGCCATGCCCTGGCCCCTAGCTGCATGAGTCATCGTGAAAACTGTCCCTAGACAAGTGTATGACGGGACAATCTCAACTGGCTCTCCTTGGTTGGTGAAGCTTTGTCGATGAAGTACAGCCCGTGAGGTGTTGAAGGTTGATTGTCAGGTCTTGCTAAAGGTTGATTGTCAATTCTCTCTCCCTTCAAAACGCCTCTAGGGCCTCTCGGTATCTCTGTAGGCCTACCACTGAAGAGGAGATGAGGACTGTGTCATCTGCATACAATAGTATCCGTATCATCAAATCAGCAAAAGCAAGGATCCCTCCCCTCCTAGGCGGTCAATAAAAGTCATGATCTCATCAATATAGAGCCCAAAGAGTGTTAATAAGAGGGGGCATCCTTGCTTCACTCCGATCATGCTCTCAAACAAATCTGGCAAGCCTCTAGGGGCATGTACTCTCCCTCTAGCTGACTCATATAAGCTCATCACCCCCCCCCCCCCAATCACCTCTCCTAGGATCTGCATCTCTTGGAGTCTCCTAATCATACGTGCTCGTGGGACTGTATAAAAGGCCTTCTAAAAGTCTACGAAGCAAGCATGTGACTCCGAAAACCAGCCTGTCCCAAAGCCCGTTGCCCATGTGGCTCTGTGTAGCAGTTGATCTCTCTCTCTCTACTACCGATCCATAGATCTTCACCAGTGGGTGGCCAATCATGAGTATGTGGTAGTTTTCTATGTCCATGGGATCCCTCGCTTCCTGTATTAGCACAATGGTGATGGTACTCCAAACAAGTGGGAAGCTGTGACATATCGCGTGATTGAGCATCTATGCTAGGATTGGAGCCAAAACCTCCTATCCATGTGCAAAGTACTCGGACCACATCCCCTCATGGTTTTGATCTTTCCAGTTGTAGAGCCGACGCAGTGCAACTCGCACATTCTATGCAGTGAATAAGACGGATGTGGTGCCTAGATCAAGACATCATAAAGCAAGGTCGCACACGTGTGTGGGCCCCCGGATCTATGATCAGAATGGGTAGCTTACCCTTAGAGAGAAGCTCCCATGCAATAGTAAGATCTCCTCCTCAAAATGATCCGATCACCTCATCATCCTATGTTGCAAGAAAAGACCATCTCTTCCAACGTGTCAGTCGGCGTGATAACCACTATGTCTTTATTATAGTGAGATGTGCCCAAAGCCCGCTCATGTATGAGGCGAGATCTCATCTCGCAGTACTCATCATCAGACCATAGATTCTTGGGTATCTTCCCCATTGGGGGGACGTGCTGTAGAATGAGTCAAGGAGAAAAACCTAGGGGCGCCACTCTGAACCACTAATTGAGACACAGGCGAGATCTACATCATCTCCAAGGGGGGTTTGTAGCTCATGGGACAACATCCTATGGCTAGCGTGGTGATCGATGTAATGAATGCTAGATAGGAGTGGTCCATGCTTTAGGAGGGGGGGCATCAAATCATATACATGTGTCACAAAGGCTAGGAAACCCATCAAGTATCTACTGTACTCGTCCCTCCTCCATGTGGGAAAAAGGTGAGCCCTCCAGATAGCAGTCATCTATGAAGACCAACACATATGATCAAGTCATGCACAGCTCTCATCTCTAGTAGGTGTCGGCCATATCCAGTGACCTATGGTCAATGCCTCACTATCCCAAGCTTTGCTAGGTCCACCCCGGGTACTCTGAGGGGGTCAGATGCAAAGTCAAGAAACCCACAAATTTGCTTCCTGTGCACACATTGAAGTCGCCTGGGAGGAGGATCTCCCAATCTAGAGAACAATAGAACATCACCATATATATCCTCATATGGGATATGACCCTCTATGGTGACCTCATGGGTGTATGCTGATGCGCCCAAGGGGAAGAAGCATACTGCAATGAAAATCAGTCGTGTGTCAGGCGACTGAACTTGTATCCACATGTAGTGCACATGCTCCTCTTTCCGCATCACAGATATAAACGGTACCAGATGTAGGACTGCCACTTCTCCAAACCTCATATTCCACCATCACTCCTCATCTCCCTCCTATGAGCTGAGTCCTAAGTGTATCTTGTCACTATGGGCGGTCCTTCCCGGTGTACTTGTTGTAGGAGTGTCAGATCATCATCCAAGAAAGTCCTTAATCCGTTCAATGTTGTCCTCATGCTCATGAGGTGGACCTGTCCAGCTGCCCTCATGCTCATGAGGGTGGACCTGTCCATTATTGTCCGGAATCTCACTACCAAAGGCCTTGTCGATGTGTCGGGCTTGCCCACCCTCCAAGCTGCCTCTCAAGTAAGGTTGGCATCCATATGGGTGAACAAGATTTTGGCATCTGCCATAGAGGTATCACATATTGCTAGGCCTCTAACCAAATTTTTGACGATTTACTGTCCGATCTCTTGTCCTCCTCCAGGCTATCTAAAATAATCTCCTTCTTGGGGGCTGATGTGCCCTTTTTAACCACCTCTTTCCACTCCATCATCTTCGCTTCTCCCTTGGCGATTTGCTGCCTGAGCTCCGCATGTTTCCATTGCATGGTGGCCTGCATAGCTGCCTGTCCTTCTTGAGATTGGCATTTCTGTTTTGAGTTTTTCCATGGCTTTGCATGTCCCCTCTGGAGTCACATTCATGTCTTTGAGTTGCTGCAATTCAGTTCCCAAGGCATCCAGCTTGTCTTGGAAACTGGTTTTTACAGATTCCCACCCTGCCTTTTCCTTCTCTCTCTTGGCCTTCTCCTTTCTCCATCCTTCCTCAACTTTTCTTCCTTGCTTCTTCACTTCTACCAATGTCTTCTCCACATGCTTTCTCAGCTAGTAAGGCCACATTCATGGCCTCCAAACTGTCAATTTTTTCAATCAAGGCTAGGCATATCTTGTTGAGACTGGCGAGACATTGGCTATGGCCTCGTGAGGTGTCCCTCTTGAGTAGGCGGCCATAGCATTTTCCAAGGCTTGCTTCCCCCATGTATCCTCCACACATCGTCATGTAGGCATTGTGCAAAGTAGTCCTGTAGGTTTCTGCTAGTTTAGCAGAAAGTTGCAGAAATATTTTCCTTACAGGGGCGGTCCACAAGGTAGTCCTGCCTTCTTCCTTCCTCAAATGCTTCCAGTGTCCGTGGCAGTTTGGAGGGGCTGGAGAGAGTTCCCGACAAAATCCCGAAAGTTTGGGGGAGCCTGGAGGTCTCTGCTGGTTTAGCAGAAAGTTGCAGAAATGTTTTCCTTACATATTTTGTGCTTGTTCATAGCCCGGGGTGGTCCACAAGGTAGTCCTGCCTTCTCCTTTCCTCAAATGCTTCCGGTGTCCGTGACAGTTTGGAGGGGCTGGAGAGAGTTCCCGACAGAATCCCGAAAGTTTGGGGGAGCCTGGAGCTAGCCTTTGACTGGAACTTGGCCCTCTATCTGTCGTCAGGGTAGAATTTGCTGGTTTTTTGCAGGTGTGAGGCTTATGGCTGCTGGCACTGAGCATACAGCAGCGGCATCAAGCCTAGGTCTGTGGCTCCCTTTGTTGATCAATGCAGATTCTCCAAGGTTCTTGGTGTTGTCTTTGTGCGTGGCAGGCAGCTTCTGGATCGTGACAGGTTTGGAGAGGCTCCCTGTGATATTCTTGGTCGTTTTTGGTGTTTGTGCAGGCACAGGACGGCTGGAGCAGGCTGGGGGCAAGGCACCTTTGCAGTACAGCCCCCAATGAGAGCTGGACAGGTCCTGGTGCGTGGAGTAGGTAGGCAGGGGCTGGAAACATCCCCGGGACCCTACAGGCTGAGGCAGGGGTGGGGCTTGAGCAGCCCGTAGCCTGGAGCAGGCTGGGACAGGATTCGCAACTAGGGGTTGGACCTATCTTCTTCAGTCAAAAAATTATGAATCCTGAGCCAACTCAGTCTGAGGGCATGAAACTATTTTTAATATTCAAAAGCATAAATGTAGATGTGATTTTGCATTAGGAATGCAGCACAGTATTTGTATCCTCAGTTCTCGTGTTTGAATGTCATATAAGGCTTCGTTACCCCTCTTTCAACAAAAGGTATCTACTATATTCCATGCCATACTGGGAGTCGCTTTCCACCAATTTTTGCCCAAATGACTCTTCCACGTTGTACCAATGGTTTGGTAATTCCCTGACTTTGATGTTCAGAGCTATGGTCACCTTTGGCATTGCTCCAAAGCTCGAAATTGACAAATGCTTTTCTCACTCCTCCTTTTAACACTTCATCTACTCACTTTGTAAACCTAGCTTTAGTTGGCTTGGTCTCCAAATCTCTTCCTTTCGGAATCTTCACTTCAATTGTAAACTTTGCCAAACCATTATTGGACCGCTTGAATAGTGATCCATTGCCCTTCCCCTTCTCTAACACGTAGAATCCATCTCCCATGCTCTCAAGTAATTGCTTTGAGTGTTCGTTTTCTTCTTGTAGTTGTGACACTCGTTCTAGTAACAACATTATAGAATCGTTTTTGAAAGCAGGGAATTCCACTCATTTTGAAGCCTTAGCAGCTACGCTTCTTATTTGCACACCTTGCTTCTTCCCCTATGTTTTTGCAACCTCATCATAGGTTTCCATGCGCAACTGGATAAGAAAATATGCAATGCCTCTTATTTGCACACCTTAATACTTCCCCTCTGTTTTTGGTGACCTCATCACAGATTTCCATGCCAAATGGATAAGAAAATATGCTAGAATAGGGTTTCAGAAGTGGTGAATCTGAAGGGGAACAAGAAGTGCAAAGAGGAGAGCATGTGAAGGAGGACGAAGCTTCATCCGAAGCTCACAAAGGTCAACAGGACATCCCCTCCTCTTCTGAAACTATGTTGTCATCAGCACCACTTCGTCAGGATTGGTGAACTCTTTAGTACCTAGCTCAACAATCACAAACTAGTCCACTGTTGCATCATCCGTGATCTACAACCATGGTTTCCTATTACATCCAACTTCTACACCTCCCACACCACTCGGTTCTCATTTTGCTTCAGTCACGTTCTTTGCACCGTTCATGTCTTTCCAACTTCCCCCCTATCTTCTGTACTGTTTCAACCATCTATGTCCTTTCAGACTACTGACGCATTACGCATCTTACATGCTTCCAGCCCATCTGTATCTTCGCAACTACTCTTGCATCCTCAACACCTTCTATGTATTCCCCATCTTTGTTTGCATTGGTAGTGCCTTCATCACCTTCCATGTACTCTCTAGAGATCTACATTTGCATCAGTAGTAACTTTTGCAATAGTATCGTCTTCCCCAATGGTCCTTGCCTCCACAATTGCCTCTGCACCATCTATCCCGATGGTGCCCACACTTACTTTTCATTTAGTTGGGGGTCCCTTCAACATCTGTAACTGATTTGGGCCAAGAAGTGGAGTACCCAAGTAGAGGTGTTACATCAGCCATGGCGGTTCTCAATTCCATGGAGAGAGGAAGAATTTTAGAATTGCTCAACAAAGTTCGCGTGAAAATGCAAAAGATCAAGGGTCAATTACAGGAGGATGTTGAAGCACATGTCAGAAAGATTCTTACACCCTGAGAACAAGCATGCCTTCTTACACATCTTCCATCATCCTTGGAAGATGCAGCCAATGTTTGGTAATACCACTTGCCTCTCGTCATTATCAAACATGGCCAAATTTGAAGGATGATTTCTTGCGAACTTTAAGATGGAAAAGTTTGAACATATGATTGTCCAAGAGTTGTCCAAGTCATGATGAAACCAAGAGAAAGCATCTAAATTGTACACCCAAATGAAGGCCTTGGCTAGTAAGATGTCAGCCCCACCTATTTATGTCATCATGAGAGGGTGGTTCTTGAGGGCATTGCCTTCCTCCATTGCAGTAAGACTTCTTGGCAAACTTGCTGAGCAAGCCTCCTTGCAAGACTTCCTAAAAGAAGCCATGAAGATGGAACAATCCCAGTTGAGTTTTGAGCCAGCACAACTCCCAACCAATGGGTTTCCAACTAAGGTGAATCATCAAAATGGCATCGTCGAAGAATGAGTTGGAACAAATCAAAGGAGGACTGAAAGAAAGAACAAGGTCTAAGCAGCCTTCACCTTTTGAAACCCAAATCAAAGGTGGTCTGCGGTGCACTAAGTGCTGAGGTTCCAATCATGCTCACTAGAAATGTCCATACAAACATAAGATCCCAACATTGTCTAGCATCTTTGGTGAAATTCATGGATACGATGCCTCTAAATGTAGGCAAGGGGTTGAGGAAGCTTTTGCCAAAGTTTCCAACCGAGGAACCCATCGTTGCTCTCGTGCTTGCAAACAACTACTTCTGTGAATGAATCAGAATGTGTGTACCTCCTATTGATCCATCTCCACTTCTTCCTAATCCCACTTTGCTTCAAGCTCTTGCACCCAATCCAGTTGGGCCTCCATACTATTATCCTCAGCCCTATTACCCACCATACATTAGCTCCAAGAGGTGGGCATGGACCATACTACACGAGGTCCACAAGGTGGTTTTCAGGGAGGAAGCGAGAGGACCTAACCTTTGAAGACCGATGATGTGCTATAGATGTGGAGTGTGTGGACACTCTTGAATGAATGTACATTGCCATTTAGAGGACCATCTTGCACACGATGCAACAACAATTACCACTACAGCATAGACTGCCCCAATGGAGTGGAGGAACCAATCCTCAAGTCAATATGATATGAGGTAGTAGCGGCAAGGGAGGTAGGCACCCCACATATGGATTAGGTAAGCCCCCATATGAGGAGAGCATGGGGGAGGTGGACCTAGGGATGGATAGACTGCCACATGGGCAGCACATGAGCTGTCCTGTGGACAGCACAAGAGACCTTGTGCAGGAGAGAGGGCGGGGGCATGTAGCCATGGATCTCACCTGGTAAAAAGGATATCTAAGGGTGCACAATTGTCAGATCCTAGCATAACTCCCAAATGTGGTAGTTCCAAGAGTGACCAAAGTATGCCTTCACGATATCGAGGGTGTCACCCAAACCCTACAATCTTTGCAGCAAATCCAAGAATTGTGCTGACAAAAGGACAAAGCATGGACAAGGTGTTAGCAAACAGATGTGGATGTGGATCAACACATGACGGCATGAACGAAGATCTGAGGGGAGGGACGACCATCATGAGACTGTAGAGACATGATGTTTGCAAAATATACCCCCCACTCCAAAAAAATAGCTAATTGACTGATTAATCCAGGTTTTTTAAATAAAAACTCCAAAAAATAGCATTATCAGCCCAAACATCGTGCATGGCATCATAAGATCAAATAAATAAAATAATACTACTTAAAGTCTTTAGAAATGACTACCAATAAAGAGGAAAGAGGGGAACTTTGCAAAAAAACAAAGCACAAGCATCCAGTAAAAAAGCTGCATGCTAGTAATAGCAATTGGGAGTAAAGCTATACCACACGGTGTACACATACCCAATGCATGTTCTGCATTGGAAACAGCTTTATTGACGCCCTAGTTGAGAGCCTTTCATGACAAACTGTAAAAGTGTCCATCAGATCCTACCATAACTCAAATGCATCTACCAAGCCAATTCCCTACTTATCATGAATTCCTGCAAACATGCCATACATCTTCTGCAGATTAAGACCAAGACACAATTAAATAATGTCTGCATGACGAGGATTCCACCATGTCCCTCAAGGTACAAATTTCTTATATGTCTTCTCAGCTTGAAGGACTAGTAAGAGCAATTACAAGCACAGTTTGTTATCAAATGGATCAAGGCAGAATTAAAACTTACAAGAGTTTGCAAGACGTTTCTATCACGCCCTTTCAAAGAATCAAGATATTGAAATTTTTTTTCGCGCACGTTAATGATTGCCAAACACCAATGAATGTCTTTATGTATAGGAACAAAAATCTGCAACAAACTTTGCATCATTAAAGGCAATACACGAAAATGCATTTAATCTAGTCTGCTTGCATTATTTTATTCAGGCAGAAGTAAAACCTTGTCACATTGAAGCAGATTATACCCAAGTTTCTTCTGTGTTGTCCATCTTCTTACTGCTCTATAATCATATAAATGTGTGTCTTTGTAAAGCTGCAACACAATGTCAAGACCCTTAGAAGAGAAACCTCTCAAGATTATTACTCACCTCAGTACATAATGTTAAAAGCAATGCCTTAACAGTCTATTTTTGCCACCAATGACAAGGGATGCACCTTGTTGAAAAAAAAGGTGTTGAAAAAATGGCATTTCAAATAATGTTTTGGTTCTCGTAACTCTCTTTCCTTCAGCAGCTCCATATATAGATTTATCACCTGGGATAGTACTGGTAAAAGATCAATTATCCTTCACCAATACATCAAAGACAGCTAAAAACATACTGATAAACCAAGAGCCAGACTATTTCGCATTTGAAAGAACTTAGGAAGAGACTTACATCATCATTGAGCCATGTGCCTGGTCTCAAACATTGTATAACGGACCTTGTTATGTCAATATTTGATTTCTTGTGCATTGCAAGTACTTCAGCCCTGTCAAGGAACACACCTAATTCAGCTTATCATGGCTCCATTTGTAATTAAATATACTAGAATGAAGCAGCAAACTAATGTGTTGGCACAAAGTTTCACCTGCTAGTAGAATGGCATAGGGAGTTGAAGTTGAACTCCTATTACCTCACAACGTATTGTTTTTCCCATTTTCTCTCTTGGCCACTACTCTCATCATGGGTCATTTGTTTAATGTTCTGGTGTGAATCCTCCTAGTGTTGGGGATCTAGGGCATCTTTTTCTGCTAACTTTTGATGTTTTGCATCAGTACTGTTTGGTGATTAGGCTATTTCTCTCTTGGCCACTACTCTAATCATGTGTCATTTGTTTAATATTCTGGTGTGAATCCCTCCTAGTATGGGGTCATCTTTTTTTGCCCACTTTTGACAGTATCTTGTTAATGTTGCCAAAATGGACATGGCTAATTAATGACAACCCCCCTCAACCCATCTAAGCAACATTGCATCATTTTCAATTTCATAGTAACAGGGGGTGACAGCATACCTCAACCAGCCTCAGTCACACTATATCATGCATCAACAAAGTAGTACCTTAAACTATGCTGTCTTGTGGGAGATACAATTGGGCTGCTAACAAGTACAAGCAGGCTACGTACATTGGTCTGCATTGCAAGCCAAGACGATTAAGTGGCATGACCAAAAGGCTGTAGCAGCCCAATTTCCCAGGTTCGCAACAATATTGGGCAGTAAAATGCCATAGGCAAGGCCTAGTAGGCATCCCAATGATGCAAAGCCAATTAAACAACATACCAGAGCCATCATTGACAGCTGAAAGAGGGCAAATCTATGCTTTAAGTGTGGCAAGAAATGCAAAATGGGACAGCCAAACTTGGCATGATCATAGCACTCTCTGATGTGATGAGGAGGGGTTGGTGGATGCTCCTGAGATCTAACTCACAAGGAGACAAGTGGAACCTCAAGTCGAGACAAACTTCAGATGCCAGTGTCAGAAGTAATTATGAGTCTCCCTTTGACCCAGGCCGTACTACTCAGCTTGGAGGGCACGCCCCACCACCTACACAGGGTTCAACCCAACAAGGTTATTCCATGTCGTACTCCTGAAGTTGCTTTTGTTGAGCATCATGCTGCTATGCCATTCCATGCACGGAATGATGCTCATGGAAATACCCCTGTAGATGGGGAGCAATATTGGAATGCTCAGCCAGTACTTTATTTGCAACGAGTGATTGAAAGGTGAAATTAAGGGCAGGAGTGTTCTTATGCTTGTGTACAGCACGCTACCCAGCCACAGTTTCATCAACACCACGACCTTGTAGAAGGTGGGGCTTGTTGCCAAAGAGATATAACATGGGCTAAGAGTTGAGGTTGCTAATGGACAGCATATGATTAGCAGGCTATGTTGCCAGGAGGCTAGGATCTAGCTCTCTCATGATTATGATTTTGCAGGAGATTCTTTGCATTAGTGATTGGATGAAATCCTTGGGGAGTCTAGTATGGACTTGAATGCCATGACTCTCTGCTTTGCAAATAGGGGAAGAACAGTGATCTTGTAGGGTTTGACAGGCCCCCAAAATGCAGATTACTTAGGCAAAGCAGTTGGCCGGAGAGCTCAAGAAAGAAACTGACATTTAGGCATTGAATGTGTGAGTGACTCAAACAGGAGGTGAAGATGTGCAAATGGTGCAAGTGGTCTCATATTTTGCTGATATGCCATGTCAGTTACCTCTCAAAGAGAGATGTTGATTATGCCATAGATTCGGAGCCTGGTAGCAAGCCCATACATAAGGCTCCATACTGCCTCTCTAAAGTGGAACACAAGAAAATAGCACTATAGGTGTGGGAATTGCTTAAGGAGAATTTCATTTCTCATAGCACTTCTCCCTTTGCCTCCACAATGCTCCTTGTGAAAAAGAAAGATGGTTCATACCGCATGTGCATTGATCACAGAAATCTCAACAAGGCCACTATAAAAACAAATTTCCAATTCCCAGGATTGATGATCTGGTAGATAAACTAAAGGATGTTGGGTTGTTCACAAAGATAGATCTCAGCTCTAAATATCATCAGATCAGATCGAAAGAGGGTAGTCACCTCTATGGAAGACTACACAAAGCACTCTGAAAAGTTTTGCAAAGAGAAGAAGAAAGACAAAGCAAATATGGTTGAAGAAAGAACTCCATCAGCAAATGAAGAAACAAATTTTGTGGTAGAGGAAGATAAAGATCGGACCTTCTAAAGTCCAACATCTTTGAACTTTTGTCATCACTTGGTCATGTAGTCAATTTTGAGGTTCTCTGTCTTGAGTGGTACTCCAAAAGGAATGTTATGTGTTTTAAGCTCTTATAGTCTTTGTCATGACAAGAGAAATCACTAATCCATGATTAGTTAGACATTAAAACATTATTATATATTATACGCCAATGGTGTAACATGTATTTGTATTTATGATGACACTGACCGATTTGTTATGGAGGTGGATCATCTCAGTAGATAGGACTAGTCGAGCCGGAGCCACTGCTTCAGACGGCATCGAATTTGAACATGTGATACTTATTCTATTAATAAAAATGTGCACACACGTGTCTAGGTCCTAGGGGCAATAGGAAGGGAAGGGTGCATTTAGGTGCATTGAATGGTAGATGCATGGGTCATAGGCTAAGGGTAGGTGTAAATGGGAAGATGGAACTTGAGTGATCTTAAGGGACATTAATGAAAGGGTATCACCCTTTCATTGTGAATCTCACGTAGCATTCTTCATTCACCTTGCATTCATCCGCCATCTCTCTCCCACCTTGCACGTAGGTCAAAAATAGAAACAAGTACTCTCACAAGGGAGCTCTTCCCCATTGGAGGGCCAATTGGCATTCAAATTCTACATGCATTGCACACATTTGCATTCTCAAAAAGACTGGTTCTTCACAGTCTTTGTAAATCACCTTTGGTCACCATATGATGCAGGCCATGTAATATGTGTTTGCCTCCATGGTACCTCTTGCAGACATCAGAAACTAGGTCCACACAAAGGCCTAAGATTAATCCTTATACATGCAAGAGAGAGAACCATTTGTAGGGGGGGGAGGGGGGTTATCCCATTTTTGTAAACCTTGACTCTTGGACACCCTTGCTAGCATGAGATCCTAGCCATAGATTTATCCTTGACCACCATGAGATGGCATGTGAAACTATGTGACTATCCTTAATATAGCATGAGGCAAACCCTTGAGGGAGGGCATGTTGGGATAGTTGTGATCAAGGGCTTGCTCTAAGGTGCATGTTTGTGTGTGTGTGTGTGAACTCTTGTCATCATGCATCTTCTCTCCCACCACTTCCCATCAGAAAGAAGGCAGCTCCTCTTACGAACCTCTAGAAAGGGGGGCTGGGTCAGGGAGCTCCGCGAGGGGGAGGGGGTCCGTGCGAGGGGGCGCGAGCGGCAAAGAGCCACACAAGGGGACAAGGAGCTGCAAGGGTGAGAAGCTGTACGAGGCACGGAGCTGTGAGGGGGAAGAGCTGTGTGAGGAGGTAGGGAGAAACAGCAAAGAGGGAGGGCAGAAGAGTTGCGAGAGGCACGAAAGTGCAAAGGGGAGGAGCTGGGAGTGGTGAGAGAGAGGGAGGCACAGAGAGAGTGAGAGATTGGGGATACAGAGCGGGCGGAGGTGAAGGAAGCGAGGGGAAGGAGCTCAATGAGGGGGGGAACCCCAAGAAAGAGAGATGATTAGATATTAGCATCATCGGGAGGCCAATGAGACATGACCTCTCATCTGAGTGATCAAAGGGTTCAATTCTTATGCATCTTGTCATGATTTCTAGTCTATGCTCAAATAAGAGACATAAGGAGGTACCTAGGAGATGGGGATCTCTATAGCAAAGATTGGTGCATTAAAAAATCCAAGCCAAAAATTGCACTCTAATGTTGGCATAGGCTGGGCATGTGAGTGTGAGGCTAAGTGTGAGGCTATCTCACGGTGCACTTAAACCTTTCATGAATAGGCATGTATTTATATGAAGGGGTCCATAATGCATTGTCTCAAGTGAGGTTGTCTTGAAGGGATGAAATTATGTGTCTTTTTGTGAAGGATGATGTCCCTCCCATGAAAGTTGTGTAGTTGCTCGTGTATTTTGTGCAAAATTGTGTGCATTTTCACAAAGTATATGTCCCTTAGTAATCTGGATAGCCCAAGCACAAAAAGAGGCATGAGAATTGTTGTGTCCATTCACATCGTCCAATGACATGGGGAGATGGATGCCCGTAGAGTGATCACGACAATGCATTGGGGTGCAAAATATTGGTTAGCCCAACTTTCCATCTCTTCCATTTGTCGTCTTTGTCAAGGTGCCCATTGCTACTCTATGCACGGATACTATAAGAATTTAGGCCATTCCCTATAGGCACAAGCACACTTTACTATGAAATCACTATAAGGAATCTCACTTAATGTAATATTAGTGCACTAGAGAGAACTTAAGGAGCTCAAGAGAGCTCAATGATATGTCGACATACTAGAGATTGAACTAAAATTTGATTTGAATGAATGTTCATTCCATGTCAAAACCTCCTAAATACAAAGGAGTCACAACCAAAAAGGCTTGTGAAGGGTAAGACGCATATGAAAGGTTGTACAAATAGAGACTAAAATAGAAAATCGCTTCATGAAACTCTCTTCCATGCAGTTGTGCCTCTTGTAAGGGTTATGCCTCAATAAAGTGTCTTGTAGCGACGCCTAGTCTTTCAAAATAAAATTGTCCATTCATAAAGCCATCTATAAGTACATGTGTAACAAAGAAGTCGAGTCATACATCGTGACAAAAAGTTCCCTCACCGAGCATATTTATATCCCTATGGAACACCTATAACGCCCCCGCCCCCCCCTCTCTCTCTCTCTCTCTCTCTCTCTCTCGCTCTCCACACACACAAATTCAAGAGTATCTTCTTAAGACATCTGAGTGTATGTGCAAATACATGAGCATTTGATGCGCCCACACACAGAACACTTAAAAGCGAGAATCAAATGATTTGTTGGTTTGGATTAAAATGCAAGGACTGATGTCTCGAAAATGTAGCATAGTTTGGGTGAATCAACTTTTCTCGATAGCCTAATCCAGAAGGAATTGAAGCACCAAAAGCATTTCACAAATCATTGAACTCTTTCTTGTTACAGTCAAACGGGTCTATACAAAAAATGGATTTGCCACAACAGGGAATTACCCGTTATGTCCATACAAAGCATGCTGCACTTCCTCCTCTTCCTCCTCTGATAAAGGGGTGAAGGCAACAGACTGCACATTGCATCAACAAACGTTCATCCGCTAACCATGCAAACTAACGATCGTAACTATTTGAAAGAATAAGAGAACACATCATTCACGTACCGCTGTTGTTTCATCCTCCCGAGGTCTCCGCTCTACTGTTAAAAATGCCTCCTCTTTGGTAACTTGGAGAGAGGTTAACCGTGACGTTGTCAATTGGATCTCGGCCTCCAGATCCTTAATACGTGCATCATGTAGTATGTGACTCTCCTCATATTTTTGTTTCCACACCTGAGGACCCCTGGTACGAAGTGTGACGGCCTCAGGCTCCGACTCTTTCGTATCAAATGGCGCGGATGACGAAGTGGGCTCATCTGCTAGTTGCAATTCACGATTGTTCCTAAAGATATCCGCGCTTGAAGTTGCTAACAAAGTTGGCTGATAACTTTCTCGGTCAATCTCCTTTACCCTCTTCTTAAATTCTTCCAGTTCCTTTGCCTGTTTTTCTCTCAGCTTGTTCTCTTCCATCAACAGCCTGAGGTTATCCCTTTCCTTCATCCATCGTGATTGAAGAAGGTTTCCGGAGTGCTCAAAATCACTAGAAGAAACATTATCATCGCGAAAATGAAACCCTTTCTGTGCAATCCCTAGGATTTGAGGCCGTTCAAAAGTTGGATCATTCGACTGAGATCTAAGCTGATGTCCAATCTGCGTCGTGCTCGTAGTGGCATCTCGATCAAAAGCTTGACCAGCTCTAAATTTAGATGAATAGAAAGGCGATTTGTTCCCCAGTCGAGATACAGAGCTCTCATTAGCAGAGGTGCTTCGAAAGGGGTCCGTCCTTTGCCGAAAAGGTAACGTTAATTCCTTCTTTCGCAGCTCGAAAGTATCTAACAAACTGGAATGGAGGTGAAGGCAATTCGGAGCAACGAGACGCTGCTTCTTTCTTTCTACGGAATAGCTTTGAGAATGCATAACCTCCAAGCGCTTGCCATATTCATTCAAACCCATTCGTTCGATTTGCTGCAACCGCTACCTCAAGTGACTCGGCAAGAATCCGATACGACGAACAAGGAGGCCATGGAGTCCTGTGGCGATGCTCATGTGTGCCGCGGGGAAATGCCTATCTGATGCGAATCATCCCGCGTCGTTCAAATTAAAGCAAAAAAACCCTAAAGGTCGGATTTTGGTTGGAAGGACTGCCCTAATTCCGTGGGAGGAGAGGTAAAAGAGAGGAGAGTGAAGCGAAAGTAAGCAAAGAGAATGTATGGGCGGAGGATGATTTGTAAGAAAGCAAGAGCCAGAAGCTTGCCTGTTTCAGTTGCCGGAAAGCTAAAATGCAGGGCGTGGCGCAAACTCGACGAAAGTACCCGCCTTTCTTTCCCTTCCCCTTTTGAACGAACCCAAAAGTAGACCATTCGAATCATTCTTTTGCATGTCGAACATTTGACTCGGCTCAAGATCAATGCGCTATCAATGTCCTATGAAAATGTCCTCCCATTCATCCTTCAACTACATGGACACACCCCTCTGTTGCATTGATTGCCTCGGAGTTGGACTCCGCTGCGCACAAAGGTGCGCGTAGGTTTTCGAACAACTTTTGGCACACTGCTCATGCTGTGTGTGCACTCTGTGATTGGTGTTGGTTTGTGGAGCAATCCATGTGCATGTGCTGCGATCACCGCATGGCAGTTCTTCTTGTGTTCGGTCCTCTAGCAAGCATTCAGTAGTGCTTTTGTCTTGCTATATGGATGCATTCACGTGTCCGTCAACGGCTTGGGTCGACGAAGGAGGTTAAATCCTAACCATCCAATCCCCTCAGATCTGTGCACACAACAATTACATTACAAAAAATTAAAAAACAAGTGTGATAATTTCTTTGCTAGGTACTTTACTGAGAAATATAAGGTTGGCCTCGACATTAATTCACATCTGCACAGTAATTAAGTACAAAATCAAGTACAAGTTAGTAAGTAGGCCACACAAAGTACTCACCGGCATTGTTGCTGCAAAGATACAAATTGAGATGCCACAAAATCTAAACATTATTGCTTGGTCAACTTCATTGGTTTTGCCACTTGTAGTTTGGACGCCAGTTATATCAAGGAAATGCGCAGTGGTTGTGTTGAGCTTGGGAAGTTAAGGATGGATTTGCAAGGTGATATAAAAAATGGGGGGGTGCATATGCTTGAGTTGTTACAAAGCAATTGTTGGGAATTGGTGTGTTTGCTTGAACTTTGTTAGCTTTTTTTTTGGGAATTCTAAGGTGCTACAAATGATGGTAGGCGGGGTGGGATTTGATACGAAATGTAAACACGACTATGATCAGTCCAATATGCTTGATTTGTCCCAATGGAACTATTGTGGTAAGTGGCGCATTTGTCCAGATATGATCAATTTGAGATCCACAGATTGTCATTGGTGGGTCTTTGTTCGCTAGTCGCAAATGATGTTGTTCCATGAGGTTTGCTAGTTGCATTTGCTTTTGTGAATGCTCAAGCATGTTAATGTTGAAATCTCCTAAAGCGATAGTCGGGTAACTAGATGGTTTTGTGAGTAATGCTTGTGATAATTGCTCTAAGAAAGTGTGAAGATGGCACGCCTCGGTTCAGTATATTGAAATAATAAACATTGATTACCTTGGATTTGGTTGGCAATTTGCTGTAATCATTTCGAGGCTAGGGACTGTGAACAATTTATGTGGTGACAAGGAAAGTTTGGGTTTGTTTAGGAGCGATGTATCCATTCCTTGGAATGTGGTGATTGCACCTTACTTTTGTTTGTTTATGTCGTCCGTTGGATGTACGGTTCTAGTTTCGGTGAGATAGAGCAAGTCAAATGCTTGGAGATTATAATTTGCATTTAAATTGGCTACGTGTAATTGCAATGATCGTGTGTTCAATGTCTGTAAGATAACATGTGTTTTACTCCAGTTTTCAAGACGCGATACATCATATCACCAAGCTGCAGATGTAAGAAGTCTTTGCATTTCTATAGCAACTGTCGAATTAACTAGAAGTGAGAACAGTTTAAGGGTTTAATGAGGTAGAGATTCTCCTTGGCACGGACCCTTGAAATTGCCAAGGTACCTGTGGGATTAAAGCATAGTGATTCCAATGTTGAACCTTATGTGCGATGCACTGTCCTTACTGAGGTCGATTGGATTGGGTGCTGCATTCGTGTTACAACACGGTTTGTATTACTTCCTATTTGGATTTCTTTTGTAATTGGAAGTATTGCAGTCCCATCTTTGGACGATAGAATTACTGCATAGGTATTGGGTTTGTTGCCGTGTCCGTGCTCCTACATTGGGACTTGAAAATTGTATCCAAACAACTGCAAGTGAATTAGACATTGTCATTGCTTCGAATTGCCCATCGACTCCATTTACGAGACCATCGAATGTGTTGTAGTTTGTTGCACATAGCTCGACAACACTTTTAGTTTGATTTCTTTGTGGAGCCCAATTGTTATTGGGATCATCCGAGAGAGACAATGGATGAGGACACCTGTTGTTTTTCTTGTCTATGGAAGGGAAAGTGTAAACATCACCATCGGTGTGTTAGAATATGTATTCATTGTGCGTTCGGATTGATTTGTTCGTATAGAACAAGTAAGGCAATGTCAAGGTCGGCAACACCTCGTGGAAGCATGCTGAGTTGATTGCGCTAATGTCTTCTAGCTGTTGCATGTTTGTTGGGAACTTGTTTAGGATGCTAGTAAAGAAGAAATCGCCTTATCGCTTAATGGTGTTGAGATGGTAACATGTGAGGTTTTCTTTCTAGGTTTTCTTCTTGGAACACCCATGCACAGTGGTATAAGTCACCTATTATTATTGCATCCAAGCCACCGAACAACAAATCATGAACATATTTAATGGCACGCAATCTTCTATCGATGACGAAGCTGAACATCCTCTCACCAATTAGCGATATCTCATCGATAATTATTGTTTATACCTCCATGTATTTTTTTGTGAGTTTTTATAATCTCCTCTCGGTGGGTAACTCCAACATCTCTCTGCAATTTACTGGTATGCCTAATGTTAAATGTAGAGTTGCACTGCTTATGTCATTTACAGCTCTTCCTATGTAGGTGGTTTTTAATATTTTGGTCCAATTTGGGTATTTTATTATACCAATGCAGTAGCTC
This sequence comes from Dipteris shenzhenensis, assembly GCF_047967505.1. NCBI lineage: Eukaryota > Viridiplantae > Streptophyta > Polypodiopsida > Gleicheniales > Dipteridaceae > Dipteris > Dipteris shenzhenensis. Next base: position 14,623,649 of record NC_141610.1, read on the forward strand.
TTAATTGAGAGCACGCACGATAGTTGCTTTACCAGTTCCGGCTCCTCACATTTGAAATATGTAGATGGGCTTGTCAGAGTCGTTCTTTTTTTTCCACATTATGTCATAAAATATATGCTGCTGCTCTAGGTTTAACAATCGTGTTTGTAACCAATGTTCTTCTTTCAGTATCAACTTCTCTGCAGGTTGCTTAAATTAGGTTGCTTAAATTGAAAGGGATCAAGAGTTTCTCTTTTTAGCCTCTTTTGAGCTTGGGGTAATGAGACGTCAATTGATTGCTTTTCTGTGTAGTTATGGTGTGTTATGTTGACCATGTCAGATGAATCTAGCAAAATAGCATTGTGAGAGCATTGTTAAATGTTTCGGCCCATACGTAATTGTTTGTGGTTGAAGCCATCTCATCTATTTGGTTCTCGAAGTTTTGCCAAGCCTCAGCGTTGTGGTTTTCTAAGCTTACATAAGTTGAATTTATGGTATGCAGCACTGTAGTAAGCATCTTGCCAAGTTTATTTCGCTTTCTTTAGGGTTTCTTCTGAATTACGATAAGGAGTATAGAGCATGAGCTGTTCTCTATAGAAACTGTTAGGGTCTCATTGTTGGTCAGAACGTGTGAATCTAATTATTTATGGCCTTTTTTTTAATAGGTTTTCTTATTGTATTCTAAAATGAATTATGCGAGGCCTATTGAATCAAGTGTTTTGGGTCTTGCCATGTATCGGTCACTAATTGAAGTGCACATTACATCAATTGAATCGTCTGGGAGTGTTTGCAATATTTTATCAAGTTTCAACCCCCTCTTTTTTTATGTCGTCAACAGCATTGCTGCTCTCATCGTTTGCTTTTTTTATTAACGTCGTGAAATGCCTTGGTCATTGTATTGTCTACCTTTGTAAGGTATGATGTGAGCAGTATGCAATTGTTGCATATGGATCTAGTATAAATTGAGCATCAGTATGTGCAACCCATAACGGTGCTAGTAATTTGGGAAATGGGTTTGTCCAAGCATCTGATGGCTTCCTTTTCAAGAACAATGTTGGTCGCTTTAAGTTGGCTCGCAAAGATAACATGTAATCTTCTTTGGTAAGTTGCAATTTCACTAACAATTGCTCCAAGATTTGCAATGGACTTGGGCTTGTATCATTTGGCTCTTTGTATACTTTAGTGAGGGTGATATTACCATAACAAAACTTTTGCTCTAGAGGTTGTAGGATAGTTGATTTGTCCAGCTGTGGCGATGGAAAATGGAATCTGCATATTGCTCTCGCCTTTTTTCTACATGTATGTGTATGTATGTGACATTGTAGTGCCTGCAATGATTCTAGGAGCAACGTGAGGTCGCAGGATATGTATTGGTCAATGAAATTTGTAACAACTTCATCTGGTTCCTTGTTATAAGTAGGGGCATTTCTTTTCCATAGCAAACCATGGTTGTACTTGCTCCCATGATTTTGAAACTCAGTTGCAAAGTAAAAATCTTGTACTTGCCCAAAAAAATGGCTATCAGATTTTAGGAGTTCCCTTAATGCTCTAAGACGGTGATTGTAATAACGTGCACGCGTCACCAGATCATCATGCACAAGTTGGTGGACTAGGGGTGTTGTCATTAATAGTGTCGCATTGGGTGGGGTGCAGCTTTTTCAATGCATTTGTTAATGCCACCCAGTTGCTTTCTTCGCTTGTGAATGTTATGAAGAATGTTGGGGGGCCTACTTGGCGAATCATCACAAACAATTGTTTGTGTTGACATTGGCAGAGATGTTCTAATGCTTTCAAGCTGCAAGTAGTGTAAAGATGTTATGTGCGTTGCAAAGCGCCAGTCCTCTTGCATCATCTCCCATTGCGCAACTTTTTGGTAGCTTAGGATTTGAAGCATGTGCTTGCGTCTCAGTTGGCCAAAGAACAACGTTGGGTAGTTTAGCTCTTCATAGTATTTGTCTTTGTATATACTTGAAGGTTTTTAATTCTCGCTAGGAGCAATTGCTATGACACTCGAGGCTCTATCAAAAATTCCATTTGCATCTATGTATCCATGTACTAACGTATATGTAAATGGATCAATCATCTTGTTCTGTAGCTATTTGATTGTTTGTAAGCAGTTGCCGTACATCGTCTTGCTATTTTGTTATGCCTATGCTTTGAGCTAGAAATGTGGGAGCCAAAGGCACGATATTGTCACACCTTCTTGCTTATACAAGGATGTTTTGATGAGCTGTTTCATGTTGAGATATCAAGCTCTACCCCCGATATATCTCCTGGATGACTATCATTTATGTCACTGCCTATGTTAGTTGTACTCGTGGTGTAGTTAGACTACCATGTATGTTTTTGGTTTGGGTTCACATATGAACCACGTATTCTAGGGTTTGACATATAGGGTATTTCCCTCTTCTATTGTATTGTTGTTGTGTGCAAAAGTGAAGAAAGGCTTCACCCTCCAACCTTGTGTCCTCTCTCTTTTGTGTGTTGTGAAGAAAGCTGAACTTGAGTCTCCTATCTCTCTCCCTTATTCTTTACATGGTATCAGAGCCTTGTTCGTGGTAAGGAGCTCAAGAAAGCAAGCCAAGTTTGTGGTGTCCTGGTAAGAGGACCAGTGTTGCTTTCCTATTTTCGAGTTTGGGAGCAAATCTCTGCAGGTAGCACAGCCAGAAGTGCAGGAGTGCATTGTTTCAGATTGAGAGGCCCTTCGCGGTGTGGCGAGAGCGCAGTTTCGGGGCCTGTTTTGAAGGCGGAAGTTCTTCGCAGGCACTCAGAAAAAGGCCCTGTTTTTCGCTGTGCGACCACTGCGCGGCTAGTCGGTGGAAAGGTGCCACAGAAATTGCATCGTATGCCTGTGTGCAGAGATATTGGGAGTTGCAGATTCATGCCTGTTGCCTGTTGATGCAAAATCGTCACTAGGAAGTGACTGTGTGGTGAAATACCACTTTCGTCAGTGTTGCAGATTTGGCCCTGTGAGGCTTTTTGCAGAAGTTTTGCTATTTGCCCTTGTGAGGCATTTGCTGTGTTTACAGGTTGCTGTTGCAATTCGTGATTTGTAAAATGTCTGAGAATCTGTCTACCATTGTCAGTGAGAAGCTTGACAAGAACAACTTCCAAGCATGGAAGTTCAGGATGACAAACTTCCTTATGGGAAAGGGAGTTTGGGAGTACATCAGTGGTGAAACTGCAGAACCAGTTTTGGGTGCTGCTCCCACTCCTGCTGAATTGAAGGCCTTTAAAGAATGGCATGAAAAAGCCAAAAAATGTCTGTATTGGCTGTCTGTTAGCATTTCAGATTCTATGATTGTGCATATACAGGATGTAGAGACGCCTAAGGAGGCATGGGATACATTGGTGAAGCTGTATAGCACAAATACCAAAGCACGAAAGATGCAGCTAAAGCAGGAGTTGCACAATGTGCAAAGGAAAAATCTGAATATAAATGAGTATTCCTTGAAGGTGAAAGGCCTTGCAGATTCTCTTGCCTCCATTGGAGCACCTGTTGATGATGAGAACTTAGTGTCCGTGACCTTGAATGGTCTTGGGAAAGATTATGCACAGTTTCGGACATCCATTGGAGTCCGTGAAACATTTCCTGATTTTCAGGAACTTATTGCTCTCTTGCTGAGTGAAGAGCAAAGGAATGGTGGTTCAGCCACCTCAACTTCTCAAGAGACTGCTTTCTACTCGAATACAGGTAGAGGCAGGGGTAGAGGAAGAGGCCGTTTTGGTGGCCGTGCAGGAAATCAGAACCAACAGCAACAACAGGAAAACCAGTCCTATGGAGGAGGACGTGGTAGTTCTAGAGGCAGGGGGAGCCAAAGAGGCCGTGGTTCATGGCAAAGGAACCAGCAAGTAAATAGCAGCACAGAATGCTATTATTGTGGAAAGCCTGGACACAAGGAGAATACATGCTATAAAAAGCAGAATGACATCAAAAGTGGGAAGTTGCAGCAAAGCAACTATGCATCATCAAGTGGGCATGGTGACGACAGAAATGAGCACCTTTTTGTGATGCAGCATATGGTTAACTCCATGTCAGGAGATGCTGCAGCTTGCAATGATGTTTGGTATGTTGATTCAGGTGCCTCTAACCACATGACCAGTCATGGTGAGTGGTTTCATGATGTTAGAAATTTGGATAAGCCAGGTTATGTTGAAACAGGTGATGATACTGCGCACCCAATTACGCAGGTTGGTAAAGTGCCATTGGCTATGCAGGATGGCAAAACGAAGTACTTGGCAGATGTACTTCATGTTCCAAAAATCACTAAGAACCTGGTTTCAGTTGGCCAGATGGTTGAGCAAGGTCTGCAGGTTAGATTTAATCCTGATGGATGCTTTGTTGAGGACTTGAAAAATAAGTGCCGCTTGGTTGCGAAAGGCAACAAAAATGGCAGAATGTTCACCTTGGATGTTGATATGCCTGAGGTGAAAGCTGCTATGTTTGCGCATGGGAGAGGTGTCATTGCAGATATTGAGATATGGCACAAGCGCATTGGGCACGTGAATATACAAAGGCTGAAATCTATGCAAACGAAAAACATTGTTGCAGGTTTGCCTAAATTCAGAGTTGAGGGAATGCAAAAGGTATGTGAAGCATGCCAAATGGGTAAGCAGGCCAGACATGCATTTCCCAAAAATGCTAAGGTGAGCAGAAGACCTTTGGAAGTGATCCATTCAGATGTTTGGACAACCAAAGCTGCTTCTATTGGTGGATGCCATTATTATGTGACGTTTATTGATGACTACACTAGGAAGGTGTGGATTTATTTTATGAAGCACAAAAGTGAAGTGTTCAGCCATTTCAAGGCTTTTAAGGCCATGGTTGAAAAAGAGAAAGGTGTGCATATTAAAGTGCTAAGATCTGATGGAGGGGGAGAGTACTTTTCAGAAGAATTTTGTGAATATCTGAAAGAACAGGGAATTCAAAGAAAGTACTCATGCAGGTCTACCCCTCAGCAGAATGGGGTTGCAGAAAGGAAGAACAGGCATATTGCAGAAGTAGGACGGGCGATCCTAAATGAGAAAAACATGCCTGATTATTTTTGGGCTGAAGCAGTAGCAACTGCTGTTTATATTATGAACAGAACCCCCACTGCAGCTGTCCATGGCATGACGCCTGAAGAAATGTATACAGGCCAAAAACCAGATATTTCTCACTTGAAGGTATTCGGTTGCATAGCTTATGTTCATGTTCCTGATGAGAAGAGAACAAAGCTGGATCCAAAGGCAGAAAAATGCATTTTTATTGGATATGCTCTGCACCAGAAAGGGTATCGTTGTTATAACCCTTCCACCCGCAAAATGCAAGTGAGCAGAGATGTTGTTTTTGATGAAATGAGCAGCTGGTATGCACCAACTGTTATGGTAGGAGATACAGATGCAGGAAATGGGAATGCTGCAATAAATGCAGAGCAGCAATCTCAAGCCTTGAGTGGACCCAGAGAGTCCTCTACTAGTGGATCTAATGCATGGACAGGGAGATTGAGATCTAGTGAATCGTCACATGGCAGCCCTGATAGTGTTGTGCAGGTATCACATAAGGGAAAAGAAAAAGTAGACCATGCTCCAGTGTTTGATGTGTCTGCTGGTAGCTCTCATGTTGATGGAGAGTCAAGCGGCTCTGAAATGAGCCTTGATGAGGAACTTGGGATTCCTTCTATTGTTACACCTGGTGCAAGGAAAAGCATGCATGATTTAAAGACTCCTGCAACTGATCCAGTTGTACGGAGGTCCACTCGTATTAAGTATCCAGTTGACAGGCTGAGATATGATGGGTATACAGCACATCACTATGCTTATATGGTCAAGGTTCTAGAGGAGCCAGAGCCCAAATGTTTTGAGGATGCAGTAGGGCATAAAAATTGGGAAGCAGCTATGGATGAAGAGATGGCTGCCTTGGATGCAAACCACACTTGGGATTTGATGCCTTTGCCTCATGATAAGAAGGCTATTGGCTGCAAGTGGGTTTACAAAGTAAAGCACAATGCTGATGGGTCTGTTAGCAGGTACAAGGCAAGATTGGTTGCCAAAGGTTTTGTGCAGACATATGGAATTGACTATGAGGAAACTTTCAGCCCAATTGCAAGGATGGCAACCGTGAGAGCAGTAATTGCTATGGCTGCTGCAAAGGGATGGTCTTTGCATCAGATGGATGTGAAAAATGCCTTCTTGCATGGTAATTTGCAGGAAGAGGTTTATATGATGCAGCCAGAAGGTTATGAGGATAATTCACACCCCGATTTTGTATGCAGGTTGCGCAAAACCTTGTATGGCTTAAAACAGGCGCCGAGGGCATGGTCAGACAAGATAGGGCAATATCTTGTCACTATTGGATTTCAGATTTCCAATTCAGATTTTTCACTTTATGTGAAAAGGACAAAGAGAGGGATTGTGCTTATAGTCATCTATGTTGATGACTTGATTATTACAGGTGATAGTGATGCAGACATTAATGAAGTGAAGTTGCTGTTGAAGCAGAAATTTGAGATGAAGGATTTGGGAGAGCTGCGTTACTTCTTGGGCATTGAGGTTATTAGATCCCCGAGTGGGATATGGCTGTTGCAAAGGCAATAGGTTTGGACATGCTGTCCAAATATGGGATGACAGGCTGTAAGCCTATCTCTGTTCCATTGGAACAGAATGTGAAGCTCAATGCAGAGACATGTGAGCTTCTTGAAGATATTACTATGTACAGGCGCATAGTAGGTAGCTTGATTTACATGACTATAACCAGACCAGATTTGAGCTATGCTGTGGGGCTGGTGAGTCAGTTTATGCAGGCACCGAGGAAGCCACATTTAGATGCGGCTAGGCGCATACTGCGGTATGTGAAGTCCACATTGCATTATGGACTGTTTTATGAAGCTGGGTGTGCATTATAGGTACATGGATACACAGATGCTGATTGGGCTGGTAGTGTCTCAGACAGGAGATCTACTAGTGGTTTTATGTTTTCCCTTGGGAGTGGTGCCATCAGTTGGAGCAGCAAGAAGCAGCCAACAGTTGCCTTGTCGAGCACAGAGGCTGAGTACAGGGGTGCAGCAATGGCTGCATGTGAGGTAGCTTGGTTACGAAAGCTACTTGCAGATATGGGACAGTCAATTCATGCAGTAGTTGTCATTCATTGTGACAACATTAGCAGCATCATGCTTGCTAATAACCCAGTTTATCATGCTAGAACGAAGCACATTGAGGTGCATTATCACTTTGTGAGAGAGAAGGTTCTAGCTGGTGAGATTGATCTTGTCTATGTCAGCACTGAGGAGCAGGTGGCTGATATTTTTACGAAGGCATTGGGTACCGAGAAGCTTCGCAGATTTAGGAGCTTGCTTGGTGTACGTGAGATGGATTTGAGCTTGAGGGGGAGTGTTGAGATATCAAGCTCTACCCCCGATATATCTCCTGGATGACTATCATTTATGTCACCGCCTATGTTAGTTGTACTCGTGGTGTAGTTAGACTACCACGTATGTTTTTGGTTTGGGTTCACATATGAACCATGTATTCTAGGGTTTGACATATAGGGTATTTCCCTCTTCTATTGTATTGTTGTTGTGTGCAAAAGTGAAGAAAGGCTTCACCCTCCAACCTTGTGTCCTCTCTCTTTTGTGTGTTGTGAAGAAAGCTGAACTTGAGTCTCCTATCTCTCTCCCTTATTCTTTACATTTCAGTGCCTTCATAACTGCGTTGGGACAGACATTACCACTTATATATGTGATACAGTATTCTAGTTTTCTTTTTATCGCAATTCCTATGGTCATCATGCTATCATCTAGTTGTCGTAGAAGCATAGTTTGAGCATTTTCAATGTTAGTGGCGACATTTATAATGTTGCCCTTCAAAAAATACTGGCTGAAGTGCAAGTACTAGTGTATTTGGCCAAACGTTGCCCACGGTGCAACTAGCCTTTCTTCAAGATTTGAAAGCATTTGCACCTCTTATACCTTCTCAAGCTAAATTACTTAATCTAATTAATCACCTCATTAATTTATCCAAATAAGTTTGAGCTTCTTATTTATATTTCTTGCCCAAAGGAAGCATCCCATGTCATAAAGGACCCAATAAGTTTTTCTTTACACATTAATTAATATAAAAATGCAAAAAAACTAGAATGTAGGAACAAATACATGCGCACCATGCAAATCCCATGTGCCATTTGAGCAAACCTTTAAAAGAATACTCCAAAGCACAGGGAGAGTACATGGTGGGAAATGGTAAAAAAAAGTGCACACAAGCACCATGCAAATTCCATGTGCCATTTGAGCAAACCTTCCAAGGAATACTCCAAAGCATAGGAAGAGTACACAATGGCATGTGGCAAATGAACTTGTGCTAGAGCAAACTGGACAAGTGAAGCCCTATATTAATTAAGACACAAATGTGAAAACACTACGCAAGTTGTAGCTCCACTAAAACAGGAAGCATCCCGTGCCATAAAAAACCCAAGAAACCTTTTTTTCCGCACATAGCCTCGACAAACGACAAATGGAGTTGTGCACGAGGACCATCCAATTCCATGTACCATTTCCAGCAAACCCTTAAACAAGTACCCCGAAGCACAAGAAGAACATACGATGGCCATGATCCCAACCGGGAAAAGTCGAAGCACTCACCCGAATCAAATGCAGAACCAGATGTCCTTTCTTCTTTCTCACCTCACCCCTCTCTCTCTCTAAAGTACAAGAAACATGTAGGCATGCCCAAAAATTTGCCTGACTAAAAAGACAAAGCATCATATTAAGTAGCATGAAAATGTAAAATCATTTCACAAATTGCCACTCCACCAAAACAAGAAGCATCCTACACCATAGAAGGCCCAAGGAAGCACATTACTAAACAATGTGTACAACTAATAGAGTCTAAGTATGGAGAGAGAGAGAGAGAGAGAGAGAGAGAGTAAATCAATAAATTATCCAGTCAACTAAGCTATTAATAAGATCAATTAATTTAATCAATCTAAGTAATCGATTAATCATATTTACCCAAACTAGAACAATTAACCAGTCGCGATTGAACCTTAGCAGTACATGTACTTAGTGAATGAATGGGCCTAGGCCCTTAGTCTTAGACTTACATTTGCAGGCCATAAATTTGGAGCTATATATAGTTAGCCATGTAGGTCTATGAATAGTTTATCTTGAGGCATCCACTTGATTATACCAACATCTATCCCGATAGTGGAATTTGTAGTTAAATGAGGCAAAAGCCTTGGACAAGTATGGCCTCTTTTTTTATTACAATAAATAGTTTGCCTAGAAATTATAATGCCACGTGCACATAAATGGGCCTACATGGTTGATCTAAGGAAGTAGATGGTCCTTATAAGGACCCACGTGGATCTATATGGCCTTAAAAAGGCTCATGCAACAGTCAATTCAATGTGGTCATTACAAGAACCTTGTAGCTTTTTAAAAGAAACATGTAATTCCACATTAAGGTGGAATAGTTTGCCATGTAGGTGTATGCAAAGTTTATCTCAAGGCAAGCATTTTTCCCAATAGTGGAGTTTGTAGTTGAAGCATGCAAAAGACATGGAGAGATATGTCCTCTTTCTCTCTTGTATTAAATAATTAGATTACAAATTTTAATGCTATGTGCACACAAATAGACCTACATGGTTCATATGGATCTATATGCTTGTATAAAGGCTTATGTAGCCTATGAACTACCTGGAGCTACATGGTGGATAGTTTGCCATGTAGGTGTATTCAAAGTTTACCTTGAGGCATCCAATGAATTAGTAGAGTTTCATAGTTAAAGAGGCAAAAGCCCCAGAGGTACTCTTTCTTTCTTGCAATAAATAATTAGCCTAAAATGTTTAATGCCAAGTGCATATAAATGGACCTACATGGTTCATATGGATCTATAAGGTCTTATAAAGGCTCAAGTGGCCTATGAACTACCTGGAGTTACATGGTTCCTATAAAGAACTCTTATAGCTAATGCCAGGTTGTTGAAGTAAGCAGATCTAATTCGACTGATAACCTTCTAATTAGCTAAATTACTTTAATGAAGTAAAGGATTAAAATTATTCAATCAATCTAAATAAACTAAAATCCAATCTAATAAAAGAGATATGTTAATCCAATCAAACCAATTAAACTATTATTTATGTCTTCTCAAGCTAAATTAGTCAATCTAATTAACCACCTCATTAATTAATCCAAATAAGTTCGAGCTTCTTATTTATATTTCTTGCCTATGGCAAGAGCTATATTAATTATTATGCAAATGTAGAAACACTATGCAAGTTGCAACTCCACCAGAACAAGAAGCATCCCATACCCTAAAAGGCATGAGAAAGTTTTTACACTATTAATTAATATAGCTATGCAAAAAATATTAGAATTTGGGAATAGATACATGCGCACCACACAAATCCCATGTGCCATTTGAGCAAACCTTTAAAGGAATACTCCAAGGCACAGGGAGAGTACATCGTGGGGAATGATAAACAAAAGTGCACACAAGCACCGTGCAAATCCCATGTGCCATTTGAGCAAACCTTTCAAGGAATACTCCAAAGCATAGTAAGAGTACACGATGGCACATGGACATGGCAAACGAACTTGTGCTAGAGTAAGCTAGACAAGTAAAGTGCTATATTAATTAACATGTAAATGCGAAACACTATGCAAGCTACAGCGTTACCAAAACAGGAAGCATCCCATGCTATTAAAAACCCAAAGAGCTTTTTTAAACCCATAAAGCCTCTTATTTTCAAACCCTTAGATGCCAAATTCTAACCATTTATAAAAAAAAGTAGGAACGAACACACGTGCACCATGCAAATCCCTTGTGCCATGATCAATTAATTACATTTACCCAAACTAGATCAATCAACAAGTCGCAGTGGCTTGAACCTTAGCAGTACATGTGCTTTGTGAATGAATGGGCCTAAGCCCCTAGTCTTAGCCTTACATTTGCTGGTCATATCTTTGGAACAATATATAAGACTTAACAGAACAACGTAGACCTTGTAATTTCTTACAACGATATCCAATTCAATGTGTTCATTATAAGGACTTTGCAGCTTCTTAAAAGAACCACATAAAGTCTTATGTAGCCTATAATATACCTAGAGTTACATGGTTCTTATAAAAAACTATAAAACTCCTTATATAGCCAATGCCATGAAGCAAGCAAATCTAATTTAACTAGTTACCTTCTAATTAGCTAAATTCACTTGAAGAAATAAAGCAACAAAGTTATATATTAATCCAATTGAATTAATAAACCAACCTAATAAAAAAGATCTATTAATCCAATCAATCTAATTAAATTGTTAATTATTTCTTCTCAAGCTAAATTAGTTAATCTAATTAATGACCCCATTAATTAATCTAAATAAGTTTGAGGTTCTTATTTGTATTTCCTGCCTATGGTGCTGCACAGAATCTTGAAAGCACTCTCAATCTAGGAATTGCAAATAAATTGATGAGCTTTGTTGTAGCAATTTTCCAGGAGTACGACCCTTAAGTGTCACATTTTGATTACTCAATCAAATGGGTGGGGTCAAAGTGTGGGATCCCATTGGGCCTGATTGTGAGACCATTTACATCTATAATACATGATAACTTTGATGAAACAATCCAATCCTAAGTAAGGCAACTTGGTTCTCAACCCCTCTATGTTCCCCTCAACAATCATGACCCTCATTAATTACATGTACGATTTGGGCTTCAAAGTTGAAACTTAATTGGATGTGGGGTATGTAGTCCTTGTGTCTAGAAGAAGTCGAATTTTGTTGGATTGTGCCAGCCGGTTATTCATCAACCCTTTTGAACTTTTACACAAACTATTGTTACTACACAACTAACACGTAGATAGCATTAACATTAAAGAAACCTACAGTACATCCATTGTGAGTGAATAGGGTGAGGTATTCTAAGAAAGAATCCTTGGATGTCTTGTAAGGAAATACCTGATTGTCACAAATTTGATCTACCCCCAACAATCATCTATTAGCTTGCTTAGAATTTTTTTGTTAATGTTGAATTGCACCCTTGTGTATACTTCTCTAGAAAGATTGAAATACGAAAGAAGTTGCAGAATACCTATGTTACGTATCAGAGCCTAGGCTCATAGTCTTTCCAAGCTATGATGATCTAGCAAAAGAGAACCTCAGAGATTGGCATAGGTGTAGGAGAAGCGATGCCAGCATATATTTGTTGCTCTATGCATACGTAAGGGTAGAACGAGGAAACCTTCTTTCATTTTCTCTATTGCAGTTAGTTTCCTAGACGAATAAATTGATGAAGAGTCTATTGGTCATCATAGTGGTTGACCGGATTAATAGTATGCCTATGCAATCATGCTGAATTCGTCATGGGAGGTGATGACAAGAAATTGGGAGATTTGCTTGTACATAGAGTTTTCCCTAATCATCGCGCGGTAAGCAATGAGAGCATTTGGTTGCGATTTGGTTTCATGGTTTCATGTCACCTCTACAAGCGAGGCTACTTCTCGTAGCTTATATGGATGTGAGCTTTTTAATATTCACCATGTTCATGAGCTAAAAGACGTAATGATTTGTATTTATCCATTTACACATGCTTTTGTAGCTCCGAGTTGTCCAACACATAGATCATGCAATATAAACCAAGTTCTTCCACTCTCTATCCAGAGAAACATCATGTACTTGAGATTGAAAGATGAAAGGGAGGTGAAGCATGCATGCAAATTAGAAGGATGAATGAAGAAAGAACAGAGCGAACAAACAGAGCTTAGTTTGAAGGAAAACACAAATGAAATTGGCAACATTTCTATCCTCAAACTTCTACAAGCTCCTTGAATTTCAATAAGTAGCAGCATCATTAGGCTCCCCGAATTTTAAGGAAAATAGTAGCTCTCCATGAAAATCCCTGCTAGCAATTCGGTAACATTAGCCTCTGCCCTTAATAGTGTTGAGAGAGTTACACAGGCAAAGGAGACTCACCGATGATAGCACACAACAGAGAAAAATGTTACGAGCACACAAACCCCCAATGACCATGCAAACAATCACAAGGCCAGCCAACTAGTTAAGGCAAACCCCCACACAACTAGAGTAAAGCTGCAAAGAACTCGAATTGAGCTCCGTTACCAATTTTTGAAAAATCAAATAAATATGTGGTTTTTTACACAACTTTCCCCAAAATGTCCCAAATGTGTTCTTAAAGTTATGGACTCTAATGACCCAGTGCTATCAACAACATTAAATAGTAAATAACCATCACACAATCCACAAAAATAAGACAAAAAAGAAACCAAAACAACATTTTATTGGCTTCATACAAGAAATTGAATACACTGACAACAATTGCGGAATACAAAAATCCGGTGCCCCGAAAACCATCAGCTAACCACTATCAACCTTCCACCAAGCATCGCTCATCAACCACCATTGTCAATCCTGTTGATAAATTGAATGCAACAATTATTGAAAACAACACCATGCAAAATTGCAACAGGACCTCTACAATAACGAAGCCCTAAGGCACGCTCTATAATAGGTGACACATGAGGCAGCTTCTCCAAAATATTATAATCATCATCACTACTGTATAGAGAACCATAATCAACCTCAAAAGAAATCTTCTCAATACCAATGCCAAGCGAAACCTCTCCACCACAAACTTTCTTCCCCTATGAAACCTCTCCAGCAGAAACACCACTATTAGTGCCACCACCACATCGTTCAAAGTTCCAAAATCCATATCAGCAACATCTTTCCCACCTTCACCAACACACTGAGTATCACCACCACTAGAAATATCACCATTCAGTAAACAACACAATCAATAGAATTCCCAAAACCAACAGCAAAAACTACTCCACCAGAACCCAAATTAACTCCACCATCAACATCAATCACCATAGTTTGGCCATCAAGAACACCAGCATCAGATCTCGAACTAGCAAAAATTGCAAAACAACAAACAACATTCAAACACAGGCAATGAACCCAAAATACAACAAAAACCAACCACAAATTGCTAGCAATACCTCTAGAACTAAAGAAGAAATACCTCCATGAACATCAGATTTTGAATAATCAACCCTCATCCCACACAAGAAACAATCTAAAGCATCGACTGAACGGACTTATTCAAGACTTTTTAGAGACACGGTTCGCATTAAACCAAACTTGGCAAGAAAAGAAAACATAGTAAACAAAAGCCCGAGACAAACCACAACCAAAACACACAAACTAAGAAGCACATACCTCAAAAACCTAATTTCCAATGACTTGCAAGAATAGGTACTTCAAATTAGGAGAACCCTCCTGCACTGCTGGAGGCAGATGCCGCTTAAGCTAGCAATACATAGGGACCACGTCTCCTTTGTGAACCCAAACTCTAGGCCGAAAATTAGATTTCTGATATCAAATCAAGCTTCACTCACTCAAACAAATAGCTGTTGCCAACCACAATCCAACCAATCACAAAAGCCCATGCATCCCCACAAATAAAGCACAGGCGACAAAGTCATGCAACCAATACAGTAACTCAAAAACCACACGCACAAACCAACCAGCTAAACCAAAATGAACCACCACCAAAAGAACAAATCAATAACGAATGTATGCACCCACATCCCCAACCCATCGACGATCAAAAATTGACACCGGTCGTCGATTCTTGGTCGAAAGCTGGGGCAACCACCCAGTCATTGTTGGCCCCGGTTTCCTCTCAAGAATCGATTCCCTACACCTTCATGTGAGTTATGTGTTTCTCAAGAGATGGGCAATGATGGCTATGCTAGTAGAGAGTCACAGGGTGTGTGCAACAAGTTTATGGTTGTAATGGTTGCTCTAATTGTTGATGCTAGTGAAGTGGTGTTCATGCTTAGGCTGATGCTCATTGTGGCTTTGGACATGGTGAATAGGTTTTTGGTGTGTTCATGCACTCTAGTAGTTCTTCTCTATCAAATAGAGTTTGTGGGGCCACGATGCTCATGGGAGTAGGTTAAGTTTTGGTGGGAGAGTCTTCAATCCTATGATAACTTTGATCCTAGGGTAAGTAGTGGAAGTTTCCCATCCCGCCCATCTCCCTTCTACACTTTCCCCATCCCCCTTATAAATCTCCCCCATCCCTCTTCTATATTCCCCAATCCCCTTCTAAAATTTCCCTATCCCCCTTATGAAATTTTCTCATCCCTCCCGTCTCTCCATCCCCCTTATGATTTTTTCTCATCCCTCCCTTGCTCCCATCTCCCTCGTAAAATTTTCCATCCCTCCCATCCATTCCATATCCCTTCTACATCTACACCCTCCCTCCCATCCCCCTTCTAAATTTCCCCCATCCCCCTTCTAGAATTTCCCCATCACTCCCTTCCTTAGATTTCCCTCTTCTAAAGTTTTGCCCATCCTTCCTCTCCCTGCCATCTCTCCCATCTCCCTTCTAAAATTCCCCTATCCCTTCCATCTCCTCTTCACTTTTTCTTAACCTAAGTGTCCTTGTTTTAGAATCTATTTTTCTTAATATGGCATCTACTGGGATCAGCCAGTAGGAGTGATCATGGTAAGCAGCTCACTAGTGGGACTAGTGGCTAGTCAAAGAAAAAGTTTTCTATTTTGATAAAGTGAAAAATCTTCTTTGCAATCTTGATCCCCATGAGCAAGAACAAATCATTCAAGAAATGGAGCCTGAGCATGAAGTTCAAAGAGAATGTGCTCTTGCCACTAAGGCATCACAAGTATCAAGCACGATGAGCCATCATTGATGTTGTACTAGCACCTCTCATTCACATGGATTGGGTAGTAATAAACACTTAGATGATGATGATGCCCCTATTCACTATTCTATTAATGGTGATTGGGGACTCATTAAGGAAATGGGAATGCCGTACTTTCACAAATGCAATAAGTATGTTATAGAATTCAAAGAAGTCATGATGGATTTTACAAAGGAAAAAAATTAAAAGTCCTCCACAACAATTTCATGATAAGTCTACAATGCTTGAGAATGTTACATTTGACTCCGGGGGGGACGCTTTAAAAAAAGGTAGATTGCTTGAAACATTGGAAGGAGGTGATCTGAAATGTTGCAAGAACGTTGCATTCGGTCAAGCCCACTTGTTGTTATAAAGAAATACTAGAAAGGAACTAGAAGCAGCGGACCATAGATGAAATAAAGAAAACCCTAGACAAGAAGCAACAACACCATGATGCTATAAAATTTTGCATAGAAAAAGTGGTACAATCTTACCTGGGATTGGGGGGCAAAGCTAGATCTCTAACCTACTTTGTAAGTGTATCTTTCCTGTTTCTCCCCTCATCTTTCTCCAGTTTATCTTTCTTACATGTCTATCTCGTGTGTCTTATCATCTAATGTTTATGCATATAGAAGCATGTGACAAGTCAATACCGCACGATTAGTGAATGTAAGTATGCACATAGCAATGGTAACGTTAGTGAATGTAGGTATCACTCCTTTCTAGATCAACGTCAATATAACTGGCTATATAAGCATTGAAATATAGAAATATTGACTTTTAGATTGATCTTTATATCAATGATCTTTTCAACCCTTCCATATCATTGATTTCACTATTTTGCAACAAAATTCTTTGTTGTTTCACTTGAAATAATCATTGCAAATGATGCAAATGGTTCCAATGCATTCTAATGGATATGGAACTTGCAAATAATGATTCAAAACTCCTCCTCCTAAGGCCATGTAAAACTAATTCCTTTTGAAGAAAAAGATGATAGACATGTCCATTGAGAAAATGTTGAAAGGATATGTGGCATGGAGGCAGGAGCTTGATGGAGGATCTATGTAGTGAAGATATTCATTGAGGTTTACTTGAGTAGTAGAGTTGTGAATTACATCAAATATGTGGCAGTATGCAAAAGGCAACAATGAAGGACTTAAAGCTACCTTTTGTTGACACCAGTAGTAGAGCCTATTATTACCATGTCTCTCTTTGATGATATAGAAGGGTGATTTATGCATGGAAAACCCTCTAAGAAGTAAGATATTTGCACCATTTTGTGTGCTTATTTTCATACAAAATACCTCCCCACATATCACAAAAGTTTCCTCATATATAAAATTTCATCCAAAGCCAAATATCCTAATGCTTCCCAATATGAATAAAGTACCGTAACATCGAGATATTACCAAAATGACATGGTTGGGTTTTGAATAATTGAATTGAAATTGTAGAAGGTCTCCCATAGCTTATGTGCTAGTTATCTCATCATCTAAACAATTAATCTGTTACAAAAAATGTAAGAAGGAAGCAAGGGAAGGGAAAAGAGGGGAAGGGGAGGGATGAGAAGGAAGGGAGGGGAATGGTAGGGTACAGAGGCATGAGGGAGGGGAGGGGGAGAGGAAAGGGAAGGGAAGGGAGGGCAAGGGGAAACAAAGGGAGGGAAGCACTCCCAAAATATGGTAATCATAATTCTCATGATGAAAAATCTCTTAAATGTAAAAAACAACAATGTTATATGGCGATCCAAACAACCAACTTAAGTGAAGATTTATGAGCCAACAAAAATACAAGCATAATTGCTTGATGAACTAGTGTGTACTAGAAGGAAAGATCGAATAGGGAATGTCCTTGGAACCCTTGCAATAAATTATTTTAGACCTTAGACTCATCTTTTTTATGAAATCTTGCTTGGTCCATTTGACTTGGTATGTAGATGCATGCCAATCAATGAAAGTCCCATGTGAATGATGAGGGTGATAGTGTTATGCAGATTTGACCTAAATCATGCATTGGTTGAAGGGCTAAGCAGCCAAAGGGTCCCAAGGAACATTTTCCATCTCCCTACAAAGTGCAAGAATAAGAACGATGCACCTGGATCTAAGGGGTCGAAATCAATTCTTAAGGATATAATAGGGAGTCGAATTGTTAAACCATATACTTGCATATGACTTCTGTAAGTCTCAACAAAAAATGACTCTCTAAGTTAGGCCATACTCTATAGAGAAGTTACCTTAACAAAACTCTTCAAATAAAGATGGTCTCAACACTCAAGCTTCAAGGAGGTCATGATGTCTGGAAATTACCATTAATTTGTTAAATTGAGGTGGAGTGTCAAGTCAAAAATTATGACTATTAGGTGTATTTACATGAATATCCTGTTGAGAGTTCACGCTCAACATCATGTGATCATGTGTGCATAGCACCATCACGTGATCATATGTGCATAGCACTAACCTTATAGAGTGCTATAAAGGAAAGGGTTAGATCCCCTAACCCTAACCCTAAAAGGGTTTGTATATATTCTATTTTTTCAACTAATTCTAGTGTACAGTTAGTCATTTGTGGTGTGCTCTCTAGCTGTGCCCTCTCTCCTCATCTCCACTCTTCTCCTCTCCCTTCTTCATATTTTGTCATGGTATCAGAGCTGTCTTCCGCTGAGGCATCGAGATCATTGTGAGAGAGATTGAGTGATCGATTGAGAGATTGAGAGCAAGTGATTATTCTTTCATTCCGGTGATGAAAGGTTTCCATTGAGTGATAGAGAAAATTTCGTCCACAGAGGAATTTCCGTCCATTTGATTGTGTGAGAGAGGGATTCCTTGTGACATTCTATCTGTTGAGAGTTGTTCTTTGAGAGATTCTTATGAGAGAGAGATACCGAAAAATTGAGAGAGACATATCGGTCTCTACAAGAGAACTTGAACTAGCCCAGGGCTTCCCAATGCACAACAGCGGCCTCCTGCTATATGGGCTAGAGTAGTCTCTATGAGCCCATATACGTCCTATTCTATGGACGATTGGCTTTAGCTGCATCTCCGACAATCGGCATCAGGAGCCGCACCTCCACAGCTAAGCA
This sequence comes from Dipteris shenzhenensis, assembly GCF_047967505.1. Taxonomy (NCBI): domain Eukaryota; kingdom Viridiplantae; phylum Streptophyta; class Polypodiopsida; order Gleicheniales; family Dipteridaceae; genus Dipteris; species Dipteris shenzhenensis. The sequence continues at coordinate 14,642,409 of NC_141610.1, forward strand.
AGGTAAGCTTCATCAAGCTCCACTACAGCCAGCCGCCTTCATCGCCACCATCAAGCTGCAGCAACTCCATCAGCCCGCACGCCCGGCTCCTCTATGACGGAGCTCCCTGGCAGCTCAAGCTTCTCTGACCTCTACAACGAGCCCTCAGCATACCAGCGATCTACAGTCTCAAACATTTGCAGGTCAGCGTCATCAATCAAGAAGGTCGACGTAACGTTGCTTAGCCCATGCTCTCGGCTGGCTCCACTCCAAGGATGATCTGCTTCTCCACAACGCTTCTCCAACGAGCTTCTCCACAACTGCTCCAACGAGCTTCCACCATGTCTGCAGCACGCATAGCCTCTCAATAGAGCTTCAACCGACCAGAAAGATTAGCCTGTTTTGTGCATTTTGCAAGAGCTTTCGGTAAGATTCATGAGCGCCATAGCGGTAAACGTGAATTTCTCCTGCTTCTGAATTCTGATGCAGAGGAAAAGGCCATAGCTGACAACGCCATCGATGGAGAAGGCGAGGCAGAATCGTGCCTCGAAAATTGCAAGCTCAGCGGCTCTCAGCGGTAGAATTGGTCGATCCCCTGAAGCCGTCTCCGGCTCGAAGCAAAATCCTTAGGGAGTCCGTCACCACCATCGCTGCCCGTACTCCGTTCTGCCTCATCTTTGGCGAAGTCTTGCGCCGAGGTTGTTTTCTTCCTCGTCGCAACGTCGTTATCCCCTGCTACTGCTGCGCCGGTGGGAAACTCTTTGGAATTGCGCGTCTCGCTCGGATTTGGGCTTGCGGAACTTGTGGGTCGCAGCAATCTCGAGCTGATTGATCACCATCTCCATCCTCTTCAACAGAGCTCCAACGAAGGAGACGAAATCTTCATAGATTCCATCAGAATCTTCATAAGATTCCGGTCTCCCTCCTTGAGACACGTGGCCTTATCACCAACCTTATCCACCCAAGGTCACCACACACACAGGTGTGGTCAAGGATCAGCCACGTGGCACCCTTATCCATAGTGCCACGTCACTAGCACCACATCATCTGCCACGTCAGCACTGCCACATCATCAGTGCCATGTCATCAGTGCCACGTCACCTATGCCACATCATCAGTGCCACATCATCAGTGCCATGTCACCTGTGCCACGTCATCAGTGCCACATCATCAGGCCACGTCATCAGTGCCACCTCAGCACTGCCACCTCAGCAGTCCAGTCAGCACTGACCCCTGCAGGCACAGTCCCTTGCCAGGCACACTGTGCACACACTGCATGTGCACACTCCTGCCACCTCAGCACAGAGCTTCACTGGCACACCTCTTGCTAAGCACAGTGCCACATCATCACTGCATGTGACTCACAGTGACACATGATCATTGAGCACCATTTGCACTCCTTTTGCCCCTCCACCTAGATCAAGTCGTATCTCTTGATCCAGGAAGAATTTGAGGGTGCTCCAAAAAGGAAAGTCGCTCGATTTTTCGTGCTCTACGCGGTCGTTACATCACGCGCACATTTCGGTGCAAGTTACACTCACATTTGAGCCTCGCCGACAAAACCACTTCCTTCACGCACATTTGCCTCTACATCGACGCATCTGACCCAGCACTTAAAAAGAACAAAAGAAAAGGAATTATTTGCTGCTCTTTCATCGATCGACGGTTTGTTTAGATCTAGATCAGAGTAGACTAGATCGCCATAGAGGGGACGCTTTGAATTCCCCAAGTTGCCAATCTAAGCCATGCCCGAAATTCCCGACTAGTACCTACTCGGAGTCAGTCCATACGCTCACATCCGATTTCACATCATTACATTACCTGAAACCTTACGTTCATCAGTTCAGTGAGTAGACTTCAGAGTTCAGAGGCATTGCAGATTGGTTTAGTGGGCAGATAGCACTTGATTTCACACACACATGCCACCATTGTAAAGCCTATTTGGCTATCTCACGGCATCGTGCACATCATTGTTTTTCAGCCTTGTAAAGCCTCTTGGCTATTCCCGGCATCATTGCCACAAGCCTTGTAACACAGATCAGATCTTGTTTACTGCAGTTCTATCTTCACCGACGGTACAGAGATTTCACTTGGCATCTTCAGTGTATTTGCAGTTGATTCATACAGAGTTTTTCAGGACACTTTTGAGTACATTGTTTGCACCATGTCGACTAGCAACCTCAATCTGGAGGCATCTGCTAAGTTAGACAACTCCAATTATGGTACATGGAAATACCGAATGGAGACCATTCTTGTGCTTCAGGACAAATGGGAGTATGTCGATGGATCTATACCTAGACCATTGGCCGATCCAGCCACCAGTAGCTCTACTCCATCTGTTGTCACAGCACCAGCAATGGGATCTACATCGGGATCTACATCTACACAAACAGTTTCCACACCAGTAGTAGATCCTGCCATTGCCCGAGCTCAAGCAGAATGGGATAAGAAAGACAAGTATGCCTATCACCTGATCAAGCAGAATGTGCAAGATGTCATGCTAGGACAGCTCAACACAGTCAAGACATCAAAAGAAGCATGGGATATGTTTGCAGCTCTCTATGAGTCCAAGAACACATCCAGGATTCTCACCCTGAGAAACCAGATCAACCAGAGTTTCCGCAACAGCAGTGAAACCGGTCATGCTTATGTACTCCGCATCAAAGACTACAACAATCAACTTGCAGCAGCAGAAGAGACTATGAATCCCGCAGAAATGGTTCAAGTAATACTGAATGGACTAGGAGAAGGATATGAGAATCTAGTCCAGAGTATTGCCATCCAACGGCAAATTCCAACACTGGAAGAACTTCAGTCAGTTCTACTTGGTGAAGAACTCAGGACTCAGGCCATTCAAGCACGTAAAGGTCATTCTAATGATCAGGCATTCACAGCTTCAGACAGAAGCAGAGGCAAAGGCAGAAACAGAGGTAGATCATATCAGAAAAGTGGTCATCATCAACAAAGTCAGAATCAGCATCAGCATCAGCAGCATCCTCAGCAACATCAAAATCAGCAAAGAGGAAATCATTCCAACCGAGGAAGATTCCAAGGACGAGGGAATGCATCCACCAATGTGTCAAACATTCAATGCAACTATTGTCACAAGTTTGGACACTATGAAAGAGATTGCCGCAAGAAGCAGTATGACCAAGGCGGTCAATCCAGCAGTAATCGAGGGAATTCCCGAGGAAAAGGAAATCATCGTGGTGGACATTCTAGTCACAATCATTTTGCAAATGAACATGGAAATATGTTTCTTGCAAGTGAGGAATTGCATCAGACTGATACAATGCACCTAGACACTGATTTCAATCCCAAAGAGGATTTCAGCTATCAAGTCGACCAAGTGGAACAGGATCCTTGGTACATCGACAGCGGTGCATCATCTCATATGACAAATCATCAAGAATGGTTCACAGAAATGAAGCCATTAGAAGGTCAAAAGAATGTCATCTACACAGCAGACAATACACCGAATCCGGTTCAAGGGACAGGTGTTATCCCTATGAACAATTTCACTGGTACAAAAGGATTAGTCAAAGATGTGCTCTATGTTTCGAAGCTCAGCAAGAACCTTTTGTCAGTAGGTCAAATGACGGAACACAACTACAAAGTCATCTTCGACGGTGATGAATGCACTATCAGAGACAAATCCAAATGAGGTCAGCTAGTAGCAAAAGGTGTCAAGGAAGGACGCTTATACAGGATGCTAGCTATAGTACCAGATAAGCATGCCATGTCAGCTCAAATGCAACAGATGCCACTATCTGCAAAATGGCACAAGAGATATGGTCATGTCAACTTCAAGTACTTGTTCGATCTCAGGAATCAAAATATGGCAATTGGGATTCCGAAGCTACAGTTTCTTGGAAAAGTTTGTGAAGCATGCTGCTTCGGCAAACAAAAGCGAACCAACTTTGTCAGAAGTACCTCTCGTGCACGAGGTATTCTTGATTTGATTCATACAGATGTATGGAGTTATGCCCAGACCCGCAACATCAATGGTTCACTTTATTACTTGACCTTCATCGACGACTACAGTAGATATTGTTGGGTCTACTTTCTGAAAGAGAAATCTGAAGTGTTTGCCAGATTTCAAGAATTCAAAGCCATGGTAGAAAACCAAACAGGCAGAAAGATCAAGGTCATGAGATCAGACAGAGGAGGTGAATACATGTCTTCAGCATTCATGAATTTTTGCAAAAATCACGGCATTCGAAAACAATTCACATGTGCAGATACTCCTCAGCAAAATGCAAGAGCTGAAAGGAAGAATGGGACTTTAGCAGACAGTGCTAGAGCAATGCTTAGTGAAAAGCATCTTCCGAATTAGTATTGGGCAGAAGCAATAGCTACAGCTAACTACTTGCTTAATCGGCTTCCTACCGAACCGATACAAGGTATGACTCCTTATGAAGCATTCACTAGACACAAGCCATGCATTGGGCATCTCCGCATATTTGGTTGCATAGCATATGCCCACATACATGATGATCATCGCAGGAAATTGGATGCGAAGTCACGCAAATGCATCGTGGTTGGCTACAGTGAAGAAAGCAAAGCATACAAATTGTATGATCCCATCAACCGCAAAGTCATTATCTCCAGAGATGTAATCTTCGATGAGGAATCAGAATGGAAAACCTCACCTACACAGGAGATAGAAGCATCGACTTCACAGTCACCTACAGACCAGGTTGATGAAGAAGAGCAAGAATTGCCAGCAACACCCCAAGCAGTGCCACAGCAGCTTAGACGGTCTACTAGGGAAAGCAGACCACCAGCTAGATTGACATATGCTCAGAAAGGCAAAGCAATTCAGGTGGAAACCACCAACTATGCTCTTATGACTACCATCATGGCTACAGAAGAGCCAGTGTACTTCGAAGATGCAGTAGATAAGCCAGAATGGCAAACTGCTATGAATGAAGAAATGGATGCTTTGTATAAAAATAACACTTGGGAATTATGCGACCTTCCACCACGAAAGAAGGCCATAGCCAACAAATGGGTATACAAAGTGAAGTACAATCCAGGTGGCAGTATTCAGAGATACAAAGCCAGATTAGTTGCAAAAGGATTTGCACAACAATATGGCCAAGATTATGATGAGACTTATGCTCCAGTAGCAAAGATGGATTCCATACGGTTCTTGATATCACTAGCAACACTCAGTAAATGGAATGTGTATCAGCTCGATGTCAAGAATGCATTTCTCAATGGTTATCTAGACGAGGATATCTACATGCAACAACCAGCAGGTTATGTTGAACCAGGAAAGGAGAACAAGGTTTGCCATCTCAAGAAAAGTCTCTATGGCTTAAAGCAAGCACCCAGAAGTTGGTACAGTAGAATTGACAAATATTTTGCGGATCTGGGATACATGAAGTCCAATGCAGATCATACTCTCTACTACAAAGTTCAAGGGGAAGATATTACTATTGCACTTTTGTACGTAGATGATCTGATTGTGACAAGAAGCAAGGATAGCTTCATCAGAAAACTAAAACAAGACTTATCTGCAGAGTTCGACATGAAAGATCTTGGACTTATGCACTATTGTCTTGGAATTGAGTTCTGGAGAGATTCGGATAGCACATTCATGAGTCAGCTCAAATATGTTGACAGTCTCCTGAAGAAGTTTCATATGGCAGATTGCAAGATTGCAGCCACTCCCATGGAACAGAGTTTGAAACTTACGAAAGATTCAGAAAAGCCTACAGTCAATGACAGATACTACAGGCAACTCATTGGATCTCTTATATATCCGACAATCACACGGCCAGATATTTGTTATGCAGTAAGCTCACTAGCACAGTTTATGGCAAATCCAAAACAGTCTCACTGGAATGCAGCCAAAAGAGTCTTGAGATACATCAGAGGTACAAGACAATTTGGGATAGAATACAGAGGAAGTCATCCACGGTTGCATGGATACTGTGATAGTGACTATGCTGGAGATCATGAGACCAGGAGATCGACACAGGGATATGCATTTTTCCTTGGTCAAGGTGCTATATCATGGTTGTCAAACAAACAGCCAACTGTTTCTTTGTCTTCGACTGAAGCAGAATATAGAGCACTCACTACAGGTGCATGTGAGGCTATATGGCTCAGAAGACTATTGTCAGAAACAGATTACTTTGATGAGTCAAAGCCAACAACAATATACTGTGATAATCAATCGGCTCAAGCAGTAGCCAAAAATCCAGTATATCACTCCAGGACAAAGCACATTGATGTCAGAGAGCACTCACTACAGGTGCATGTGAGGCTATATGGCTCAGAAGACTATTGTCAGAAACAGATTACTTTGATGAGTCAAAGCCAACAACAATATACTGTGATAATCAATCGGCTCAAGCAGTAGCCAAAAATCCAGTATATCACTCCAGGACAAAGCACATTGATGTCAGAGAGCACTTCATCAGAGAAAGAGTGTTACTTGGTGACATCACACTGCAACATTGTGATAGCAAAGAAAATGTTGCAGACATCTTTACCAAACCACTCTCGGTAAAGAGCTATTCGAGAAACACCGACTAGCTCTTGGTTTGATGCAGAGGAAGGACATTCCCATTAAAGGGGTGTGATGGAATGTAATGCTCAGTCCTTCTTCGATTCCCCAGAATCATCATCTTGAGGGAAGGCCTACTTCATGATGTTGATCTTGAGGGAAGGTGTTGAGAGTTCACGTCAACATCATGTGATCATGTGTGCATAGCACCATCACGTGATCATATGTGCATAGCACTAACCTTATAGAGTGCTATAAAGGAAAGGGTTAGATCCCCTAACCCTAACCCTAAAAGGGTTTGTATATATTCTATTTTTTCAACTAATTCTAGTGTACAGTTAGTCTCTGTACAGTTAGTCATTTGTGGTGTGCTCTCTAGCTGTGCCCTCTCTCCTCATCTCCACTCTTCTCCTCTCCCTTCTTCATATTTTGTCATATCCTGCATGTGTGTGTGTGTGTGTGTGCATGTATGTATGGATGTGTACATATAAAATTTACTTGATGATTTACCCTCAAGAGGCAAATTATAAGTGAAATGATTAAACAAAAAGAAAAATCATCTAAGTACTTCACCTTAGGGTTCACCAAATTTTTTGGTGAAGAAAAATTAGGGGACTAATCCTTGGCTTGGACATCAGGTCTTTAGGAAGGAACATTACTACTGTTAGGTACCTTTCTTTTAACTTCTTCTTGAACCAAAAGTGCTATAATCCCATTTGATGCAATTTGCTTCTCTTTGGAAATGCTTGCTACTTTAATGTTCTCAAATCAAGGGGGTTAAACCCATAAAGACTTGCCCACAAGTCCTTCATCTTTAGATTTTTAGGCACCTTCAATGATCTTTTCTCTAGAAATCCAGATCTGGATTAGATACTCCATGATAGGTTCACCTTCTTCCATTCTCATGTTTGCAAGTTGTGATTTTCATACTTTGTTGCCAGTTTTCTCCATTTGCACTTTGCCATTTTCAACAAATTTATGACTTGTGTTGCAAAGAATGTATCTTTCAAGCATGTTGTGAGAAAGTTCATTGCCTTAGAATTCTCCTCATCATAAACTACCCTTTTTTGTGCTTTTTCACCTAGTACTAGTGTTAACCCTCTGACAACAAGGGCCAAAAACATAGTCAAGCAACGAAGATGAGATTATCGTGTGTCTTGAGTAGCGGCAAAGTTTCGCTTGTAATACCTTGATAGCTTGATGGATCTCCAAGGTAAGGATAGCCCAAATTCTCTCTACAATAGATTTTGTCATTTGCTGTAGGGAAATTTTGGCTATCCTTACCCTACATATCCACCATCAAGATACCTTTCAAGGTATTACAAGCGAAAATTTGCCGCTACTCCACTCACATGAGAATCTCATCTTCATTGCTCTAGACTGTGTTTCTGGCCCTTGCTACCATAGGGTTAACAAATAGTGTTGTACGTAACACAAGATTCCACAATGTCCCATCAATAAGAAAGCTTTTCACTCTGCACTTCCATATGCGATAGTTATCACCATCAAAGATCATGGTCTCAAGAACATTAGATCCATTGTTGATGCCATACCAATGAAGAAGGAATTGCTAGACAAGCAATAAAAGCCTTAAATTTAAAATGTTACTTAATAATGTTTAGGTATTTGATTTTCTCCAACAAGGACATTTGAACCCAAAGAGGTGATTATTAAGTGGTTGTATCCCCCAGGAATGACAATAGTTCACAAATATTTATTGGATTATCAAGGCTTTATAGAAGATTTAGCTCAAGCTATTCTAAATTTATTATTCCAATGATGGACCAATTTAAAAGGAAGGCAAAGGTCTTCCCGTCACGAGAGGCCGTGGCTATGAGACATATAATAGACATTGAACTGATATTAAGGGTGGTGGGTCAAAATCTACCATTTCTAATTGAAGCAGGTGCCAATGACTTTCTTGCAAGAATAGTGTTGATCCAAGAACAATTATTGCCTATAGCTTTTGAAATTGAACACTGGATGCAGCACAACATACATACTTAGCGTATTAGAAGAAGCTTTTTGCTATAATCCTTGCTTAGACATGGAGGCTATGTTCTATGGTGCTAAGTTTAAGATCCTTACAAATCAAGAAAATATCAAATAGGGGGTAAGCAAGTTGAAGTTGAGAGGGTGAAAGGCATGATGGTTCGATCAATCCAAGTGGGTGATTTTGGACTTGAAATTAGAACGACAAGTATATCATGATAGTTGATTGCCTCAGTCCAATGCTAATGGTAAAAAAATTAAGCTTACTTAATTTTAACAAGTTCGTAAAGTGTAGGTACGAGCGAGATGCTTGGATATAAAGAAGGAAGTTAGAAAAAGGGGCCCCATGGGTGGAGTGCCTAAAGTCACCATGGAATCCATACCTGATACACAAAAGGTCACATTAATAATACAACACCAAATTTTGGTGATTGCACGAAAATTGTCCAAGTAGAAGTTTGGTGCTACCGAAAGACTTACATAAGACATTGAAGACAATTGTACATTCTATAAGAGAGGAGTGCATTCTCTAAATAAAGAACCAAGTCGCCCATGACTTTCTGAATCTCATGATAGTCCACGTGTCAAGTATTCAAAAGACTTACGTTCATACAAAAAGAAGGTCAAGAACAACCATGATTACACTATGAATTGCCAAAGGTGTCAAGTACATAAAGTGGAGCATCTTAAGTTAGGAAGCTTGCTTTGTTCATTAGAGATCCCATCCAGCATATACAAAACAACTTGTCAAACTTTATTGTTGGCAATATGCAAGAATTAGACAAGCCGTGACTTTTTGTGGATAATTATGGACACATAGACTATAATGGATCATTTCAATCAAAACAAGGAAAATTTGATTAAGAATCATGAGTATGGGCAAGTGACACTCAAAATACTAAAATTCAGGATCCTTCCTTGGCTAGAGTCCTATGGCATCTTTTCTAAGGGCCTCTTATTGTCCCAATAAATAAGGGTTCACAACATAGGCCACAAAAAGAACACCCTAGGCCTCTTCCCGTCCTTGTAACAAAGGCTCAACAGATGAAGGGCCATCCAAAACAATCTTTAAGGAGTAAGTGAAATACGTATAATGATACATGTGACCTATATGATATACAATTATCCATATAAAAGTTCCAAAACACTCACACACAGAGCTCATCCCTACGAGGCTTTTTGCTCTTTACAACTCAATGAGATAGGCCACAAGGGCACCGCCACAAAGGCTCAATACTCCACACAACACAACAGCAACTACTCACACTCTTCTCCATTGCTATATTGCCGATGACACCGCCTATGTGCTGCCTCACGTGGTCGCCAGCAACCCTCGACTGTCGCAAGAGGTAAGAGTCTCGATCCCTCTCTGAGATCTCGGAGGTCGACCCTCATCACTGCCAATAGTACTCTCTAGAACCTTTTACTACGTGGTTCCTCCCATGCATGGAATCCACATGGACACGTAAGCCTCATGAAGATGAGGTAACTAACCCAACAAAAACCAAGTGAAGAGAATTGAAGAACATAAAGGTTGCAATGCTGGAAACAATTAATCTTTGTTAAAAGCCTTGTGATATGTTTGGTTTGGAGCTAGCAATTTGCTCTTTCTCAAATACATCAAAACGCTTACTTTAAAGGTTGATGTATCAAAGCATTCTTTCTGAGTAATTGCTCCAAGTGGCAATTCCATAACTCAATTTCTCATAATGATGCTGAAACAAGAGAAGGGTAAAGCACTTGTAGTTGATAGTAAGGAAGAAACCTCGACGATGATTGAAGATGATTGTCTCAACGACCAAGACTGGGCCTTCTAATAGTTCTATAATTTCAAGCTCTTTGCAAGCAAGTTTCGACTCTTTGTGAGCATGTTTTAAGGTTATTTGTGAACATAAGTCTTAGCCATCTTGAGTTCAAGATGCTCTTTGTGAGCTTCACTTGCAATGAGTTTGTTGAGATGGTCTTAGTAAGCATAGTCGTTTGTAGGATAATTCTGATGTTGTTTGCACAGTGTTATCTTCTTCCTCATTTCGACTGAGGGGGGGATTTTCATGTGGATTCCATGCATGGGAGGAACCATGTAGTGAAAGGTTCTAGAGAGTACTGTTGGCGATGATGAGGGTCAACCTCCAAGATCTCAGAGAGGGAGCACGACTCCTACCTCTTGCACACAGTCGAGGGTTGCTAGCGACGACGTGAGGCGACACACAGGTGGTGTCATCGACAATATAGCAATGGAGAAGAGTGTGAGTAGTTGTTGTATTGTGTGGAGTATTGAGCCTTTGTGGCAATGCCCTTGTGGCCTATCTCATTGAGTTGTAAAGAGCAAAAAGCCCCGTAGGGATGAGTTGCGTGTGTGTGTGTGTGTTTTGGAACTTTTATATGGAAGCTATTGAGTTATTTGATCAACCATCGATTCTATAGTTCATAGGCTTGTGATTTCCATCCATTTCATAATCCGTACAAGCATCTAAATTGATTAAGCCAAATAAGCCATCAGTTTTACCTAGGACAATCTCTAGGCATACACATTTGTAATCACTACAGGTTCCTATTGGTCCTCCTTGACTTAAAAATTCTCACCTCTTATCTCCTCTTGTTTTCATTTTCCTCATTTAATATATTGGGATATTTTGACTTGACACAATCATCACATGAAATAATAACTTGAGGTAACATAAGGTCTTCATATTCCCTACTCAACTTTCTCTAAGAGAATGGTATGTCTTTCTTCCTATTGATTTCTAGCCTTTACACACAATCATGTAATTTTACTCACATGAAATGATATTTGGGATTGCCTTTAAAAAATACTTTTCTTCATTTGATATTATCTCCTATCTTTCTCTAAGAGAACACTATGTCTTTCTTATTGTTGATAGTCTTTACCTAACACAATCATGTGATTTACTACCTTTATTTGTCTCCACTCCAAATGATGTTTGGGTTTTTACTCAACAAATACTTGTCTTCATTTGAGATGATCTCCTATCTTTCCTCTACTTTATATCTAGTTTTCAATTGACATATTTATCTCTACACTTGAGATGATCTCTTGCCTTGCTTGTGAGGGTTACTAGTCTTCATTTGAGATGATCATATGGTCTTCATTTGTGGTAATCTTTAGTCATTAATTCATATGATAATTAATTATTATGCAAACTGATGCAATTGCTTGAGAGAAGTAATTTTCTTTCATTGAAACACTTGTTAATTTTTGTTAATCTTCACTTCAATCATAGTTTGTTTTTAATTGTTCTCATTTTAGACAACTTCATGCAAAGACCTTTGAAAAGGAAAGACCGCCCTCAACCACAATATGACCTTAAAGGAACTTAGAGGAACAATCACCATGTACCCAAGCATACATCTCCCACCATTGAGGGGCCAAGTACCCATTCCACTTGGGCATAGCCATGTGGACGTAATAGAGGGACAAGAGACAAGGCAATTCTTTGGAGTCATGAGGCAAGGACTAAGCTTTCAAGTCAAAGGGATCTACAAGCCAAATGCACTTTGCTCCCAAAGTTGATGACGATGGCCTATTGCTAGAGGGCCAAGGATGAGGTGTGGCCCACATACCCTTCATGGTTACATTAGCTATGCATTAGAGGCTCACGAAAGGCCTTGCAAGACCTCCAATGACAAAATTGCATTCTGAAAGATAGAATCATTTCTTTTGCCACTTCTAGAATATCATGTTGACCACTCTCAATTCAACTTCCAAAATATCTTTAGGATAGGGCCAAGCTCCCTACTCCTGGCATATTCTACCCATCTCCAAAGGAGGAAGATAGGGCAAACGTCTACCAATGGACCCCATCAACCTCCTCAACATCGCAAGGAATATCTACAACTAAGATATTGAGTCTTCACCGTCGCTCACTCCCTCTTTAAGAGTCTTGAAATCCAATAACTTTTTCTTGATTCTCAATGAGCCGCCCAAATGCAATCCATGATCCTTGACATGTTTTATCGAAGGTCATGTCATCCTATATGATATCTTTACCTACTATTCTTGTGCCAAACAACTCGGCACAAGAATAGAAGCAACCACTAGATGTCCTTCAAGATTTCAAGAATGTCTCTAGATATGTACAATTAGGCAACTTTTAAGGACACGATGCACAAGATGGGTACCGTGAAGGGGGATTCCCGACATTTCATGCTTTATGTAAGGAGCTCAAGCTATAGGTACTTAAACAAGGATGAGCCCCATCTCAAGATTGTTTCACCAAGGATGCCCACTTTTACCCAACTTGTGCTTTGTACTTGAAAGCACAACTCTAGTCTCTTACTCTTACTTATCCCAAGAACATTGGATCTGATATTTTGAGAATTGATGATGTAGCCCTCTAGATGGATAGGAAGGCCCCAAGCTTATGGGTATCCATTGCAAGCCTTTAGATCCTCCTCTTTGTCACGGACTTTGTTGAGGCTGACTTGTACCTGTTGGATGCAATTGCTTGAAGCAATGCAGTAACGGTCAAGCTTGAGATGAGTTCACTCTTGGCATTTTAGTAAAGTAGCAAGCCTTTTCAAGGCAGACTCACCAAGAAGAAATCCCCTTGTCACTTTTTGGGGTTGTCTATGGTGTAGACGTAAACCGAGATGTGTTTCCTAGGTTTTCTAACTTGCTGGCTACCCATAGGCCCATAACTAGAGTAAAGCATTGACTCAAGCTTAAGCAGCCCATTAGATTTGTTGGAGAGATCCTTGCACGGTCGTCCGCATTCCCTTGGCTATCAACCTAGGGCATGGTAGGTTCATAGAAGGGGAGCACGTCATCCAATTCGAGGCCGAGAGTGGCTCACTGGCCTACATGACGAGAGAGGCCTCTGTGATTAGGCTAGACCTTACCCACATATCCTCGACTGCTGATTAGGATCCTCCCCTCCACCGTAAGGTACGTGGGAGACAATAGCCAGCATCATTAACTAACATATCTGTGTTGCTTGTTGCAGCCTAAGGAGAGCAAATCATCCACCAATGGCCTCAGTGGCCATCTGACTTGACATTTTTACACCTCGCACTGCATATGTGCGAGATGTGAACCCTGTTGTAAAGCCTGACCTCTATGCATCATCTACAAACTCACTGATCAAGATATCCCTTGGTTTTATAACCCCGCCAACAGGCTCCTTGTGGCTGCTCCTGGATTCTTCTAGGCATTGAGCTCGAAATCTTGGGAAGCAACCTGCAAAGAGCTGGTTTTGCATAGCTTTTATCCAAGCTTCATCAAAAGCTCATATTTTTGTCTTACCATCAAATCTCCAAACAACATATTCATTTCGTAAGTAAATACTGGATAAGTACAAACTCTCCAGACTGCACAGATAATTATGTTTTTTGAGCATTGTTTATATTACAAATGTCCAAGAGCTTGTGCTGGAAAATTAGGATTCCTGTGCACCGATTCCCCTCTCTTTAAAATTGGAATAAGTGGGAACAGGCAGCGTGTAACACAAAAGCACATTCAATATAACTCAAGAACATACTCTTGTGTATTTTCGATCGAAGGTTGGAAGCCAAACTTCAAAAAATGCCATAAATCCCCACAGCATCCCTTACTATAGGAACTGTTGAAGCCATGGGTTCCCCACGGCATCTCTATCAAGGTCATCTTTCAGCTTCCTGATCTCACAAACAGCATCTTTGAAGTCCATCTGATCCAATGGAACAGCTGCAAAATCCTCAAGAAACTTTCTGGCACGAGATGCGCCCTGCATCGTATCATCTGGTCCACAAATACGCATTCGCTTTGCTCCAACCTGCTTTTAAAAAACATTCCTTAGTAAAAGTTCTAGCTGGCACTGCAAAAATTGATCCTTGCTCGTGAGTTTTTATATCTTAACCTGGTGGCACTGGAGCATGCTCTATTGAAATCCAGTTGTAGAAAAATATAGTTGTAATCTGTAATATGATCACATTAAAAACATGTGTATGATGATCAGAGATTTGTCTGAGAACTTTACTTTTTCCTTGAAGTCGTCATCTTTGTTGGAATATTGTGTAAAATCCTCCAGCTCATTGGCTTTGTCTCTTGCAAGTGCAATCACACTTTCAGGGAAGTGTGCAAATTCTGCTACATGAATGCCAAAGCTCTGATCACATGGGCCCTCTTCAACCTGTAATTGTTGAAAAGGTTCACTTTTGGTATGAGATGAGAAATGTTCCTTTAGTACCAATTGTTTCTTGAAGTACCAAAGGTGATAAAAACTAAATCCTGACAATTTAATTGAGTCACTGACTTAGCAATGTGGCGATGTTCTCATGGAAGTAAACAGGCCCTTTCAATAAACATTAACAGCATTATATATAAGAATAGAAAAATGTGTCATAGAATAGAAATAGTGTACCAGACAAAATAAAGAAATATTTAAGGATCCAGAAGAAAACTTGCAGCACAATACCGTAGTGCTTTGTTCCTGTTCCTATTTCTTTTAAGGGAATCTGTATTACTTTTTCCTAAATAATCCCATGAATATGTGTACACATTTGTAGTCATACAAGGGGTAGGCACTTCTAGAACCCATTGCAGTGTCTCTCTCTCATGTTTAGTCTCCTGGAATAAAGGTATATCATGTGGAGACTTAAAGACTTTACTGAAATATTGGATATTTAGAAGCTCTTTCTAGAAACATTTCTACGGCATGAATTTTGCAGCAACTTTTGTCCATCTTGAGCACCCGACTTTATCCATTGCAGTCTTCCACCTACCCAAAGCTGTGTGATCAATATTTTAGATGCAATCAAGCTTGCTTCAAAATCCCACCCTCCACCACCGCTTTAGATTAGAAATCATCTCCTCCGTGCCTGCATTGGTCCCATATCAGCTTTTTGAGTGCATGGTTTGACCTTGACAACCAGCACATTCTCCCAGTTCGTTCTTTTTTCTCATGTCATACTCTTCACCCTTCCTTCTCTCTTTATCCCCTAACCACCATGGCAATGAGGAGTTCTATATTGGAAAGGTGCAATAATGGCAAGCTACCATATTCATCCAAAGTTTTGGCACCTCTCGCACAATATGCGTGCTAAGAAAATTAATCCACTCTATGTTTTTTCTTTTGTAGTACAAATTGTGAGTATGTTAAGTGTACAATTTAGGAATTGTAACACTTGCAGGATAGGGCAATTACACTGCCATTTAATCATCCACTATAGGGATGCATACTCGGTGTATTTTTTAGCATCTAATTGTTAAATTCATATGTGTCCTTCAATTTGATATGCAATCAGACAATTGATTCAACACATATATTGGAGTACATCTCTATGCTGTGAGTTTAGTGCATTCTCTCTCTCTCTAGAGTTTCCAAACTATATCATAGTTGAGTTGTCCCAGTTTCTAAATCCTCGAGTCTGATCCAATTAGACAATTTGGTGAATACATACCTGAAAAGGAAATTGTATTTTATTTTGGATGCAGTTGCAGAGATGACTTACAGACAATACGCAAGTTTGCAGCAATGTATAAGTGCTAACGTGATAACTTGGCATAAAGGGCATGTAGGGAGCAAGGAGCTGTCTCCCAATGCACGAGCTTATACTCTTAGCCATTGAGAATAATTTGAGCAATTACAAGGATATGATACCTCCTCTACCTAACCAAGCTTATGACAATTGTGCGTACCACCATAGTGAAAGTGACAAGGCAACAATCTCAATGTCAGAATTTCAGGAGCTGTAGCTTGCCCCTGTGCACAGCAGAAAACATACACAAGTCTTTCCCAATACACAACAGTAAACTCAACCCACCAAACTGTAACTAAAACAGGAAATAGAGCAGCAAAGGAACTTCCAAATATACTCAGTTTTAGGTCAGCATGTAAGCGGCTGAACTTCTTCAGGGCAGGCTGCTGAGCAAAATACAGCCAAGGAGGACTGCTCAAAACTGAGGTATGGGTGAAGGAAGAGATGCTCCAGAAGTTCTGCTCCTGCGTACCTTTGAAAAGGCTTCAGTGGGATGCAGAATAGATAGGCTGAGGCCTCTCTTGTATAGGGCAAGAAACCCTAGCAAAATGACCAAGTAGGTTTGCCCCAGCCAGCCAACCCTAACTCACCTGGTCCCCCTTTCACCTGATCAGGAGGTCCGTTTGACTGCCAGGTCAGCCGACCTGGTCAGTGCCAAAATCCTGCCCAACAAGCAGTCCAGACAGGTGCCTGAAATGCGCATGTTTGCTGCCCATTTCTCTGCTACAGGAGGTTGCTTTGTGCAACCCTAATCTGCTTTCTGTTGCACAGTTGCAGACCAGCCCAGCTTAACCTGCATACAGATGCACTGCCCTGATGTCCTCCTTATATGGAGGCTCAAAGGTGGTCAGTGATCTTTTCTAACACCCTCTCACTCCCCAATCATCACATGAGATGCTCCATCTGCTATACAGGCCGCTCTACACTTTGCCTCCCTAGATGAAAGAGCGATTGTGTGTAGCTCCTTACTAAGCTAGTAAATGACTCCCGATCTAACTAGAAAGCAGTAGCCTGTTATAAAATGTTGAGTGTCCCGATCTTCAGCCCAATCAAATCATAGTACTCGAAGAAGTCAATCCTTGTACAGTATTTGATCCTGTAACCTGAGGTACCTTCAAGTACCATAACACACGCAAGCGATCTTGCCAATGATTTTCTCGAGGCTTCGGTGAGAACTGGCAAAATAGCCCCATTGAGAATGCAATGTCAGGACAAGGGTTTGTGAGAGCACAAGCTCCCCACAAATTTCCCGATACTTTGTTGAGTCCACTAGCTTAGAAGAATCTTCCTTGATTAGTTATTTCTGAACTTCCATAGGCGACACCGCCTCTGTGAGATAGCGCAAGCTCCCCACAAATTTCCCGATACTTTGTTGAGTCCACTAGCTTAGAAGAATCTTCCTTGATTAGTTATTTCTGAACTTCCATAGGCGACACCGCCTCTTTGCACTCTTCCACTTGAAACCGCTTCACGATCTCTTGACAGTACTTTTCTTGAGGCATGAAAGTCTTCTCCTCCTACCATATCTCTATTCCTAGAAGATAGTGCAACAAGCCAAGGTCAGTCATTTCAGACTCTTCATGCAGGAGAGTCTTTACCTTCCTTATGTTGCTGCTGTGATCCCTTGTTAAGATGAGATCATCGACACATAGAATCAACATCATTCTCATGTTCCCCTCAATTTTATGTTTTAAATACTCAGTTCTCTTACTAGAACTCTCGAGCAGACCAATCTAACAAACCCTCCTTCAAATATCTGGTTAGAACCTGACCGACACCTGCTCTAATACCATATGATAGAATATTGCAGCGAGCCCATACAGCTTGTTGGTGCAAAGATCTTGTTATAATCTAGACCTTCAACTTGAGGGTAATGGTTGGCCATCAACCTCGCCTCGTACTTGTCGAGTATACCGTCTAGCTGTTACTTGGCTTTGTAGATCCACTTGGTTCAAATCACCTTATGTTTGGTTGGCCTGGTACCAAGTCCCACGTGCAGTTCTTCGCCCCTCAAGAACATCCTTCACCTCTTCGTATGTATTTGGCTCATGAATCAATTTGATTTAGCCATCAAGGCGTAGTTCACCATGAGAGATTTTGATTCCTCCGAGACCATCTCTCACCATCCGAACTTGCTTCAAGGATATCGGTAACCCTTGAGTCTTCTTTCATGGTCTTCATGTACCATCGAGGTAATCTCTTCTCTTTGCCAATCAGCTCTCTTCACTGGCTCTAGCTCTTCTGTTCCGAATCTTAACTTCTTTTTCTTCTTTTGATTTCATCAGGGGCATCATCAGGAGTAGTACAGGTGCAAAAGCAGTTTCGTTGTTAAGATAGGCTCAATCTCTTGGAAGACTAAATCCCTATTGACCACCACCCCCTTCCCAAAAGGACCTTGGAACACTCTTGCCTCGCAGCATACTCAAGCCCATCTCAACTATCACTTGCTTCTTCTACTAAACCACCTATTTTGCTAGGATGTGTGGGCTGTCATTAAGTGCCATTTGATACATCTTCTTGCAGTAAGAATTGAACTCATTTGATGTAAATTCACCCCCTCATCGTCTTGCAGTAAGAATTGAACTCATCTTCTTCTCAGCTAATGTGGTATGTTCTGAAAATTTTGAGTTTATTTCATGTTTCTTTCTCTACCTTTGCCTTCCATTCCTTTAAATTTCTCCTTTGACTTCTTAGAAAGAAAATAAATCCAAGTCCTTCTACTTAAATCGTCTAATGAAGGTGAGAAAGTACTTTGATCTTGAAAGTGATCTTATAGGCATGGCCCCACAAATATCTAAATGAACCACCTCCAATGGCTTTGTGGCTCGATTCGTGTCCCCCGCTCCTTGCCTTCCATGCAAGCTCTGCAAACCTCTTGCTTGCTTGAGAGTTGTGCGGATTTTGTGGAGTCCTTCTTCAACTCCTCGAGCGATCACTTTGTCCGTTATCTTGGATGTGATGACCGCATTGTTATTGTCAAAGATGACTCTCGAACTTGTTCTTTGCAAGATAGTCGACAGAAAGTAAATTCTTACAAACCTCAGGGACATATAAGACATTCGTTTATACCTTTCTTCACCCGTGGTCGTTGTGAATGGGACGCTCCTGATGCCTATGATTAGGCAACTCCGACTATACCCTATAGTAACGAGTAAATCGGCACAAACTTCAGCAAGGTTCTTGAACCATTACTTCGTCTTGGTCATGTGCTTTGAGTCAATGTAGCAATCCTCTCCTTCGTCATGACTGCAACTATGAGCATTTCTCAATGACTTTGACCATGAAAAAATCATCTGTGATAACATTGATGGCCTCTGACTTGTTCTCTCCCTTCAACTTGTCAGCTTTCTTCCTCTTTTGATCTACCTTTTTCTTTCGGCAGTCTTTGGCAAAGTGCCCTAGCTTCTTACAATAGAAGCACTTCTTTTTCTTCTTGGAGTCATCAGACTTGTCTTCCTTGGAGTCTCCATCAAACTGTGGCTTAGCCCTAAAGGGCTTACCCTTTGCTTTCCCCTTCACGAAAAGGCTTCATTGCTAGATACATCAGACTTCTTCTCACAAGCTTCTTCTTATAGGAGAGGGGGCATTAGTTCTTCGAGAGTGACTGGGGCCAACCGTTGCCTTGTCATGGTCGTTTGAAACCCTTGCAGCTTCTAAGAAGCATGCCAAGCAAGAGCCTAGCAATTCAGGACGAATGAGTCCGTTGACTAACTCCAGAGAGTTAATCTCTTTACCACCTTCAACTTGGTGATGTGCTCTTGAATTGAGCCCCCTCATCCATGTGGATGTTGTAGAGCTCTATCTCAAGGTCGAGGATTCTCACAGCATTGTTGATCTCGCACATGTCTTTGAGGATGGTCCATGCTTGAAAAAGCAATGTCCGCAAGGTGAATTTGCGAGAGGATGGAATCTACAGTCGTGCCAATGATAATCATCACTGCAACAGGATCTGCCCACTGCCCTTGCTGCACGTTGGTGTCCAAGGGCCGTAGCTCCACCCCGTTGTGATTTCCCAAATGATGCTCACCACAAGGTGACTCAGGATCTTCATCTTCCAAAAGGGGATAATTCATTCCATTGAGCTTTCCCGAATCCACAAAGCTTGGGATGGGAAGTCTGCTTGCAATGACAAGGACTGAAAAGCTTAGGGGGGGGGAGTGACTTTTCTATACTGAAAACAGGCCCTTTTCCCTGGAACAGGGTTGCCTCTTTTCTCTGGAGATCCTCCTTCCTCCAGGGCTGAGAGGTATCACAAGAGCTGTTGACGAGGCTCTGATACCATGTCAGAATTTCAGGAGTGTCGCTTGCCTCTGTACACAGCACAAAATGTACGCAACTCTCTCCTGATAAACAACAGCAAACTCAACGCACAAACTGTAAATAAAACAGGAAATAGAGCAGCAAAGGAACTTCCAAAATATACTCAGTTTTAGGCCACCATGAAAGTAGGAGACTGCTCAAAACTGGCATATGGATGAAGGAAGAGATGCTCCAGAACTTTTGCTTGCATGCCTTTGAAAGGGCTTCAATGGGATGCGGAATAGAGAGACTTAGGCCTCTATTATATAGGGCAAGAAACCCTTTAAAAATGACTGACTGGGTCTACCCCAGCCAGCCGACCTGGTCAGGTCTGTTGACCTGACCTCGTCTGGCCCTTTGACCCAACCAGGAGGTCGGTTTGACTGCCAGGTCAGCCGACCTGGTCAGTCCCAAAATCCTGCCCAATGTGCAGTCCACACAAGCACGGGAAACATGCACTGCTTGCGGCCCATTTCTCTGCTAACAGAGGTTGCTTTGTGCAGCCCGAATCTGCTCTCTGCTGCACAGTAGCAGACCAGCCAACTCTAACCTGCCTACAGATGCACTGCCCTGATGTCCTCATATGGGGGGCTCACAGATGGGTTAGTGATCTTTTCTAACACTCGAAGACCCCATCATCAAGAGCAAACGCAAGACGTGTTGAGAAGTCTAAAGCATACAAACTTTTCAAGCATGTGCAATAATAAACACAGCTAAGAAAGTAAAAATCTCAAAGCTCTTAGGGATAACTTTAAAACTCATGGCTGTATTTTGTCATCATTGCCCACCTCATGAAGTCTGTTTGTTTTTTTTTGTTCGGTGACGTACTATTATGTATGAAAGAAACGACCGAGAGGAGCTGAAGGCATAAATACATCATGTAGAGCATGAGAGTCCCATGGTAAAATACTACTTATAGAGTCTAACTACATGAAAAACTAGATAAGAACCACAACTGTGTCTGGCAGTGCCACATCATGGCTGTGATGGTCATAAACACGAAAGGACAAACGGTCCTCTTGGTCGAGGCAAACCTAGATAAACCTTGCATACTAGACCAAACAGCCACCGGAGTATGTATAGTGTATGTCCAAATGTTGGCTAAGGTATGAGCTTGGTGGCCCTGGGTGCCATCAATAGCCTATGTGCATCTAGATCTCCAAACTTGCCAAGCAGTAATGCTTACCACACCTAGCTTCAATATTGATCTACCTTATATTACAATGTGGTGATCACATCTCGCTCTGCATTGGCATCAAACATGCTCCTAACAAGCCATTTTATCAAATGATATTAGTTTGATTCAGTCCATGGAAGATCAACTTGTTTTGTCCAAAATCATAATATTGTAGACGCGAGAGCTCAAGAAAGGATTTCATTTAGTGATTAGGATTTCTTGAGGGGGTTGTTTACACAATTGGTTTGTTGACTTCTTAATTGTAGGTGCACATGCCTCCCTCTTCTCTCCTAGATACAAAGTAACTCTCACAAGTGAGAATAACCCTTCTTGCTAACTCGCTCATAGTCAAGGAAGTCCACTAGACCCATAGCTCTCTTTGGGTGAATTGTCTAAGCTATTCCTATTAGGCCTCAAAATTAGAACTAAGGGGCGTTAGCTCTCAAATGGAGGAGAGAAAGTTGATGACACAACCACTTTATGGATGTCGATCATGACATCTTAATGCATTTACGGACATGCACCAAGACCTTTTCAATAGTAACAAGGGTGCACATAAATCATCGAGATCCAATGAGTATTAAGATTACAAACCATGCAATGATGAAAGGGGGATAACCTAGGGTTTCATTAGAGTATCTATGAAAAATTGGTTTATTAGAGTATTGCTTTTCGATGCAATTTGATACCTCATCTCAAGGACCTTTTGCTAAAGGCTTGTCGCTTGGTTAGGAATGACTTCTCAATGGAGCAACTAACATGATGGGTACAATAACAACATAGGAGTAGAGCTGCGGCTTGCCAATAAACAAGCTATCAGTTAACTATTTCTTGCAAGTGGCAAAGAAAGGCATGATGAAGACATCAGCTCTCCCACTCATTGTTTCACTTTGAGA
Organism: Dipteris shenzhenensis; assembly: GCF_047967505.1. Taxonomy (NCBI): domain Eukaryota; kingdom Viridiplantae; phylum Streptophyta; class Polypodiopsida; order Gleicheniales; family Dipteridaceae; genus Dipteris; species Dipteris shenzhenensis. The sequence goes on from NC_141610.1 coordinate 14,664,748, forward strand.
TGAAAGATCCTACAGAGGTACACCTCTCAATCAAAGAGGGTAGACCCCTTTGTTAGGAACATCAAGAAAATCTTGACCCGTTTAAATAGTATAGAGTGATATGATATCATGACCATTGGTGGTTGATCAATCAAATTCAACCTTCGGAGAGGTCTCCTATGGTGTCTTTGCTTGGGATAGTGAAACAATCTTGTACGTTCACAATTGAGTCCTCTAGAATTTTCCACTCCCATGACCTGTAATAGCTAGTAATCGTAGCTAGCAAAGGCATGTTGATGTCTCTCACAGCTGAAGTATTGGCAACCTGTGAAATAATAGACTCCTAAAGATTCCCTAAGAACGGTCATAGGAGATGAAAAGTAACCAAAATGTCTAGCATTCTTCTTTGACTATTGGCACACTAAAGTTTATTTATAAGTTTATTTATGGAAAATGGCTAATCATAATAGGCAACAATCCTTGTGTTGAAATGTCCATAAGAAGACAACTTATAAATTGTCCATGGGATTGCCAACTGATCTGTACACCCAACAACCATGCCCATCGCCTCTCCTTTCTTTATTATTCCATAAACCAGTAATTGTCACTTTCTAATAGATACTAGAGAAAGTAACAATAAGAATCTGATAACATCGGATTGTGCAGAGCAGCTTGAAGCTTTTAAAGGGAAAAGAAAGTGCCACAGTGCTTTAGCATAGTGGGCACATGATATTGCTGCTTTGTAACGACAACAAAGTGCCACAGTGCTTTAGCATAGTGGGCACATGATATTGCTGCTTTGTAACGAAAGCGCATAGAGTTGGAGAGAGCACCTGTTGGAGTTTTGTAGGTCACCTCCCCATCTGTGCGCCCCATATGAGGAGAGCATGGGGGAGGTGCACCAATAGGGATTTAGAGATGCCATGTGGGCAAGGACAAGAACTTCCACATAGGGGCACATTTGCGTTGGTGTGAAGAGTTGTCACATGAGTAGCATGCAAGTTTCCAGGTGGCTCATAACGTACAAATTTCAGCCCTGCACGACAACCTTTGCACGAAACGAGATAGCAAGCGATTGGCAACTGCGACAGGAGGTAGCTTTCTTAAAGCAAGGGCCCAGACCAGACTATTCCAATCTAAACAAGTAGTAAGTAGATGAATTTGTATGGCTCACGCATGCATCCCGCTATCTCGCCACGCACGCACTCGGCCCCCACACAATCAAGGATACATTCGCAGTCCACTACGCCACACTCACTGCACAATCCACACCCTACTATTTTGACCTCACCAACCCCTCCCTCCTAATGCTTTCCAATCCCTTCTCCGCTTCCATACCATTTTTTGCCAGCCCATTTTAGCTATGGCCTTTTTCATGGATAGTGAACTCAGCCTAGAGCGAGCCACCCATATTTCCTAGCTTTACCTATACCCTATAGTTGCAAACTTCCAAGAATAGTAGGATTATTCAAGTCGCCACCACAACCAGTCTAGTATATCAGCTCTCCTCATGCAGGCAGCCATCCGCTCTAATGTGCTTTACCACGTGTGATCCACAGAGGGATCACGAACAGGAAGGGGGGCATTGTTAACCACATTGGTTAACAAAGGCGCCATTTGGACATCATGACATTTTTGTGGATCTCATAAGAATCACAGAGTAGCTTGTATAGGAGATTATGCCTTGAAGCTAGCCCAAGAGAATTGGAAAAAGAGAGAAGAGAGGAGAGAGAGAGAGAGAGAGAGAGAGAGAGAGAGAGAGAGAGAGAATGTAAGGATGAGAAAAGGGTTGGCCCTCCGTAGATGTTTGACTTAAGGATGAGAAAAGGGTTGGCCCTCCGTAGATGTTTGACTTTGTCTTCACTTGTTGTTTGCACCATTTAATACAAGGTCTCTTTCTCTCTCTGAGTTGTTTGAAGTGTTCTCTTGTTTCCTTATAGCGCCTTTGTGTTTGCCTCTCTCTCTCTCTCTCTCTCTCTCTTGGAAGACTCATGCCTCCCAACTTTTCAAAGTCTGACAGTAGGAAGCCACCCTAACCGAACTCTGATAGAGGCATTCCTATGCCAGAGCAAGGCCATAGCAGGTAGTTCCTAGATCCAGGTGGAAAGTGAGGCAGCAAGAGTAGGGCCATCCTACACAACTGGGCTAGAGACTTGAGACGGGTGGGATTGGGATGGACATGAGATAGGGGTGAACAAAGAGAGCCAATGAGATTGAACAATCAAGGACAATGTTTCTTGAAAATTTAAGCTTGCATAAATGGATGGTCTCCCATACTCAAAAAATTATATCATGTTTTGTACACTATGTTTTCATGTGATGTCAAATAATTGTAGGCCATCTCTTGGTGGTTCTAGTGATGCCCTATAGGCCATGGTATGTGCCTTGTAGGCATAAGTGTAGGCACTTATAGTGCTAGTGCCTTTTAGGCCACATAGGACACTTAGTCCTATGTGACACCTAGGACACTTAGTCCTAGGTCTATGTACAAGTACTTTGTACTTGTGCATTTTGTACATCTATCTAAGATTGACGTGACTTCTCTATCGACTCGTCTTGTACCTACACTCTCTCTCTTTCTTTTCGTTTCGTACCTACAGTGGTATCAGAGCAGGTTTTGCTCTAGCTTTTCAGCTCTCCTCAGCCCCGAGTCCTCCATTGCTCATTGAGAGTTTTCTGCCCTACTGGTCGACCCATTCCCAGCTTGTTCGAGGTGTACCTTCAGTGGCTACATCCGTATTGCACGAAGCTGTACCTACGCGTTGCATCGCTATACTGAGATCCGTCGTACAACAGTACCATCGTCGTACAAGGTATCCGTACCTACAGTTTGCCGTACGTACGGTGCAGTGATAGATCCTTCGTACCTTCAGTGGTATCAGTCGTACTCTGCGCCGTACCTCCCGTACGTGTAACGTACACTGCGTAGTACCTTTCGTACGTGCTCTGTACTCTGCACCGCCGTACATCTGCATCGTCGTACCTTCAATCGTACACGCGATCCGTACTTGCATTGCCCGTTCGTCGTATTGTTTGTACAGATCTCCCGTACCTGCAGTACAAATCCTACGCAGATCTGTGTACCTTCAATGGTACACTACGTCCGTACAGCCGTACAACAGTACTTAAGCTGACAGTACAGCTGTACGTTGTACTTGAGCTGTCTGTACAGCTTAATTGCAGGACATTGAGTCTTTTGTAGGATATTGAGTCAGATTTGCAGGACATTGGGTCACATTTGCGAAATTTCAGCAAAATTTGGGGCTTTTGCCAAATTTGCTGTTTTTGCATCAGATTTGCATACATTGGGTCACATTTGCAAAAATTTCAGCAAAATTTGGGGCTTTTCTGAATTTGCCCTCTCTTTGGCCTATTTGCCCTCAATAAATTTGGGGCTTTTGCCAAATTTGCTGTTTTTTGCAGTGACCATTGCCTGTCACAGTCACATTTGGGTCAGATCTGCATTTGCCCTTTGATTTGGGTCAAAAATTTGCAGATATTTGCTGTCATTTTTGGAACAGCCAGTTTTTTGCAGTGATAGCCTTGAGGCTTTTGGGTTTTTAGGTCTTTTACAGGTTATCACAGTGGCTATGGCTGGGAACAATCAAGATTTATTTGGAGTTCTTCGTGAAGATGATAAGTTGGATGGCACCAACTATCCGATGTGGTCTTATCTCATGAAACATATTCTTGTTGCAAAGCATTTGTGAAATATTGTTTCTGGGGCTGATCTGAGGCCAGCCAATGCTACAGTGGTTGTTTCTACTGCTGGTCCTTCTGCAAGTGGTACTCCTCCTGATGCCTCTTCCTCTAGCACTCCTGTTGCTGCTCTTCCAACTCAAGAACAGTCTAGATGGGATGCAAGAGATACAAATGCACATTCATGCATTGCTTTATCATGCAAGAGAATCATTATTTCACACATCCGTTCTTGCAGGACAGCAAAGGATGCTTGGGATAAATTGGCTTCTCTATATCAAATTCGCAATGAAGCTCGTGTTGCATATTTGAGAAGGCAATTACAGGAAGTGAATATGAATGAAGGTGAGTCAATGGATGCATATTTGACAAAGGTCAAGGACCTCATGGAACAACTTGCCAACATTGATGAGGTGGTGCCAAATTCACAGCTTGTCAGTACTACATTGAATGGACTGCCAGATACATATCAAGGGTTTGCTACAACCCTTCGATTAGTGGCCATGGGTAATCCAGACCACTATTCTTTTGATCAGCTAGTTACTTTGCTTTTGCAGGAAGAGCAAAGTAGAGCTAACAGACAAGCCATTATTCCTGATCATGTATTTGCTTCACAGCAGACAGGAAGAGGCAAGGCTTCCAAGCCTATGGGCAAGCCAAAATCTGCGCACAGCAGCTGCAATTCCTCTACGCATAGCAGCTGCAATTCCTCCCATGCATCTAAAAATACAGCAAATAAGGGAAAGAAGAAAAGATGCAACTATTGTCGCAAGCCTGGACATGACATTTCAGAATGCAGGAAGCGCATTGCTTCGGAGAAAAAGAAAGCAAGATTGACAGTTAATGCCTCACATGCCATTGAATCCCATGAGCCAGCAGATGCTTCACATGCACATGCTCTTCAGGATGATTGGGCATGGGCTGTCCATTGCTCATTTGATCCCTCCAAAGCTGATGCACTTTTTATTGCTAATGATGCTCAGTCCTGGTACTTTGATAGTGGTGCTTCCAAGCATGTCACATCTTGCAGACAGTTGTTTCATTCTCTAGCTGATGCACCTCGAGGGGGGACTGTTACATGTGCCAATAATGCTTCATATGCTGTAAAAGGAGTTGGAGATGTGCAGCTCACATCCATTTCCAGCCATCCTCTCACTCTGACAAATGTTCTTTTTGTGCCTGGAATTGAAGTCAACTTGATTTCAATTTCAGCAATCGCTACTTCAGGTTTCAGAGTAATTTTTGATGGCTACAGATGCCTAGTATATGATCTTCGTGATGACAATGCCATACTGGCACTTTGCAAAAAGGGCTTTATCACCTTGATCATCATTCAGCTGCACTTTCTACTGAAGCATTGGCTATTTCAGATTCACAGCTTGCTGAAACTCATCTTTGGCATGAGAGAATGGGCCATCTCAATTATAGAGCTCTTGCAAAGCTACATTCACAGCAGATGGCAAATGATGTACCTCAGACTCTCACAGTTTCTAAACATGTGTGTGAGGGCTGTCTTTTGGGTAAGATGCATCGATTTCCTTTTCAAAAGAATTGTCCAAAACTCTCACAAAGGAAATTGCAGCTAGTACACAGTGATGTCTGTGGCCCAATGAGGACAAATGCAATTGGAGGATACAAGTATTTCATGACTCTCATTGATGATTTCACAAGGTATTGCTGGGTATATCCTTTAAAGGCCAAATCTGAAGTTTTCTTATGCTTTCAGAGATGGCTGAATATGGTTGAGAATGAATCAGGATGCAAGCTTGTCACCCTCAACACAGATAGGGGGGGTGAGTATATGTCAAAGGAGTTTGATGCATTTTTATCCTCACAGGGAATTATTCACTCATGCACTACTCCTTACACTCCTCAGCAGAATCCTGTTTCTGAAAGGAAAAACAGGTCCACAATGGAGATGGCTAGATGCATGCTTAAGGCCAAGTCTTTGCCCAATAAATTTTGGCTTGATGCAGTAATGTGTGCCAACTATGTGCTGAATAGATCACCTACACGGGCATTAAAGACTATTACACCTTATGAAGCATGGAAAGGCAAGAAGCCTTCACTTTCACACATGAAAGTTTTTGGGTCTCTTGCATATGTTCATGTACCATCTCAGCTGAGACATAAGCTTGACGACAAGGCAATCAAATGCATATTCATTGGTTACAGCCAGGAGAGTAGAGGGTATCGGCTATATCAACCAAATACTGGGAAGATTATTGTCAGTAGAGATGTGATCTTTGCTGAACATTCAGCTTCTCCTCTTCTGGACTGCGAAGCAAAGCCAGATATTGACATGTTTGATGCCTTTGAATCTTGGTTACCTCTGCCATCATCAGAGGAGGATTTTCAGCAGCAACATGAGCCTCCTGCAGGCCCTCCACTAAGCAATAATCAGCCCCAACCTCATGCTGATTTGCAGGTTTCTCTTCCGGCACAAAATGATCCCACTACTCATGATGCAGTCATTGAAGAAAGAGCTGCCAATAGACAGCAAAGGCAAGTTCCCAGATGGCTTCTTGACACATTGAGGGACAGCAAACAAGATCAGCCTTTTGCTGCCCAGACAAGATCATGGAATAGACAGCATGGTCACTTTCTTGAGTTTGCACTCCTTGCTACAGCTTGCAATGAAGAGCCTTTGTGCCATAAAGATGCTTTTGACAGCAAAGAGTGGATGGATGCAATGAAAGCTGAGTTACAATCTATTGCAAAAAATGACACTTGGGAATTAGTAGATCTCCCACCTGACAAGCATGCCATTGGAACGCGGTGGGTCTACAAATTAAAAAGGAAATCTGATAGCAGCATAGATCGATACAAAGCCCGTCTTGTTGCAAAAGGGTATGCCCAACAACAAGGCATTGACTTTGAGGAGACATTTGCTCCCACATCCAGGATTACTACCATTCGATATGTCATTGCCATTATAGCCCATCATCATTGGCAAGTGCACCAACTTGACATCAAGACTGCCTTTCTTCATGGGGATCTGCAGGAAGAAGTCTATGTCACACAACCTCCTGGCTTTGAGGTTGTTAATTCTGAAAATAAGGTATGCCGGCTTAGAAAAGCCCTTTATGGTTTGAAGCAGGCACCCAGGGCATGGTATGCCAAAATTCATGCACACTTACTATCCCTTGGTTTTCAGAATAGTCCCACAGAACCCACTCTTTATTTCCGTGGGAGTGGATCTGATTTTTTAGTGCTCATTTTATATGTGGATGATATGCTTATCACGGGCCCAGATACTCAGCGAATTGCAGCTTTCAAGGCTGATTTGCACCAAATTTTTGACATGTCAGACATGGAACAGCTCCATTATTATTTGGGCATTCAGTTTGCTCATGTTGAGGGGGGTATCATGATGTCTCAGTCCAAATACATTGGACAGCTCCTTGATCGTTTACAGTTTGAGGATTGCAAGCCAATCCTTCTCCAATGGACCCTGGCTTCAAATTCTCAACTCATGATGGGAGCCCACCATGTGATATCACTCTTTATCAGCAGGCTGTTGGATGCCTTATTTATTTATGTCATACCAGACCTGACTTGCAGTATGTAGTATCTCAGCTCAGCAGATTCATGCACATGCCCAGTTCACAGCATTGGCAGGCAGTGAAGAGAGTCTTCAGATATCTCAGAGGCACTCAGGATTTAGCCCTCTTCTACGGTGATCAGGGTTCACTTACCATGCATGCTTACACGGATAGTGACTGGGCAGGATGTTCGGACACCAGAGTGTCACATACTGGCAATTGTTTTTTACTTGGCAATTCATGTATTTCTTGGCTCAGCAAGAAGCAACCGACAGTTGCCACGTCTAGCTGTGAGGCTGAGTACAGGGCAGCTTTCACCGCTACAGTAGAGTGTGTTTGGCTTCGACAGTTACTTACAGATCTTGGTATTTGCCAGACATCCTCCACTATTGTCTACACTGACAGCCAGAGTGCTTTGGCCATTGCGTGTAACCCAGTGTTTCATGCGCGTACCAAGCATATTGAAGTTCACTATCATTATGTTCGAGAGCGGTTGTCAGCAGGAGACATAGAGTTGTCCTATCTTCCCACAGAGGACAACATCGCAGATATGTTTACAAAGGCACTTCCTCGTCCCAAGTTCGAAGTCTTCCGACAGGCTTTACACTTGGTTCCCTTTGTTACATGATCTGACATTCCTTGTACATTCATAGGTGGCTATATCCTTTTGGATGAACATGTGCCACCATGACCAGAAACTACCACGTATTCTGAGACGTTTCCAGAGTACTTCAGCCCATCCCATGGAGGGGGGTTTGTAGGCCATCTCTTGGTGGTTCTAGTGATGCCCTATAGGCCATGGTATGTGCCTTGTAGGCATAAGTGTAGGCACTTATAGTGCTAGTGCCTTTTAGGCCACCTAGGACACTTAGTCCTATGTGACACCTAGGACACTTAGTCCTAGGTCTATGTACAAGTACGTTGTACTTGTGCATTTTGTACATCTATCTAAGATTGACGTGACTTCTCTATCGACTCGTCTTGTACCTGTACTCTCTCTCTTTCTTTTCGTTTCGTACCTACAATAATATTTTGAATTGAGCATGTTTAAATTGTTTTCCTGTGATGATTATATTCAATTGTGTACGCTTTAGATTTGAAAGAAAATGTATTACGCAATGCATAGAGAGTCCTCAGAGGATATTTGTTGGTCATTATAAGGAGGCCATGTTGGAGAAGTTTTTGGTTAAGCTCCAATTGGTTTGAAGTCTTTCCAAAATCTATTAGAATGTTTAAGGCTGGGCTATATTTGTGGGCAATAGCCCATCATATGTGCTAGTCTATATAAGTCCCTCATGCTTCCCCACTCTATCACCCCTCTACTCTCCCAGGTGAGAGAGAATCACAACTGATGCTCTTGAAGAATGCTCTACCATGTCACATTGACACTTAACTAACCCTAGACAACTAGCATTCCGAGGCGACAATGCATCATGTGTGCTAGTTTATATCTCAGGAGATTTGTTGGTCATTGTAAGGAGGCCATGTTGGAGAAGTTTTTGGGTAAGCTCCATTTGGTTTGAAGCATAAGAAACAGACTTGGACCTGTGCAACTGCCACATGGCAGTTAGGAGGAGTCTGCAGAGTCAGAACAGGGGTGTTCAAAGGTACCAAGGGCAGGACTGCAGGTAGCAGAGGCCTGCACAGGGGACAGGAGCCAAAGACGCTGCAAACAGGAGCTGTTTGGAGCTGCAAGACAGGTCGAGGCAGGCTGGGAGCATGCAGCATACAGGTGTACAGGATTGCCACGGGGCAGCCAGAAGCACTTTCTGGGGCCATTTATAGGCCAGGAACAGGTCAGTTGGCTGCAGGACATCTACAGACTGGGTCGGCCCAGTTTGTGCAGAAGTCCCGTATTTTTCAGCTGCAATAGCCCTATAAAAGGCGACCAAAAGGGGGCATTCCACATTTAATCATTGAGGATTCCTGGCGTCTCAGTTTGGACTGCCACCACTGCAGCAAGGAGGTCCAGAACAACAGCAAGAGGCCTTCACCATTGGCTTCCTACACAGCAGCAAGGAAGGACGGAATCACAGGAGTCTTGTGCCACACCATTGGGCTGCCTTCACAGCAGCAAGGAGGTCAAGGTTCAACAAGGCAAACACTGCCTTATGATAGGCTGTCTAAGGGAGCAGCACGAAGGTGTGTTTGCAGGGTACCATTATGAAGGCCGCACAAGCTCTAGGAGAGTGCCGCAGGCTGAGTGTTTTGAAGGTGCCCCGAGGAGTAGGAGAACAGTTTTTTAGTGCCACATGGGTCCACATCTAGCCATCATCTTGCTGATAGAGGGTGGCACACTGCTGATAGAGGGTGGCACAGTGTGCCCGTATTTTGTACATGATCTGGTCCACATTGGACATATATACATGTTTCTGTTTCTCTCTCTCTCTCTAGCACGATTCATTTACTGTTTGTACCTCTCTCTCTCTACACTAGTACACATCACGGAAAGAAATTGAGACAGTGTGATTCCAAGGCAGTATCATGTTTCATCTCTCTTCTGCTGCGGAAAGCGTTGGCTGTAGCAAGCAACCTCCACCACTCTATCTTGTCTAACACAGCCATTGGGGCTCTTGTCTAAAACTATGCTTAAGACAACCTTAGAATAGTGCTTGTCGCACTTTTCCTAAGCCCAATTTATCCTAACTCTTGAGCAACCTGTCCACTCTATAAGACCCTCGACCTAGCCAAGCTACCAGCTTACACACTTGTCATTGGTTCAGTTTCATATATGTTGAGGTTCACCCTGCACTTGCCCTTAATTACATTTTCTTGGGAAATAAATAAGCCAGTTTCAGTTCATGTATGGCTTGCTAGAATGAACTCAAGGTAGTCCATACATTTGTTTCATTGCACCAAGAGATGCATGCAACATTAGAAATCATGCGTATAATATCACGATTGTTCATTAGAATAGTTTCTTTACCCTAAAATGTCCAAGAAATGTTAGATAAGAATCCCAACTAAGGGGGACCCTGCACTAGCTCAAATATTTTTAGAGTGGAAAAGAGATCTGTCAAGACTATTGCTTCACCTTGAAAAAAATATGGTTTCACAATCCATAAAAGCAATAAAACACACCGCACTCCAAACATTTAATAGGAAAACCTTCCACTGTCCATAAAACCAATGAAATTAAGTCTCAATCCAAACATTTAATAGGACAAACTTGCATCATGATTGAAAAGGAAACCCACACACACACACACAAATTTGTAGTATGTGCCAATTTGGGAACATGACTTTGAGATGGTTCCTAAGTAGATGTTATACCTTATAAAGCATGGTCAGCTTCTTAGATGCACTGTCAAGGTGAGCTCCAACATGATAATTTGCCACCCCAACTGTTGGGACCTTGTCAGAGCCGTGTATTGAAGGACTTTGAGTGCTTTCCAGTGCAGTGAGCTCATGGAAATGGGTTGCAAACAAAGTTGGTGCCTTCATTATCTCAATTAAATGTTCACATATGGCCCAAGCCAAACCTGGGATGCATACAAAAATAACCAAACAAACTGACATAGTTAGTAAAGCTCAGGTTGAAGCTCAAAGGTCTAACATAAAAAACGAGTCTATACATAAAGCCATTAAAAACCATCTTTACTGTGCATTCATTGAAATTGCAATCATCATATTAATATGAATCTTTTAAACATATACAAGGAGTCGTATATTTCAGTCCATCTTGCTTCCACATTCAAACCCCAAGGTTGATTCATAGAACCAAAGCTAAAAAAGTATATAGCAAAAAAAGTACTTTTTCATTTGGTTCGTGGATCTAGATAGTAAGCATCTTTGAAGACAAACAAGATGATATGGTGCTCTTAAGGCTACAATTTTGCAGCTTCATCATTTCTTAAACTTAGGTCAGCAGCCTAGATGCCATTTGTCATTCGTGTAGTAGCCACTGCAAGAATTTATTGACTTAGGATTCAAATACAATGCTAAAAGATCTGCAAAGGCACCTAAGCGGGCATCTTTACCCACTACAAGGATACGTTAAATTGGGCTTCAAACATACAGCTAGAGATGAAAGTATATGCAAACATACCTTAGCAGTGGACAATTATCTCCAGCACAACAATGTCAAAAGCTACCATGACTTGGTTTGAGGCTTAGCATGTAAGTCTGGGCATGCCAAATTAGGAAGAATTTGAAATGAGTCCCTCATCCTTCCCACACATCAAAGGAATCTTTGCTAGCCTGCTTGCACACTTTCATCTTACGAAGATTTATCCAAAATGAGGCCCTCTCTTTACATTTTATTCGAATAGAAACATTCAAAACATAATTTATTTGTCCACAGGACAAATCTAAGACCTCTTGGCATGGGAGTCACAATTGTCTCTTGGTGCACTCACCAAAAAACTTCCTGTCAACCCAATGCTATTTTAGATTACGATGCGACTTCTTTTGAGTATTATATGTCAGTTCATGAATTTTGATGGATAAAACAAGCATCTTATGAAGTCTCAATAGATGTTAATTTCTTAACTGATAAAAATATAGACATGAAAGGATAAGAGGGGAAGTTTCAACACAATAAGAGCTCTTCGTGTACCATGCAATATTTTGTATACTGTTACACATTCTAGCGTAGATTGTAAAGGTTCACAATTTATGGACGAAAAACAAACTTAGCATGATAAAAACATAGCACACATGTCAGTATATAATGTAGACTCCTTCATCTAGCAAAATGCCTGGTAAGCTTGAAGAGTTCAAATTTATAATCAGCATCAAATGATGAGATGAAGCAAGATCTACCAAATCCATCATAAGTTGAGGTTCCCCTTCCTAATTCGTCAATGATTACTAATGACTTGTCAGTTGCCGCCTTCAATATTGCTGCAGTCTCTAACATTTCAGCCATGAACGTTGACACTCCCCGCAACTACACCATGAAACAAAAACAAGTCAGATGTTGACAAGTACTGCAAGGCAAAAGCAAATTGAAATGACCCCTTCAACTCCAAATGTGGTTGGCAAAAGCCTAATAAACCATGGCTAGGAACAAATATTAATTTTACATGCGCTCTTAAACCATCCTAATAAGATTATTGTTAATGCATACAAGTGATGCAATTGTTTTGCTTGTTCTGCTTACAGGGACAGACTCAATAAACCCTCTACAAGCCCCACTCTCATCATAGGAGAAATAAAAGAGGCACCTGCTCATCATAAACACTCACAATGAATGCTGGATTCCCCAGCTCCTTAAAAGCCAGCTATTGCAAAAAAGAAAACTAGTGCCTTTAATAAACAAGTACTGAAACACACAATCCCTAAATCGAATCAAAGCATGTTTTGTGGATGTAGCAACACCCAAAATGTTTCTAGACAAGACAATTTGGATCAAACCCCGTGATGGGGCCAACAAAGGAGAAAATTCGTATGCAGTACAGCAACCATGGAGACAAAAGGCCCTTGTTGCATCTCTTCTTCTTCCTTCATCCAAGATCAAACTCTATGTAATATTCGTGATTGAGACTTGTGCTTGTCATTTGAGTTATGCAACTTCATTGTCATTAACTCTAAATATGTGATTTAGTATCTGCTTGTCTCGCTTACTTCGATTGTTTCATCTATTTCATAACGTCTGATCCATGATCATGAAACACATGCGCACACACGAAAGAAAGACTTTATCAAGTATACGGGAGATCTTTCAACGTATTTAGTTTTTGCTAAGGATATTAAGTTTATGATCCACAAATTGTTTTCTCTAAGCTGGGTAAAGAGCGGACAAATTTCGTTAGTCACTTTGGGACTGTTTTTTTGACTCTTCACCAGGTGAACTTCCACTAGAAAGGCCACCGTGCGCTGGTTTTTCTGAGTGTGGGGAGGGACTTGAAGGGTATATTTACAATCGTATGAAAATGTGAGTTAATCAGCTATACATTTAACTTTTTAGGGTTTGCCTCACAAGTTCACTCTCTTTGTATCTTATTTGTTGATAGCAATGAGAGACAACTGCCCCTTATTCCTATCAACGTGCCACATCCAAAAAACAAAAAGGCTCCACTCCACATTAAGCTATCAGGCATATGCATCCAAGGGTCAAACTGTTAACGGGGGCTGTTAACAATGTTGTATCATGATCAAGAGTCACCCCCACCATGGCTTGGCACATCCTAACAATTAGACCTCTCCTAGTTGATCAAATAACACTAGCGCCCACTCCTCTACACGTGTGTCTATTGAGGCTATTGCTGAAAGAGAGTCCACGAGGAGACCTCTCCAAGTATGCTAGAAAAGCTTGCAAAGCCCCTATCGATGTGAAAAGAATAGAAGAAGATGGTTGTAGGAAGAGAAGACCTGCAAAAAAGGCAATGAAGCATTGGGGAGAAGTAAATACGAAGATAGTCTCCCCATGTTCTAACAAAGGGAGGGAGAGAGGATCACAATAGGACGGAGAGCCAAGGCTAGAAACATTGATGGCATCTAAAGCACTCAATGAGTAGCTGGTGATGAATACAAGTTGATTTATCTATAGTCACTTGTCACTCAGCTTCTCAAAGAGCATATATGCAAGGAGGTTTTTGCGATCTCAAGCCACCACTTTTTCCTTCGATGCTCCATCTTCAATGAGGACCGATGCTACAATTGTGGGCGAGTATACATATTACAATAAAGTACACACTCAAGATGTCAAGAATGCTGCGATAATCCTGGGGCGGTTCTGCAAAGTTAAGTGCCATTGAGAGGCAATGAATGTGGCACTTTTCCTCCATGTCCTCAATCGTAACTTTGGGTTACCACTGAGCATAAAGACCAAGTGTGAGGCCATGTACACCAGACATTAGTGAGGGATTGAGTATTTTCCACAAAGGTAAGCTAGAGAAGAAGTAAAACTTCTCTCCCATATATAGTGACACTCAATATAGTTCCCCTCAAGAGTGAGACTCCCGTGAACCCAACATCAGACTTTGTCATGAAGTTCTTTTAGAGAGCTCTTGACAAGGAGCTTGTCTTTCAGTCTTCACAACATTGGAAGTCAAGATAGCTGCCATGTGAGGCATCTGGCAAACAAAAACAAAGGTATCCTCAAATAGGACCTATCTTTGAAATACATTCACCAACAACTAGTATTTCATCTAAAACATTATTGTCAACGGTATATATTATTTGAGAAGCAACCTCCATATGCATGTGTGTGGGCAAGCACATGACGTATAAAGATCAAACCTCTCATCCAAGTGTGTACATCTCAAGACACCCTCTCAAAAATTTAGTGCATGATGGAGAAGAATCATGCAACACGCCTATCGACAAGCTCTAGGAACCCAATGTACGCAGCATATTAGCCACTTGGTCAACTAGCGAGGCAACATCATGGTGTGGCCTACATCAATCCTATAACCAGACGTGTGGCCAAGTGGGATGAATAACCAACCCAATGAGTAGCAACTTGCATGCCTGAGTGTGTGTGAGATGAGAGAGAGAGTGAGTGCGTGGGTGAGTGAGTGAGTGAGTGAGTGAGTGAGTGAGAAAGAGAGAGAGAGTTTATTTAAGCTTAGAAATACCGAAGGATCTATGAGACTGAAAAACCAAACACAACGAGTTGAATGGATGGAGCCACTAAGCGGGCATCTGTACCCAAGACAAATAAATATACGAATACTAAATATCTGAACCCATGAAGAAAAAGATAGATCTACAATGTGGTATCACTATGACGTCTCCACTGTGTCATGTCTAAGAAACCAAGTCCACTATGCGTTTGAGAATGGACAGGAGGGTCTCAGTAGACATAGGCTCTAGCGAGGATCTGTGCTGCGGACGGATGAAACCCTCTGCGATGAGTGAGAGTAAGTGTAAGTGAGTGAATGGTGAGTGAGTGAGTGAATGAGAGAGAGAGAGAGTGTGTGTGTGTATGAGAGAGAGAGAGAGAGAGAGAGAGAGAGAGAGAGTGAGATTGAGTGAGAGTCAAAAAGCATGAGTGAGAGAGTGATTGTGAGAGTGAGTACGTGAATGAGTGAATGAGTGCGCGCGTGCATGTGTGCGTGCATGAGTGTGAGAGTGAGAGTGAGTGCATGGGTGAGAGAGTGATTGAGAGAAAAAGCGTTGAGCGGCTAAGGTTGAAGCTCTTCTCCACTCTTCCTCCACTAGCCTCTCTCGAAAGTTAAATGAGTGATGGAGGAGCAAGATGCAACACCGCCAACTATAAACCTATGTAGGGAGCCCTTGAATTGGCCACCGTGTTGACTAGGCAGGCAACATGTGTGGCCTACATCAACCATATGGTTGGATGAGTCTCTACCCTTGAAATAGCAATGATCCTACATATCACAACCACTGGAGGGATGTGAAGACAGATGCCACCTTCCAATATTTTTCCTAAAAGCATATCGTCCAATATAAGACAGACATTACCGAAATGGCTTCATCTTAAAATCCCTTATTTGTATAGATAAAAATAAGACAAAAAGGTAGCACTACGCTTCCCCTTGTGTCTGTTTGTTAAAGTAGCCATGGCCCCTAGAAGCGGCGAAGTTCTTCAGCTACCCATTGAGAGGTTGCGATAATATACGTATCAAATGTGCACCTTCAAGCCTAACAACTCTCCTATCTAATGTAAACAAGAAGTCGATGGCATCTTTTGGAGATATTTCCCAAGTGTTCTCAAATGTGCTGCGAACTCCATCTTATTGGGACTTTGGAAAATTGAATATCCACATGTGGCATATATATCTCTAAGTTGTTTATATCGATATCAACACCTGTCACACACCACAAAAATACATGACCTTTTGACTAATATGATTAAATTCCAATGTCAATTGGCTACATGCAATCACCGGGGGTTTTAAGTTCATGAATAACCTTGATTGAAGGTGCCCCTAAGGTCACCTTCTCCAAGGTCAAGCATCCATTTTCACAAGGAAAGAAACCGCGATGCTGAACATACAGCCCAATTAACTAAGGAAATGGATAATGGGCACTTCCAAACCACATCTACGTGTGCTGCAAGGTTAAAAGACTACTTCCAAACCATTCGAGTCCACTATGAAAAGGAATAATCTTTCTATATAAATGGAAAGAGGAAATGAATGCACAAAGCTAGTATTATCTTGGACTTCTTTCTATGCATGCAACTCTACTAAAAAACGAAGGCCCGAGTGGGACGCAGGGGGCCACTATTGTTGAAGATACTAAATAGGTCTATGCTCTCAGTTCCGAAAGATCTAGAAAGAAGCTAAGTTTTGTGCAAGCGACCTGAAAATTTAGGAAAAGGTTAATCGTCTTTAGATGTTGACTCCCTCCATGGAGTGAGAGGTGCTAGGACGGTCTTCCTGGAAAAGACAAAAAGGATCAATGTGATGGCTAGTGAGGAGGATGAGAATATCTAGGTCACAAGCAATAAGGGGATGGTTGAATATCTAAATTCAGTGGATGAGCCTCATGAGAAACATATACATACATACATACACACACACACACACATATATATACACACCTTTGTAAGACTAGAATATATCCAATCATACAAATTTAGATTAGTGCACTTGCCTTTCAAGACACTTTGGATGAAAGAACATGCAAATCATCTTAGCTAACCTTGTCAAAAGGATGTGGAGAAAAAGCACGAGGTTAGCTATACGGTCCCTCTAGGCCGAATCAAGATAAGTTGGTCAAAGGGGACCTCTTCTCATTTTTCTCATGCCATCTTTCTAGCATCACAGAGTCGGAGATGTGGCTAGCAAAGCAATATAGCATCTTCTCAAGTTTGTGGGGAGGAGATTTTCCTACCATGTTTCTTTTCCCAGGTCGGTTGGTGTATCTCTGCTATTGGAAAAATGCCCTCATTGGTTGTATCCATTTTTATTATATTTGGTTGTCAAACACTAGGTTACTTTGACCACCAGGACCGAGACTTGTAACTAGCATTTAGGGTCCTGCATCTCTACGTCAAGGCATCTAATTTAGAATCTAACATTGGTAAGCTGAGGTAATCAGGAACCTCTAGCTTATGGGTTTTAAAAATTTGAGGATCTTATATGTGAAACGCCACATGTCATGCTAGGATTTAATCTCGATTAGAATTTAGCAATTCTAAGAAATCTCTCACTTTCTTTGTTTTTTCAAATGTGCACAACTAATTTTAGTTTCACTCTTACAACCATGCCCTTTTCCCTCTCTCCATTTCTCTTCAAGAGGTATTAAAGTCATCGTCCTAAGTCTTGTGTGAAGTGCATGCACTAGTGAACCTCCGGAGGCAACTGGAGAGAGAGAGCATGTGGGAAACACAAGCAACTACATTTTCAATCAATACAAATCTCAAAATTGCTTCATGCAACCCAAGCAAGGGGTGATCAAATCCTTTTGGCCTCATGTTGTGGCTTGTTGGTTTATGTTTGATATAATGAGAGTCGACTCTCGATTGTCGTAGCAATATACAATTGAGTACAATCGTTAGCAACATCAAGTTCCTTTGTTGATCTATCGTGGTATCAGAGCCAGGGACTGTGAGGAGTCGTTGAAAATGTGCTATGTTGACAGAAGGTCTTGAAGGTCAACATGAGCTTGGTTAGTAAGGTTTGTTGAGTTGTCCAGGTGATAACATGGAGAAATATAATGGACAAAATCTTCCTTCATGGCAAGTATCAGTTCAACTTTATCTCATGGAGAAAGGTCTCTAGCAGTAGTGTCGGGATCTGAGAAAAAACCTACAAACAACCAAGGATCAGAGAAGATTAAAGCCTCAAAATTAAAGATTGAAAAGGCTTTGGGAATGCCCAATCATGCACTTGGGGTCGACTCCTTCCACCATGTTGATATTTTGAAGACAATTGTTCATAATTGGAATATGCTAAAGACGCTCTTTGGGTCGAAGATCAAGAATCCAAAGATTGTTTTAAAACAAGAGTTATTTGGATTGCATATAGGAGACAATGAATCTTTGGGCACGTATTTAAATTGCATGCAGTCCTTGATGAAACAGCTTCAAGCATTGGGCTTGAAAGTTGATGACAAGATGCTCAGGAAATTTTGCTTGACGAGCATGCCTTTACGCTACTCGGAATTGGTAACTATTCAAAGGGTAAACTCGAATACCTTAGATTATTTCTATGTTGCTGAGTGAGAAGCGCAGAGTTGAGGCACTGATTCCAGGTGGTGAGCTCACATACAGACAAAGGTAAATCTCAACAGAACGATTTCAACAGAAAGTGTGTTTGCAATTATTGTGGAAAAGGTGGTAATGTAGAGAAATACTCCTACAAGAAGCAACGCGATGACAAGTTGAAGAATTAAACGGAGGGATTCTACATCAAATGAAGTGGCTGGTTTTGCTGCAACTGACAAGTTTAAAGATGATTGGGCAGTATAGAAACTTTGCGGTGCATTTCGGGGTTGTTCTAGCTTTTCGTATGTGTTCAATCCATTTGTGATGATTTGGCTCTTGGTGGTTAATCACTATTGTTGTTCAGCTTTGGCTCTTAGTGAGTAAGCTGGCATATGTTTGGCAGAGTTTCCTCTAACGGCGGCTGACAATATTTGGGCAGCTAGTCATTATTGACTTGTTTGTTATCTGGAATGGGGGGAAATGTTAGCTAAACCTTATGTGGGGCTATTGTTTGGCTCATTGAGTGAATAGCCTAAGGTTTATGGGTGGTTCATTGAGCGGTGGATATGGACGACTCTCCAAGTGCATGAATGACACTTGGAGATGCATGGTGGCAAGCGTGGTATGTTGGCTTGACATTGTTATCCAATCGGTTAGCAGCGGCTTCTATAACAGCCACACTTGCCTTATTTTGCTGTTTTCAGGCAACTTGGCCCGAAGTACGAGGCAAAAAACAGCTATAGCTGTCCCTATTTGATGATTTTTCAGCAAACCCACATCAGCTTTCTCGTTTGTTTAGCTGTTTCTGTGTAATTTTGCATCTTTCTGTGCTGGAGGGACATGCATTTCTTTTCATGTATAGCCCTGGACAGATGTCTCATTTTGAAGAAAAGCTGAATCGTACCAAGAACTATCCAGTATGAAAGAAAGTGTGAGAAATGGAACCAAGGAGCACAATGGTGGAGGAGAACCAACTTGCTGAACTGCTGTATCGAGAATGCGAGGCTAAAATAAGTACAAGGGTATAAAACCCTAGGGTGTAGTCCTAACTGACGTTAAGACCCTTAAGGACAAACAACTAACTCAATCACTAGATGTGATTAAGGGGGAAAAACCTCAATAATGAGGAACAAAGTGCCCTAACCTTATTACTAACCTAATATTGGCCATTGCCTTATTTCCAATATCCCCTGCAGAGACAATGTCCTAATCTACAAGGTGTGATCTCAATCAACAAATAAAACCAAGTTTGAAGCTTTGCAGAAAGCCTCGAGCTGTCTCGAGTTAGTGCCTTGGTGAACAGAACGTTCACATTTTGAACGTGCCAGGCAAAAGATCAGGCTGGTCTCCCTACATCTAACCAGTGATAGTGAATTTCACTTGGTTTTGTGAGGGGATGAAATACAAGATTCTATGCTACTGCAATAGCATTCTGGCTGTAAGTGAGGAGAATTGAATTGGGAGACTCTAATGATGCAATCATCGCAACAACGAAAACATTCTTTGTGCTTGTGAAAGCTGTCCTATACTCGGCTTCACAAAAGGAGGTAGCAATCATTCGCTGTTTCATACTCAACCATGAAATGCATGAATGTCCCAAAATGAAGCAGTTTCTACTGATGATTGACTGCCGAGAGTCATAAACACCACCCCAATCTGAGTCACTGGAAAAATGCAACTGCAAGTCACCCCCTTGGGAGCATCAATCCAAATGCAAATAGCGGGAAACACACTTAACGACCTGCCAATGAAGTATCCTTGGGCTGTGCATTAAACAAATTACGACACCGCAAACTGAATATCTAGCCTAGTATTGCAGAAGTAGATGAGGTATATAACAGCTTGATGGTAAATAGGGGCATCAAACGAGTCACTGCCATCATCCATAGATAATTCAGCCCTAGCTCCATAGGAGGCTTGCAGTCCTGAAATCTTTACGTCTATTAAGTGTCTGTATGTATCTTGACTGTGTCGTAACAATGCCAAAATCATTTTGCCTGGATCCCCAAGTAGCAAAAACCCCAAATCTGACATTTCAAATGTCAACTGTATTTCAGTTTTGAAATCTGCAATTTTCTTTGCATTGGCGCCTGTGAGCAGCATATCATCCACCTACAAAATAATGATCAGCGAATCCCCTCCATCCTGCTTAATATAGAGGGTGCTTTCAGTTAGACTAATGCAAAGAGGCTTGCTGAGCAAATATGCATCTATTTTAACACATCAGGCTCAAAGAGCCTACTCTCAACTAGGCATCACAAAGCCTAAGGGTTGCATCACATCCAAGAGGTCCTAATTCAAAATGGTTGTTTTTATGTCCAACTAATGCACTTGCCAACCAAAATGTGCAGCCATTGCAAGTACACACCTGATGGCAGTCATCCTCGATGTGGGGGCACAAGTTCATATATATATATATATATATATATATAGAGATGAATCCAGGAACATGCCCAAACTTATCCTCTAAAAACACAGGCTAAAAGGTTACTCTGGCCAGTGTTAGTAAAGCTGATCAATTTTACTACAGCCAATGAAGTTCGGGATTAGAACTTCAGTTCCTTGATACTTTGTCGTATCTTGCATTGCCTGTTGGCAACGAGTCTGGAAAACAATGTACCCAATGAATTTTTGGCAGCATATACCCGATGGCAAGAAAGGAAAAAAATAAGGGCAATCAGGTAAGAGAATTGGGTGTGCAAAATATGGGGAATGAAATGGAGTTCCAAGGTTGATGAATATGTAAACTTCCAACAAGCCACAACTTGTAGCGGGCAAGGGAGCTAGCTCACTCTTTCTCTACCTCTTTAGCTAACTGTAGAAGTGGAAGCGGGTACTGAATTGGAGTGCAGACAAAACTTATGTGCTTGCATCTGTGACTGTGTGAGAATAAATGCTGGGATTGGGTTGCACTTGTCCCCTCACCATAGAGAGTATTCACTGTTTATTACTGTTGCCAATAGGCTGAGATACAACTGTTTCCAAAAAGGCTGAGAGTATAACTGTAGATGACGTGGCTGTCCCTTCCTGTAGGATGGAGATAAAAGAGGCAGGCTGCACCTCCTCCTCCCTGACCGGTGATCAGGGGCTCTTGCATCCTCCTGGATCTGCTGGAGGCTGAGGGCTGCTCTGGGTAAGGCTGGCGCTGGTGGCTGCAGAGGTTGATAAAGAATGAGGGAGGGAAGGTCCTTTATATAGGATTTCAGACCCCCCAGCAGTCAGGAACTGCTGCACCTGCTTTGCAGGTCCCCCACCGGCTGTACATCTGTGTGGCAGCCCTGGATTGGCTGCGGCCCTGCTTTGCCGACCTGTACTGCTGACATCAGCAGCCGTACATACGGATATCAGCCCTCTGCCGTGCACTCTTCTGCCCTGCCCTGGAGACTGTGCTGGCTGCTCCTGGGCCGCATGGCTGCCATTTGGATAGTCATGGCCATGGGCTGGCAGAAGCCTATGACAGCTAGCAAGTATTTGGTTTGGACACATTAGAGAGCAATTGTCAGGCATTGAGAGTGACAATGTGACATCAAGGCTGTATAGAAGATCAACAGCCAGCTTGTAAAGGCTCAATTTTGACATAAGAGAAATACTTGCTTTGTCTTATGCAATCATCCAATGAAGTAAATATGGCTACCTCCATCTCTCTAGAATGTGCTTCTTCAATCATGAGATCACTCATACACCTTGAATCAACTTAAATTGACAAAAGCCTGCAATTTCTTCAATGGGAGACGAAGAAAATAAGAAATGGTGCTAGAGGATGGACCAACCATTGCCAATACGTAGGCATGACAGGGCACCTATCACCTATTCTCCCCATTGAGAGCATTTAATACCATAGTTGCCAAACATTGAGGATCCAAGTGTTTTCCAAACATTCACAAACGTTGGTAAAAAATTCCACATGAGTTAAGACATTAACTTTTTTCGGCCTACCTTAAACACATACATATGACCTAAAATCCCCGTCCCCCCCCCCCCCCGGGGCTATTTTGCAAACATCAGAAAATGCATGAAAAACATATGCAGGATCCTTTATTAATCAACACAGGCCCTTGACGTATTGAGAGGCTAGAACTCTCACAAAATTGTAACTTTAGCATCTGCCACCACTGAGCGATCACCTTTCATGACTCAATTTCATATATGATCAAGTCATACAAAACTATCGACAAAAGTGCTTTCCATTGAGCAAACAGCATTGATGATTCATCATTCATAGATGATTAGGTCATTTTCTAATAGACAGTGTAGTCTTTGAGAAAAAGGGTGAGCTCCTTCGTAGGAATATAGCCCTCCTGGCAAAAGGCTGCCCAAAAGGACCCCTGCATGCTCGCCCAACTGGCCATCAGAGTGTCAATAGTATAAGCCCAAATACTGGCCAAGGTATGAGAAGGGTGGCCTTGTGATCCATCTAAGGCCTCTGTGCATCTGGCCCTCCAAAACTGCCTAGCAGTAATACTAACCAGTATCTCCCAAGCAGAATCCACATCAGCATGTATTGGTCTATATCGGGATATACGCACATCCTCCAGAGAGCAAGGCTCAACTAGGTGTGGTCGAATGGAGAAGCATCCTGCCACTCATAGAAAATCTGAGGTCCTGACAAAGAGAGCAAGCCCATTGATCCCCAAGTCACGAAGAAATGAGAGGGAACAAAAGTGCTGATAATCCTGGTAACCTCTATCCAAATGACTCTTGCATGTCTGCATTTCCATAAGCAATGATGAGCCGACTCCTCTGCAGACGAGCACCTAAGAAAAGTGGAGTCTACCCCAAACCTGGATCTCCACCTGTTCACTGCAATCCCTCCATGTATAAAAAGCCAATAAATAAAGTAATCTTTCTATTTCTTCAAGATTTCCAGAGCCTTCTCCAAAAGACTCTCTGCAAATCAGCTGATACCTAATAACCCTCCCAATGAGAAGCTCTGGATGGTCTCCAACCTCTACAACTGATCTGGAATCTCCTGGCATTACTGACCGTGTAACCAAAAAAAGGAAGACTACTCTCTTGGTTCCCTTTCCTGCAACAATCTCATTCCCACTCTCCGGGGTCCCACTAAAGATACTTTATGGGGACTATTCCATAAAGCCACAGCCTCCATGAACCCAAAATAGAGAGACGAGGGCTTGGATCTATATGCCAAGCGAGTCCTTGCCCTGTTCCACATAGCCTATGATACTTACAGGCTGAAAAGGCATGCCCAAAAGATATCATCTGAGGAAATAGACAGCCTGCCACTTGACAGTACATCAAAGACCAAGACATCCCCCTGTGCCCCCAAGAAAGCAATGACCTGAAGAGGAATACCTGTCTCTCGAAAAAGCCCCCACAAACCACAGGCATGTCCTCTGTAACCACCCAATCATGGGATAAGGCTGCATCTATCTGAAGTATCCTCCCTGCACTTCCTATGAGGTGACTGACCAATTGTTGTTGACGATCTTCTGGAAGCCTTTTGAAGACTTTCCAAGAACCTACAGAAGCGGCAGGGCCTCTCTCCCACTTGGACCACTGCATATAATGAGACAAACCAAGCTGCCTACACATGATAGGCTACTTGTCAATCACTTCGAGAGAGGAGGGAGGAACTCTCCGAAGGGTACTTCTAAAGCTTGACCAAGCTTTCAGAATGGCAACCAAAAGTGGGCAGGAAGGAGAACTAAGACAGGCTAAAGTGAAAATCCATCCGGTGTTGTCCATCCAGTCTCCACCTGAGGAGGGTATGCATGTCTGAATGCATTGAATGAAAAAAAAATTCCATGGCTCATCCTCAGGAAAAAAACCTCTGACCACAAACTTGCAAAGCACGGCTTGCACTGCAAATCTGGGTATGGGCCCTCATTCTCTACAGCAAGCCGTCATTTCAGCTCCGAGACAATCAACACATGGGGCAATGTCCAATATCCTCTTGGTGTAGACTGTCTAACATGTAGAGCAGGAAGGTGCCTGCTTAGGCAGCCTTCAACAGGTCTCTTATAGGATCAGTGAGAGCAGGATGCATAGCTCATGGAGGAGCCTTGAATCAGCCCAAGAATTTCAGAAGGATATCATGTATTCATGGTCATTGGCATCCATCCCAATGTGGCCGATACTCTCTTTTGGGGGGGCCCAATCATGTGTCATCTCTTACATGTGTGGCTCTATGCATGTTACATTACTTTCAGCGAGGAGTTGGCTCTATGCATGTTACATTACTTTCAGAGTACAGTACGAAGCAGGTTAAGCCCAAATAAGCCCCCTAGTCCGGAGTGTCATCATCACTTATCCAAAAGCCATTGGACTTGTTCCAATTAATGTGAGCACCAAGTGAGAGCCTAAGGGAAGGCCTTCAAGAAAATAGCATTGTTATCTACTAGCTCACAATCGATGAGGTCCTCCTCCTGTCTGAGCGGTGGTCTAAGCCCAAGAATGTATGCTGGAGATCTGAGAAAATTGCTCATAGCCTCAGCCACAAATAGGAAAAGAAAAGGAGCAAGAGGGCATCCCTGACAGACTAAACTGAAAATCTGAAATCTATCTCCCCTGACCCCTGCTATAAGTACTTGGCTATGGGCTGATCTATGCAAGCCTAAAACCCCTCTGATCCATGCATTTGAAAACCCAAAATGATGAAAGGTACCCTCCAAGAAATCCCAATCTATCCTGTCAAATGCTTTTTCAAAGTCCAAGAGTAGAATGGCTATCTTTTGTCCGCATGGCCCACTCAGAAGCTTCCCAAAAAGAGAATATATTATAAAAAATGTTTCTTCCATGAACAAATCTCGTCTGTGTATCATGAATAAGACCTGGAGGTATGGGATGCAAATGCAAGCTGATTGCTTTTGCCAAGATTTTATAGCAAGTGCCCAATACAGTGATAGGTCTCCACTGTGACACTAAATTTCTGCATCCTCCTTTTGGGATTAGATGTATGAGACTCTCTGTAAGTGAGTCAAGCATCTCACCGGAGTCCCAAACACCCTGCAAGGCTGAGGTACTGTGATCCCCAATCATGTTCCAAAAGGACAGGAGAAAAGAAGATGTACGGCCGTTTGAACCTTGGCACTTCCCCTTATGAAAGGTAAGAAGCACAAACTTTATCTCTATGTTGGTGAAAGGTGCATCGAGACAGAGTCTCATATCTGGTTTCACCAACCTAGGAATACACTACCATATGACCTGTCTGACATCACCAGTGGCCTCGCTACCAAGATCTGCTGAGAGAAGGGAGGCATAAAAATCTATAGCTATGCACATGACCGCATCTAGATCTGACAGCAAAACTCTGTCTAAGTGAATGAGCTGAGAAACACTCTCTCTAGCATGGTTGTTAAGACACTCGTGTCTTATGATAAGACACCTTTAGACACTCTTGTTTTTTTTTTTTTTGGGTGTGGTGGGTAGGGTGTAGCAACAAACATTGAGTTTGACTTAACCATGCTATCCTTGATGGTGACTTTAGATCCAACAATGGGAGTGACCTCATTAGGATGCATCTTGAGAGCTGACTCTTGAGAGTCGAAAGTTTCCTTTCAATTATATGTATTGAGATGCATATTTCATTCATGTCACATGTGCTTACAGACTGTTTCCATGATATTATGTTTATTGATATATGATGATTGGTATATAATCTATGTAGCCTTCTAGGCTCTTGTTAAGTTGTTTATCTGGATTTTTCAATATCAAGATTCAATTGTCAGTTTCAACCTTTAAAATTGTGAGTCGTGACTTGCAAGCTCGAGTCGTGACTCTTAACTTGCAAGCTCTTGAGTCTTGAGTCTTAGCTTTAACTTTTAAGTCTAGAGTGACTCGTCTTGACTCTTAACTATATTGTACGAGTGCATTGTTACTTCTTGCCTTGTTTAAGTGTAGCTTATTGTACTTCTAGAATCTAGCAACTAGCTAATGCTAGCAAGTTGTACACACTTGTATACATATATTAGTTAAATATTTATTATTATAACCACAATGACGTGTCTCACGTGTCTTATCTTTAAGACACTTTAGACACTCGTGTCTGAAGCGTGTCTGACGTGTCATGTCTTAATGTGTCTTACAACCATGCTCTCTAGTATGCCTGGGACCATGAGTAGAGAAGAAATGCTTATTGACTCTTTCTCCCATCTTGATCCAGAAGGACTCTCATGCATGAAAGGCATACTCTACTCTCTAATCCAACGAAACCTGAGCAAGTCAAGAATCCATTCCCTCAGCCATCGACAGCTTTCCCAAGCTGTTTGGCAACCTCTGGAGCTCTCATTCTTGCTGGTCTTGCTAGTTTTCACACTCCCACGAGTGTTAGAGACCTTTCCAAGCACTTCTGTCGCGAAAAACCTCATTTTGTCACGAGAAGATCGCACTTTGGAGCAACTCTCTCGAAGGGGACTGTTTTTCAGTGCATTTTCCAGCCTGTTGCAGCAAAAAACGACCACACGCGAGCATTTACACATTTGCAAATTACAGCTTATTTTGGGGCTTTTTCAGATTTGGACAACAAGTCCTATTTTTGCAGTTGTAAGCCTTAAGGCTATCTTTTGGGTCACTTTGTCAGTGCTTTTCGACTTGTCCCATTTGCAATGGCTGACAACAATCATGATTTATTTGGCAATCTTCGTGAAGATGATAAGTTGGATGGCACCAACTATCCGATGTGGTCTTATCTCATGAAACATATTCTTGTTGCAAGGCATTTTGGAACATTGTTTCTGGGGTTGATCTGAGGCCAACCAATGCTACAGTGGCTGCCCCTACTGCTGGTCCCTCTGCAAAGGGTACTCCTCCTGATGCTTTATCCTCTAGCACCCCTGTTGCTGCTTCTCCAACTCAGAAACAAACAAGATGGGATGAAAGAGATGCAAATGCACATTCCTATATTGCTTTATCATGCAAGAGAATCATTATTCCACACATCCGGTCATGCAGGACAGCAAAGGATGCTTGGGACAAATTGGCTTCTCTTTATCAGATTCGCAATGAGGCACGTGTTGCATATTTAAGAAGGTAATTGCAGCAGGAAGTCAGCATGAATGAAGGTGACTCTATGGATGCATACTTGACAAAGTTCAAGGACCTCATGGAACAACTTGCCAATATTGATGAGGTGCTGCCAAATTCTCAGCTTGTCAGTACCACATTGAATGGGCTGCTAGATACATATCAAGGGTTTGCTACAACCCTTCGACTAGTGGCCATGGGTAATCCAAACCACTACTCCTTTGATCAGTTAGTCACTTTGCTTTTGCAGGAAGAGCAAAGTCGTGCTGATAGGCAAGCTACTATTCCTGATCATGCATTTGCTTCACAGCAGACAGGAAAAGGCAAGGCTTCCAAACCTATGGGCAAGCCTAAATATGCACCTAACGGTAGCAATTCCTCCAATGCATCTCAAAATACAGCAGGTAAGTCAAAGAAGAAAAGATGCAACTATTGTCGCAAGCCAGGCATGAAATTTCAGAATGCAGGAAGCGCATTTCTTTGGAGAAAAAGAAAGCAGGATTGACAGTCAATGCCTCACATGCAATTGAATCCCATGAGCCAGCAGATGCCTCACATGCACATGCTCTCCAGGATGCTTGGGCATGGGCTGTCCATTGCTCCTTTGATCCCTCCAAAGTTGATGCATTCTTTACTGCTAATGATGCTCAGTCTTGGTATTTTGATAGTGGTGCTTCCAAGCATGTCACATCTTGCATACAGTTGTTTCATTCCTTAGCTAATGCACCTCGAGGGGGGACTGTCACATGTGCTAATAATGCTTCCTATGCTGTAAAAGGAATTGGAGTCACATCCATTTCAAGCCATCCTGTCACTTTGACAAATGTTCTTTTTGTGCCTGAAATTGAAGTCAACTTGATTTCAATTTCAGCAATTGCCACTTCAGGTTTCAGAGTGATATTTGATGGATACAGATGCTTAGTATATGATCTTCATGATGACAATGCCATAGTTTTCACTGGCACTTTGCAAAAGGGGCTTTATCACCTTGATCATCACTCAACTGCACTTTCTATTGAAGCATTTGCTATTTCAGATTCACAGCTTGCGAAACACATCTTTGGCATGAGAGAATGGGTCATCTCAATTATAGAGCTCTTGCCAAGTTACATTCACAGGGCATGGGAAATGATGTACCTCAAACTCACACAGTTTCCAAACATGTGTGTGAGGGTTGTCTTTTGGGTAAGATGCATCGGTTTCCGGGGGGTACAAATATTTCATGACTCTAATTGATGACTTCACAAGATATTGCTAGGTATATGCTCTAAAAGTCAAATCTAAAGTGTTCTCATGCTTTCAGACTCAAGATTCAGCCCTCTTCTATGGTGATCAGGGTTCACTTACCATGCATGCTTACACGGATAGTGACTGGGCAGGTTGTTCCAACACCAGAGTGTCACATACCAACAACTGTTTTTTGCTTGGCAGTTCATGTATCTCTTGGCTCAGCAAGAAGCAACCAACAGTTGCCACATCCAACTGTGAGGCTGAGTACAGGGCAGCCTTCACCGCTACAGTAGAGTGTGTCTGGCTTCAACAATTACTTACAAATCTTGGTATTCACCAGACATCCTCCACTATGGTCTACACTGACAGCCAGAGTGCTTTGGCCATTGCGCATAATCCAGTGTTTCATGCGCGTACCAAGCACATTGAAGTTCACTATCATTATGTTCGAGAGCGGTTGTCAACAAGAGACATAGAGTTGTCCTACCTTCCCACAGAGGACAACATAGCAGATATGTTTACAAAGGCACTTCCTCGTCCCAAGTTCGAAGTCTTTCGACAGACTTTACACTTGGTTCCCTTTGTTACATGATCTGGCATACCTTGTACATTCATAGGTGGCTATATTCTTTTGGATGAACATGTGCCACCATGACCAGAAAATACCACGTATTCTGAGACGTTTCCAGAATACTTCATCCCATACCATGGAGGCGGGTTTGTAGGCCATCTTCTCCCGATCGCATTGATGCCCTATGGGCCCTAGTATGTGCCATGTAGCTTTAGTTATTGGCACTTAGGTCACCTAGTACTTTTAGTGTCTTATGACACCTAGTACTAGTGGTACCACTAGGACACTAGGTCCTACGATTTTCTTTTATAGTACTTTGTACTTCCATTTTCATTCTACTAGTTGATGCGACGGCTTCCACTTCTTGCTCTACCCTTGTGCATCCTTTTACTTCCATGAGCCTATAGAGCAACAGCTCCAAGCCGAGCTAGCGGTAGGAAATGTTTGAAATTTGGAATCTTCAAAATGTTTGTGAAGGTTTCCAAACCTTTGAAATCCAACCACGTGTGATTGACAATAAGATGTTCCAAGCAATTATCACCTCTCTATGTCTTTTTGCACACATTACAATCTTATATCCTCGTTATTTAATACAACCTATCTCACTTGACTAAGGGCTCACTCAACAACAAGCATAACTAAGAAGTGGAATGTGGATCGCTACTGTTTAGCTATTAGTCCACTCACATATTACATGTGTTTACTTCACAAGAAAAAAGACCATAGGCTAGCCTAAAAAGCACACACCCCAAGGATGAATGATAGATTTAAAAACAAAGGCAAAAAAACAAACAAAGTTCTATAAAGCCATTTGCTTTACAAGATCAACACCCAACAATAAGCAATAAGGAAATGAGATGGAAGAGAATGGAGGAGAGGAAATGACTTGAAAAATAGAATGAAGTTCAGTAGGGATAGAAGGATGAAGTAGAATTGAACATTCTTAAATTTGAATCTTTCACAAAGACATTAAATGTTTTGAGCTGCAAAGCACTAATTTTATGGCTGTAGCAAAATGACAATTGTATATTTTTTATACCCATGGATTGTGTTGGATCTCCCAATAAAATCTGAATGTCTACCATCTATTGTTTCCAACTATTTATTCTGGAAAGTCCACACACTCACGCCCCCAACCCAACCCTCTTCCCCCCCCCAAAAAAAAAACACACACACAATGTTTTCAGATTCATGAAAGATTAATAGCTTGAATGTGGCACTTCAATCTAACAAAGCAAAACTCGAATGAGGGAAAAAATTTAGCCATAGAGTGTGAATGTACTTGACAATCTCCAGCTCCAACACGTGCAAAGATAGAATCACGGACACTGACTGTTGCATAATCACAGGGAACAAAGCATCCAATCTGAGCCATGAGAACATTGACACCAACCTGTCCAACAGAAAATAAGCTCTGAGATTTATGCACAACAAATGCAAGTTGTGCATGTCCAATCAATAGCCAAGGCCCTCTAATTTTGCACCAAAGACCCTGAACTGAAGCCAGGCATTCAAGAAGTTCATGCCTTCCTCCAAAAATATTTCCTTACATGCGTATCGATGCATTAAAAAATGCAACATATGAACCAAACCTGGCGAATGAAGGTAGACTTTCCTCCCATATTTGGACCCGTTATAATCTGAAACCAACTCTTGCCTCTCACCTAGTGACAAAAATACAAAACAACATCTCCAAACCTAACAAGTCAGATACTTGGATACCGCACCATACTTCTAGAAATTTATCTCGTATACATAACAAATACGTACCAAAAAGCAATCATTTGGAATAAAGCTCACACCATCTTGAGCTTCAACACATGGGTGTCTGCTACCTTTCAAGATAATGTCCCCCTCATCCTAAACAATGTTCAGAGAAGCGCAACAAGGAGAATAAAACATTGAAATCATAAACGCACATAGAGAATCCACCTCTCTCTCTCTCTCTCTCTCTCTCTCTCTCTCTCTCTCTCTCTCTCTCTCTCTCTCTCTCTCTCTCTGTGTAACCCCTCCGTACAGCTCTCCGCAACCCCTCCATACAGCACGCCGTAACCCCTCCATACAGCCTGCCGTACAGCTCCGTAACCTCGCCGTACAGCTCCCTAACCCCTCTGTACAGCTTGTCGTACATTCTCCATACAATCCCATACAGCTCCTCGTAGCTTCTCTGTACAGTCCCGAAACTCCCTGTACAACTCGGCGTACAGCCGCATACAATTATCCGTACCCTTTCCGTACATCCCGTACCAATCCATCGTACCAGCCCATACTTTCTCGCAACAAGCTCCTAGGGTCTCTAACCCGGAGTTGGGCTAAACCCCCAGCCCAACTCGGGGGTTAGGTTCAGCTAGGGAGTTCTAAAGAAATAGCCAATATGGAATGGCCTACCCTCTCCTCCAAATCGCCCTCAACTCCATCAACCTCACTATCAGGACTCAGTACTCTACAATTGCAGCCATGACACCCTCTCCGTATGCACGCAATTACCAGCAAGGAGGGTCCAAACGACCTATCATTGGACACCATGAACAGATTTATTATTTGCAGCAAGCAGTCAGAGAATTAAGGCTTGAGCTGGCAGAAAAGCTCGACTTCAAGTTCTAGAGGGACTTGGCAAGCAGGCAGTAATTGCTGAGGTTGTGAACTCATGTAAGAATTCTCCTCCTACTCCTCAACTAGTCTCTACAGTCAAAGATATGGTCCATACTGAAGTACAATCAATCAAGAAAGAAGTGATTGAGGAGTTCGACACAAAGGCAAACAAGACTGATATCCAAGAAGAGATCAAAGAACAAGAATCCATACGTGACAATGCATTGAAGATTAGAGTGGGGGGGCTCCCTAAAGGATGGTTCAAAGATGATGACTCGTTCAATGAGACCTTAGCACATGTCAAAGCAGCCATGCCTAATATTGAATGGAAGGTTGATGATGATAATGATGATGATGATGATGATGACGGGGCAACTAATATCTGGCACTCCAAAGGACATGCTATTCTTACACTTAAGTCACGATATTTACGGATCAAGCTTCTTCGACAATCTTACAAGTTGAAAGGGACCAAGATATGGATAGCTGAGGAACTTACACGAGCTCAATTGAAGAATAAGGCAATAGAATTAGCTGAAGTCAGGGCTGCTAGGAAGGATGGAAAATGAGCAGTTTATCGTGAAGGCATAGCACTAATCAAAGAGTTTAAATCCAAACCACAAGACTCTCAGTCTTAAACTGATGTATGGCTGATTACTTTTTCAGACTATGATGTAGGTATTCTAAATAATTGGGGTTGCTTTTGCACTCCCTGGGAGCTGCCATGTGCCCTCCCTATTTTGCTGTCCCATAGACCTGTTGGTCTCCCGTGGACATTAATAGACTCTCTCTCTCTCTCTCTCTCTCTCTCTCTCTCTCTCTCTCTCTTTCTCACACACACACACACACCCCATAGGTTGAATGGGATCAATGAAATATAGAATGTCGCTCTAAAAGGGAACTTATGCAGGCAGCAAGGGGTAAGGATTCTCAGAAAAACCCACAAGCTGAAATGCACAAAGTTATGGATATCTAAGGAGATCACTCCAATCCAACTCAAATAAAGAGCCACTAAGCTAACCAAAGTGAAGGAAGCCAAG
This sequence comes from Dipteris shenzhenensis, assembly GCF_047967505.1. Lineage (NCBI taxonomy): Eukaryota > Viridiplantae > Streptophyta > Polypodiopsida > Gleicheniales > Dipteridaceae > Dipteris > Dipteris shenzhenensis. The sequence goes on from NC_141610.1 coordinate 14,697,451, forward strand.
AAAGCATGCAGATGGCCGGTCTCTAGGGAGGGACAAGCACTTATCAGTCTGAAACTGATATAATGAAGGCCATCTTATGGTAGAAACTAGACTATAACTATGTTCTATAATAATTTCGGAGATGCTTTATGCATTCAACAGGACTTGCCATGTGCACTCCCCGACTCTCTAGTACCCAGACGTAGTAACTACTACTTTTTGGTTGTATGTTGTCTCATAAACCTGTAAGGCCCCACAGGGAAGGGAGGTAGAAAATGAGCAGCATGTATTCCTAAGATGTGGAGCCTACACACACATTGGAGAAGGTTATGGGAGCAGCAGAGATAATCTGAGACCTGACAGTAAACCTTGGGAAGACCAAGGTTATGATCTTCAACACCTCGCGAGCAGCAATATCCCGTCACCATAGTTTCACATACCAAGGTGAGCCTGTGGAGATAGTGCAGTCCTACACATATTTGGGGATAGTGCTCACTGGACCAGGTTTCACGATTATCCATGCGGGTACAACATGACTCACACGAGGACGGGGTGCTCTGGCCCGACTAGAGAGACGATGCTTCCAGGCACACTTCCAAGACCCCCCGATGAAGGGCTGGCTCTTTGACACACTAGTGAGACCGACTGCCATGTATGCAACACCTTTCTGGGAGAGTGACATTTCAGCAACGCAATGGAAGAGATTTGAGAGATTACAGGTGACCATGGGATCCAAGATGATTTGGAGTAAACCCTCAATCCCTCATCGGATTATACAGGCAGAGTTCGCCATGACCCCCCTCCAGGTTGATGCCATCTTCCAGACGGTGACGTTTCTCCACAGAGTTTGGTCCTTACCCCAATGGAGACTACCAAGACTAGCATTAGAGTCCTCCACGCGACTAGCAAAGAGTGGTGTCGATACAGCATGGTACGCAAGGGTATCCACATGGTTTGGTAGTCACGGCATTTAGATGGACAGACTTCCTCCCTTTCAATACAGCCTGGACGCACCACCTGAGATGATCCCACAAGATGAGATCAACCGTATCATACGGTTGGACCTCCTCCAAGTCCATACATCTAGGGCTTAGGGGGGAGAGGAGCTCTCCACCAAGATCCAGTTCTACCGTGATCACTTCCTGAGGATCTCAGAGCACGGTCTTGTCATCAAACCTCAGTATCTTGAGGACAAGAGAGTTTCACATGCACTGAGGATCGCCATAGGTCAGCTACGAGTCTCATCACATCAGCTACGGATTAAGGCAGGGAGAGCTGCAGGCATACCCAAAGAGCAGAGGACTTGCACACTATGCCAGATGGGGGAGATCGAGACAAAGGAACATTTTCTGTGTTTACGTGCATAAGAGTGCTAGAGTGTGGTATTTGTAAGAGGAGAGGGCTCGTAGCTTGTGAGGTAAGCGGCAATACTCATATGCATTCTCAAGTTCAAGTTGACGGCATAAAGCCTTACACTCATCATCGTACGATCTATTGAGGAGTACTGAGCCAAGAAGCAGTGGGCGAGTGGAGTGGGTGGTGTGTGCAAAAGCAGAGCGGCTTGATCTACTAGGAATGGGATGTCTTCGAGATCTGTGAGTAAAAGTGGAAAGGTGTGCGTAGTACTCAAGGGAGAGGCTATGATTAAAGTGGATATCATGACACATAGTGTGTGTGAGCAATTACGTGGAGTGTGTGATGTGGTGGGGGATAGATATACTAAAGAGAAGATAGGTGTGGTCAGATGCTAGTGGTTGTGGTGAGACAGAGAAGTCTTATGTGCGGGGCGAAGGCAAGGGATCCCATGAGGTAGACATTGGAGTTCCCCCTATGTGGAAAGCAAGTGAATCCATGTGAGGAGGGGCATCAGTCTAGACTATTATAAATGACAAGGTCATGTAACTTGCCCATGTCTAAGAAAGTGCATGTAAGATGTGATCGGGACATACCTGTCTATGGATACTCAAGATATACTTGCCTCATCTAGATCAATATCTGGCAATAGAATAGAGTCATCTTGAAAATCCATAAGTGATATCTGATGTATACCCGTCCTCGCATTGAAGTCCCCAAGAAGGAGAACTTGCATATGATGAAGTCTCAGCCTCCTCACGTAGATCTCTAGCATAGTGTGAGGCCTCGTGGGGAAAGTAGCATACTGCCATAAAGAGGTCTTGTTGAAGGGGCAAGCCGAATCCATAGAATTGTGGAACGTGGTCACGCCTAAAATCCAAACATTATATGAGTAGATATCAAGTGGAGTCAAGACATTTGACTAGATGGACAGAGGAGATCAACACGATCGGGATCAAATAAGCTTGTCCATTGTCACCGACCTTGTTTGGCCTATACATTGACAAGCTGAAGTCCTTCATCACGACTTTGGGAGGTGGAAATTCCCCCTTAGTTGGTTCCCTTATCCCAAATCTACTCTAAGCCTTTGTGAGACGAGCTCATCTTGTCTCTCCTCAGCCGTCCGGTGGAGTGATCCCACAACCAGCATACATAGATCCAATCACTCAGATGGATAGCTGATCAGTTGGCTAATGGCTGGGGACTTCCCCTGGTTGCCCATTATTAGGGTTCTCTCTCTCTCACGATAGCAAGATGTATTGATTTCTCGCCACAAACACCAACCTTGGGTATGAGACCCTATGGGCGCCCGTTTAGTGGCCCCAACCCCCCTTGGCTTTCATTTTTTAGGTCTCGTAGACCCTACATTAATAGTCTCTCCCGTTCACCAGACCAGATGCACAGCCAATGAGAGAGACATCGGCACTTGTCTGACGCAGGTCCAGAGCTGGGACACCATAAGACACCAGGCATACAGAGCTTTTCCATGTGTTTTATGCCGTGATGGCCCCGTGCATCACTGGAGCCTCTTGTGGAATTGACGACTCTGCCAGAAGACAAACGACCACCATAGTTATTAGTGATGCCACACTACAACTTCCACCCTCTCCATGGGCTCATACATTTTGTACTAGTGTTTTATGCTTATGTTGTACTTGTTTTGGGTGCAGATGCCCACTTAGAGGCTCATTCTATCTGGTTTTTTCAATCCGATACACCCTTTGTTCTTTCTTAAAATTTAATAAGCTCTCTCTCTTTCTCTCTACTCATAGGGACTAGTACATAAAATGAGATCGGAAAGGGTGGAGTATTACCGAAGCAGTGATGACTGGTCTCACATAGGGTGATGGACTACTGACAGCAAGATCTGCAAAGCTGAGCAGTACATCAAGTTCTGCAATGAGATTTGCAGCACCTTCAAACACCTAAAGAAAACAAAAAACACTGAGCCTCCAAATGCACAAGCTCATGCAAGGATATAAAAGTAGCCATATTTAAAGATGCAGATAATTGTCTTGTTTCAATACTTTGCAGTAGATAAGCATTTGCAGAAGATCTAGTCGCATTTATCTGGGAGAGTAGTACTATATGAGACTGGCTGAAGAACTAATAAATATCTCACCTCAAGAAAAGTTGATGTCACTTCAACCACCTTCCCAACCAGCTCCCGCTGAGTAGCAGCATACTCTTCTGTAAATTTGATAAATTGCTCACTCAATCTTCTCAGTTTTGCATTTGTAAACTTGATCCCATCCTTCCGCGTTTCAAGAGATATATAATTTGAGTTTAGTTGCCTTCTCACCCTAGGTTCTTCCTTCTTAGTGATTCTAAAAACATGGCCCCATTGTGTAGTTTTGTCCAGCTTGAGTGTTTTATCCACTGTGAGCTCTAACTCAGTAGCTGCTGCCTGATGTATCTTCTGTATTTTATCTTCCACTGCATCCCTCTCAGCTTTTAAAGCTTGTAAATTGCTGTCATATCCAGCAGAAATGATGTATTCACCGGCCTGAATCTGTTCAAGATCTACAGCGGCCTCCACAAGACCTTCAAACTTACCCAGATGGTCTGGACCTGTCCAAATTTTTAAAGCACTTGCAAAACGTTCCCTTACCAATGAACTATATTCTCCCTCATAATGCAGAAGTACATCCCTGATGAAAGGAAGTCGCACACTAGCCTGCCATCAAGTCATGATTCGATCAGTCTGCTTGGAAGCCAGATTACAAGGTCCATTTTTTTCAACAAAATCCATAATTGACCCCAAAAATATGCTTCTTCTCAAAGGCGGCGGAAACTGAAAGAGCATCCCCAAGGCAGCATATATGACTTTGGTTAAAAAGGATGTACTTCAAGGTGACTTCAGTAACTACTGTGCTTGAAGCACAAAAAAATAGTAAACCAGATCACAGACTTAGAGAAATTAGAAAGATAAGACACACACAATTAGCATAGGCAATGTCAGAGCGTAGAAGACAGACTCCCAGTCTCTGCATGTTAACAGAGAATTAATTCACACACCATACTGGATTCACACTCTTTGATGCGCAAGGAAAAAGAGTTTTTTCATCTAAGATTGACATATGACTGAAATGGATGTTATATTCATGCTGATGGAAAACCAAAGACAACTCACCAGAGCGAGTTACTCTTTTCATAACATAATGAGCTGACACATATCTCTATTCCTAATTAGAACTAAAACAAAGCTGGGTGTAGTACCTGGTAAAGTTTTACTATGTCTTGTAAAGACGCTTTCCTTTTATCTACCTTTCTTGTAAGCCTCTCAATATCAGGAATCCTTTTTAGATGCTGCCTTGTATCTTGCCTAAGAGCTGTGTCTTCCACAAAAGCTTGTACCAGATCTAATCTGCAGTTTATTTCAGTAGCATCTAGCAAGGGCTGTTTCAGCCACCTGTTAAGCAACCTCTTTCCAATTCCTGCAGTACAAGTCCCATTCATTAGCCCAAACAGGCTAAAATTCTTGTTAGCATCTGTTTTACTTTCTAGCACATTCAATGCACGCAAAGCTGCTGCATCAAGCCGCATGAATGTGTCCAGACTGTATGTTTCTAAAACGAATCTCCCATAGTTTGAGTCATCTGCTAGTAGTTCTGTGTATGACAGAAGGGCACCAAGAGCTCCAGCAGCCCCCTCTGAAGCTAAAATCAAGTCTCTGAGCTGTTCCAATGTGCCTTTAACCAAACGACTCACATCTTGGTCCACATCCCTTGATCTGAACATGTTCTTCTTCTTTTCTGTCAAAAGCACATTGCAACGAGCAATAACATCCTTCAAACGCTCAGTATCTGTCGAGCGGCCAGTTTCTGTCGAGCGGCCAGTTTCCTGAGGAACGACACATTCCTTACAGCCAAGAGCAATCAAGGCTGATTCTAGATTTGTGTATTGATCATCATCCAAGAACTCAGTCAAGCCCATGCTTCTCTTAGTCAGGTTCACGAAAGCCATTCCCACCAATCTTTCATTCTCCCGAACTGTCACTTTCACGGCAACAACCACAGGGGTGTCCTGCATGTCATTACTTGCAAACAACACATCCTCAAAGCTGCCTAACTGTCCTGGTGTCCCAGTCCTTATCAGTCTCCAATTAGATCCACTCCCCTCGTACAATTCTACAATGCGGTCTGTTCTGGCAAGTAACAAATCTCGAATAATGGTTTCAAACATGCTCCTGCTGATACTGACACTTGAAAGACTGTCTGAGCCATTGCCCAGCTGGCGAAGGGCTGTCATTGTTCGGTAGTAAGTTTTAGCAATAAATGTAGCATTTTCACCATGAGAAGTATAATAGTCCTGCAAGTGAAATTTTAATGTGAAATAAATGCTCAACATATATCCTGCGATCTCACAATGGAGATCCTCTTCACGCTATGTGAAGGGCAAGTTAGGGCACACCCCTCCAGTCGTAAGTGTTTGACAACCATATTAATAAAATAGCAGACATTCCAACAAGGTAACCTCCTTACCTTCCTATCGAAAAACCGCACAACCTGGGTATTCTGCAGAAGCAAAGGTTTGCGTTAACAAAGGAAGGATCAAATGAATCATAGCCAGAATGACACTGCTTCATAAGCATGTATCTGTTGGGAATTCCAAGGAAAATCACAAGGAAGGAAAGAAGGACCGTAAAATAAAACAAAAAAAAGAGGGAAACCTTGCAAGTCACGAGGGTAATCATTTCATGATGTCCCTATAACAAACTGCTATAGCTCTAAAGCGATGCTTTCTCCTCTAGTCATGAACAGAACGGCAATGTAGCAACGAGAAACGAGAATTGAAGAAAGGGACTGGCCAATTTTCCGGGACGCTATGCCCACCGCAGATTTTGGATCCAATCTAGTCGATAGTCTAGCTACTCCCCAGAGAAAGCAGACCACTAACCTCAGAGAGCTTTCGAAAGAAGCTTATGAACCCATGAGCCTGCTTGGCATCTGCAAGCAAAAAGGTAAAGCAATAAAAGTTTCCATCATATCCATGATACACACACGCGCACACAACTTTCATTCGCAAACTTCACATCATGGATACACAAGTGATGTTGGCGTCAGGACAGCTGAATCACAAAGCGTAAAATACGACGTCACTTCCCAAATCCATAATGTTGAAATGATCTGATAGAGCTACAAAAATATCCTGTTCAGACAGCGGTCACGAGAACAAAAGGGTCGAGGAAAATGGGCGCTACAACGAAGAATGCCCATGACAATAAGACGTCGAGCAAGAGGACATTAATCTAGAATCCTAGAGCTTTGATAGAAGAACTGCTTGCAAAGATGTCTTACACGATGTTGTGCAATACAAAACGACAAGCAGATATCTAAGGCGACTGCTGTCTGGCTGTCACGTGAGTAGACCCAAGGATTTCCGACCGACAGTGGATAGGAGGAACACACAGAGTGCGCACCTAGTTTGAGCTCGGGCAGCTTCACTTCATCCACGTTCTCCAGAGCATCCTCGACGTCCATGGGAGCACCACACAGCTTCGCGGGAGACAATCTACACACAGCTTTGGCGGGAGATGGTCACTCTAAAACAACACAATAAATTAACATTATTCCACTATTATTTTTACTGCATTTTGATCCACTTTGGGTCAATCGTTGAGCCATGGATTATTCTTTCACTTGTCTTGTTCGCACTCCCCCACTAGGGTCACGAGAAAGATGTTGTTTCAAAGGTGGATTTTTATTTTGCTTTCAAGACATCCCATACAGAAAAAAGCTAATCGGGATGCTCCCTCTCTTTTGTTGGCTCTGATTTTCCATTCTCGTTTCTATTGACATACCGTCTCCTGCACGTGCTTCCTCTTGTTTCTTTTGACATCATCCTCATCCTCCTTCCTCAACTTGCAAGGGCAGTGCGCCCCGCATCCTATGCCTCTTGTTTTGATTTGTTTGAGGTTTATGATTTGTAGGCTGAATTGAAGTCTCCCAATATGTATGTAGAGATCATTTATGGTACCATCTGCAGGAGTTTCTCATGTGATTCGATTAATTTCATTGTTGTTGTCTTATGCCGCTTGTAAACCTTGATTATTATTAGTTTTTTTATTGCTCGGGAGGTTAAACATGGATAGCAAGCATTCGCACACTTGCTCATATAAGTAACTTTCTTTTACAAGGTTGAGTTCTTACTTGTGACAAGTTGTGATCCTAAGGCCATGAGTGTGCGTGTCACAAGCAAAGCCAAGGAGAGAGAGAGAGAGTCGGTTGGGCCCAAGCGATTCTCTTGGAGGCAAAGCACGGTTATGGAGAGGATGCTCATGCTATTGAGTAGGTCAGTCATATGTCCAAGAAATGTTTGTGTTTTGAGGGATTAGAAGGTTGCGACATTGCATTCTTTGTTCGTGAATTTCACTTGGTCTAAGAGCCAATAGTGTGCTGACCTTAGTCTTACAATTTCTTGCCTAACTACGGTGTCGACTCTGGCTTACTTTTCCTCAAAGGGGTTTAGCATGAAGAGGTTAGAGGGGTCTCAAATGCACAACAAAGCTGTGGACTGATGCTTTTCTAGTGTATGCTAGCAAAAGAGCTCTAGGAAGGTCCACATTTAAAGTGTCCTTGTGTATATAGTTACGTAGAAGCCATCGACCTAAGAGTATCAGTGTGAAGGTATTTCCTGTCCTTGCATTATCAGACAAAAATATTGAAGCCAGTGGTTTGGATTAGTTCTCTTTTTTAGCATTATGTCTTTCGATATAAGTCATGTTTAGAGTCCTGAGGGAGGTGTAGTACTTAGTGTTTGGTAGGAGGATGTAGGTGAATTGGCTAGGATTGTGGAATTGATTTGCTCTGCATTGCATTTGCATCTCATTCCCGAAGTCAATTGTGTCATTTTTGTATTTTAAGGTTGTTGTAGTGGATGATGAGCAAACATTTGCACTTGTGCTAGTGGATGTGGCTACAAGGAATATGAGCCTGTTGAAGTTTTGGCTGTCGATGACTATGACTATCTTTTGATCCATGTACATGTTATACCATGTGGGGAAGTTGTCATCTAGTAAGTGCTCATTTGAAATGAATGGCAAGTATAGCAAGCATAGCTATTTGTAGTGGTTTTATGGCCCCTTATAATTGCCATAGTTGTTGAAGCAAACAACCTTTGCGTGCTTTCTTTTTGTGTTTGCTTTGGACATTGTGTACTCACTAGCAATTTTGCAAAACCGCGATGAGGATATTCCAACACAATGTCCTTGAAGAATATGTCGATGCTTGTTGGGTCGATTTGTCGCAATTGACATTGACAATTTAGTAAAAGTGTGTGTGCTTCATGTGTGTTTGTGTTGATATAGTTAAACACTTAGGACATGCAATAAGCGACAATCTTGTGCGGGTTAAGAATGAATTGAAGATCGGTGTTAGCTCCCCAAAGCGTACACAAGGTCAGATTGTAGTTGTCAGCATACATGTCTTTTGGATTCCTTCTAAGGAGCATGTTGGTTGTGATAAAGAATCACATAAGCTTAACATGTATTCTTCCTCAGTCAAGTCAAGCTCTTTGAAAAACCTCTTGAATTCTTGGGAGATAAAAGTTGATATGTTCTAGTAAGAGTCATTATTTGGAGTTTTATTTAATGGGAGCAAAATTTGTGTCCTTGTCATGGATGGGCATGGAAATCCAAATATGCATTTCTTATTCCTTTTTTAGTGCATCTTCTTGTGCTTGTGTGTCTGGATGTCAAAATTATAGGGACAGTTGCAAGTCTTGTAAACAATGTAGCAATACCAATGCTTTTTAGCAGTGGAGAAGGTAATAAAAAAAGTGGGTGAGCCCAATTATCCCACCATGGCAAATAGATTCTTCTATTTGTAGTCAGTAGATCTTTTGAGGTACACGAGATCATAGTAACTAAATTTTAGATCATACGAGCTTTTCAATGCTGTTGTCTTGCAGTGCATCATTCACTTGAAGCATTCTTCCTCTTTTTGAGCTTTTTGCAAGCACACTCAAGTTAATAATAACACTTGGCACACCATTATTATCATTGTTTTGAATAAAAGATTCTCTATGCACATAGCAAACCAACAATTAACATTATCTTGCAATGTCTTGATAGGAAGATCAATCAAGTATGTTGTAATTGTGAGGTTGTCCATAGAAAGGTATCGAAAATGCCAATTCTTTACAAATGTGTCTTTGAATACATTTAGTGAGGGAAACCCTTGTAAATGGCAAAAGCATATTTTTCATCGCAGTACTACTTGCTGACTTGGTGAACAAGGATGTCTGCATGCAACTCTTCCTCTACCAAGTCCACGGGTTCATCTTGTTATGCCAAGGTGATCTCTTTTGCTTGCAATTTTTTTTGTGTTCGATCCAAAGTGGATTTAGCTCTCCTTTGTTTTGCTTGTAGTAGAGAGGGATGCTCAAGAGCTCATGCAATGCTCTTATTATCAAAGCAGGGCACACAAGTCCACTCATATAGTCGTGCATGTAATGGAGCTTGCACTTTATTACAATTGTAAACGGTCGATTGCTTAGACAAAAAATGAGGCAGCACACATTGGGCCCTATGGACATCTGTGAACACATTCACAATGCTATCCCGCAATGTCATTTGATCCTCGTAGGTCAACTCACAAATCTAAACAAAAGGGGATTTGAATTGATATGAGGCCAGCCTCAATGTCATTGAGGTTGCTTGTGTATGTTGTTTTGAACTTTTGTTCCTTTAATCCTATGCTTCCTAACGCAAGTCCATGCATTTGCAAAAAGAGTTTCATTGGTAGGTCCAATTGTCGAAACTTTGAGGAGAATGTTAATGAGCCACAACAAACACTTGCAAATTTAGGCGTGTCCTTGATTTTCTTAGCATAGAGTGCTTATGCAAATGTCCTAAATCTTTTCCTTTTTTAATGACCATTTGTGGGTTGACTTTGTGTACCTGATTCAGTCTTACATCTTTCTTAGCTTGTGCTTGTTGTGCAGCAAGAGATTACAATGGACATCTTTTTGTTGGGGGGTGGTTGTTATCACAATTCTATGTATTTTTTAAATTTTGCCAGTATACCTCATGTGAGGATACTAGATATCATACGACAATGTTTTGGGTTGGCAGGCTTGGGGCTTTTGGCGATGATGAGGGCTCATAGCTGGTTTTCGTGCTCCTTGACCAATATAATGTAACCTATTTTTTTTACTAATTCCAAGCAGTAATGAGATTGTTGGATGTCTCATTGACTCATCAAGAAGAAGTTTATGTAATAAAAAACAAAAAGAAAATCTTAGAAGAATTTACTCATGGCTACTTTATCCTAGTCTCTCAGGCCATCAACAACAATATGTATGGTTTGATGCACCGTTGTTGTCAACATTGATGAGCGCACATGAAGTAGTGTGCATCATAGTAGAAATTGCGTCCTTCTTTGCTATGATCATAGAACATGCACATGGTGTGTAACAACTTATTGAAATTCTCAGATACAAAACTTATTGAACCCTTGAAATGTTCGGCCTTGATGATGGAGGTCTTTGTCAACATGCAATGATAACTTTAATGGCACACCTTTGCCAGGGAGGGCCTCTTTAAAACCACAGTGGCTCTATCCACTCTGTAGCCTTTGAGAATGTCTTTGAATTTCTAAATATATGCTTGCGACAAACCAACTTGACTGTGTCACAACATCCCTTATTGGTCAGGTGGTCAACTCCCATGCAAACATTGAAGTTGGCACCCAATGCCTTCTATGTGCCATATTTGGCAATAGTTCCCCTCGATGGAAAAACAGTAATGACCAAATTTTGATAGTTGGAAAATGCATAGCGAAGGCAAAGAATTGCCTACATACACAAAATTCTCATCCAAAGGCACCAAAGCCCTTGCATTTGAATGAGACTTCAAAAGGGGGGTTTTGATGGTGTTGAATTCATTTGTTGGAGCCAACGAGTCGACCTCCTCGTGACTTTCTTTCTTCATAGATGAATTTCTACTTACTACAAGTGCATTGTTCATGTAATAAGAGCTACCTTGTAACTTGCATGTAAATTTTATGAATTGCAATGTACATTTGTCTTCTTTGTGATATGATTTTAATAGAGCATTTCTTCAAGATTTTTGATACATGTTGCAATACTCTTTTGAAAGTACTATTGTAAGTGCACGTGAAGAAACAATGAACACTAATAATTTCTCATTATCATGATCACAATCAAAAGACTTTGCAAGGAGGGTGAACTAGTACTTCAAACAATTTCATGTGCTCATGAATATCTACGATCGAACGGTTGTCCTCTCTTCCCATTCCATCTTACCTTGATCTAATGATGCGCAATCTCTCAAACCTCCTGAAGCTCCTCTCGAGCCTGCCCCAAGCCTTTACAAGTCTCCCCTAAGCCATCCTCTCCTTGTGTTTGTTGAATGTTCTATTGGGAAGAAGTGCGACCACCGTATGAAGAAAAGCTTTCATGTGTTTGAAAGTAGTGTAAAAAATGACTCGAGCTAAGATTGCTTGTTTTCTTTGTTGTGGCTACAAGCCACCTTAGAATCATGAACTAAATTGCCGTAGCAACTCGTACTAAGTGTAGGGGTTAGATATATTTTTAATTTGTGTGAAAATTTTGCTTACTCTTTATGAATATCTATATTATGTTAAAACCTTCCTCTCCATTTTCCTTCTCCATAGCTGGGTAGCAAGTGGTGTGAACCTCGCCTTACTTTTTTAAAGCTGTGCCAAAGAGATGCTCATGGCAAGGATTCATAAGAATGAAGGAATCTCCTGTAAAACTTTCACTCTCATGTACACATTAGATTAGGGCATTGTTTTAAAATTCGCACAAGCTTTTTTAATGTTTGATACATGGGCTTCATGCAGGTGGAAGTCCTTTGATGGCCAATGACCCAATCTCTCGAGTCGCATCGTATGCTATTTATATATAATTATGTGAGTGTGTGTGTGTACGTGTAAACATGCATATGTGTGCACACGCATCGCATGGTATGTACATTTGACATTGACTCAAAAGAGGCGACTCCTTGTTATAGCTTCCAATATTTTTATATAAGACGTTTTGTGGTTTGAAGTATGTCACCCAAATACCACGAAGAGAATTGACATTGGACTTCAGTACTTTTAAACTTCCTTAACCCTATGCCAAAGTAGGCCAAACTCTATTTCAATTGGAATTGGTGTTCTTCTAAATGGAAGGAGTTCATTTGCAACGCATTGATGGATCAACCATTCTTACAATTGTAATCTCTTCCTCCAACCTTTCTTTAAAGAATTATCACAATACCAGCGGCCGCAACTTGGACGAAAACTTCATAAGGTGAAATCTGCATGTCCGCTAATACGGCAGAAGCATATACCTAGATGAATCCAGGAACATTCCCAAACTCATCCTCTAAAAACACAACATAGTGCAGTTTCAATCTCATGATAGTCACTCACTTGGTCAATAGGTAACCAGCACAAATGTAAGAAAATACTTTTTAAAAACAGTGCTTTCGGTTTCATCATTCTTTTGCTTTGTAAAATCTTTATTGCTACACAACTTTAGAGTTTCCTTTTTTGCAAAGACAATTCTTGACAAGAATCTTCACAAAGTATGAGAAACAAGGAAATGTTCTTCGAGCTGTGCAACTGTTCGCAAAAGGAGGTAGTAGCGATTGTGCTGCTCATCTTGCAATGAAGCACGACATCGACAACGAACTGCTTTCTTTGGCACTTCAGGTGAGACTAACAAGTATTTTCATCCATAATGTCATCGTTATAGTGTATTTGATCATAAGGATTACTTATATGTTTCCTTTTTATGTAATATCATGAACTCGATTACTTAAAACTACTAAGCAAATCATTTACAACATCTCTATCTTCCTAGACCTTGCTAAACTCCTTTGCTTGAGTCATAGGATGCAAAATATTTCAGAAGGATCACTATCTAGATCTATTGATTGAGTACATGGGAGCTGATAACCAACTTGAATCTTGAATTTAGAATGATGTGTAGATGCCTTATTTTTATGTGGCTTTTAATTCTACTCCATTTTTTGTAAAGTTTTAGACATATTACTTTCATAGCTATGGGATTCTCTATTACGTACAAGTATCTTTATAATATAATACGCCCAAAAAAGTGCACAAAACATAAAATAAAAGAATCAAGCATACCCTTCATGAATGGACCCCCTAATTAATCTCAAGCACTCAAAGTGTAATCAAAATAGCATCAATTAGTTATCTAATAGAGATTATTTCTTATAGTGTGCATTGATGTTGTTACGATCTACATGAGAAACAAGGAACATACAATGGAAACTAGCATTTAAAGTTATGATGTACCAAAGTAGAAAAAACAACAACTTTGCTATGATGGGAGTGAAATAAATGTTGAAGGAATTTTTAGCATGCTATGGCTAGGAGATCCTTTGCATTTTAAATCATTCACATTCATAATAATTGGGGCAAATTTCTGTTGGATCTCCAATTTATAGAACATGAGCATTGATAACAAAACCAATCGAGTGTTTTAAGGACTACTATAAGCATGTACATCTTGTTCCTAGATAGGGATTATCCTAAAAACATGCATACAAAGCCTAACCACATTTTATAAAGCAAGCAAAAGATTGACACAAGAAATGTCAATTTTGATGGTAGATACTAGAACACAAATGAGGCACCATTTTTTATAGCAAACTATTATCTTGATGAAAACAATAACCCCATTGCATTAAGAGAGAATAGGATATAGCTAACAAAATGAATAACCAAATCTATACTATCAAACATCATTTGTAAAGATCGAAGCATTTAATGATGAGTTAATTATGAAAGAAAATGCTTTAAGTAGTATTTAAAAAAACATAAAGCTATACAACAACACATAACATGGGTCTACATGATATTATTTGGACTAGGGAAGCAATGTGATAAGCAATCAAGAGAAAATGGTATACTTTTGCAACACAGGTCTATAACATACTTGGAGAATAAATAATTTGATGTGGAACCTACCTTCAAATGTTCCAAATGTTTGGCCTATCCCATCAAGAACAAAATTACCACCAATGTAGGTGAGGTTTTCAATATGAGAATGAAGAGTTCTAATCTGTATGGAGTTCAAATGAGGTCGTGCTATAATTTTGCAAACTTCTTGGCTAGAGCAAGAGGAAAGAAGACACGGCTTACTTGTAAGGATAGGACAAAATCAACAATATGCACATTCACCAAGAACATTTGGAGGACAAATCATGAAGATGAAGTTATGTCACATGCAATGAAGCTATCCTAACACATTTAAGGGGAGTGAATACAAAATGGCAAGCATGGATGTAGGACAGTGGTAGTAGGTTTTGCAATACGTGAGAGGAATCAAAAGGACAATTCACCAAGCACTGAATGCTTTTACATGTATGTGTGTGTGTGTGGGTAGATGTATATGTACACACACACATGCATGCATGCACGCACACACACACCCACACACACAAATTTTGAGCCATAAGGCTTAAATCGATAGAAAAAGAGAAGAATATCGAATGTTAGGGCACCAATCAAGTTTAAGGGCCGAAGTCCTAAGCCCCTTGGAAAAAAGGACCAAAAAATACAAGTAAAGCACATCATTTTATGATTGTAGAAGAATTGTCAGTACTATATCATTATTTGAGTAGAGGAGGGAGTGGCATTATGGTGCCTAGAGTCTCCTCACTACTATAAGGAAAATGGTATTCTTGTTGCATGGAAATATACATCGTATTCTCCTTGTATTTGCTTTAGAAGCTTTTTCCTTTATGATATAGTCTTATAGTCTTATATATGCTCTAAAATCTCTTGAGCCCCTTTCTTTTGGGACCCAATCTTACAATTTGTACCCAAAATCAGCTCTCATGTGTACTCAAGGTCTTCTCATTTGTACTCGATTGTACCTGATCTTGTGACCATTTGTACTCACCCAAGCTTAGGACCATTTGTACTTTATCATACCCAACTTGTCACCATTTATACCCATTTGTAGTTAAAGGTATCTACTCAAAATCTTGTTCACATGCACATTGGTGGACATGCATGATTGCACAAATCATATCATTGAGAGAACTGAATCTCTTACTAAGGATCAATGAACTAGTCTACTAGATTTTGGAGATCATTGTGGGAACCTCACTTGTAAGTGGGAGTTTATTTGTTCATGTTGTATATTTGGATTGAGCTTGGAATCTTGATTATGCTGCACCCACCTATCCCTACAAGCTCTCATATTTTCCATTTATTATGTGTAGGATCCTGCCTCACACACTCAACCAACCTCACCAATTTACACTATTGCTCAAACTCATTCTCCTCCCATATATTTGGTTGCTCCCACCAATTCTCCTCCTTCTTGACCCAACAACCTCCCTATTAGTGCTCTAAATGTGGTGAGTATACACATTTCTAAGAAAGGTACACACACGCATGCCAAATTTTGCTAGAGATCAAGGATCATCATAAAAGAGATTGCGCCAAAGTGTGATGCTAGACTCTCACCGTCCCTCTTGGGTACACCAAGCCCTCCAAGACTCCTCCTAGGTACACACAATCCCAAAGCATGATCCTAGACTCTCACCATCCCTCCTAGGTATGCCAATCCCAACAAATCCAATTTCTAGTTTCATATAAGTGTTAGACTCCGCTAATAGATATGGTGACCAAAAGCCAATCTCATCAATAAGGCCAAACCAATCCATCCCCTAACATTCTCTACCACTAGTGGTGGAATGTACTTTTTCTTGTGGAGCTTCTGAACTCCAAGTTGCTCAACAAATAGCCTATATTAGCACAATCATTCCCATCTTCCTTGTCATTCAAAGATAGAAACCCTATTAGGAGCAAATTTAGAGCCAAGATTTGACCCCAATATTTTGATGTGCATCCAAGTATGAGCTCACTTGGACAAGCCATTGAAGCCCCTCACTTGAAAATCAAGCATTTAAATGATGATATCGTCAAGTGCCCAAATCCCTTGCATCATCCAAGTATTGAAGTTCATGCAACAAACACCTAGACCCTATTTTTGAACCCAAAATCTCAAGCTTGGTCCACTCAAAGGAACCTCCTACTACTCGATCCCTAGGGAGAAAGCAACAAGAATGGAAAGATGGCATTTCCTCCCATGATAGTCAATGTAACCAAGGAGGATAAAACAACAACATGACATTGAAAATCTCTAGCATTATAAATCAAAGACATCTTGCCTTCAACTCCACCGTCTCATTGTATAAGAGAAATAATTGGAACATTTTCCAGATGAACAGTGCATCTATTGCTATAGTCATGTTCCTTAGAGTTCACTAGAATGGAACTTTAGCTCTTTTAATCTCTATTTGGGTTTTGTAATTTCATTCGCTTGATGTTTCACAATCTTCATTCATGTTATCCATAGATCCTTGAGGATCAATCCTATCCACTTGGTAATACTATTGAGAGGAGCAAATATGGGGTTTTCACCCAGGGTCTAGATTTGTGTGCCATGTTCATTACTACTTCTATGATAGCCTAGTGTATGATGGATCCTTTTGCAAAGCCTACGAGTCTCACGGAGTTGAAGGCTATTTTGGGTTTGGCCTCATACTATTTGAAGCACCTAAAGGGGTGTAAGTAGTCCTTCTTGCTCCTCCATATTAAAGTGAACATAGACAGCCTCCATTGAACCCCTAAAATTGTGTCACATTTCACACATTAGTTGTCATGAACTTGTTTAAGTAGTTGGGTCATGAATGAGGAGGTCTTGGGAAGGGAAACACATCGCTTATTGAGAGAAAGGTTGAGAAGGAGTCCCCAAAATGCTAAGGCAAAGGTTTAGAGGAGATTGCCTTCTTAGAGAATTGGTCATGTCTTTATTCCTCCTACCCCTCCTCTCATATTCATGGTAACACTCTTTCTAGTTGTATGAATGTTATGGATTCCAATAGTCTCCATTATGACTCTCACAGTAATGACACCCTTTCATGGCATTTTATTTTCCCACTCTTAATCTTTCACAAGGTTGTTTGAGACCATCTGGAGCTCCACTTGAAGTAATTGGAATCCATGTGCAGTGTTTTATCCATAGGGGAAGACATACATAGGAAGGTATACACAAGATGTAGATTCAAAAAGTAGGATTGAACTAGGTCAATTTCAAATTGGTGAAAATTACGAAACTAGCTCATCCATGAGTTTGGGACTAATGTGACTATCAAGCGCCTTATTTCATAATGGCACTCACTCGAAAAAGGTCTAATTAGGGAAATGGAGGATAACTACCCCTTTCACTCAAGCATATTAATTTGGATCTACTAAGGCTCATTTGATGTCTGATGTGGCTAATTGAGGAATGAAAGGGAGGTCATGATACTAAGCGGGCCAAGCTCGGGACCTCCCACCAAAGCTTCATCGATCCATTAAGATTTGCAACCCTCAATGAAAATTTTATTTTATGCTACCGTTTTATAGAGCAATATTATTCAAAAGAGAGCAAAGCAAGCTATAGAGAATCAAACTAGATGAACATGACTACGAGGTGTGATAGCAAGTTAACACAAAAAGTCTTGTTTCTCAAAAGAGGGAAGCCTCTTAAATAGGCAAAGGGACACAAGGCTCTGCCTTCTCCAACACATCACATATGATGTCATGAGAGGGATTTCCTATATCACTACCATGGATCTCTCAATCACACACCAACAACATCTAGCAAATCATGTATAACACCAACACACATGCACATAAGCTATTTTCTAGTACTCTAGTCTAACGCATTCACATGAGGGCAATACCTTGTGCCCAACAAACACCCTTCAATGGATTGCCTCATATTGTATCACAAATACATCTATGTTCATGGTTTCTCATGCCAATATTTTTGGTCAAGGGGATTTTGCAAGAACTTCAAAGTAGAGAAGCAAGGAAAAATGTCTTGCAAAGCTTTGGACTTACAAGCATGGCAAGTCAAAGACATAGTATGATGAGAATCCAATAAAAGTTCCACTCAAATCAATATGGGACTTAATGGGGAGAATGAGAATACACTGTACTTACTCTACTAACCCTAACACCACTAGGATCTTACATCAATCCTTGCTAACACATTCTCCCTACTAACTTACATCTTAGGATTTCTCTTTCTTCCTCTTTCTTTGAAAGGTCACAAGTATACTCATCTATAACCCATCCACCCAACATCTAACCATTGCAATCAATCAAGCCATGCCATGCCAATTACAGTGGCATCCAATTCTACCACATGCAATATCCATCTTTCCACCAACAGTTCCACCACAGAAGATCCAGTGAAGATCTATGAAGCACTGCAAATGGCTAAAATTCACACGGTACACACTAGGAATGATCTTTGCCGACAACAAACCACCAACCATGAACGTTGCATGATCTAGAGGATTAGATCAAGATCAGGAAGGGGGGCATGTTAACTGATTGGTTAACAATATGCCACCGTTGGTAAGTGTTGTCATTTGATGGATAGTGGCAAGTTCATAGAGCTAGGATTGTGCCTTGGAGCTAGAGGGCCCAAGAGGATGGTAAAAGAATGAGAAGGGAGAGTGGTATAAAGAGATTAGGGTTGGCCCTCCCTTCCAAATGTGACATGTATAAAAGGCCAAGTGGTTGACTTTGGTCTTCATTGTTGGATGCACAAGTTTGGAATACAAGCTCCCTCTTCTCTTCCAAGAGTGTTTTTGGGTGTTCTCTTGTTTCCTTTGTAGTGCCTTTGTGTTCACCACTCCTCCCCATTCATTTTCCTCTTCTCCTCCCCTTCTCCCTCTCTTCTCCCATCTCCCCTTTCCCTCCTTTTCCTATCTTCCCCTTCTGTCTTTATCTCGTGGAAACACATTGCAACAATCTAGGAGCCACTTGAGTGACACTTGCGAATGGCTCGTGCTTTGCATTGCTCTCACAAGGAGTAGCTTGGAGTGGAGCCTCCATCATCATTCCTTTAAGATCCCCATCACCATTTTAAATTAGTTTTTTGGCATCCATTGCTTTCTTTTTAGGAGGTGGTCTTCCTACCATTAAGTACCCAATGATGTCTGCACAGCAGTTAGGCACAATGTCTATTTGAAATAATGTGACATCTGGTAGGTCATCTTGTATTCCTTCTGGCTCTTCTCTTGTCCTCAATCGTGACATGTGATCGGATATGAAATGTTGAGATCCTTTTCTCACAATGATTTTGAAATTGAATTCTTATAGTAGTAGAACCCATTGAGTGATCCGGCCTGTGGTACATGGCCGATTCATAAGATATACCAAGACTTGATGATCTGTGTAGAAGATAAAGTCGGTAGCCAATAGATAGTGTTGAAATTCCTTCATGCTGTAGATCATTGCCAAGGCTTCTGTTGTAGTGTAATTCACCTCCGCATCATTTCGCTGCCTACTTGCAAAGTATATTGGGTAGTATTTGTTGTGTTTGCTAGGTTGACATAACACACTCCATACTGCATAGTTGGAACCATCAGTATGTACATGATATTCTACGTCCTAATTTGGTGCCATTAGAATAGGAGCTGTGATCAATCTCCACTTGAGGGTTTCAAATGCTTGTTCACATTCGTCTATACAGACTAGGAGCTTATATAGGGGTCTTGCAATCATGGCATACCTAAGTATGAACCTTCTATAGTATCTAGCATGGCCCATGAAACTTGGACACCCTTTGCATTTAGTGGGCTAGAAGTTCCATGATGATATTTATTTTCTCCATGTCAGTTGCAATCCCATGTTGAGAGACTATTTGTCCCAAGACTACTCCATGTGATCAATAATTGGCATTTTATAGGATTCAAAGAGATTCCATACTCCTTGTATTTTTTTAGTACTCCTTCAAGGCATTTCAAGTGATTCTTTTGGCCTGAGTGTATGCACGAGTGGTCGAGGAAGACTTGTAGGAACTTGTTGAGAAATTCCTTGAAGGCGGTGTACATAACCCTTTGAAAAGTAGATGGGGCATTGCATAAGCCAAATTGCATGACTCTGTATGCAAAAATGCCCCATTTTGTGGCAAATGTTGTCTTTGCCTGATCTTGAGGTGCAATTTGTAATTGGTTATACCCACTGAACCCATCCAAGAAGCTATACACTTCAAACCCCGCTACCCTTTCTAAAACTATTTCAGTCAATGGTAGGGGGTAGTGATCTATGATTGTTGCTGTAGTGACGTTCTTGAGATTCACACATATTCTAAGCTTCTTGTTTTTCTTAGGAACAATCACAATTGGTGACACCTAGTCGGTATGCTCGATTTCATAAATGAAACCGGAATCCAATAAATTTTCTAGCATCTCATAGACATGGGTGCCATACTTGGGATTTGTCCTGTAGGGTCTGCATACCTTAGGTTTGCATCCTTCCCTAATTGGTATGGTATGTACTACAACTTCAAAAGAATCCCTTTCATTTCCTTGTAGGACCAAGCCATGCAATCTCTATATTCCATCAACAATGCATTTAATTCTTTTTCTTCTTCTAGATGAGCTGTTCGCCGATGTATACGTGCTTTTCTTCTTATCCATCCAAGGCAAGATTTAGTTCCTTTCCTTGGTTGTTCCTTCATACACTGAGGTTCCTCAATATTCTTTGTTTTTGTGAGCTCTAATTCCCTGACTGCTGGCCTAGGCATTGCTACTATTGCTTCTCCCCTGGTGTAGTTTCTGAAGTAATTGGGAACTTCCCTTAGGCCTTCATGGCACTTTGGGGTTCTTGCTTGGATGCTAGCTCCACTGGATGTGGTGGAAGATGTTTGGTCCAATTCAGTTGTGCTCCCTTGCTCTTCTTTTTTGCTGGTATTCATAATTTCACTCTTCATTCTAACATTGGGTTTGAACTTGTGAAGTTTTTTGCTTTGTGAGACTAGTGATGGATTTTCAATAGGAGTCTCACTCCCAAGGAGAGGTTCTTCGGCCATACATGCACCTTCAATACCTTTAGTATCCCATTTAAAATTTGGGGACTTAGATGCTCTTATGGGTTTAGTCAAATATAATTCCACCACTCTAGTCTGCATTCTTTCGAATTCATAAAAGTGCTCTATCTTGGCCTTTTGGCATTGCATATCCTCCTTATTTTTTCTTGACCATTTGCTCTTGGCTAGTGTTGGAGGCCCTATCTTGGGGTATTCTATGGCCATGAGTGCCTGCAAAATTGTGAAGTCATTGTCAAATACTTGGCCTTCCAAGGTGGCATTATTAGCTTCTATTTCTAGATCCCAATCAAAGTCTACACTGTAACCTTCAATTATGGCCTCTTCAAGGTCACTGTACCACTCGACACTTGCCATGAAGAATGGAATTTCCACCTCTTCTGATTCATCATCCCAAATTGGTGCTTCTAGTTGGATTAACAGAATTGAATGTGTTGTTTTACACTTATCTATTGTAGCCAATGCCTATATCCAATTGTTGATGTCACTTTGCGTATCACCTTCTATGGGTTTTAGTACATTTGTAGGTACATGGGATGCATGACTGGTGGCTGTAGTGGAAGAAGTGTCTTCAACATTTCTAGGAATAGTGGGTTTGATTTCTCGTGTTCCCAAATTTATCTTGACAACGGTTGCTCTATTTTGGATTGTGATTCTATCTGCGCCCCAATCATGGAGTACCAAAGCTTCCCGAAGCCATGGTCTTCCCAACAATATCTGGTATACTGTGGCTCCCTTGGGAAGATACAAGATAGTAGATTGGACAGTGAACCTGCTGACTCTAGCAATTTTTATTAACACATTGTCAACAATGCCCATTGGCTTCATTTTAGTGTGGTCAGCTAGGCAGATGTTGAATGTAGCCTTCTGCATTGGACATAGGCCCCATTCTTCATAAAGATCTTTTGTTAAAATGTCTACATGGGCTCTGCCATCCACTATTGTAAGGTATTGGCCAAAGGCTTTATGCTCTAGCGGGATGGTTGCATTTTTTATGTCATCCCTAGCACTGAATTTTACTAAATTAACCTTTTCTTCATCTTTAGGTGGGGGGAAGTATTGTGAATATTCTATCCACCCCTTGAAACTCTACATTGTAGAGCAATTTCTCATGAGTAAGGTTCCAATTGGCATCGTGATGGGGCAGTTTCTCAAATTGGCTAGTGTAGTACCATCCAGTTGGGGATGCTTTGCTTGTTGCTCCATTACTTTTTGGAAGTTGTTGGGATAAATCATTGTGTCAATGCTGCATGATGAAGGTGCTCTGACCTCTGTTGCTACCATCTTGTCTATCTCAAATTTCTCCTGCTCCTGTTGTACCCATTGCTTTAAGGCTTGATAACGAGCCTTCTCAATTTCAACATTGGGGTATTCTTCCTTGGCTTCTTGGGTGGCACTTTCCATACATGAGCATGTCTCATTGAGTTGTGGGATTGTTCTGATCAAGATTGGTTGTGATACCACACTTTGTGTTGCCACACTCTAATTTTCCACACTTATCATCCCCAAGGGTACATCAAGTTTTACTTCCTTGGTTGATTGAGTCTTTGCTCTTAGTGGGCAGTCCATGTAGGCATGACCAATCCTTGCACACAGGTTGAAATGTAATGGGGTTACCCTTGTGTGGGCATTTTGCTTATGCAGTGGTTTTCTCCACAACTGAAACACTGGATGGGTGTTTGATATGTGGTGGGACTTACTTGATTAGCAGACACTGGAACGAGTCCTTCGGCACCATCCATGTAGTACATAGGGTATTCTATTTCATATCTCATAGTGAGGTTCTAGCTCTTTAGGTTGGAGTTGTTGCACCGGAACTACTAGAACAAGATTGGGAGATCAAGGATATTGCAGATCGGGATTCATCAATAGTTGAGGCACTTGTGTCCTCACCGGAAGGGGGTTTAACTGTGGCACTTGTGCATTAGGTGCTAGTGTTGGTTGCCTATATACTGGGATTGGTAACTATTGGTATTGTTGGGACTGGGGTTGTGCTACCCTCATATTATTTACATCATGCCCTACAACATTGCAAATGGGACACCATAACCATGGGGGTTGATCCACTTTTGGTGGGTTGAGTCTGTTCCTCAGGATTGGGCATTCATTGGCTGTATGGTTGGCCATATAGTGGGTACTGTGGTGGCTGAGAGATGCGCAACTTTTGGTTGATGGCCTGCATTATTTCATCTTTTACTCTTAGGGCCATGGCTTCCACTCTATCCTCGGTGGTGCGATCCTTGCTGGAATTGCTTCCCTTTTTCGAAGATTTCTTGTCGCAATGACTTGATTTACAGTCATCACTATCGCTATCAGAATCAGTCATGCTGTCCTCAATGTCAATTACAGCTTCTTGAGCATCGTTGAAATGTGCATAGCTACTCCTTACTTTTTTCATGTCCTTGCAAATATATTTTTTCAGTCCAAAGATAAACCATGCTATGAGTTACTTGTTGTCTAGATGGGGAACACACTTTGCTATTAATCTTTTCATTCTTCCTAAGTGTGTTCTGACCTTTTCTTGCTTGCGCATTGCTATGTTGCAATGCACGGTCATCTTGTAGCCTTTTTGTTTGGAACCTTCTTCTGAACTTCTCAGATAGTAGTGCCCATGTGGTTCTTTCTTCTACAAGAAGGTCGAGGTACCATTCCGAGGCCTCATAGATTAGGGCCATAAGAAACTAGACGGCTTTGGTTTCATTTGATTGATCGCCCCCAGCACAACATGCTACGTCGAAGAGTTGAAGGAATCTGACGGGATCCCCTCGTCCATTATACTTTGGCATTTTCGATTTGCCAAAGTGTCTTCTACCATTGTTGTTACCATTGTTGTTGCTGTTGGAGTTGCATCATTGACAAAAGTAATATGTGGGATGTAGACCATCGTTATCTATTTCTTCTTCAACCCTTAGGTCATCCATGCTACTTGTCGCTGGTGACAGGTTGAATTCTTGGAGAGCGTCAAGGCCAGAAGAAAGTTTGCAAAAGTATGCAAGTGCTAGTCTTCATCCAATCTGAGGTGCATACACAATGCTTTATTGTATCTTTCAAGTGAGTGCATTTGACTTTGAAATCTGTAATTGATTTCGACCTTCGTAGCCTAAAAATGGAGAAAAATCTACAATCAACAGGTCAAAATCAGTGCCTACATAATGGCAACTACCAAGACTCAAAACGATACTAAAAATACTTGAGAATTTTTGTTTAATATAAGTCTTTGCGTGCGTGAAATTTGTGTTCAGACCAGATGCGATTTTGCCTTCAAATGGCCAAGATATGAGCCCTTGAAGAAGGGTCCAAAATGTTAAGGGTGTTAGAGATGTGGTAGTGTAGTAGGGATCGTCCTGGTAAGAATGTGCCTAGGATTATCCCACGTGAGTGTGGGAACGTGCCGGTGTAGACGGATCATCAATCGGAGGCTAGAGTGAAAATTTATGAGTGAATCAGTGCGAAAAGGGGCCCACATGGGGCACAAATTAACGATTACTAGGGACGTAAAATGGTGTGGAATGGGTGGGAAGAATTCCCCATAGTGTGACGTTTCTATGTGTGAAGCCGTAGTTCAATCCGGGTCCAATTTGGGTACTGAATGGGCAAGTTATGGACCTTTAAAATTGAGTCAAAATGAGGCCTTTGGGCAGGGCTTCTTAGACTTGAAGTGTAGGTGCAAATGGTCCTAGACTTAAAGGAACTAAGCTAGGTTTAGTGGTCTAACTGTCTGTTAATGTAACTACCCTAACTGACCAATTAGTCTAACTAACTCGTTAGTTATCGTAACTGTTGTTAAGCTGACCTAGCTGCAACTAACCCAGATCTGGTTAATCTAACCGAATGTTAGTTATTTAAACCTAAGGTCAGTTACCTAACCTAACCTAAGTGTACCCTAACTCACGTTGCCCACTAACTAAGGTTAACCTAACCGAGGTTAATACTAACCTAACTTTGATTGTAGGTTGGTCTCTAACTAAGGTTAACCTAATGTAGGTTAATACTAACCTAACCCAAGCTATCTAACTAGCCCTAGGTTATGCTAACCCAATCCTAACTAACTAACTAACTAACCCTAGATTAGTGAATGGGGTTAGTTTGAGGGCTTCCCCCCCCCTCCCCAAGGAAGGTATGGGGGAGGGTGTGGAGGAGATAGAGAGGTGTTGCGGGAGGAGGCAGAGGTGTCGTAGAGAGGGTAGAGGCTCACGGATGCGGAGGTGCATAGGAGCGCGCAACGGCGGTGGGTTGACCGGTGGCGGGGTGGGGAGGGTGCCGCCACATGGTGGGCATCAACGCTTGTTGGCGGGTTGGTCGCGGGGAGGTAGGACCCAAAAGCCCTTGAGGGGGGTTTGGGGGGGAGAGGGGGGGGGCGGAGGTGGGGGGGTGGTAATGGTGGGGAAAGGAGGGGGGGGGTAGAGGAGGTGGGGGGTGGGGGTGGGTGTGTGTGTGTGGAGGGGAAGGGGGGGGGAGAGGGGGGGGAGGTGGGTGGTTGGGGGGAAAGGGGGGGTCGAGTGGTGGTGGAGAGGGGGAGGGGAGGTGGTTGGTGGGGGGGGAGAGGGGGGTGGGGGAGAGGGGTGGTGGTGGTGGTGGAGGTGGAGGGGGGGGGGGGAGTTTGGTGGGGAAGGGGGGGTTGGAGAGGGGGGGAGTGGTGGTGGAGGTGGAGGGGGGGGGAGGGAGGTGGAGGGGGAAAAGGGGTTATGGAGTGTAAGGAGATGGGGGTGTAGAGAGAGGTAGAGAGATCATAGAGTGGAGGTGGACGGGGAAATGATGATAACCTTGAGTGGGGGAGATGGGAGGTGGTGGGGAGGAAGATGATGGGAGGTGGAGATGGAGGGGGGGGGGCAGACGGAAAAAGTGGTGGTGGAGGTGGAGGTTGATGGAAAAAGTGGTGGTGGAAATGGTGGGCAGAAAATAGAGGTAGACGGAAAATATGGAGGCTAGACGGAAGTTGGAGTCTGATGGAAGTGGCTTGGAAAAGTATGGGAAAAGAAGTGAGGGAGGGGTTGGTGTTGCTTTTATAGGATGCAGGGGGATTACGGGTTAATTTTGGGTGTTTAGTGTATCAAAGTGATTATGTACATCAACATTATCCTTTAGCACCATATGGAAGCATTTTTTCACTCCTTTGCCTTGAGGGATGGTTCTTTTTCACACATGCTCCACTTTCACTACAAGCGCTAACCTCCCTCGCAGCAGTGCCAAAATATTGTCTCTATTTCTCCCAAGTGCAAGTTCCGAGGGTGTTGGTCACCTACAATCATGTGATTGCTCATTGTAGCATAGGTATTCACAAGTGTAGCATAGGTCCTCGGGTCATATTCTGGTGAGAGGTGTAGGCTAAAGCGTGCAAAGTAGATCTCATGTGCGCGTGGGTGAGAAAGAGGTCTTGATCACAATGATTGATGGAGACTCTCGCCTCCACAGGAGTTCAAGGGGATTGTAGGGTTCGAAAAGGGGACAGGGTTGAGAGAGCTATCTAGGAGTTCTAGGGTTGAGAGAGGGATTGTGTAGGGCTCGAAAAGGGGACAGGGTTGAGAGAGCTATCTAGGAGTTCTAGGGTTCAGAGATGGTTGTAGGGTTTAGGAGAAGTCTAGGGTTGAGAAGTGGAGAGCTAGTCTCCTTCACAGATTCGAGGGGCAGGGGTTGAGGAGGAGGGACAAGGGAGGAGGGAGGAGGACGAGGAGGGAGGAGGGGAGGGAGGAAGGAGGGAGGAGGAAGGAGGAGGAGGGAGGAGGAGGGAGAGCAAGGGTAAGGGCATGCTAGAACACGATAGTGTAAGAGAGCATGGATGCAATGGAGATCAATCACATGAACACAATAGTGGGCTTGAACACTGAACCCAAAGAGTGGGAGCTTCATTCCATTGAGAGATATTTATGCATGTTAGTCTCTACACAATCTGTAGGTACCTTCGCGGTGGGATCTCTTTTGTAGGAGACCTTTTGGACAAGAGTCCCTCCACTTTTGGGGGGACTTTTGGGTCTCTACACAAAGTGGGGGGACCTTTTGGGTCTCTACACAAAGTGGGGGTACCTTTAAAGTGTAGGCTTTTAGTCTTTCTCTCTCTAGATTTAGTATTTCTCTCACTAGACCTTGATTTTGCAAGTATGATTGGATCTTTTCTAGAGAGGATTTTGGATATCCTCATCCTTTAAGATTCATCATACCCTCTTTCAGGCTCAAGATATTGCAAGTGAAACTTTGCCGCTACTCTACACAAACAATGCTCTCATCTTTGGTGCCCTAGACTGCTGCACTTATGGCCCTTGTTGCCATAGGGTTAACAGATATGGATAACAATGTGAAGTTGGCATTGAAGACCGACTTCCATAACATTGAAATGTTCTAACTTTGGTCTTGTTGTAATGGTGCAAGATGAGTCAACTTACTTTCAATACACAAGGAAGCTAAATGCTCGCTAAATGGGACCAAAAAGCTTTTACCACCATTGTGATGAGAAATCTAGAATTCCTTAACCATTTTTGAAGCACATGAAAGAAATGGCTACCATTACCTTTGATCTGGGGTGGAACTAAACCTGTGTTTACTTGTGCTATTTCTAGGCATACCTCCATGATTATGTGAATGTGCAGGTACTATATTATCAAATCATTATGGCCTGCACTCATATTTGTGATGGATAAATTAGCAATCGAATGGGTTTAAAATAAACGATTGTTATTTTGGTGTGGGGATTCTAGGGCTAGTAGTTTTTTTAACTTAAGGTAGCCAAAACACACACACACACACACACACACTTCTGATCCATTTTTTCCATTACATTCTTTCCTCTATCCCTCCCCCTGCCTCCCCCCCGTTTTTTTTTGGCATTAATGTTCCCCTTAATAATTTCCCTTAACTTCTATCCTTTGCTCCCCACTTTTTTCCCCTTTCTACTACCCCCATTTCCCTTTTCCTTTAAAATTTAATAAATTAAAAAAATATTTTTCTTTTTTAAATTTCACCTGACTTTTCAGAAATCCTTCTTTTCCCTAATTTCCCCCCCTAATTTTTCCCAATTCTACTCTACTTTTCCTAAATCTTCCCCTCCCCCCCCCTCCAATTTTTTCCTAACCCACTTTCTTCCCCTACTTTTTCCTATATTTCCCTTTGTTTCTTTTTCCCCCTTTCTTTCCTTCGCTCCCCCTATTTTTCCCTCAAACTAAACCTATTTACCCTAAATATTCCTCCTTAATTTTTTCTATTAATTTCACTATGATTTGCTATAACCTCTCACTTTAATTTCCAAAACTTCCTTAACCTCCTCTCACTTTACAAAACCCTACCACACCTATCCCGAAACCAAACCCCCCTACCAACCCCCCCCCCCAAATTTCCCTAATTAATAAACTCCTCGTATGCAGCCCTTTCTAAACCCCTTTCTTTACTCTACTTGGCCTATAGACCTCGTAATGCGCTCCACTCTATGTATCTCGCAATGAGCACCCTTGGCTTTCCACCTCAATCTCCTTGTTTCTCACAACACTTCACTGGCAGACTGTGTGCCTACATCAATTGACAACCTATTTAAACCCCCTTCTTCTACTCTACTTCCTCACAACTACCTCGTAACTCGCATCCTAGCATCCTACTCTTGCAACCTCACTGCCTCTCCATTACGATCGCCCACACCTCGTTCTTTGCTGCCAACATACGTGACCCTGCAGCTAATTGGACCTACCTATCAGTACTTCACATTCTCCTCTCCTCAGTCTGCTGTAAGTTTCACGCTCCTCTCCTCAGTTTGCCCGAACTCTGCCATGCATCACTGTCTCTATGATAGCATTGCTCCTCTCTGATCCGCGTCGCCCCCATCCATGCCTTCATGCCGCTCCACCGTACCATGGACTCTGAGGTTATTCATTACCTCTTTTTGTCTTGTTTACCCCCCCCCCCCCTTTTCTATTGCTTCTTTAAATTTTCTTTAGTTATTTTTAAACAATTAAACCCCCCTCTCTTTTCTACTTTGATTATTTCATTAAACCCCCCTTCCCTCTCTCTCCTTTCCCCTAAACCACTCTATGTATTTATATAACTCTACATGAACAAGTCCACGTCGACTTCTAAACTCCCTCCTTCTTATTTTCCCCTTTTCTAGATAGTTATATTTATTTCTCCCCCTCCTTTCACTAGTCTCCCCCTTTCTATTTATTTACTTTTAACCTTCCTCCCTCGCAATAAAATAAACCTCCCTTCTTCTCTTTCTACTGATCTCTTCCCCTTTCTCTCCCCCCTCTTTCATTATACATAAATTTCCCTCTCTTTCTTTATACATAAAATTCCCCCCTCATTCTTTTTACATAAAATTCCCCCTCTATTTTGCATTAACCTCTCTCACTTTAACTAAAGACTCCTCACCCTATTCTTCTTTACTCTTACCATTCCATGACACCTAATTAGTTTCTTTGCGTTTTTTAATCTATGGTCCTTCATAAGACCCCTTACATTAAACCCCACTCTCTCTCTCTCTCTCTCTCTCTCTCTCTCTCTCTCTCTCTCTCTCAACAAACCCTCCTTTAAACCCTTTATCTACCCTCTCTCTCTCTCTCTCACTTGTTTCAATTTGCATTAATATTTAATACAAATGTGCATTATTTTTTCTTCATAAACCTTTGACTGATAGTGCTAAACATTGCTATGTATTAAACCAAAACTTTTTTTTACAAAGGTTCATTATCTTCACTACTTAAGCTTGATAAGTTTGTGGCTAAAGCATCTATTTTTATTGTTACTCCAATAGCAAGGGAGGGGTGTTGATGACACCTGTCTTCCCAACCAAAATTAAGATTGGTTCTCACTATTTTGCTTGTTGGATAGTGGCAGGTAGGCAGACTCCCCTCTTCAATAAAAGTGATGCTGCCAACAACTTTTCAAAGCTCTACTGCTCGCTTTTTCTCTTTTGAAAATATTGTTTATCCTTTAATGATGTTACTTCATTTTTTGTGGATATTTATTGCAAAGTATTTCTATTAAAACATTTCTCTTTTCCACTCCAAATTTGTCTACTCTTCACTATGGAAAGGGGTGTTGTAAATGTCTACTACACACACACACACTTTAACCTGCAACTTTGGATGGTTGCACATAGGACCTTTAAGTCATCAAGGCCGTTTTTCGGCTTTTTGACTCCTTGATCTAACATGTTTTTTTTCTCTTCTCCCCTCCTTTATAGAAACATTCATGCGATGTCTCGCTCTAGTCAAAGACTCTCAACAACCCACTTCCTACTCCCTCTCTCGCTTCTTAGGAAATACTCTCATGATTTTAGGTGTTTGAGTTCTTTTCGTTTATCAGGATTCATGATCTTAATGCTTTGGCAAAAAACTCCCCTTTACTCATCAAAATGCTCTCTTTCAATGATTGGGTTAAACTCTTGAAATTCTCTCGCTTTGAAACTGATGGCGCTCTCGCAAGACTTCAAAGAGTCTCTGATAATCTTTCCCCAATTGATCTCGGTGATACTACTGCTCTTGATGAGTATCACTCCACCATCCCCGGCCTTGCCAATGACATACTCATCTTCAATGGTGCTTTCCCGCTCCACATCCCTGTTGGCCTTGCTCCTCCCAACAGCACCTTTCATTCCTTCATCAAACTTGACCTCCTCTCCCATGAGGACAAAGCTTCTTTTGAGGCCCCCTCCCAGTCTCACTCCCAACCTCCTCAACCCCTCGAAGGAAAGGAATTGAAGAATTTTGCCTCATGTGTTCCACTACTCCCCTCCAGACACATTGAAATGAAGGCCCCTTTGCTTGACCACAAAATATGGTGCCTCAACAATCTTAGCTTCCTTGCCCCTTTCACCATCTAGTCGCTTGCCTTCCTTTGTAACCTCTCTTCCAAAGAGGTCGAACAATGCAAAAATGATGCCTACCATGGTTGTCAGCATTTGAATTCTAATTACTTCCTCAACATCCCCTTCTTTCTTAAAACCGTTGATCACTCTTAATGTGGTCACACTAAGAAGATCTTTTTCTACTCCAAAGGCTCCAACCGACAGGACTCTGGCTTCTCAAACAAAGATGACAATTATGATGTCAAAAAGTGCTCTCAGCATTCTGTCCCTTCCCTTATCTTCTAAACCAACCTCTCTCTCAAACGCAGACATAGCTCCCCTCCCAAGTATACACCCAAACTTCTGAAGACATCCCCTCTTGCTCCTGAGATTAATCTTTCACAAGCCTCCCTGGTTAAAAACTCCTTGCCGACCTCCTCCACTACTTCAGTTCCCAAAGTTAAAGCACTTATTGATGATGATCTGCACTACTCCATCGATTGGGATAAGCACTGATCTACTTCGACTCTTTGATTTTGTAGATTGCCCCTTTTGGTTCACCCGAGGTACACACTACTACTCTTCTCAACAATGGTTTACTGCATTTATAGTTGTCTCCTGTTCAAAAAAACTGAAATATTTTCATGTCCTATACGCTAACAAAATTCTAATTAAAATCCCTCACAAATCCCTTTACAGAAATACTCTACTTTTACATTTCAATTCCCTTTCACACACTATTCAAACCTTTGACACTTTTGCTTTTAGTTGGAACTATACACCTCCCCTTGGATCCCTTCTCTACAAGCCTAAACTCACTTTCTTAGCAGAAAACTTCACCTCATCTTGTCTTTGCACTTCTCTCAAAAGGTTTAAACCCTTTCTCAAATCCTTTGATAACAATCTTCATATTTGTATCTCTGACCCTAGCTTCTTTCATCATCCCTTTCTCTGCTCCCACATTAGTTATGGCCTCAATCACATTCCTATCACACCCTTAGATCCACATCTCACTCTCTAAGCACTCATCCAAACCTTCCACGATGTCTATTCTCCCTAAACTTGGACCCTACTCCTCTTTTAAAAAGCCTCTCCCATCTTTTTTGGAAAGATTTCCATGCCTTCTTTCCCCTCCTTAAAATCCAAAAGTCTCCTCTTGAAGATAAAACTCTTCTCGATGAAGTTAACTGGCTCCTTGGCCATGTTTTCATCATTGGTCTAGATAAGGCCTCCCAAACTCCGATCATTCTTTGCAAATCTTTAGTACACTCCCTAACCCTTGAAAGATTAAACTCCCCTAAATTCCTACCCTCATCCAACCCCCCTTCCACTACTCTTTCTTCCCTTGCTTCTACCTCCTTTTACTTTCAACTCTTTACCCTATCTCATGTGTACCTATAAGGCACACAAACATAGCTTTCGTTGGCTTACCAATGCCCATAACTACATCTTCTCCTCACTTACTGATCTCTTAGCCTCAGGGCTCAAAGAGCTGAAATATGTCATCTCCCTAGCGGGAGAAAAATGCAATTCCACTTATAAAAACATTCTCAATGTGTCCACAAACATGCTTTGGGGCATTGATTCTAACTTACAGTTCCTCGTCAATTTACCCCTTGAGATTCACTCCTTATATTCTACTGACATAGCAAATTGCTATGAAGCCATTCCCCACTTTGGCCCTTTTAGCCTAATGGAATCCCTCACCTACTTTTGCGAACTTGCTTCTAAAGTAGGCTACAAAGGCTTCTATCTCAAATTTGGTGGTTTCCACCTCACAAAAAGGGATAATGTAAAATCTCTTTTTAGCTTTGATACATTTCTAAGCTAGAACCACCTTCTTCTTGATTCATGTGTTATCTAGGCTATCCCCATGTGCTTCTCTTGTTCACCTCTTTGGTGCCACCTGTATCTCACTTCCTTTGAGTTCAAGTTCATAAAGAAATTAGCACGTCTTGGCCTTTCCCACTTTCTCTCTCTCTTTCTCCTTACCTTTAGGTATGTTGACGACATCCTCTTCATCAATAGTCCCCTCATCACTAATTTCCTTAACCCCTCCAAACCTCTCAATGAGGTTGACCCCCATACCATCTACCCACTGCACATCATCTCCCTCAAATGTAGCTTAACCTCCTCCTTCATCAACACCAATCAAAATCTTATAGGACTCTTCTGCACCTTTTTAAACACTCCCATCTCTCTTTCCCCTCCCTTTCTTGGGGATTTTTCTGCTACACTTGTTTGGAAGAAAAAACTCCTCAATTTTCCCACCAAGTCCATGTCAACTTCTAAACTCCCCTCTTCTTATTTTCCCATTTTATAGATAGTTATATCTATTTCTCCCCCTCCTTTCACTGGTTTCCCCCTTTTTATTTATTTACTTTTAACCTTCCTCCCTCCCAATTAAGAAAACCCCCCTTCTTCTCTTTCTACTGATCTCTTGCCCTTTCATTTTTTTAAAAATCCCCCCTTCCATTCCCCCCCCCCTTACTCCCCTCTTTCATTATACATAAATTTCCTTCTCTTTCTTTATACATAAAATTCCCCCCTCTTTCTTTTTACATAAAATTCCCCCTCTATTTTGCATTAACCTCTCACTTTAACTAAAGACTCCTCACCCTGTTCTTCTTTACCTCTTACCATTCCATGACACCTTAATTTTCATTAGTTTCTTTGGGTTTTTTAATCTATCGTCCTTCATAAGACCCCTTACATTAAAACCCCCCCCTTCTCTCTCTCACACACACACACACACACACACACACACACACACACACACACACACACACACACACAACAAACCCTCCTTTTTACCCTTTATCTACTCCCAAGTTTTCCCTCTTTTCTTACACTTTGCAAAGATCTTTTCCTCCTTTCTTAACCCCCTCAAGCCACCCCTATTTTATTAAATTCCTTTTAATTAAACCCTCTCTCTCTCTCACTTGTTTCAATTTGCATTAAACTTTTAATACAAATGTGCATTATTTTTTTTTCATAAACCTTTGATTGATAGTGCTTAACATTGCTATGCATTAAACCAAAACTTTTTTTTACAAAGGTTCATTATCTTCACTACTTAAGCTTGATAAGTTTGTGGCTAAAGCATCTATTTTTATTGTGACTCCAATAACAAGGGAGGGGTGTTGATGACACCTATCTTCCCTACCAAAGTTAAAACTGGTTCTCACTATTTTTCTTGTTGGATGGTGGCAGGTAGGCAGACTCCCCTCTTCAATAAAAGTGATGCTACCAATGACTTTTCAAAGCTCTATTGCTCGCTTTTTCTCTTTTGAAAATATTGTTCATCCTTTAATGATGTTACTTCATTTTTTGTGGATATTTATTGCAAAATATTTCTATTAAAACATTTCTCTTTTCCACTCCAAATTTGTCTATTCTTCACTGTGGAAAGGGGTGTTGTAAATATCTACTACACACACATACACACACTTTCCCCTATAACTTTGGACAATTGCACATAGGATCTTTAAGTCATTAAGGCCATTTTTTGGCTTTTTGATTCCTTGATCTAACTTGTTTTTTTCTCTTCTCCCCTCCTTTACAAAAACATCAATGGGATGTCTCACTCCAATCAAAGACTCTCAACAACCCACTTCCTGCTCCCTCTCCCACTTCTCAGGTAATACTCTCATGCATTCAGGTGTTTCAGTTCTTTTCATTTATCAGGATTCACGATCTTAATGCTTTGGGAAAAAACTCCCCTTTACTCATAAAAACCCTCTCCTTCAATGATTGGGTTAAACTTATGAAATTCTCCCACACTAAAACTGATGGTGCTTTAGTAAGACTTCAAAGAGTCGTTGATAATCTTTCTGCAATTGATCTCAGTGATACTATTGCTCTTAATGAGTATCACTCCATCATCTCCGGCCTTGCCAATGGCATACTCATCCTCAATGGTGCTCGACATCTCTCGCTCCACATCTCCGCTGGCCTTGCTCGTCCCAATAGCACCTTTCATTCTTTCATCAACCTTGACCTCCTCTCCCTAAGGACAAAGC
Organism: Dipteris shenzhenensis; assembly: GCF_047967505.1. NCBI lineage: Eukaryota > Viridiplantae > Streptophyta > Polypodiopsida > Gleicheniales > Dipteridaceae > Dipteris > Dipteris shenzhenensis. The sequence goes on from NC_141610.1 coordinate 14,732,479, forward strand.
TTCTTTTGAGACCATCTCCCAGTCTCACTCGCAACCTCCTCAACCCCTCGCAGGAAAGGAACTGAAGAATTTTGCCTCATGTGTTCCACTACTCCCCTCCATACACATTGAAATGAAGGCCCCTTTGCTTGACTACAAAATATGGTGCCTTGACAATCTTAGCTTTCTTGCCCCTTTCACCATCTAGTCTCTTGCCTCCTTTGTAACCTCTCTTCCAAAGAGGTCAAACAATGCAAAAATGATGCCTACCATGGTCGTCAGCAATTCTAATTACTTCCTAAACATCCCCTTCTTTCTTAAAACCGTTGATCACTTTGAATGTGGTCTCACTAAGGATATCTTTTTCCCCTCCAAAGGCTCGAACTGACAAGACTTTGGCTTCTCAAACAAAGATGACAATTACTATGTCAAAAACTGCTGGAATGTGTTTTGTCCTTACATTAAATGTACTTGCCTTATTAAGAAGACCAATCTCTCCTGTAAATCGTCCATTTTGTGGCTTGACCATGTCTTATGGTACATGCTTAATCACTTAGAAATATTCTTTCCTCTTGGCTCCCTTCAAGCTAAGGTCTTTGCCTTTCTCAATTGGACTTCTCAGTTACCAAAAGAAGTCATTTTTTCCCTTATCACCTTTTATCATTTTCGAGTCATACTTATTGAAACTACCAAGTCCCTTGCACCCTCCGTTGACTTTACCTTCCCCTCCTCCTTCCAAAACCTTCCCAGACCTTCTCTTGCTCTTAGCATTCACTCCCTTCCCTCATCTTCTAAAACCAACCTCTCTCTCAAACACAAACACAGTTCCCCTCCCAAGTATACACACAAACTTCAAAAGACATCCCCTCTTGCTCCTGAGATTAATCTTTCACAAGGCTCCCTAGTTAAAAACTCCTTGCCAACCTCCTCCACTGCTTTAGTTCCCAAAGGTAAAGCACTTGATGAGACGATGATCTGCACTACATCAATTGGGATAAGCATTGATCTACTTTGGCTCTTCAATTTGGCAGATTGCCCCTTCTCCTTCACCCGAGGTATCCACTACTCCTCTTCTCAACAATGGTTTATTGCATTTATAATTGTGTCTTGTTCAAAAAAATCTAAAATATTTTCACGTTCTGTATGCTAAAAAAATTCTAACTAAAATCCCTCCCAAATCCCTTTACAGAAATACTCTACTTTTACATTTCGATTCCCTTTCAAACACTGTTTAAACCTTTGACACTTTTGCTTTTAGTTGGAAATATATGCCTCCCTTTAGATCCCTTCTCTACAAGCCTAAACTCAAAGCCTAAACTCACTTTCTTAGGAGAAAACTACACCTCGTTTTGTCTTTGCACTTCTCTCAAAAGGTTTAGACCCTTTCTCAAATCCTTTGATAACAAAATTCATATTTGTACCTCTGACCCTAGCTTCTTTCATCATCCCTTTCTCCGCCCCCACCTTCGTTATGGCCTAAATCACATTCCTATCACACCCATAGATCCACATCTCGCTCTCTAAGCACTCATCTAAACCTTCCACGACATGTGTTTCGCCCTAAACTTGGACCCTACTCCTCTTTTAAAAAGCCTCTCCCAGCTTTTTTGGAAAGATTTCCTTGCCTTCTTTCCCCTCCTTAAAATCCAAAATATCTTCTTAAAGATAAAACTCTTCGCGACGACGTTAACTGGCTCCTTAGCCATGTTTTCATCACTAGTCTAAATAAGGCCTCCCAAACCCCCATCATTCTTTGAAAATTTTTGGTAGACTCCCTGACCCTTGAAAGATTAAACCCCCTTGAATTCCTACCCTCATCCAACCTCCAGTAGGTCATCACACTTGGTGATGACCTACTGTCTCACCTTGTGTGATGTACTCTATTGGGGCAAAGGCGGGTACACACACACACTTCCTATCCATTTTTTCCTTTACAATTACTTTAAATTTTTTACTCTACCCCTCCCCCCCTTTTTTTTGGCATTAATGTTCCCCTTAATAATTTCCCTTAACTGCTATCCTTTGCTCCCCACTTTTTTCCCCTTTCTAATCCCCCCATTTCCCTTTTCCTTTAAAATTTAATAAATTTAAAAGAATCTTTTTCATTTTTCTTATTTCACCCGACTTTACGCAAACCCCCCTCTTTTCCCTAATTTTTCCCTATTCTACTCTACTTTTCCTAAATCTTCCCCCCGCCCCCCCCCCCCCCCCCCCCCCAATTTTTCCCTAACCCCCTTTATACCCCTACTTTTTCCTATATTTCCCTTTGTTTCTTTTTCCCCTTTCTTTCCTTCACTCCCCCTATTTTTCCCTCAAACTAAACCTATTTACCCTAAATATTCCTCCTTAATTTTTTCTATTAATTTCACTATGATTTGCTATAACCTCTCGCTTTAATTTCCTTAAACATCCTTAACCTCCTCTCACTTTACAAAACCCTACCACACCTATCCTGAAACCAAGCCCCCCTACCACCCCCACCACCCAACCACCCCCCCCCCCCAAATTTCCTAATTAATAAACTCCTACCCTTTCTAAACCCCTTTTTTTACTCTACTTGGCCTATAGACCTCATAATGTGCTCCACTCTATGTATCTCGCAATGAGCACCCTTGGCTTTCCACCTCAATCTCCTCGTTTCTTGCGATGCTTCATTCGCGGACTATCCGCCTACACCGATTGACCACCTATTTAAGCCCCCCTTCGTCTACTCTACTTCCTCATAGCTACCTCCACATGCTCATAGCCCCCTACAATCCCTATTGCCCCCTTTTATTATAACTCATGTCCTAGAGTCCTCCTACTCCTGCAACCTCACTGCCTCTCCATTACAATCGCCCACACCTCGTTCTCCATTGCCAGCGTACGTGACCCCACAGCTAACTGGCCCTGCCTATGAGTACTTCGCATTCTCCTCTCCTCACTCTGTTGTACGTTTCATGCTCCTCTCCTCAGTCTTCCCGGACTTTGCCATGTGTTGCTGTCTCTGTGACAACATTGCTCCTCTCTGATCCACACCGCCCCCGTCCATGCCTTCATGCCACTCCACTGTACCATGGACTCTGAGGTTATTCATTACCTCTTTTTGTCTTGTTTAAAACCCCCCCCCTCTATCGCTTCTTTAAATTTTCTTTAGTTATTTTTGAACAATTAAACCCCCCTCTGTTTTCTACTTTGATTATTTCATTAAACCCCCCTTCGCTCTCTCTCCTTTCCCCTAAACCCCTCTATGTTTTTATATAACTCTATATGAACAAATCCACATCGACTTCTAAATTCCCCCCTTCTTATTTTGCCATTTTCTAGATAGTTATATCTATTTCTCCCCCTCCTTTCATTGGTTTCCCCTTTTCTATTTATTTTAAAGTCCCCCCTTCTATTTCCCAATCCCCCTTTCCATTTATTTTAAAATCCCCCGTTCTATCCCCCCCCCTCTTTCTTTATACATAAATTTCCCCCTCTTTCTTTATACATAAAATTCCCCCCTCTTTCTTTTTACATAAGATTTCCCCTCTATTTTGCATTAACCTCTCTCACTTTAACTAAAGACTCCTCATCCTGTTCTTCTTTATCTCTTACGATTCCAGGACACCTTAATTTTCATTAGTTTCTTTGGGTTTTTAAATTTATGGTCCTTCATAAGACCCCTTACATTAAACCCCACTCTTTATCTGTCTCTCTCTCTCTCTCTCTCTCTCTCTCTCTCTCTCTCTCTCTCTCTCTCTCTCTCTCTCTCTCTCTCTCTCTCTCTCTACTACACACGGGTCCTATTCCGATGCTTAAGGTAATCAAAGTGGGATTTGTTAAGTGTCGCTATATAGCGACTTTAGGCAAACGTCGCTATATAGCGATGTTTAAAGAGCGTCACTATATAGCGACACTTATTAGACTTGTAAATGATCGCTATATAGCGACACTTATTAGACTTATGAATGGTCGCTATATAGCAACACTGAGACAGTTTCCTATAGCGATGTTTTACAGAGAGTGTTTATTCTCATACTGACCTTAAAAGATAGTTTTACCCAATGACAATTTTTTTTTTCCTTTTCATACATGTTTGATCCTTTGAGAGAATAAAAGTACAAGAAGATGTACATCAAGCCTTTGAAGCTCATATATTCATGTCCAAGTTTGAGATGAAAAAAATCAATGAAGAGCATTTACATCAATGGCTTCATCCTAAGCCAAGTATAACATGCCAAACAAGTCTATCTCTAACTCTATACCGAGTTGATCTCCTATATCATCATTGTACTCTAGCATCGTACGTTCACCTAAGAGTACTTGATCATCTTCTTCCATAAAGTGTGGTGGTTCTTGATGATCGTCATCTTCTTCCTCAATATCGTGATCTCCATCTTCCTCTTGTACGATGTCATTATGCGCATCTTCCTCTTGGCTCATATTGTGATCTTCATCTTCTTCGCTAGATGCATCTAGATCAATTGGATCCGACATTGGTAGTGGCATCTCCATATCCACATCTCTATCTTCAAAAATTTGCTTACTTTGTGGTGCAACTTTGATCACGTATCACCATCTTGGAATAGAACGATCCGGATGAAAAGAAGTTTGAGGACCTTCTAAGTCCATCGGAACTGACAGATCTGCAAATGGTTGCTCCAAACTTGAGTTCCAACACCCAAGCAGAAAAACGTTGAAACTGACACAATGAGTCAGAAATCCAACGAAATGATCCCAAATTCAAGAATGAAGGTGTTTCCAAGCTCCTGAAGTGAAATGGACACCAAAAGCAGGCAATGGTTGCCTCTACAAGTCAATATAGAGTTTATGTCGTCAAACGGAATAGGGAAAAGCTTAAAAAATGACTTTTTCTTTGAAAACACTTAACAGGCTCGCAAAACCACTTCGCAAAACCAAAGTGACTTTTCCAAAGGTTCCTTCAAGGTCTTTGCATACTCGGATGCAAGTAAATTCACCCACAAAGCTTCCCACAGAGCTTCTCCTTCCTCCCACAAAGCTGTTGAGCTTCCAAGCATTCATGCATGCTCAGCTAAATCAACATGGCTCTAATACCAGTTGAGAGTGCTCTCAACGAAAGTAGAATGAAAGAGGGAGAAAGAGAGAAACAGAGAGCCACACAAGTTTTTGGTGGGTGCAGAACACCCTAATCTTCTTTTTCATTCATTTATATATGTGTTTGAGTATTGCACATAACTAGGGTAAAGGCACAGTGACCTTTAACCCCCACAATAAATCCAAAAAAATCATCCCAAACTTAATAATGAAGGGGTTTTTGAACTCTCAAAGTGCAATGGACACCAAAAGCAGGCAATGGTTGCCTCTACAGATCATTTCGGACTCTCAATCATCAAAAGGAACAGGGGAATCATCAAAAAACGTCTTTTTGCTCCAAAACCACTCAAAGAACTTTCCAAAGGTTTTTGCACACCATGATGCATGTAAAGTCATCCAATAAAGCTTCTCCTTCCTCCCACAGAACTATAGCAATAGACTTCATGCTCCAGGCACACACTTGAACACCCGTGCTTTGATACCATTTGAGATATCTCAACAATGAAAGTAGAATGGAAGAGGGTGAGAGAGAGAGAGAGGGAGGGAGAGCAGAAGAGAGAGCCATACAAGTTTTGGTGGGTTCATAACACCCTAATTTTATGTGTCATCCATATATATATGTGTTTGAGTATTGTACATAATTGGAGTTAAGGTACAGTGGCCTTTAACCCCCCACACACTATGGGTTAACGTTAATAGCATAGTGGGTCAAGAGTCGTTGCGTTAGGCTTATTGAAGTGACTAAAGCAATCATCTCACTGCATTAGCCTTAAAGTGGCAACTTGACTTTTTGTGACATTTTATGGAATTTGATTGACTAGCTGACCTTCTTGGACTCTGCCTATGTGAGTATGAGTGCATGTGGAGTTACATGGATGCTACGATAGTGAAATACTGACCTTATCATTGTGTTGAATTGGATTGTGTGCTTTTGAGCTAGAGACTCTATGAATGGAGTTTGTGCATACTCATGGAACCTAATCACCTTATTGGACTGACGTTGAACTAATATTCACCGACGAGACCATATCCAAGAGTGCCAAATCCAACTCCTCCGGTAGTTCCAATACAACAGCTTCAAGCTAAGAAAGTGGATTCACCATTCGAGTACGAAGCTGAGTACCCAATGTACTATGTGGAAGGAGTAGAAGGTTTAATACCAGTTTATACGAATCAAGTTTGGCCCAACACATATCGAGCACCAACCAAGTGCTATGGGTGTGGAGAGAATCATTGGATTGCAGAGTGCCATCATCGCGGTAGCCCTCCTACTTTCCAACCACTCTATAGAGATTGTGGCATTGGCCATGCTTGTATGGATTGTCCCATGAAAAATAAGGTCCTACAACAAACTAAGACTAAGCTTGACATCCGAATCGACATTATTGGGGTGGACCATCAAAGTCTAGGGTTAGCAAGCATAATATCACAACCTATGAATGTAATTACATGCCAGCAAAAAGAGGCCACCAAGGACCCTAATGTTCCAATTCAATCAAGAAGACCTCTTCCAAAGAAAACACATGTGCCTATACCTCAGCCAAGCTCATCCACATTAGCTCCTGAGCCTCAAATAAAAGAAGCTCCATACCCTAATGTGGAATTGGAGAAGGCTCGATTTCAGGCACTTCAACAATGGGTACAAAAGGAACAAGCTCAATTTGATGCTGAGAAGAAGCACAAGATCCAATCCCTGACTTGGCCCCACTGAGTATTGATGCTGTACTCAAGCCTCAGTTCCAACAATAGAATCCACAACATAATATACCGCCATGCCAACTTGAAGGAGCTACACTCTCTAGCATTCTAAGTTTCCCTATGTCAATTCCCATTGGAATCCTATTATGAAATTGTCCCAATCTCTAGGAGAGTTTCAAAGGCTGGATTAAACTAGCAAATCCCCCTCCACCTATGGAAGACATAGAAGATATCTCTGTGCAGAATGGATCTTTAAAAATGAAGGCTTCGATTAATTAAGTCATTAGTATGTACCTACTTACAATGCTCGAGAAGAACAAAAGTATCACTTTTATCGGTCCAAAGTTTGGTGGAGTCTATTGCAAAGAAACTGCTATTGTCTTTTCTCACTATCACATGGGGACCGTTGTAAATAGTTCTAAACCATTTTACATCAAAAATGAAAATACTAAATCGTCTGAAATCAATTTCATAGATTTCGCGTATGGTTCCACAATAATCCAACTGTGAGGAGAGAAGATTGGTATTCGAAGCACTTGCTCGGCTATCTTGTGTGAAGTTAGCCATGACTCCACAATCATATGTGACTCTCTTTGAATTGATGCATTCCACGGGAAAATGTCATCCATATGACCATAATGCACTGTACCTTTTGTATTGCAAAAGAGCATCATTAAAACAATGAAGATGCATCTATTTTATAGTGTATATTGCCACAAATAATTACTTAATTACGTCAAGAGGTAAGAAACTTACATGCATCATACATCCAGATGATAACTGTCACTCGCGCTCATTTCTCCATTGCATTCGACTTTACGTAGAACTAGTTGTAGCCAATCAAGTGACATGTGAGTGGGGAGAAGGGCGAGATTTCCGTGGATATGGTTGCGATCGCCTGTACATTACTCTGAATCTCGTCCTTTTATTTATTCTTTCTGCGTTGGCCGCTTCATATCTCTCAATCCACTTCTACATCTCCTTGCTATTGAGGATACAAAACTTATTGAATTTCTCCATTTGCTCTTCGCTTATCTTTCTTTCAATCTCTTTTCCTTAGGGAACCTCGCCAACGATGCGATCATCATCCTTGTTATGCCAAGCTTCCGGCATATCAGGATCCATGGATATGAGAAACTCCGTGATATATACTAATGACTCTTACACAAGCCATCACTCTGCCATGCTTGGGGGTGTTTATGCGAGTGCTTCTGGAGCGAGGAGTAGCAGTGGGAGTAGGAGAGGGCAAGGGACCTGACTTTTACTGGGTCTCGTGACCAAGTGGAGACTTGTAGGGATGCGAGTGTGCTGACTCATCTACATCTCCTAAGTCAGCACAACATAAGCGACCCCTCCTACTCTTCCTTCCCTTATGATGGGCACGCCCAGGTGATGACCCCTCAGTCGAAGGGGCTAGAGGGGATGGCTGGATAGTAGGTCCAGCCGTCGATGTAGGAGAGAGATTTGTTGAGGTCCTTTAGGATAGCAGAGAGAAGAATCTCGCTGCTTCCTCATCGATCATCTATGCGACAAACTCGTCGAGACTCCCAACAAAGCCATGGGCTACTAGCAAAGGAGTTCCCTGAGGGGTAGTCACAGTGCTATGCTCGAGACGAGTTGGGCCAGGGGTAGGCCCCTGAGTTGTCGCCTGAGTGGAATCAAAGTCCTCTAGAGAATAGAGATAATGATGTCTCCTCCTACGAGGGTTTTCGTCCTCGTCGGACGTGCGACGTGATCCCATGTCTAATTTGGGGGGATTGGACAAACGTAGACACAAACACGAAAACAAAAAACAAAAAACAAGAGCGGGTAAGAAGCGAAAAGCATATGAGGGAAAGCATAAGAAGCAAAAGAGAAGGAGAAGCATAAGAGAAGGAGAGGGGAAAAGAAGAGAAAGAAAAGGGGAAAAGAGATTGAAAGAGGGGAAAAGAACCAAATATGCATAAGAGAAAAAAGAGAGAAAGCATATGCATAAGAGAAAAAGAGAGAAAGCATATGCTTATGATTATGCATAAGCATATGAGCATATGCTCATGCATAAGCATAAGCATAGGCATAGGCATAGGCATATGCTTATGAAAAGAAGAGAAAAAGAGAGGGAAAAAGAAGAGAAGGAAAGGAGAAGGAGAAGGAGACATATGCTCATGCATAAGCATAAGTATAAGAGAAGAAAAAACATATGCTCATGAAAGAGGGGAAAAAGAAGAGAAGGAAGAGGGGAAAAAGAAGAGGGGAAAAGAGCATAAGCATAAGAGAAGGAAGAGGGGAAAAGAGATTGAAAGAGGGGAAAAAGAAGAGAAGGAAAGGAGGGGAAAAGAGATTGAAAGAGGGGAAAAAAGAAGAGGGGAAAAGAGATTGAAAGAGGGGAAAAAGAAGAGGGAAAAAGAAGAGAAGGAAGAGGGGAAAAAAGATTGAAAGAGGGGAAAAGAGCATAAGCATAAGAGAAGGAAGAGGGGGAAAGAGATTGAAAGAGGGGAAAAAGAAGAGAAGGAAAGGAGCAAAAAAGAGATTGAAAGAGGGGAAGAAAAGGGAATAAAAGAAGAGAGGGGAAGAGAGGGTTCCTACACCCATCACTGTAGCTAGCGCATAAGGCGCTAGTTGTAGGCCAATGCAAATAACGAAAATAACAAAAGGACTAAAGAGGAAGCACTTTCTTACCTGAAAAAAGTCTCGCTCGATGTTTCATGGACTGGCCCTACAAAAGAGAGGCAACATACCATTTTTTAGATAACTAGTTAGAGGGAGGAGGAGTTTAGAGAAGGAACTTCTCAAAGGGATTGGATTGAGGAGACAAACATAAGCCTACAAACAAGGAGAAAGCATAAGCCTACAAATAAGGAGAAAGAGGAGGAAGAGAAATACTAAAAAGAGAAGATGTGAGTCTTCTTTCTTTCATCGAATCTCGTTTTTTGTCCTTAACCTCTGAAAATCAAGCATGAAAATTAGCACATAGCCTTAGCAATACAAGGAGAAACATGCTTCAACACTCACAAAATGAAATCTCACAAAAAATGAACCTACATTGCTTAAAGAGACTCACCTTCTTGAAAAACTTTCTTTCACACAAGCAGAGAGGGAGAAGGGTGGAGAGGGAGCACAAGTGTTGGGAGAGGGGCTGGGTAGGGGTGAAGAGTAGGGAATAGAGAGGAGGAAAGGGAGGTCATCGAATATAAGGTGGGAGGAGAGGTTTTTGCTTTTCCCGCAATAGAGATGTGAAAGAAAGCATCGCGCGAGGTTTCGGGTTTAAGCACCCAGCGTCACTATATAGTGATGCTGATAGTGACGAAACAGGGTAAAGCATCGCTATATAGCGACGGAACAGGGCAAAGTGTCACTATATAGTGACGGTGCAGAGCACTTATTGTCAGAAGAGAGAAAAGGAGCTCATGGGTGGCTATTTTTTGGATCTTAATAGATTTCCTTGCAACTCATGTTGTGATTTTGGAAGTATGCAGATGGAAGGGACGAGTGGAAGCTCGTCAGATGATGCGCCAACGCCCAGGAGCAGAGAGTGGCTTACAGAGAGGTTGTATTATCATTGCACTCATTGCAAGCGAGAAGTACGACATCAACGTCGTGTTGTCATGTGCCACTTGCAGATGTATGGGGAGGAACCTGAACCAGTACCCACCATTGGTGTTGCACGTGGTGATGGATCATCGGTAAGTCAATGCTATTTGAGTTCATGATTAATATTGGATACCATTATAACACGAAACCTTGAGACAAGATCTTATATTTACACGAAATCTTGAGACAGGATGAGGAGGGTGGCGAGGGTGCGCATATACCTTCACACTTTAAGCAAGACTATAGTCTCCCGCATGTGCCAGATGATGACGAGGGTATGGTGGACATGATGGATTCTATTTTCAGGGGCACTACATCACATGTACATGTGATGTTAGAGTCCGAGGTCAATATGCGAGAGTTGCAATCAACACAGTTGTACAAGGGTGCTAGGATGTCTAAACTACGGGCTTGTCTCTCAATCTTGAATCTGCAAGCAAACTATGGGTGGTCGGATATAAGTGTCTCAGCCTTAATGAGGTTAGCTCCCGCATTAATTTGACTCATTATTTAGATATTGTTTGTTTTGAGAATCATCATGTATGTTTGAGAATCATCATTATTCGAAGCCTATGTATGTTTGAATTGTGACTCTCTTTTATCATTCTCTCTTTTATCCTCTCTTTTTGTCTCTTTCCTCCTCTCTTTTTCTCTCTTATCTTATCTTTTCGTCTCTTTTTCTCTCTTTTCTCCTCTCTTTCCTTCTCTTTTTTTCTCTTTTATCCCCACTTTTTCTCTTTTCACTTTCTCTCTTTTTCTCTCTTATCTCCTCTCTTTTTTTGTCTTTTTTCTCCTCTCTTTTCTCCTTTTTCTCCTCTCTTTTTCTCTCTTTTTTCTCCTCTCTTTTCCTCTCTTTTCTTGTCTCTTTCCTTCTCTTTTTTCCCATGTGAAGCTTCAATAGCCTGCCATTGAGCGAACAGATACAGACTTCTATCACTCTAATTCAAAGAATGCAGGAGTCTGTAAATGTTTGCTCAATGTCAGGTTGTAGGATTCTAAGCTTGTTCAATGTCTTATAGGTATTCTAAGCTGTAGGATTAGTGACATGACTTCTTTGTTGCTTTGAGAATCATCATTATTCGAAGCCTATGTATGTTTGAATTATGATAGGTTGCTCCAGAAGATGTTGCCTGCATCAAGAGATGAAGCGAAGAAGATGCTAATAATGGTGGGTATGGATTATGATACCATCCATGCTTGCTGTAATGACTATATTCTCTTTCATCGTGAGCATGGAGATTCGGCTAGTTGTCCCAAGTGTGGGGAACGATGATATAGAGATGACTTGTAGGGTGAGCAGATACCAGTAAAGGTCTTGAGACACTTTCCCATCATTGCAAGAATACAGCACATGTTATGGAGAGTGCGCAGGTATGTGGTTGTGTCTTTACATGTATAATATAGGATTATGCCTTTATGACTCTCTTTCGCACGCATGTCTTATACTAACACATTCATGCACGCGTGCAGGACTTGTTACAAGTGGGTACCATGCTTGTCCTATTTGTGGACCGGGTTTGAAATCGCTTGCATGGTACTCCAAACATATGAGGAAAAATGTTTATGAAGGTCATGCTCGATACCTTCCGCTGGACCATCTCGCGCGTGGAGGTCAGCTTGATCCACCACCACCATATTTGAAGGCAAGTGACTAGATTCAGGCTTGGAGGGCGAATGGAGAGGAACCTCCTCGTGGTATGAATAAGCTATTGATCTTTCACGAGCTTCCTTATTCGGGTCAGTTACAAATCAATCATCTCTTAGATCCCATGCATATCTTCAAGAATGTGGGGGCTACTATTTGGGCACACTTGGTTGGTTCCAAAGACTCGAGAGGAGTGTAAGAAGACTTGTGTGCTATGAATAGGATGTCTTGTTTGTGACCCCAAGTGCGTGCTTTGGGAAAAGTTATCCTCAAGAAAGCAACATGGATCCTCTCCACGAGAGAGGAGGCAGTGGTCAAGGCGAACATTGCCTCTTTTCAAACACCCACAGGGTATATGCGTTTCTTGAAAGGAGCATTTTCAAAGGACAATAAGCTTAGTGGGCTCAAGTCCCATGATTGGCACAAGGTCTTATAGGTATTTTAAGCTGTAGGATTAGTGTACTAATAATCGTGATGTGTTAGTCTAATTATGATTATGTTATATTATTAACATGACTTCTTTGTTGCTTTGATAGTTCATCCTCCCAATTACAATAAAATGGTGCTCAAGAAGATGTTAGAAATGCTACATTTAAGATCAGTGGTATTGTGAGGTATGCTTACTATCAAATTGCATTGATTGCATTTTCTTCAATTTAATCTGAATAATCTGTAGACTGATTATGAATATATCTTACATAGGCATGTGAAATAGGTGGATATCTCAAAAAGAGATCTCCATATCGAGCATCGAGAAGGCTAGGGTGGAATCCATCGAAGCCGTATGCTTGCTTGAGAAGCACTTTCCCTCGAGCATTATGACAACTCAAGTGAACTTGCTTGTGCACATAAGCTCTGACTCTGCCACTACCATGAGTCTTCCTTACCCGATGGTAGACCTGTCCTATCAAATCACGGCTGCTAGAGAGATAATAGAAGATAAAAAGGGTGTAGCAGTGATGGCCACCATGAGGTGGTTGATGAGCCACCACTTCAGGAGCGGCATACCTACTGACTGGCAGTACTAAGATGACCAAAAGAAGCAGGCAAGTTGGGAGTTCAATGAGAATTAGATGCGAGAGCGCATGGGTTTTGTCTTGAAGCATCGTAGGTCAACCTTGCGTACCTCCATTGCAAAGGGGAAAGCTTTAGCCACCCCTCCTATGTGTCAAACTAACACAGTGTGCCCTATCAGAATGCATCAAACACATGCACAGATGCCATAACAGAATTTGATTGGCTGCCTTAGAGTGAGTGACATGGTGATTGCTGTGTGACATATGGCAAAGCCACATGAGCTAGACTAGTGACATAGCTCTCATTCCCTTCCTCCATGATGAATGTATGTGGGGGTTACACCACATCATGCAGCCACTTAAAAATCTCTAACGACTGTTCATGACATAGCATCAAAAGTTGCATATTGGGATGTTAAGTGTCTCTTAGAATTGGCCATCTTGATGTTGGCACCTAGTAAGCAATAGAGGCTATAGCTATGGGGTGAGGAAAGGCTATTGTCGATCGTGCCAAGCCTGCCAAGCACAGGCAAAACACACCAAAGAAACCATGGTCAATGGTAAATAGTAAATGCTAGCATTCATGCGTTATGGGAAAGTTATGTTTTGTTTTGAGAGCTAGATTTTCCCAGTGTGGCACTTAGACCCACTAGACTTCTCATGCAAAACTCTTTCCCCCCACCTTATGTATTCGGTGCCACCTTGAGTGTGGACTCCTTGTATCCAAACTAAACCCAAAGAGCAAGGGCCCTGATGGACCTAGCCATGCGGGAGCTGCCTCGAGCCCCTTGGACCTTAGCTCAACATGCTAAAACTCCATTAACTGGTGGGTGTGCAATAAATAAGAGCTACCATATCCATACTAGACGTCGGCTCAACAAGGCTACTTTAGGAATTGCCACTTGTTGCCCTCTCCTCTTGCATTCCATTTAATGATGTGTGCCATCAAGAAGGCTACTTTAGAAATTGCCACTCGTTGCCCTCGGATGCTTGCAAGTGCTTGCATTCCATGTGATGATGTGTGGGCGTGTGTGTGAATCTCTTTAGGCGAGGTATGGAATAGGATTCTAGCCATTGTTAAGCACCACTTTGACACCTAGGCGGCATGGGCCTCCACCCACGACCATGTGTGTTGCCACCTCCACTAGCTATCGGCTGTCGAAAATAGATGGCAGTTGCTGGTGGGGAAACGGGCTTCTGGCCTGCTGCGAAATTAACATGCACCTGTCGCTAATCAAGCTAATCAAATCAACCACAAACTGCCACGTGTATTGCTTCCTCCCCTAGTCATCCACCGTGGCAGTATAGGATTGTTATTGGTCATCGGCAACTGGGTGATACTACTTTCCTCCTAGAAACCACTTCCTGCCTGGGATTCCAACTCCAGCTTGACTGTGTTGGGCGAGGTAAATTGCCATGGGAGGAGTAGACGGTGCGATAATGAAAGCTCTCGTGAGGCACCTAACTACGTCAAAATAAACGTCTCCCATTTCATTCAAACTTCGAGAGATTCAAGGAAACCGTCACACCCGAGAATCAGGCCCAACATCATGCAACAGATCGCTCCGCTCCCTTCACACCATCACATGCATCATCTGCTGCTGCTGCGCGCGGTCGCAAACCCATTCACGCCTCAAGATCGGTTGCGAGCTGCTGGAAAGGATTTGCACTCATATCCTCTAGAGAGTCGACTCGCGTACTGTAAATTACGATCGTCTTGGTCTTTGTGTAGAGCAGTTGCCTGGATCCGTTTCCATCTCAAGCGCAACTTTCCGGGTTGCTTTGTCTTCCCCACGACCATTCCCAGCTTCAGCGCAACTTCCAGGCTTTCAGGGAAACTTGTGGAGATCAGCAAATTTAAACTGCGCCTATGGTATCGAGCGATGCAACATACGCGAGGCTGGCATGGAAGGACGTATGGGTGACCTTGAACGACAATCGGAAACAACGGTCTCAGATTTTGCTGCATGGCCTAACGGGCTACGCAGAACCGGGACAGATTCTGGCCATCATGGGTCCTTCTGGATCTGGAAAATCGACCCTCCTCGACGCTCTTGCCGGTAACTATGTAATCTGAATAATGCTATCTAAGGCTGCCTGCTGAAAACCTTCTGCGTTTGTTAATTATAACAAAGTTGGCAATCCCTTCAGGGAGGCTAGGTAGAAATGCGAGATTGACGGGGGACATCTTACTGAATGGACGGAAGAAAAATACGTCTCATGGCAAAGTAGTGAGTAACCTGATCTGCAAAATTTTCAGCAGCAACGATCATTAAACCCTACTTTGATCATTACTATAACTAGCAACGTTTCTGTGTCATGTACGTGCAAATCCTGCAAGCAACGTTTCTGTGAGTAACGTTATATACAAAATCTTGAGCAACGATCATCAAATCCTACTTTGAATTACTACTAGCAACATTTTTCAGCAACGATCATCAAATACTACTTTGAATTAGTACTAGCAACGTTTCTGCGTCGTGTACGCGCAAATCCTACTTTGAATTACTACTAGCAACATTTTTGTGACGTCTTGTACGTGCAGGGCTACGTTACTCAAGAAGACACTCTTTTAGGGACCTTGACTGTGCGAGAAACAATTTTCTACACTGCTAGTTTAAGACTGCCCGCGTGCCTGCCATGGTCGGAGAAGATGTCATTAGTAGAGAAGGCAATCCTGGAAATGGGTTTGCACGATAGTGCGGACACTCCTGTTGGGAACTGGCATCTTCGTGGCTTGAGCGGTGGGGAGAAGCGACGTCTGAGCATCGCTCTCGAGATATTGACCAGACCATATTTGCTCTTCTTGGATGAGCCCACAAGTGGGCTAGATAGGTAGAGAGCTCACACCGTGTTTTACGCCGTTCCAACGCGGACATCTTGAATCCACGACAGATTAACCTCGGTACGGTTGATTGCAGTGCCTCTGCTTTTTTTGTGACGGCAACACTTCGAAAGTTGGCTAGAGACGGACGGACGGTGATTGCGTCCATTCATCAACCTAGCAGCGAGGTGTTTTCTCTGTTCGACAGTTTGTTTCTTCTCTCCAGCGGAAGGACCGTCTATTTTGGTGAAAGGGCTTTGGCGAGTGAGGTACATGCTAAGACCTTTATACATCTCTGTCACTGTCTCTGTCTGTCTGTATCTGTGTCTGTCTCTCTCCCTCTCTCACAAACTTTTTTTTTAGTGAAATCCTTCCTCTCACACGCGCGCGCGCACACACACATATTTTACCAATTGCGATGGTGCTGCCACATTGAAGATTTCCAAACAAAAAGGTCCAGCGAGCTGCGTCGAGCAAGAAAGAAACAGAAAGAGTGAAAGAGAGATCGAGACAGAGGTTCTCTGCTAGAGAGAGAGAGAACAACAGCCAGCACGTAGCCCCACACCTATGGAAGGCTGAACTGAACGTAGTTTTGACGCCTATCCAGCTTTTCGTAGTGTTTTGCTACCCTGCGATCTTCACAGTTCTACATTCGAAGTCATGTGACACTAGTCACCCTACGTTACGTTGTAAACTTTCCGTCCTTTTGCGCTGTGTTATAACAAACGATTACTGACAATAATACATTCCTTTCGTTTGTATAGCACTTTGCCACTGCAGGCTTTCCGTGCCCATCTCTTCGAAATCCATCGGATCACTATCTTTGTGCCATAAATTCTGACTTCGACCGAGTGAAATCGTCTTTCTTTCCAGTGGTGAGCTTTTCGTCTGAACTTGAGATCCGTTCTATTCAAATTTGGTGGGAGTGTTACCCTCACTCTTTCTGGATTTCGAAGCGCTAGAGTTTTGTTCATAGATGAGCTGAAGAGAGCGTCTGTGAATGCCAGGATCTAGAGGCTTCGCATCTTTTTGAGCAGATGAGCTCCAACGAAATAACCAAGGTCCTAGTGGAAAATTACAGTAAGTCGGATTTCGCTGTAAGGGCAAGAACAAAGGTGGAACAGTTGTGCAATCAATGCCAGGTACTTGGTCAATGACATTGTTGCTGTGTTACAACTTAAGGTTCTAAAACACAATTTTAAGAACAGAATGCACGTCCAATCCCATTTTGCAGAACGCAGGGTATTTGACGGACCCTGTTTGCGTTCTGCTAGGTGGAAGCACTCTTGCCCTCACCGGACATCTCCGGGAGTCAAGCAGGCTTCTGGCTGCAAACGTTAATGTTGACAAGAAGGTCCTTCGTCAACATGAGACGAGACGCTGGTTATTACTGGCTTCGCCTTGCTATCTACATTATGCTGACCACATGCATCGGCTCGATATATTTTCATGTGGGAAATAACTATCGATCTGTCATGGTAAGGTTTGTAACTTGGCGGTTCAAGCCAAGTGTTTCGATGAGCTAGCTTTTTGGAGGAAAGCCGATTAGCTGTAGCTGTACTAACTTGATTATCTTCGACGATGTTCGCAGGCAAGAGCTGCTTGTATGTCCTATGTCACAGGATTCCTGACGTTCATGTCGATTGGAGGTTTCCCCTCGTTCGTGGAGGATATGAAGGTAATGATCTTGATTGAGAACGCGTTTTAAGAAGCATTTGTGAAAGAAGCTGCCAAGCAAAGTATCTAGGACACCGCGCCATGCTTACATTGGATTGGACGTTACGTCCAGGTGTTCAGTCGGGAAAGGTTAAACGGCCACTATGGAGTCCTTCCCTTCGTGCTGGGGAATTTCTTCTCTGGTCTGCCGTTCTTGATACTGATAACCGTAGTATCCGGAGCGATATGCTACTACATGGTGGAGCTGCACCAGGGTGCTGACCGCTTCGTTTATTTTGAGCTGTGTCTTCTGGCATGTCTGATGGTTGTGGAGAGCCTGATGATGGCTGTAGCAAGCGTTGTGCCAAACTTCCTCATGGGCATTATAACGGGCGCAGGAATTCAGGTGCGTCACGGACTGTTGAGCAAGCGGTGACCGGTCCGCCCGCTCAATCTTGTACGCTTTCGATATATGCCAGAGCTAAATGTTATCTATGGGGCAGGGCATCTTCATGTTGGTCGCCGGATTTTTCCGATTGCCGAACGACTTACCAAAGCCGCTGTGGCGGTATCCAATGTCGTACGTGAGCTTTCACATGTATGCTCTGCAGGTGAGGAATGTGTGAGCATTGGGCAACTAACTGTTGGTGATCTATCCACAAATCCGGCAAACGGTGATGATCTGTGTGCGCTTCTTGTCCACAGGGCATGTATCAAAACGACTTCATAGGACTGGAATTCAAATCGGAAGAGCGTTGGGGTCCGTCGATCCCAGGACGCTTCATCCTGGCGAACATGTACCAGATCGACTTAGCCAGATCAAAATGGTGGGATCTTTGTGTGTTGGTGGCGATGACGGTGGGATACAGGATCGTGTTTTTGGTAATGATCAAGCTGTGGGAGACGAGATTGGTGCCGCAGCGACAGCAACAACGGCGCTCCTGGACGTGGAATTTTTCATCAGCGTTGAAAAGATTTATGTGGAGACGGCGTGGAACAGCAACCACAGAAGCATCGGTACGAGGAAGCTGCTGCTGCTGCATGACGAAAATGCTGCGGCAGATCCGTCCCGGCCCTGAAGCAGCAGTATCTGCTTCTTGTTCTTCTTCTTCATCATCTGCATGTAATTGTTGGACGTCCTCCACGACTTCTTTTGCTGGTTCTTCTTCTTCTTCTTCTTCGGCAGCACTAGTGCTCCTCAAAAACTCGTCCCTTAACGCAATACTACCCTAGCTATACGGTAGTATTGCGTTACTCCATGGATGGATGTATGGATGCTCTAGTATTGCCTTAGTGGATGGATAGATGGATGCTCTAGTGGATGGACTCATGGATGCATGCTCACTTGGATAAACTCATGGATGCATGGTCACGTGATCTGGGTGAATTTACTGGATGGATGAGCTCACCTAAGGTGGGGCATTCGCCCACCTCACCTGGCTGCTCGTGTTCAAACCCTCGTGGATACTCTCCTCGATGGATGGATGCTCACATGGTCTCAACACTCCCCTACCTCAATGGTTGCCTGCGTTCAAACCCTCATGGACACTCCAGCATACACCAGCCGCATGCCCCTTGCCATAGGCCCCTCATAGTTAGGCATGGGTGTGTGTCTTTCAGCCATAGGCCCCTTGTAGTTGGGCATGGGTGTGTGCTATAACTCTTGTGTTTTCTCTTTATCTAAGTTTAGGATTGAAATACTATCTTTTCTTCATCCCCCAGTTTCCTAGAATATGATTTTTTGTTCTTGTTAGCACTACCTCCTTAGATTGCACTAGTGCTATGGTGTAGAGTTGGATTCTCTTTTGTGAATTCCTAATACATTTATTTTTCAGAGATAAGGTTGATCTAGTTAATGAAAGGTTATATCAAGCTATAGTGAAAGATCAGCTATAAATAACACTAGGAGGTGCTCTATATACATGTAATGTATGTACTCTTCTCAATATACTAGGAGGCTATGTACACTTCCCAATATACAAGGAGGCAATGCCCGTGCACATGTGGACTCTTGTTAAATTTTTTTGCATGAAAAAAGAAATTATATGCTGTATGTTTTCATTTTTGTAATTCTCTCTTGTTATATTCTCTAAATCGACCTTCCATAGCAACACATTTTACAAGTGATACATCTGCTCCATCCACCCACCTACATACCTACAGTAACTCCAAATTCTTTATGAAACCAACTTGCTTAATCATGAAAGTGCGTCAAGAGTTCCTTCAAAATCACATGCTTCTTTGCTTTTCTTAAATCCATGAACTAGTGCCCAACCCACAACAAACCATACCCTATAACTACTACATTATCTTTTAGAGAGATCTCCTATTCAAGTAAAACTCAAACTTTGGGAACAAAATTAAGT
This sequence comes from Dipteris shenzhenensis, assembly GCF_047967505.1. Taxonomy (NCBI): domain Eukaryota; kingdom Viridiplantae; phylum Streptophyta; class Polypodiopsida; order Gleicheniales; family Dipteridaceae; genus Dipteris; species Dipteris shenzhenensis. The sequence goes on from NC_141610.1 coordinate 14,752,273, forward strand.
GACACAAGTGCACATTTCATTCCATATTCGATACATATGTACGAAAAGAAATAGTCACTTTTCCAACATGTCTAGCTTCTATTAAATGACTTCACAAGTCCATCCATGTCTTTGAAGGACCCTAAGGATTATTCAAGGAGGGCAATTGAATTCAATTACGAAGCAAACATTTTCTAACAATTGAGTGATAGATAATGTTGTGTTCCTTGACGTACTTATGAACTGATGGAGTTATAATTAATAGCAAATAAAGATATTAATTAAGAATGGTGCATAGATTTATGCTTGCAAAGCATCACGACAAGAATTTGATTCTTTTTTCGTTTCTTTGTATATGAAATTTACAATTTTTTTTCAATGTTTGAAAAGCATCAATATTTTTGTCAAAATAGAAGGGTCTAAATTGTAGTCAATATTTTCATCCATATTCCCATCGATAAATGATATTTTTTATTGTAATTTAATATACCTTGGCAAATTTCTAAAAGCCATATTGGTGCTAAACTGATGAAAATATAGACTCTGATTGATCTTTCAAAAGCTGTTTTGATGAAAATCTTTGTTTTTTTGGGGTGAAAATTTTTGAAGGGAAAATTAGGCCAAGTCCTAAGTTGCCTTTTGTATAATAGTCTATATTGCACTATTTTGGCCATTTCACTTGTGTATTTACATTGAGTACAAAATTGTAGGCTTGTGAGAGGCTTGTACTATAACCTATTCATTAATTCCTATGTCCTACTCATCACTAATATGTATTTACATGCCAAATACAATGGCCTAGTCATCAAACTCATTGCTATTGCTCCTTCGCCATCCTCCTCATCTCCCCCTCCACTTGCTCCTCCTTGGGAATGTGGAACCCTCGCTAGGCCTAAACTAAGAATTCATCTCGATATTGGGGCTTTTCAAGAAGCACACATGTCAAAGGTTTGTACATCTTCTAGTTATTTGATTTGAGCATTTAAAAACAAATATGTATATTTTGAAAAGCTTACATTAACAAAGGGCACGTATTCTTCGCTTGCTTCAAAGAGAGCCATTGTACAATTTTCGTAGGCATATCTATTTTTCTCCCCCATATACACTCTGCCCATTTCCAGGTACTAACATTTGCAAGAAGACATATCACTATGAATGATTTAGATTCTACATTCCAAACATACTAAAAGAAGAGAAACAATAGCTAGTGAGCTTTTAAAAAAGTCGTAAAAATGATCCCTCCCTCTCAATCCTTAAAAGGGTTGGACTACTTTACCCTTCCTAGCAACTACTAGCTACTTGGTGATTGAACATTTTGGGCTCCTCCTTCATATCCTTCTTAACTCCTTTGTGGGCTTGCTTTCCTTATTTTTTGCTACCCTATGTATTTGGTCTTTCCTTGATTTGAGCAGCACATACATATTTTGCAACATCTAGCATGAGTCAAACTCCCACATTGGAGACACCAAGAATTCCTCCCTTAGCTAGGCTAACACCTGATCCTTCTTCTTTTTGGGCTATTTTCAAAAGTCCTCCATTACCTTCTTAAAGGCCTCTACGAAGCTGGTGCATATGGTTGATGACTAGCGTACCTCATGAATCCATCATGGTCTAGTTTTTGGTCATTAACATCACTGAGGGGCTGGTGGAAGTTTTAGTCATTTCTCATCATGGCACTTCTAGCTCCTAAGCTAGAGCATCTACAATATTGATGCATACTCTCTCTCTCCCTAGCTCCAAAAATAGCTTGGGAGATAGAGATGGAGGCTCGTGGTGTCTTCTCACTCTACTCGCTTTACTCAACAAATTCATGTAAGAGATTCTACCTTTGATGTGAATCTAAGTGTGTGAGTAACATACACACTCTCCTCACTACTACGTCAGGAGGTGGTGCTTTTAGAGAGCCTATTTTTTACCCCTTCACTTGAATCTTCACTTACCATCCTGCATTTTAAAGTACATTACAGGTCAATGTTTGCTTTGGTATAGCCATTTTTGGTGAGGTTTAGGGCATTTTTTGTATATAGGTATCATGCTTGACCTATAATTATGCATTGCTCAACATAATTCAACAAACTTTGTCTTCAAGTTGTAGTACACATTACAATCTTGAACATGAGAACAAAAACATTTGGAGTAAATGAGGAACAAATATTAGGAACAAGACCATTAAAGCATTACAAGTGCTATGTTGCATGGGAAGGACACATCCTGAAGAGTATAGGATATAACAATTTATTCAAAAACATCAAAATTTTGTTCAACACATACATGCAACCAGGTAATCATTCAAAAGTACACTATATGAGCTTCTCCACAACCAAAGGACACACTTAATTAAGAACCTTAGATGTGGTTTAAGAGGCTTCCAATATTGTGCTAAAATTATGCACCCCCATTCAAGGGCATGCTCCATAACTTTTTCTTGTTTTGTTGAAAACCAGAACCAATTTAATTGTGCACAGTCAGGTCAACATGACCTCATTCTTTTGGTTTGGCATTATCTTCTTTACTTTGGTAAGTCATCTTCTATTTTTTGCTTGCCTCAAAAGGGTTGTGCACTATTTTTTAGCAAAAAATTCAGAGCGATTATTTTTTACAATAACCATGCCAGCATATTTCTCAAATGAATATACAATTCTTTCTTTATTGGACCATATACATACTGATTATAATAATGACCCTAATTTTAGAGAACATCATCTATATGTGAATGAATAGTGACCACTTTAGAAAATTTTATTAGTCCCTCCCTACCATACTCTCTTTTGAGGATTATGGCAATTCAATAAATTTAGAAGAGTTTCACTTAGCTTTAGCAATGCCATATTTGAAGTATTGAGAAGCTCTCACGTAACAATATATACCATATTTTTTTGGATGAGCAGGAAAGAGATATTGAAAACCCTCATACATGAAGCCATAAGAAAAAGAAAGGATATTTGAAAGTCATAAAATAAGTCACTACTTGGGATATTATATATGGACAGTATATAAATATATATTTTTATCTATCTCTATTAATCAATATTTCATATGTACTTACATATTTCTTGATTGGAATTTTGTGCTCTAGAAAAACGACTTGAGACTATATATTTTGACCCCTCCCACCTTTTGTCCTCTCATCTGCTTTCTCATACAAGGTCTAGCCTTGTGGACTGTCTTCCTATTCTCCATCAATTCCCCCACATCTCCATGTTGCCAGCTTGGATGGCATGCACATAGCTGGCCTCTTTATGGTTGTGGTCTATGAATTCCCTAGAGATATTGACGAAGGGCTAAGGACTTTTGAGGTAGAGTTCTCTCCGATTAGGGGAGATTTTGGGTCTCAAAAGAGCCTCGACATAAGGAATGAATTAAGAAATGGATTAAGTTAATTAGAAATGAACCCACTATGGTAACTATTGGGCTAAGGGACCCATAGCATTGAATCAACTGACATGGGTACCTTTATTTTGAAACTGGGCAACCTTGGCCTTTGGATGGAGGTGGATGGCAGATAGAGCAAATGTCTGGGATGCCTTTAGTGGATGGTGTCCATGCACTTTGGTGGGCTCCAAAAGGCAAAACTGGACTTTGGGGAGGCCTCATTAAGATGGGAAAGGTGGGTTTTAATGTGGGACATTGATTCAAGTCCAGGATCAAAGGTTGAGATGGAGGCGCCCGATGGAGGGTGGAGATTGATGAAGCACATTTTGGAGGGCTAGGATTGAAGCGCCTATTTGATGGCTTGGATTGAAGCGCCATTGCCCACTTGCAAATCAAATCTCTTGGATTTAAGTGCCTCATCTCATCAATCTAGGGCCCAGATTGAACCGCCATTTGCACTCATCTCCTCCCTTGGCTCTACTATAGCAAATCTATGGCCCATATTGAAGCACATTTTCCTCTCATCTTGTCCATTAGATCTTTGTGTTGATCAAGGGTGGAGATTTGACCCTTCTATCCTGTGATGGTATCCCTTGGATTTGCCCCTTGATTAAATGGATGGGAGTGCGCTACCTCAAATTTGAATATATCCCTTGGATTGAAGATTAGACCAAGGGTTGGGAGTGAAGATCATGGGTCCAAACTCTGAGTTAGTGTTACGAGAATTGGAATTATCCCATGATATTAATCCTTCAGTATTTAGTTTAGTGAGATCTAGCATTTTTGTCGCATAATTGATGCATGTGTGCTCACTGTTTCGTAGTGATGCATGTGTGCTCCTACATGGTTGGATATACGGCTACGGTTCTATGAGTGTGTAGCATTGTGTGCACCACTTACGCGATGACAATATGTGTAGCATGTGTGCACACCATCCATATGATTTTATTCATGTGTAGCATCAGGTGCACCATGAGATGGTATGTGTCGCATGTGTGCTATTAAATTCACATTGCTATAATATTGAAAGGTTGATTGATTGTGGTGATTAATTCCAAGGTTATCTTATGCTTGAAATATTTAATTACTATTGATCGTGTGAATCTAGGGGAAGAGTAATTGATTGGGCGATGGCCTCTGGCAAGCATGATCCGCCATACTTTAGGCATGTAGGCGCAACTCTAGTGATGCGGGGATGAATAAGGCTTATGCCTAATTTTTGATATTACAAAAGCTTATGTACATATTTGAATTTTGGAATATTAGTGGCTTGGCTAAATGTATAAACTAAAGTTAAAAAAAGCTTTATTAAAAAAAAAAACGAGCTATTCTAGAAGGTGGATGGGCTTTTTATAAAAGGGTGTATGGAGGAAAGCACAGGGGCTTTTTGTATGATTTTTGCTCGGAAGCTTTTTGAGAAATATACATAAATACATAAGAGGTGCAAGGAGAGCATCACTCCTATGGGGGGAGATTGTACCCAGTACGCTTGTTCTGTCTCTTCCGTTTGTGAGTTTTGAGAGTTTGTGCATATTTTTGAAGAGTGTTGCTGTGTTTTTCAAGGATTTGCAGGTCCCCAAGTGTTTCCCATCGCAGTGGTATCAGAGCCAAGGTTTCATCATCCATAGCATGGGAAGCACATGCACCCACGTCCTCAAACAAGAGACCACAACACACATCAAATTGTACCCAGCATGCTTATTTTGTCTCTTCTGTTTGTGAGTTTTGAGAGTTTGTGTGTATTTTCAAAGAGTGTTGCTATGTTTTTCAAGGATTTGGAGGTCCCGTGAGTGTTTCCCGTCGTAATGGTATTAGAGCCAAGGTTTCATCATCCATAGCACATGAAGCACATGCACCCCATGTCCTCGAACAAGAAATTATAGCACGCAGTAGATTGCAGACACCGTGTGCACAAGAGCCCAATGAAGTTTAAAGTAGCAAAAGCGAATAGCATAGAACGGTTCGCAGGCAAGAAAACGTGCGGTGAAAAAAAATCGTAGTAAAAGAAGTCATTCATACATAAACAAGTCGAAGACTGTGAATGCACACCCACACCTTATCTCCTCCAAGTGACCAAGGCATAGTCCTTGGCATACGTGGCAGTAAAGGCACTGTTGGCTATGCATGAGGAAGCCTTGGGAGATTGCTCTTAAAACTTCCCAGGAGGTCCCCCATCCCGGTACTATTCTAGCTCAAGTCCGCTTAACAATTGGTGACTATCCACTAGGTCAAGTCACTTTGTTGCTCTATTCTTAGAAGTTCCTAGTCATAAAGATATCCTTCAAGGCAAAAGTGCAAACAAGGGAGCAACCCAACGGATTTTGGAAAAGGAGAATCTCAAAAGCAAGTGTTCACAAGAGCAGGAGGCAGTCTACAAGTGCTATTCATACACGAGCTTTGCTTTGTACCTTGCAACATGGATTCACTTGTTGGAATCATGTGAGTTCGAGAGCCCACAGAGATAAAATTCAACAAATAGCCGCTTTCAAAGCTTGGAAACCGAATTGAGATAAGTCTTGTGTTTGTGTGTATTTTCTTTCATAGTGATTTCTTCTTTACACCGTGCACATACTTGACTATGTCTAGAAGCCGTATTCCATTAGAGATAGGTTATCTTGAAGATCTAAATCATGATGAGGATGTGGAAAGCAATCACCATCGATCGATAAGAAGTTCAACACCGATGACACTTACTGAGGAAGAATGGCGAGACCGCTATCAGCATGAGAAGCAACAACGTCAAGAAATTGAAGATACTCTATGCCAAGTGGCGAGACAACTTGGAAGCCACCTGTATCGATTGAGGACGAGGAATCTATGCATGCATCAGATTCACTGGATGCATGGAAACATCCTGCACGAGACCTTGAGCAAGAACTTGAGTACATGCACAACATGTGCGACATGCATAAAGCCAACAAAGAACGTGCAAATTGAGTGTTAAAAGAGATGACTGAAGTCACAAAGAAGCGTATGAAGGATAGAGATGATGAAAAAAGTGAAAGCAGCAAATCATCAAACACTAGTGATAGTGAGCGTGGAAGAAGCAAGACGAGACATCAAAGGAAGAAGAAGCGACATGTGAAGACTTCACTACGACGACATCATGACACTACTCCTTCACATGTCCAGTGATGAAGACAATGTGGGAAAGGCCATCTTGAAAGCACTCAAGCTTCGTGATAAGAAGAAGTCTAGTAAGATTAATCGCAAAACTTTTTCTTTTCCAAAATATGATGGTAAAAGAGATGGACAAGCTTTACTTGCGTGGATTAGTTCTTTCAATCTTGAATATTTTTTGGGAGAACGGTATGAAGAGATCGAGAAGGTAAAACTTGCTGCAAGTCACATGACAAGCAGTTCACAATTATGGTGGAGTGTGGTTGCATTCAAAGATAAAATCAAGAAGCGCTTCCTACCTACACAATTTGAAGAGGATACTCGCAGGCAATGGCGAAGATTGATGCAGTTGGATAATGAGAGTGTGGATGCATACACCGAGAAATATCTTTCCTCTCTACTTCAATTGCAAACTATTGAGAAAGTGTCCCGAAAGGAGCAATGTCGTACCTTTGTTGAGGGTTTACGCCCTACCATTCATGTTGATGTATGTATGCTACAACCATTTATAGCTTTTGATGCTATGGATTTGGCATTAGAGTTAGAAAGAATCACAGGGAAGAAGCTTTGCTACTCGCACCCTTCGAGCAAAGAAGCATACTTTATACTTCAAGCAGGAGGGTGTAAGAGGTAAAGTTAATGGTAAGTCTACTTGGAAACCTGCTAAGTCACGTATTAATCGAAGAACCAAAGAACTTGTCACATGTTACGAATGCAAAGAGAAGGGACACTACTCTTATGAATGTCCAAAGAATTCACTTACTACACACATGAAGACAGGTACCCAAGCAAAGAATGCTATCAACAACAACGGAGGCAATGGACGTACCAACGGTAATAGTCAGCGCAACAACTCTGCACGGATCAACTACATTGATGATGGATCCCATGATAAATCTTTCAAGCAAGAGGGCGAGGATGAGGACAATGACACTGAAGATGCCGACTACACCCCTTCAGGTAAAAGTGCATCTTATTTTCGTACTTCTTTGTTACATATGACTGCATTATTGCACGAAAAAGAACATAGTGTCTTATTTGATGATGAAAGCACCCATGATTTCATTTCACAACCTTTAGTTGAAAATTTAGGGCTCGCAACCATCAAAACAAAATATAAAGTCAAATCATCTTTTCAAGGATCGAATTATAATTGTTTGCAAATGGTTAAGGATCTTGAGGTGACTTTAGGGCCATTAGTTGAGAGCCGTGATTTCTTAGTCACTACTTTGCGTGAGCAAGATCTCATTCTAAGGATGCCTTGGTGTGTCGATCATACTGCCAAACCTGATTATCTTGAATGCACCATTACTCTGACTCAAGGCACTGAGACCATAACTCTAGAATGCAAAAAGAATCTTTTCTCTCGGCCTATATTGTCACATACCCAAGCTAAAAGAGCTTTGTGCAAATGTGAGAAGATATATCTGGTTATGGTCAATGAGATTGAGGCTAGTCATGAGACTAAGAAAACTAAGCAAGAGCCTTTGGATCCTTTTCTAGCTACTTATGATGACTACTTTATGGAAGACTTACCCCTTGGCCTACCTCAATCTAGACTTGAGGATCATAAGATTGACCTTATTCTAGGTAGCGCACCACCGTGTAAATCACCATATAGACACAATCCTATTGAGCAGTAAGAGATTCGATCCCAAATAGAAGATCTTTTGGCTAGAGGCATAATTCGACCTAGTAGCTCACCATTTGGGGCATCCATTCTTCTTGTCAAGAAGAAAAATGGAACTTTCCGAATGTACATTGATTATCATGCCTTAAATAAAATCACAGTGAAAAATCGATACCCCATTCCGAGAGTTGATGATCTACTTGACAAGTTGAAAGAATCCACAATCTTTAGCAAGATCGATCTTAAGTCAGGATATCATCAAGTGAGAGTGATCGAGCCCGATATTTTCAAGATTGCTTTTAGAACCCAAACTGGTCACTATGAATTTCTTGTTATGCCTTTTGGATTGACCAATGCACCTGCCACATTTAGTCAGATGATGAATAGTATCTTCCTACCCTATCAAGACTTTGTCGTAGTTTTCTTTAATGATATCATGATTTATAGCAAGAGTCGAGAGGAACATGAGAAACACTTCGATCTTGTTTTCTCTCTCTTATGTGAGAACCAACTATATGCCAACCCAGAGAAAAGTTCTTTTTTCCAACCTGAAATTGAATATCTTGGACACATTGTTTTAGCTGAAGGCATTTGAGTAGATCCCAAGAAGGTAGAAGTGATAGTAAACTAGCCACAGCCTAAAGATATCCATGAGTTACGATCTTTTCTAGGTCTGTGTAGTTTCTATCGTAGATTTGTTAGAAATTTTGCACACAAGGCACATCCATTGACCGAACTACTACGTAAGACTCGTGCTTTCTCTTGGGGTGAGAAGCACACTTTAGCTTTTCAACGACTTAAGGGTGCAATGACACACACACCAGTTTTGACCATGCTGGACTTTACGAGACCCTTCTTTGTCATGGTTATTGATGCTAGTGGACAGGGTTTTGGGGCTATGCTCATGCAAGATAACCATCCAATTGCATTCGAATCACGTTAATTAAAACTAGCAGAGCTAAACTATTCCACGTATGATAAAGAATTAGCCGCTGTAGTGCATGCCCTTAAACTCTGGAAACACTATCTTATGGGTTCTGAGTTACTCATTAAGACTGATCACCAGAGTCTTAGACATCTCCTTACTCAGCTGGTGATCTCGGATCGGTACATTAAATGGGCTGCCTTTATTGACAGTTTTAAACCGATGATCCAATATCAACCAAGCAAAGACAATGTAGTTGCCAATGCACTGAGCCGTCGACCTAGCATAAATAATATCTCTGTCATCGAGGGAGACCCTTTCGAGCCTATGAAGGTAGACTATCCTACTGATCGAGAATTTTCAAAAATTTGGCATAAGATAAAGCAAGCTAATAGCACCCCTATGGCCTCATACTCCATTCATAATGACTATCTATTCTACAAAAAGCACTTGTGTGTCACCGCACCATTTCGACGCTTGGTACTAGAAGAGGTACATCAACCACCCTACATGGGACATAGAGGTGTTGCTGCTACGTATCAAACTGTAATTCAAGATTTTTTCTAGCCTAAGCTTAAAGTTGATATTGCAACTTTTGTTGCACAATGTCTTGTTTGTCAAAAATTCAAGAGCTACAAGGGCAAATATCAAGGTTTACTTATGTCTTTACCAATTCCTGATGGCCCATGGGAGGTGATTTCTATGGACTTTATTACTGGATTTCCTACGACTAGCTTAGGTTTTGATATGATTTGGACTATTATTGATAGATTTAGCAAGCAGGCTTACTTTATTCCTTGTAAGAAGACCTTGACCGCAGTTTAGGGTGCTCATTTGTTATACACCATGGCCTTCCAAAAGTAATTGTGTCAGACCGGGATAGTAAATTTTGAAGTAACTTCTAGACCGCACTCTTTGACAATCTTGGTAGGAAGTTAGATTTTTCCATTGCTTTTCATCCTGAGTCTAATGGCCAAACCGAGGTCACACAAAATACTATTTGTGACATGTTACGTGCTTACATGTCTAATCAGCCAGGCAAATGGGACAAATTTATACACATATTACAATTTGCCTACAACAACACTAAGCACTCTGCTATAGGCAAATCTCCATTCCAAATTGTCTATGGAAAGACCATTCCTACTCCATTGACTTGCCTTAAGCACCAAGTAGAGACTGCTGATCGATTTATTGAAGATTTCTCTAGCATTTTGGCTACTGTCAAAAAGAATATCGAGCATGCTCAAGCTATGTATACTGCACATGCAAACAAGGGTAGAAAGAAAGTTGTATTTGCTGAAGGTGACCTAGTCATGTTACGTATTGAGAAGCGCAGACTTAAGAGTATTGAGACAGACCCTATAATTAAGTTTGCCCCTAAATCCTATGGTCCCTTTAAAGTTTTGGTGCGCATTAATGACAATGCCTATTGGCTCGAATTACCACCTGATTGGAAAATTCATAATTCTTTTCATGTGCACCTCCTGAAACCTTTCCATGGAGACCCACCACTTTGACCTATTTTAGATGATGCATCATTGCTTCAAGGAGAGACCCAACTCTTAGAGCCAGACCAGATCATTGATCAACAAATCACTCAAATGAGACATGGGAACTCGTATCCTATTTATCTTCTTACATTTAAGAACCACCCGTTGAGGATGCTAACTGGATGCCCGAGCGATATTTTCACCAATACCCTGATTTATTAACTACTTTTTTGTCGTGCAATTGAGGCCAATTGCGATTTCAAGCAAGAGGGATGTTACGAGAATTAAAATTATCCCATTAATTTAATCTTTCAGTATTTAGTTTAGTGAGATCTAACATTTTTATCGTGCAGTTGACGCATGTGTGCTCGCTATTTCGTAGTGATGCATGTGTGCTCCTACATGGCTGGATATATGGCTGCGGCTGTATGAGTGTGTAGCATTGTGTGCACCACTTACACGATGACAGTATGTGTAGCATGTGTGCACCATCCGTACGATTTTATTCATGTGTAGCATTAGGTGCACCATGAGATGGTATGTGTCACATGTGTGCATCACTCATCTGTGATTTATTGATTTCGCTTTGCTATAATAATGAAAGGTTGATTGATTGTGGTGATTAATTCCAAGGTTATCTTATGCTTGAAATATTTCATTATATTGATCGTGTGAAGCTAGGGGAAGAGTAATTAATCAGGCGATGGCATCTGGCAAGCATGATCCGTCATATTTTGGGCACAGAGGTGCAACTCCAGTGATGCAGGGATGAATAAGGCTTATGCCTAATTTTTTATATTACAAAAGCTTATGTACATATTTGAATTTTGGAATATTAGTGGCTTGGCTAAGTGTACCTTCAACTCATTGTGGTAAATAAGTTTCTAAAAGTATTCTTGGATAATTTGTGCATCCATTCCAACAATCAAGACCACTTAAAATATCTTGAAGCAGTTCTAATCAAATGCAGGGAGTAAATCCAACAAAATGCCACTTCATGGTGGTCAGCCATAGTCTCTCAACATGGGATTGCACCTAACATGGACAAATTCAAATTCATCATGGAATTTCCTCCTATAAATGCCAAAGGTGTGTAGGTCTTTATGGGACATGTCAGATACTATAGAATATTTATCTTGCAGTAGATAGACCATGATATTTCGACCTCTTTACAAATTGTTGGTGGAATTCTTATGGACAAATGAATGCAACCAAGCCTTTAAGGTTCTAAAGTGGCACCTAATGACAACCCCAATCTCATCTCCCAATTGTGATATTGAATTTCGTGTTCATATTGATGGCTCCAAGTATGCAATTGGGAATGTGTCTTTTCAACCTTGAGAACACAAGAAATACTACCCATTCAACTTTGCCAATTGCCACAACTAAATGATGTAGAGGTGAATTACACCATCACATATAGAGAGAAGCCCTCGCAAAGGTCTACAATGTGAAGAAATTGACAATATCTATTGGCCATGGACTTTGTTTTTTAATCCTTGCTGTATTTGGTCAATCGGCCATTCATCATAGGTCAAATAACTAGGTGGCTTCTTACTACTACAAGAATTCAACTTCAAAATAGTGGTAAGACAAGTTGCTCAGCATTACATTGTAGATCACATCATGATTAATGAGTGGAGAAGAGCCACAAGGAATAGAAGATGTTTTCCTCACGCAATGATTTTCATTGATGTTGTTCAGGTATATTTGGATGTTTAATGATAGGTAGACCACCCCCTGAGCTAAGACTAGTGGATGCCATAAAATTGATCATTCTAAAAACGCTCCCTACCAACTGATTGCGAGCCAACTATACAAGATGGGTAAGGACCAAATCCTAAGAAGATGTGTTATGCCCCATGAAATCATGCCAATCGTGAGAGAACTGCATGAAGGCATAGCAGGTGGGCACTTTGCCTGTAAAGCTATAGCAAGAAACATCCTCTTGGTAGGATATTTGTGGCCAACACTTTGGGTCGGTGCATCTGAATATGTAAAAAGTTGTGATGTATGTCAACGAACAATCAAACCTCAACACAAGGAATTCAAACCCCTCACAACTAGTTTCACAAAACAACCATTTGAAAATGGGGGGTTGATTTTGTGGAACCCATACATCTATCTACAAGGGGAATGCAGGCATGCTACATTATTGTGGCCACTATGGATTACTTCACCAAGTGGGCAGAAGCTAGGAAGGAAGATTCCAAAGGCACAACCAAGTTCTTGTATGAAAATGTGATAACAAAATATGGATGCCCCACCTATGCCTCATTGAAATTGTGTCAGATTGAGGCACTCATTTCATCAATGAGGTAAATAAGGAACTGTTGCTTGGCTTTATGGTAATCCACAAAACAAGCCCCCCTACTATCCCCGAGGCAATGGAGAAGCATAGTCCACGAATAAAATTCTATGTATTATTCTCACAAAGGTAGTGGAACCGAAATGTTCTGATTGGGATGAAATATTACACTCTACCTTATGGGTCTACATAATAGCTTTAAAGGTCATCACTAATTTTCATGCATTTCAACTAGTGTATGGTCTAGAGTCAGTTGTCCCATTGGAATTCATCATCCCTAGTCTACAAGTGGTAGTTCAATAGAAGCTTGGTGATTGATAATCCACTGCAGCACACCTCTTCCAACTTGAGAAACACACAAATACCCACTTAAGAGCCTACCAATGTGATGACAGTAGAGAAAAGATGATAGTAGACATGGTTTGACAAGAATCTCAAGGATAAAAAGATGAATGAAGGCAATCTTATCTTGCTCTACAAATCCAAGGTCCACAAAGGAAAATTAAAGTATCAAGGAGAAGGGCCTTATAGAGTCAAGAAGCTCACCCATATTGGCACCATGCTACAAGAAAACTTGGATGGAGTGTAATTTTTTTCAATGATCAATGATAGCAGACTCAAGTGCTACTACAACAACTCGCATCTCATCTATGATAATTTGCACGCCATCCTCTACAAAAATACAGATTTGGGACTCCCAAATATTTCTTAGCTAGCATTAGAATGTATCGGGTCAGAGTTAAGGAATTGAAAGTAAGGGGTAATAAGAATAGAATAAAGGGGAAGGGGAGGAGGGTGGGGGAAGGGGGGGGGTGTGCAAAGTGGGAACGCAAGGAAGAAAACAATAGAATGTGTGTGTGTGTGTGTGTGTGTGTGTGTGTGTGTGTGTGTGTGTGTGTGTGTGTGCACGTGTGCATGTGCATGTACAACAAAGCACTGAGTATGATAGAAGTTTGCGTGAGTGTGTAAAATTTCTTTGAATTAGATGAAAAAGGTTGAAAGCAATGAAAATGAATCTAGCTCTCTCGAGATGTAGTGTGGTTTTTCTTCATCTTTACCATAATGTTGATAAGGAGCTTATAGTCTTTCACATCTTTTTGATGTCTGTTGCACTTACATGCTATACTATACTCAGCATGTGGTATCAGAGCAGCATTCGGGCTCTGTAGAGTTGATTGCATGGGTGTGATTTACTAAGAACTAATCATACATTTTGAATCGACGCAGTTGCTGTGATATGGAATCCAAAGATTGTCACCTTCACAAGTGCAAACTTTCTTGCATGGTAGCTCACAGTACATTTGTACCTCATGGAGAAAGGTATTTGGTCAATTGTCTTTGGTGGCAAAGAGAAAGAAGACTCGGAGGCTGATTCTTCCAAGTGGGAGGGTCGTGATCAAAAGCCTATAGGGATCCTTGGAAGGGTTGTTGGCTCTCGGTATAACCACCACTTAGATCTAACGACCAGCACAGCTGATAACTGGGTCACCATCAAAACACTGTTCAATGCACAACTTAAAAATTCCAAGGTGCTTTTGAAGCAAGAGTTCATCAGTTTAAGGATGGATAATTATACGACTCTGAGTGAACACATGAGCAAGATGCGGGCTATACTCCGACAATTGCTAGATTTAAAAGTTTCGAGGATGATGACATAAAAGTTGTTCTCTTATCAAGTCTTCCTCCTCCAGTTAGTGGAATCATCAAGATACTTCGTGTAAGCAGTGACTTGTCTTTGAATGAGATGCAATGCTTTTGGATGATGAGAGACGCCAAAAGCTTGAGAATGAAATCGAGAAAAGAGCATATTTCATTCACAAAGGTAATCAAGAGAAGAAAACCGAGCTGAAATGTACTTACTGTGGAAAAACTCGCCATAAGGAGGATTATTGTTATCGGAAGAAGGAGGCCCAGGCAAAGAAAAACAAAGACACCGCGTGGAGAGAATTCTGACATCGATCAAAACACCCTCTAATGCACGTAATCAAAGCCTCTACTGCCCTCTAAGCTGCATGCAGATGGCCATACAATTCTAACATGTGGCGATGACCTAATTAGCCCCTCTAAGCCCAACCCAAAGGCTTGGTTTCCAACAGTAGCAAGCATTGGGCTAAAGGAGCTTGAATGAGAGAAGGCTCATGAAACAGGGATCTGTGGCTGGGTGGTAGAGAGCGGTAAAGCCCTCTTGTTTACAGATTGTTACATGAAGGGATTGTATTGAACATGTGGAGGTCTAGGTTTGGAGCAATACCTACTCGTGCTATTCATTTTCATGGAGTGATTGTAGTAAACAAGGTTTGGATCACCCCCTACTTGCCCTCATTACATTTCTACTTAGGAGTCCATTCAACATTGTTTATAGGATTGTAGACATTCAAAGTTAATTTGGAAGGGAATTGCTAGACTCTTCGGAGCCCTCTGCTTTTCCTTCTCTAGCTTCTTCAGATCAATCTCACTAGCGTGTGGGTGTGGCCTGCCGGCCAGCCGAAGAAAAGCCGCATCCACTTCATGTAGGAATTCTTTTCAGCAATCGTCGTGGAAACTACTTTTTGTTTTGCAAGGTGGCAACGGCAAGCTTTTTAGCCAGATAGGAATCTCCACTTGGCCAACATGCATGAAGGGCTAGCAAGAAAACTTTTTGCTTGCAAGGTGGCAACGGTAAGCTTCTTAGCCAGATGAAAATCTCCTTCTGGCCAACTTCCATGCGGCTAGCGAGAAAACTCTTGAAAGTGGCTGGGGCTCTGGTTAGCAACTAGGCTAGCAAGAAAACTTCTTGCTTGCAGGACTTGCCAGCAGCAACCCTGCATTTCAAAAATGCTCTGTCTATCCATGAGCCTGCTTTAGGCGAGGAACTGGAGCTCCCTTCCATCCAATCCAAGGTAGTGTAGCTAGTCGTCATGTGCATCACCAAAAGAACTATTTTCGACTGTTGTAAGCTTCAAAACATTTGAGCGCCATGGCTGCCTCTCCGAAACAATCTCCTCACCCGCTACGCACTAGATAATGCCTTTTTGGCGGCCTTATCCCATTGCAAAATACGCCGACTCCCTCGCTGCAAAAACCAACTCCTCCACTTTCATAGAAAACGGATTTACTGAAAGAATGAAGTCCGAAGTTACTAAAAGAATGAAGACCAATGCACTGATGATAACACTTGGGCCATGCACTGTGCCGGGAAGGTAAACCATTTTCGATTTTAAAAATTTTCGAATTTTTAAAATCGAAAAATTTTAAAATTCACACGAGTACCTACCATCCTCCAAAAGGTGGTCTGAAGGGTGTTGTACTAGTTGGTCCAATAGGAGGGATGGGCCCGAGCACCGATACAAAATATTTGTGTCTGACCCATGAAGGCGCCCACCACTCCATGGCCAACTCCTCCAACTGCTACATGATTGGCCCATTCCATCTCCACAAACTACTACACCAATCACAAGTCGGTGACATAAATTAGCACCCTGATGGTGTGAACCATGACACGTAGCAACCATCCTCCAGTTCTATTCGAGTGGGTGGTGTGAACCCAGCCTAAAATGTACCCAAGGATAGGCTATTTTTTTTTTCCTTTTTTGGGAGTGGAACTAAAATTGCAATTGCCAACAGCACCCCCATACCAGGTGACCAAGATAGAATCCTGAATCAAGGACCGGGGGCACATAGTCACCCACACGTTGTAACCGCTTGGTCTAAACGCGCTTTGTTGGCAACCTGGGCAAAATTGACCCACGCGTTGTGTGAACTACCACAATAGAGTCACCTTGTGCTTCCAATGTGAAGCTCAAATCCTCGGACGATGAGCTTTTTGAAGTTCAGCCCAAGAATATGATCGAGGACAGTGATGCTGACTCCGTCATCCCCCTCCCCCCCAATGTCTCCAGCATCATCCTCGCTAAGATCATCGAGTATTGCAAGTTGCATGTAAATGCCCATACCACCTCCGAGGACAAAGCCGCCCCCAACCAGGATGAATTCAAGGCTTGGGATGCCGAGTTTGTCAAAGTCAACCAGGCCACCCTCTTCGACCTTATCTTGGTGAGACCCCGCTCAGTCTGCCTCTTTTCTTTTCTCTTCGGCCATTCGCAATCGTATGGTGTTCATTTATTTGGCTTCTCCATCATTAGCAGGCTGCTAATTACCTGAACATAAAGGATTTACTGGACCTGACCTGTCAAACGGTTGCGGACATGATCAAGGGGAAGACACCCGAAGAACTTCGGAAGACTTTCAATATCAAGAGTGACTTCACACCTGAAGAGGAGGAAGCAGTGAGGCGTGAGAATCAGTGGGCTTTTGAATGAATCACATGTTCTTCAGTGGGGGTTTGTCAAGTAGATAGTATCCTAGTCATTTGCATTCCAACTGTAGAATATGTTGCAGGTATGTATGCAGAAGATATGAAAAGGGCTGTGAATGCCTTAAAGGTACAGTTCGACATACGAGAATTTCTATCTACTACGAGAGGAACTCGGGCACGTTGCCTTTGTTGCTCCATGTTTACCTCAATTCTTCGATGGCTTCTTTCTCCATCAAAAGCACGCCGCTCTTCCTGTTGATTGGTTCTTTGACCATCAGCTGTAGCTGGTCTTCTATCTTCATAACTCGAAGCTGGGAATTCTGTTTTGAGATGTCAAAATGCGACAGTTCATTTAGACTCTGGGATGCCTTTCTTAGTTTGGAATTTATCATATCGCAACTATCGTAACTATTGTACCTCCTTTAATTATCTTCTTGGAAATGCTTTTTCACATGTAAGGATTGACGCTTGACGTGAAATAGCTGCTGACGTGTGCCACAAGGTTGGGTTCACTTGACAATTTTATCGCCTATTGTAGTAGTATTAGAGAGACTTTAAAGCGCCTCTTGTGCATTTTAGCGTGTTTTAAAGTCTTTCTAATACTACCACACGAGGCGAAGAAATTGTAGGTTTTCAAATCGTTGAGGTGTGAAGAGTTTGCAAATGTTGGTCAAAGCTCTACTTAGCTCTTCCTCAAAAAAACTCTTTTCTAGCATTTATTGGTGCATGTCCCTCTATTCTTGTACGCGCTGTGCTCCAGAAACATGTTAATGGGGGGTGAATGAGATGGTGAATGAGTGTTTGTGTAACATGTGGCAAGTCCACAAGAGATAGACCAATATAATGGTACTATGTGGCAACCATCCCCTGCATACATGATGGATGTATGTGGGGGCTTGCCACATCATGTGGCCCTTAAAAATCTTTAACCCTTGTCGATGACATAACATCATGCTAGCACCTAAGGTTTACCTACCACTCTTTTTTACCTTTTATTAATCCTAACCCAAAAATTTTCCCAATGGTTAGTGAAGTAAGTCTATAGTTCATTATTGTTTGTAATTGCCCACTTTTAAACAACTAAATTTTGGGGAACGCCAACATGTCTGAGGTTAAATCATTCCTATAAATGTTACGAGATGTGTCATCAATGTTTGTTCACATTTAGAGCTAAGGTGAAATCTTCACCAAAATTATTTACGTTGTAAGCTTGTTCTTTAGAATATGTTTTCTACATTCCTAATTCCTCTCTTTAAATGCCTCCTACTATTTAAGAAAAAAATGTTATGTTTTACTTGTGCAAGTCCGTGCATGCGTGTGTGCAGGTCCATGTGAGTGAAGACCAAATGTGCAGGTGTATGATTGCATGTGCTCGTGCATGTATGCATTTGCATGCATGGGTATATGGGTACATACCCACATACATGTTCATTAGGTATGTACAAGCGTCTAAAGGTATGCAAATGGAGTACACAAGGCACGAATTCATACATACATTTGTACATGTAGGATACATTGCATATCTGCATGCAATACAAATATGTTTAAGTATACATTTTTACATGTACTTGTATACATATATATAATTAAAACATAAATGTGCATGTGTGCATGGAGAGTTCTTGCATAGCATGCATGTGCGTCATCTTTATTTTGCCATACAAACTCCCTCTCTCATTGTATTTGCATGTGTGTGCGCACCCACAATGGATTTGGAGATAATCTGGTATCTTAATATCTTGCTACTATAGTTATTCATGGTAATGCATTGGTTTTTGAATTTCAACACTTGCAAGGTTGCTTGTTACTTAGTTCTTAAAGAAGGTAACCACAAGCATTAGCTATACTTAGATAAGCTAACAAAATTGTAAGTCATTGTGTTGGATGAAATTTCCTTAGCAGCCAAGAAGATGTTAGAAATCATGGGTTAGGCTAATCAACTTGTATAGGGTTTGGAATCATGATTTTATGTTTACATCAATGCATTAAAAAAGTGTACAAAAATACCATGAACATAACTTGAAAACGTAAAAAGCAAAAATGGCCTATAGGAAAATCAAGAAAATTTCTTGTTTGTAAAATAGGCATGCAAGTATGGATCGATCATTAGATAATTAGTTCAGAGAGGTTCAACCAATTGCATCAACATTTAATCAATTAAGAGAGCTTAATCCAATTTTGTTGCATTATTACCTTGACATGAAATTGAGAGATTTCTCCCCCTTAATCCATCATTAAGCATGCTTAGAGCCATTATACCATGGATTAACAAGCTAGATGTAATGCTCATAGTTGACTAATCTCATCATCCCATGCATTAAAAAGCTAGATGTACTACTCATAGTTGACTAATCTCATCATCCAATCTTGTTGCATTATTACCTTGACATGAAATTGATAGATTTCTTTCCTTTAATCCATCATTATGCATTCTTAGAGCCATTATCCCATGCACTAACAAGCCAGATGTACTCCTCATAGTTGAGTAATCTTAGCATCATTGTTAATGCTTACCCCCAATGGACCACTCATGTGACACATGGCACTATTGCAACTTGGGATAACATGAAATAATGTAGCTCAAGCCTAAACCCATCAATGGGGTTTTAAGTTTATTCCCATCTAATGTGGCTAGCTCAAATGTACCTACACTCAATTTTCTATCAATTTGATAGGGCCTCAACTAGTGTATGTTTAGCTTGCCTAAAAATTTAGATCCATCCATGAACCAAATAGCATCAATGATTGATGGAAATTTAAAACTTGATGTTACATACTTGACCCATACCTTGTGATGGCATTCAACCACTTGTGTTATCCAAAGGCAATGCAAGTGCTTCTCTTCAAGGGTGAGCAACTATCGGGGCCAATACTCTTTTGATTTCTTTGAGTAAAGATACAGTTTAATAACAATCCATAGACTCCACACTACAAACCTTGTGGGCACCACAAACCTGCAATCCATAGGCCAATGAAAATATATAGGTTGTCAAAAAATCTGCAAGGTGGAATGCAATTTTCAATACTAATCATTCTAGTTTTCATTGAAAATATTTTTCAAAGTATGGGGCAAGATTTCAATGATGGATTTTTCCTGGGCATATTAGCTGGGATTTTATTGAAATTTTCATGTTTGTATTAATGTATCATTTATGACCATCATTTTTGGTCCAAAATCCAAATTTATTGATAATATTAATATGAAAAATGGAATTAATAGCCTTGATATTAGCAATCCATTGAAGTGTTACTAAAGGTAATAGTTACATACTTCTGGTATAGTGATATACTATTGGTAGTATGGCATTTACTGGTGGTAATATTTATTGGGTTTCCCACCTATTGTTTCCTTATAAAAAGCTTGCGAGAGTTGCAAGCACTCTTCATTTGAAAATATTTAGTCCATAGCTCTTATACCTAGCTTGTTGGGGTAAGGTGGATCATGATTGAGTCATGACAGAACAAGGGTGAGGGAGAGATTTTTCATTGTAGTTTTTGAAGTGATTAACTACTCCAATATCTAGTGCATTGGGGTAAGGATTTACCACATCTATAAGCCAATAAATGTGATAAAGATAATGGGAGGAGAGTAAGGTAATGATATTTTAAGGGTATTATGTTTCCTCCTTTTTTAATGAAGTGATCAACTGCTCCAATATCTAGTGCATTGGGATAAGGATTTACCATAACTATAAGCCAATGAATGTGATAGAAATAATGGGAGGAAAGTAAGGTAATGAGATTTCAAAGGGATTCTATTTTCTCTCTTATTTTAATCTGAATCATGGTGCAACTTACATGCACCACACTTTATATCCTTGTGAGGTGCCGATTGGCCAAAAGTAACCCACCATGTGGGCATTTAAGTTTTTCTTCTCTTCTCTAGTGTGCTTTTGTGATTTCCTTCTCTTCTCCAATGCTCTTAGTTATTTGAATGGTTAGGATTCAATAGTCTCTTAGATTTTGTTCACTACCTACAACTCACATGCTGCTATAGCTTTGATTTCATTATCAAGAGTGCATATTTCCTTGGCTTATGCATCCTATACAATCTATTGTGTACTAGACAACTTACAATAGGCTAGACAATGACTGAAGTGGTTAGACTAAAAAGTTCTCCTTGGGTCTTTAAGGTCATGAATTGCAATCAAACAACCCAAGTCCTCTTTTGATCCTACATACTCAATAATCCCTGCTTCAAAAATGTCCACGGATATTGAATCTCCTTTAGGAAGAAGCACAGTAATTCTTTCCTTCACCCGTGGGCCTAGCCTAAGGAGTGGTTCTTGCTCCTTGTGCTCACAAGGAAGGGGGCTAGATGATAGTAATCATGAGGTGCAAGAGCCTAGAATCTCTCTGAAAAGAATTACAATGCGAAAGCTAATAGCCTTGGAGTTTTTGGAGGTAGGGATTGTTGAGTATATAGGACCAAAAGATTAGTTGGGTTGTATGAGAGCAGTCAATGAACTTAAATACATAAGGATAAATTTTTTGTTTAAACACTACACTTACTATGAGCTACACCTTTCACATATTTTTGGAGTTGGAGCATCATTCATAAATAGTTATCATAGCATTATGGTGATGAACCAATCTCAAATGCATGGGAAACATAACAAAGGATACTATACCAATTGCTTGGAAGCAAATATTTGATAGATGTAGCCAGAATTTGTGGTACTTCAAAAGGCATATGCAAGTATGAGGGTTGCATGCATACTTGATGAAGGATGATACAATATGATGACGCAATGTGATGTGATGCAACATGATATGATACATGTCAATGCTACATGATAGGATGCAACATGATATGATACATGACAATGCTAGATGGCATATGGACAAATGGAGAGATAGGTTCTTGAAAATTTGGACAAAGGACATTCCTTTAAAATAGCTACAGAAGCCTCTTCAGGAAAAATAGTAGTTCTTAGACGGTTTGAGGGTAGGCCATCACGATTGTCAACAAGCGAAACAAAATTCTAAATTCAGGAATGGGTTCAGTGATCCTCTCTTCCTTGCAACCTAAATAGGAAGAGATTCTTTGAACCCAGCCTTTTCACTATCAAGTCTCATCTCAAGTTCTCCGTAAAGATTTGGCCATAAAGTCTCATCTTAAGTCATCTCAAGTCTCATCTCAAGTCATCTCAAGTCACTTTCAAGTTCTCCGTAAATATTTGGCCATAAGGTCAAAACCTTATGAGGAGAGTTTTCCTCTCTTAATATTTGGCCATAAGATCACAACTTCCCCACATCTTGTTCATGTGGAAATCCTCAATGATGGGCTTGGGCCAAGACTTTGTGAGGGGTGTCCAAACTTTTCCTCAAGGGATGACCTGATGAGGAAAGTAGACTAAAGAGACTTAAAAATGAGACTCAAAAATTGATTTTATTACATCATCATAACAAATGTATGTACAAGAAATTTGTATGCATAAAGAATTTGTCTTTTATTGCTACTACTATGCAAGCTTTGGAGTAAGGTTTTTCTCTTCAATGGGCCACATAGCCAACTTCCATCACAACTAAACATCTTGGGTTTCTCATTACATCTTCAAGTGTAAGCCTTTGTAATGGGGTCTCTACCATTGTGTTATGACCAACGTGCAATACAATACACTACAAAAGTGATTGGTTAGGCATGCAAACAACCAAACATCAAACAAAATTCCATTTTAGTGATAATCCAACCAAGGCAAAACATGTTGGATTGTGTACTATATCTCCCTTGTAGTGCAAAAACTACCGAGTGTTTTTAAGCATCATCTTACTCACGTTGGAGAATCTGTTGTACCTCATGATCACTCTCATCCTGTAGCTACTTTATTTTTCTAAAGAAATTTCTATGGTCTACTAAAAGATCTTGTGCCATTTCCCAATCAATGACTCCAACACCACGTGCACCATTTGAAGTAAAATCCAACAAGATGTTGCCAAGATGCATTGGCCGTGATGCAAGCATGCTAGTCCAGTGAGGTGAGCG
This sequence comes from Dipteris shenzhenensis, assembly GCF_047967505.1. Taxonomy (NCBI): domain Eukaryota; kingdom Viridiplantae; phylum Streptophyta; class Polypodiopsida; order Gleicheniales; family Dipteridaceae; genus Dipteris; species Dipteris shenzhenensis. Next base: position 14,775,380 of record NC_141610.1, read on the forward strand.
TGGACTAAATGGTGCACATTGGCACAAAAGAAGTTGATTCTTTTATCCACCTCTCCTCTTTTGATTTCATCCTCTATCTTGCCTTCTACATGTGCCCTCATCTTTGCTCCTTCCTCCAAGTGGGCATCAACATAATGCCTAAAGGACCCTTCATTAAATGGAAACTTGAGTGAAAACTCCCACCATTGACATAGGCTCTAGAGGTCCTTCTCTACATGAGAATAGGGTGTGCTCTGCATGGCAAACCTCTCTTCATGTTTCTCGTCTATGAGTCTTGGCAATGCTTTATACTACTTGCCAACATACCATATGTATTGTAATAGACTAGGGTAGCCTATTAGATGGACCCAATATATAGTCTTATATGTCTTTGATCAATCTTCTCACCGATCTAGATCTCTTTCTTTATGATAAATGTAACATTTGTTACGTGACTAGCTTGCTATTGTAGGTTTAATTGGAATGGATCTAATGTAAAGTGGACTATTTTACTTAATGTATTTTTTAATCTCGATTGATTACTATCATGTGTTCTACACTCATCACTTAACACTCTAGTTTCACATAGTTGTTAACTTATTCGAGTGACACATATAACATTCATAAATCAGTTTTGAAGCTTGGCTACTACCCTTCAAGAGTTGTCTAAGTACTAACTTTTCTTTTTAGATAATGGCAAGTGATTCAATTTACTTCTCTAAGAAGCTTGATACTTGAAGTGGTAGGATGATTAGGATGTCCTTTCCTTCGGCCTATTTTAACTCGATTTATTGATATACTTTTGGCAATACCAGGATAAGGGCCAATCAGCTTTTCTATACCTTTTTTTGTATGCTATGCTTGATGTCATTGCCTCCATTTTAGGACTTTATGTCCATTATCATATCAAAATGATGAGCTAGACTTGTGTCGGACCAAGCAATCTTTGATTGATGGGAACACTTATTTTTAATGATGACTATTGTATTGTAAAAGATAAAGCAAAGGACTACCAAATAGTCACTATAAGAACTCTTCATCATGGTTTTATAAGCTAGATACACATGACAGTAGCAAGCAAAGCTCTTGTGTGCAAACAGTTACATCTGAATGAAAGATGCAAGACTCTAACGTGCCAAATGTGACCATGTAAACTATGGAGATTGCAACTTCTACAAAAGCACAATATGGTTTTGAATATGCCTATGATGGACACTCCTCCAATACACTATGAAAGATACATTTTGGGAAAGATGCACAGGAATGCCTTTCCAAGGGATGGATTTATTCACGCTATCAGAAAATTTCAGCTTATACATAGTGATGTGTGTGGTCCCATGGGTTACCATCTATGGAAAGTATTTGTTTTTGGTGATCTTTATATATGAATTTTCCATATTTATTTCAGTCTATCATTTGAAGGAGAATTCAAATACGTGTATGCATTTTGAGAAATTTGTTGCAAGTTTAAAGGTGCAAACACTGAGAACAAACATAGGGGCGAAGGGAAAGAGAGGGGGGGGGGGTGTCAAATGCCTCTAGTCATATTTGTAGTAGGAAAAGGGCATTACCCATTAGTATACAACATACACACCTCGGTTGCTAGGTAGAAGAGCAGATCTTTAATGGAGATGGCCAAGTATATGGTCAAGTGTAGAAGGCTGCCTCAATAGATTGTGGATGGGAGCCACTATGTGTGTTGCACATATTTTGAACACGTGCCCAAACAAATGCTTAAAAACTATCACATCCTTTTACACTTAGCATGACAAGAAACCCAATATGGATTACTTGAGGGTGTTTGATTGCATAGCATATGCACATGATGTGCTTCAATAGATGAGAGGTAAGCTAGATGACAAGGCTGGTGAAAGCAAGGGATACCATCCCTACAATCCTTACACTGAGAGGATTTTTATTAGTAGAGATGTAATCTTTGTTGAAAATTCATCTCATCCTATCATTGAGTTTCAAATATTTTTATAAGTTTATACACAATGTTTGAAGGGTTACTCCCACTCCTAGTTGACAGCAATGTATAGAGGCTACTCCCCCCTCTAGTACATGGCAATTTATAGGGGCTACTCCCACTTCTACTTGATAGCAATTTATAGGGGCTACTCCCACATCCAGTAAATGGAAATTTGCCACCCCAGTAGCAAGCAAAAAATTTGGCATCTAACACTTACATAGTAGACTTTGGATGCTCTAGAACATGGTCATGAATAGATAATAACAATTTCAACTATGGTTGACTTGGGTAGTAAACCTCCCCTTGGGGTACCTTTTCGATGAGGTTTTCCTCCCTAGGAGTATAGTATTAGGATTAGAATAACTATGCGAAGGATATATATCCTCATTTTGGTCTATCTCTATGTAACACACACCACTAAAATATAGTTTAACTCTCTAGTTATTCACCATTGTTACGAACAATATATTGTTGATTAGTCAAGAGTGGTATTCATTTCCTTTGTAGTTAAAAATGTTACATTTTTTATATTGTTTCGAACAATATATTGTTAGCGTAGTCAAGAGTGGGATTCATCGTCTCTATAATTAAAACGCTACATTGCTTATATCCCAAGAAATGCCAGCTAGGGGTTTTCCCACATAAACTCTAAGGTTTCTCTCATTATTTTTTTTCTTGAGCCATTATGAGTAAACATCAATTAAACAATGGAAGGTGCTTGGTGGGTTAAAGTATGGTCAAACAAGGAGGGAAAGTGTAATTTGAATGGGAGGCTCTCTTTCTTCCACATCAACTTTACTTCCGAACTATCCAAAAGGGGGGTGAAGTGCAATTTGAAAGGGAGGTGGCTTGCTTAGAAAGGGAAAGTTCTCAAGGGTCCTTTTGCTTTGTTTTTGATAGGCACTAGGTGTAGCATGGGTATGCCAAAAATCCATCAAACCGTATTGTCACTTAGTTTACATCCATAAGTTTTGTTATTGATGTGTTATTAAGAACCCCTATCTCATTGTTGTTGTACTTAAATGTAGTCTTAATCTAGGAATTATATCTACCTCCCAAGGAGGATCCACAAAAAATGTGTATTTGGATGATGAAAAATATAAGTTCCACCATAAAGAGAATAAGGCAATCCTCGTGGGAATACAAACTTGCATCGAAAAATTGGAACCAAAATTCTAACAAACAAACTATCTCACTCCCTCTCTTGAAATGTTTTGAAAAGTAAATGTGACAAGTAACAAAATTTGATGGATTAAATCGAAATTGAGCTCATCCCTACTAGCTTATTGCTCGTATACAAAACAAGCTGTATGCTTTCATCAAAGCATAAACCATATGCTAGACACTCGACAAGCCAAGTGACCATCTACAGTGACTATTTGCACGATAGGCAACTCTTTACTAACATGACTAGCACACTCGTAGCAACAACCACCATTCTCATTGAAGAACCCCTTCATATAACCCACACATACAGAGCAGGGAAACCTTTTGAACCTTATTGATCTTCCACAACCTTGCATGAACTTCACACTACCATGTTGCTAGCCACCTAGAGTCCCATACAAGAGTTACATTCCTAACAACTTGGGTTGCAAGCTGGAAACATGCATTATTAAGCCATTCAAGTACTAGACTCATTGCAAAGGGCTCTTCATAGGTTGAGAGACCTCATTGTTAGAGCCCTCTTCTCATTTTTCCTTTGGCTTCCACATCCACTTCTATCTTGTCTGCCTTCTCAGAGGTAGTACTCTTTTGTGCTTTCTCGGATAGGTAGTACTCTTATATGCTAACTTTAGCATTATGTTCCCTCTTAGAAGCGGGAATTATTGGCCCAACACTTTTAACCTCAATGGTTGTTTTGGCAACTCCCATTTCCATTGTTGGGTAAGAAGCATCTTCTTGGGAGCCCACAATTTCTCTTGATGGGTACTTTCTATGTGTGTTCTCGTTGTGTTAATTGGCACTCATATTTGAGTTACCCGTGCTCACAAAATTCCCTTTTCTCCAAACTAAGGTTCTTTTCTTGAGGGATAGTTGATGGGGAACTAAATACAGGAAATTAACATCGAAGCCTTTGTTGAAGTGTCCTTCATACTCACTCAAATCCCACAACTTACTAGGTAGTGCTTGCTCTGATATACAATTGGTATCACAATGCTTGATATGTAGGTTAGATATGACTTTGTCTCTACATGGTCATTAGTGCATCTACAATGCTTTACTCTAAACATGTGTCTTGATAGGTTCAAAGCCATGACCTTATTATGTAAGACTTGTGACAATGTGTAAGGGTAGCCACTAAATTAAATCTAAAAGCTTAGTTTGGTTGAGCACATCTTTGCGCACGACATGGATATGTAGAAGGCTTTGTACACATTCAATCGTTGCATGTGGCAACACAACTTGTGGTATGTGGTACGTGCTTTGCTTCTCTATGGAGCCTCCATGCATGTGAACTAGGCATTACAACTATTTTGCTTGTTCTAGCAACATTTCTTTATTGTTATGTCTAAATAGAAGCTTTGGAACTATAAACTAATGTATTGTACTTTGTTACCAAACCAACATGTAGACGAGGAAATCATCTAACCTAATATGCTCCTTCAAATTTGGTGACTTTGTTGGAGGAATTATTTCTCTCCAAGAAATTTTGCTCAAAGATTTGTATACCTAAAGGCAAACTCATCACAAAAAAGATGTGAACATTCACACCCACCATCGGAAATACATTTTGACTATGATGGACATTAAATAATTTGAAATAAAAAATCCCCAAAATTACATAGCTCCCTTGAAAATGTTAGCAACAAAGTGTTATTTCCCCAACACTATATAAGTCATAGGATCCATAAGTAACCATGAGGTCCCCATGGTCTACCACCCTAAATTCAATTGAAATCAATCATAATGAGACATTGTCTCTACAAACTCTCCATAATAAACGCCCACTACCCACTTAGATCACATGAATCACACATTGACCTAAACTATACTCCATCTCTATCACAACTATTTTCCTTACTACTAATTGTTTTAACTGTAGACGAAGAGACTCGATAATAAAATAAGTAAACGTCATGTTTCCTATGTTGCAAAGATATACATTAAAAACAATTATGATAGTATTTTGTCTCTTTTATATATAATGTTACTCTTGATTTAAAAAAATGTATTAATCTTAGACGTATCATGTAACACAATATGGTGTCAGTTTCACCTAAATAGTACTACCAATGTTTGGAAACACGTAACAATGTGCATTTCAATAACCTTTTCCCCCTTTGTTATTCATATTGCCTTGCCCATGAAAGGTCCGTCCATGTAATATATCACAGCCTTTTTGACATGAATTTTTTGTGTGTTGTATACCCTCCAAAAAAAGCTTTTGCCTTCGATCTTAAATCAAATCTAAACCAGCCAACATGTAAAGAGCATAACAATTCAACCAACTTGGCAAGAGTTTAGAAGGATTAAGCAACAAATCATTTTGCAAAAACAACAATGTGTAAATATTCCTATGGCATCCTTCTTTCGTAAGCACAACCACGAGAGAATAATACATGCAAAAATGTTTGCACAAATGGGACCTATGGTCATGCACATCGTCATTTCTCATTTGCAGACTCATATACATATTAAGATACAACAAGGCGTGTCAACATCCAAGAGGTGATACTTCCTGTCATTTCCTACAAAATATGGTACTTCACATACCTTGTCTTTGCCAATCCAGTGAATAATGTAAAATCCATACAACATGCGAAGTTGAGCTTCAAATGGTGCATACGGACAACCATTTCAACGTTTGAAGTGTATACACCCCCAGACCTCTGCTTCAGCATACCCCTACAAAAAAAGAGCACGGAACCATAACCATCTGCGAAGTTAACAGTTAAAGAGCATATTTGTATTGATATTGAAACTCCAACATTTATAAGATGCTTTCCCTAATCAAACTGTAGTAAAACACCGGTCAAACTGTGCTACCTCATGGTGTTCCCAAATAATTCAGTCATTGGATAAGACATCACGCAGCCTTTTCAAAAATGCTTCCTCCTGTCCTTCTCCCTTTTTGGATATCAGGCCTTGCCAAATTTCACCCTGAAGATATAAAGCATCTGCTCCCGCAATTTTCATTTCTAAAGCTTCCTCCTCAGACTTGATGCCCTGTATATAAAGCATTTTAAAATTTTAACACTTCTGACCTGCAACTGCAAAACAAAACGTTTTTTCTGGCAAAAACTTAAATTTCTTGACTGCATCCTTTTAAGAAATTTGTCGATACAACTATTTCAGGACTGATTTGGGCATGCATACATTACCACGATGGTGTAGACCCCAAACGGCATCTGTCCAAGAAGGGACTTTGCTATATCTTGTCGGAGACCTGGCAGGGATAACTGCAATGAAAGCAAAACAAAGCATTGAACTTCTCGAGCATTAATGCACCAAACACCACTGCAATGAGTCAAATAAGACGTTTTTCAACAAGGAAAGTCTCTGAGACATCGAAGGATAAACCATAGTTTGATAATCTCTTTTAATGTCCATTTCCCAGAGTGGATATTAACTGAAGAATCAGGCAAATGTTAAAAACCTTGCTTTCACAATATTTACCGAAAGCCCCACTGAAAGATTGATTCCATAAAGGCTGATGCCCAGATTTGACACTGCTTCCAATTCTTCGAGGTTGACAATCTGTTCAAAAATTGATGATCAACAGCTCCTTTTATGACATTTATGATAAATACGAGCACACTCCATAAGACTAGCACACATTTGGTCTCAAAAAAAAGAGAATCATCAAAAAACAAACCTCAAAATGAAAAATGAGAGAGAGAGAGAGAGAGAGAGAGAGAGAGGATGCATCATCTCATGATCCTTGGGAAACACATCTAGACTTATTTGCCCTTGTATTTAACCTGCATTGGGGCAGCACTTTGCAAAGGGATAGAATAGGGGGTGTAACCCCTATCTATGTTGGGAAGGGAAGTCCCCCACCCTAGCCAACAAGAGAACTAGTTTTTATGTGCCTCTCAAGTCAGACTCGAGGTTAGCAACCTACACAAATTATACAGACGAGTGAGGAGTGAACGCAGAGGGTGGAATTGCAACCCCTCCCCATACTGGCTGACGACGGGACCAACCTAGAGCCAACACGGGTCCACCACATGACCGACATTCCATGTACCACCCTTACTGCCCCAGCCCAAGTTTTACCTGGTCAGACCAATCTAGGGGTGACAGACAGCTGACTTCTAGCCGACCTGGAGACAGCCTAAAGTCCTACCATGAAATGGTGGGCACATGGGCATTTCAGTCATGTGCCCTATGTGGACTTTTGTCCTTGGAACAGCTATGTTCCCTTGGATCCTGTCCTGACATGATCAGATCACTACAGGGTCCTTACAGATCATTGGCTTCTCCTTATATGGGATCCATACAGATTGAGCAACTAAGGACTGACCTAATACCCAAGGTAGGAGCATTGATATCCAACTCCCCTCAATGTCCAATATTTGGACTAAGGTGTTATGATGCTAAGAAGTTGGTGTAGGTACTCCTGACTGAGTGCACTGGTGAAGATATCCACTGTGCTTTCCTTGGCTAGACCAATCAATAAGGCTGTTCCTTCGCTAGACAATAAATAAGACCGATGTCTTTCGCATGTCCTCTGGATCTTCTCTCAAAAAACTGCAGACTCACATCAATGTGCTTTGTCAAGCATGAAACACGGGTTCTCCATAATGGCTATGCAACTCTGGTGACAAGATGGTCAGATGATCCTGAGAAGAACCCATGCCATCCAAGATCAATCTCAATCAAACTGCCTCATGTGTCAAAATGCAAGCAGCTCACACTGAACTCTGTCAATGAAAGCACGACTGTTGGACCTTGGTTGTGCCTGGGCTGAGCCAAGAAACACAACGCCTCTAATCATTGAGCAGCAACATAGTGTAGACACCTTACGGTATTGTTCTCTGCATAATCTTAATGACAGTAACCGTTGACAGTAGCTCCTGTTCCATATTTGATGCCATTATGTTGTATGCTTCTGATGTAGCTCAGTGCCCAATACTAGCCTTCCAGTGACTCTCGCTGTGCTGAGTAAGCCCCATAGCAACATAATGTAGACCTTACGGTATTGTTCTCTGCATAATCTTAATGAGAGTAACCGTCGACAGTAGCTCCTGTTCCATATTTGATGCCATTATGTTGTATGCTTCTGATGTAGCTCAGTGCCCAATAGTAGCCTTTGACTCTCGCTGCACTGAGCCAGCCCATAGCAAAATAATGATGTATTGGGTACTAGACAAATAGAAGAGGCTCCCAACCCGCCCCCAATAGTGAATGATGTCTTTCAACGCACCCTATCCTCCTTAAATAATTTTGCATTTGACCTCAAAGGACTGGAAGATGGTTTGCATGGGGAGCTCAAGCAGGAGGAGACCTCTTGGTGCCTCTGCTTACCTGTCGGTGGAGAGAAAAATCATACTTCTGCTGCTTGGCTTGGACATCTTGGATGTTCATTTTTGCCAATTGCAAAAGATTCTCCATCCTTTCCAAGTCATCTCATGTTTGCTGATTTTTCACAGCCATGTCTGAAATTGTAGAAGGCATCCTTACTTTGCATCCATGCATTGCTTAAAACGGGCTCATCCCAATAGGTAAAAAGTTGGCTATTATTGTAGCAAAATTTAGCAAGTCAAAGGCATTTATCACAAGACCTCTGAATGTCATGGCAGAAGTGCCTCGGGTATTCCTCCACCCATCTGTTCACCCTCACAGACTAGCCATCAGTCTCAAGATGGTATGCTGTGCTGAAAGAAAGTATGGTGTAAATAATTCCTGTTAAAAGAGACCCATAAATTTCACATCCCCGCTAAGAATCTCGTAAGGAAATCCATGATGCTTGAAGACATGATCAATGAACTGCCAAGCAATCCAAGATACTGAATATTGTGTCTTGGTGAGGATAAAATGGTTTTGTTTCAAGGAACTGTCAAACATCACATAGACGTTATCCCACCCTCTATCTGAAGAAGGCAGCTTAGTGATTAAGTATGTAGCTATGCATGTCCATTGGCCTTCTGGAATGGGTAATGGCTGCAACGACCCACCTGCAAGTTTGCTATCCAATTTATTTTGTTGGCATGGCAAGCACTCAGTAACATATTCCACCACCTCTCTCCAAACACCCTCCCAAGAGAAACTCTACTTTATCATTTCATACATCTTTGTGATGCATGTATGTCCTGCGTAAGGGACAAATGCAGCTCCCAGAACACCGACATTCTGTAGTGCGATTCTAGAGCCAACTAAATTCTGTCCCAGAACCACAACAAGCCATTGTGCATTTAAAAATTCAGGATGATCTTGACATGACAGATCCTGCATGCCTAAAAATAAGGTTTCTGCCCTCAAATCTGCATATACTCCTCTTGAATGCCATCTATCCAATCCTCGTAAATAGTGGAGACAACAGGCAATGTGCAAGCCCACATTCTCGACAAGGTATCTACAACCGCCTTTTCTTTTCCTTTCCTGTATTCAATGTTGACGTCATATGACTGCAATGAAGCCAACTACCTCCTTTGCTTGCCTAACAAGTTGGGCTACGTGCGAAAGTATATAACTGTCCTGTGATCTTTGATCTTGCTACAATACAAGTAGTGACATCACTCTTCCAAAGTATGTAGGATTACCAATATCTCTGGTCATAAACATCGTAAGTGAGCTCTCTGCCATCGAATTTTCTGCTTCTAAAGCTATCACCCCATGCTCTTGCCTTAAAACAGGCCCCAATCCTTTGCCACTTGCACCTGCCTCCACAATAATGACTGAAAAAGCAGGGCATACAACAGAAGGGCATGACATAATGCAAATTTCATATCTTCAAAACTGGCCTGCCCACAAGAAAGCATCTTTCTTCAGATGATCTATAGGAGGTGTTGCCCTTTTGGAAAAATGACAAATGAAATGCTTGCAGGAGGCGGCAAGGTCCAAAAGCCTCTCAATTACATTTTACCTTAGAAGGGTCCACTCAAATCCCATTCAGGCCCACAATGTGCACGAGCTATTCAACCTCTTCTCCCACAACAACGCAATTGCTGGCCTTAGCATAGAGCTGATGCAGCCTCAAAATTTCAAGCACCTCTTTGACAAGTACAATGTGCTCCTGTTTGCTTTTGCTATTAATGAGGATGTCATCAAAATAGCACTGGCTGCAATATTCTGTTCATCAGTGCCTGAAAGGTGACCGGTTATTAGCCAATCCGAATGGCGTCACTCTGAACTAAAGGACCCTTTCCATGCAGAAGGTTGTCTTGTGCTCATCACCCTCCTTATAAAATGCCTACTGGCATCCTAACCTCAAATCCATCTTGATAATTCATTGGGGGGGGGGGGAATCTATCTTGATAAAGAACTGGCACCCTTGAGTTCATCCAACAAATCATCAATCCTAGGGAATATAAAACCTGTTTTTAATAGTGGCCTTGTTCAGCTCTCTATAATCAATGCATATGCAGTACAAACCATCTTTCCTTTTCACAAGAAGTACAATGATGGCATTCAGATTAACACTTGACTCCCCAAGATGTTTCATCCAATCATATCCTAGAACAATGTCAACGGGATCCATATCCAAGGCAAAGACCTCCTGCAAAATCATGGTTATTGGAATCATGTATTGTCCATTGGAAACCAACTCTTAACCCATGATAAATCTTTGTGACTACCAGCCTAGCTTGCTGCTGCAAGGTCTTGGCGGTGATGAAATCCATTAGCATGGGAAAAGTCCGGTCACTAATATCACCTCTTAATCAGAGTGTCTCAACACTCCTTGTACTTATCAATGCATCAAGGGATATTGAGTACCATATTGGCTGAGTCCCAAATACTGCTCCTCATCCATAGGAGCATTTCTGTCACGGGGACGTGAAGTTATGAACCGTGACTAACTTTGGCTTAGGGGGCTAGCTTAGGGGAAGCGACACTTCCCAGAAGTCCCAAGGTGCACACACTAGGCCTACTTGCTAAAAGTTAGGCCCAAGGAAACCAATGTTTCATTGGTTAGAAGGGGTTAGGATTTTCATGTGAGGGGCAAACCAATGTTTCATTGGTTTGCAAGGGTTAGAGCATTAATGAGGGGGCCACATGGCAGCCCCTCATGCACACCTACCCTCTTCCTCTCCTTCCAAGGCAAAAAGGCGAGATTTTGGACGTTGGTTTTCTCTCTCTTCTTTCACGCATCCCAAGGTGAAGAGGGCACGCCGTATGAAGTCCAAGGAGGGCTTGACTCCTTGCATTTCTGGCCTGCACGCATCTCGAGGCAGTCTGTACGGCTCTACGGACTGCAAGAACTGCATTTAAGGTGTTCGTACCAGCTGTACGGTGCTTTCAACGCTGCTGTACAGATTGCTAGCCTGCTGTACGGAGAGAACTTTTGATTGGCATGTGAGCCAAGGTGGCTGAATTGCATCAATTGCTGGCTGTACGGAAGAGATACGCACCCCAAGGCTAATTGTACGGAGCATTCATCGCTGCTGTACGGGCTGTTTCACGAATCCCAAGGCAGGTTGTACTGACGTTAATCTACTGGCTGTACGGTCGCTAATTTGCTTCTGCTGCACGGATTCCAAAGACTGCTGTACGGACGTTTATTTCCTGTTGTACGGCCCCTTTCCCTTGCTGTACGGCCTGCTCATCTTCTCTTTCCTGCCCGTGATCCTCTTGCTCTTTCTCTCTCTCTCTCTCTCTCTGATTCCAGCTTGTAATCCCTCTCTTCCTTCCCCTCTCCTAGCTGCCTGTTACTCCAGCTAGCCTCAACACTGGATGTGTCGCTTCTGGAGGTGTTTCCGAGCTGGATTGAAGTCTGTTGAAGCTGGTTTGGGTTCTCTAGTCGCTATCCCTTTCATGTGATTGCATTTGGTGATTTTTGAAAGCTTGTTGTTGCTCCATCTGTTGTTTGGAGCTTCCTCTGGATCTTACAGGCTTAAGCAAACACTCAGTTACAGAGGGTGTGCCCGGGAGAGTGCCCGAGGGGCAGTGTATTGCATTTGGAATCCTTGAGGCTGCTTGAGCATTTCGGGAAGTGTCTGGATGCCTTGTCAGTAACAGTTGGTTACAGTCTTCGTGAAATGCTTGGATACCTTTACAATTGGTCATGGACAAATGGTGAATGCCTTAGCTTTGCCTTGGCACTTGGGTGCTAGTGTGTGCACTAGGATGGAATGCAGGTTATAGCCAAGGTTTTGGCTTGGACAGCGGAATTGCCCGTGGGGCAGAGCACAAGGGAGAGCCCTTGTTGTATGTACCAATTTCATTCCTATAGAAATAAATAAATATCGGAAGGGGCGCCAAGTGTTTGGGGCCAGTGTGGTGTCTTGTACTTTGTTTCATTGAGCAGGGGCACTCTAGCCTCCATCCATTTATTTCTCAAATTGTTTTCTAAGTGGTGTTGTTTAAGTTAAGTGGTTGGAAATGATGCAATGAGGCTGTGAATAATGAATATGCAATGCAAGTTATGGTCTACTGCCCTTTAGGAAACGGAAGGCTAGTTACAGTGGAACCATTGCCAGGATATCACCATCTCCCTACAGAGGTGAGCCCTGGGAGTGTTGGGTGAAGAAAGCCCCATTGCATTTTTGTTACAGCCATATCATCAACAACAATCATTGCCAGGATATCACCATCTCCCTACAGAGGTGAGCCCTGGGAGTGTTGGGTGAAGAAAGCCCCATTGCATTTTTGTTACAGCCATATCATCAACAATCATGTTGCACCGCGAGAGATCACTGACTATCTCCGAGCAGGAAGCAGACAGCTTTGAGAAGGAGCACAACATCAGTGAGGGTGAAGAAGAGCAAAATGATGAGGGACAGCATGTTTCTCCTGAGCATGCCACTAAGGATTCGCAAGACGAGTTAGATGAGGTACAGGAGCTTGATCCCAATGCCCTTTTTCAGTTATGAATGCAAAGTGCAGTGGGAGCCCTATCACAGCTGCAACAGACTTTCATGGAGATTATGCAAGCTTCTCCTGGTAGTAATGCTCCCCCTAGAAGCAAAAAGACAGCTGAGAAGAAGCAGACAAAGCATAAGAAGACTCAGAGGCGTGTATCTTTCAGTGGACAGCCACCAGAGATGCCTACAGTCACCCCAGTGGTAGGTAATGTCAATACTTTTCATTCAGTTAATCAAGGACAGCAAGTCCTCCCTCAGCCCATGAAGCATCCAGGATATTTTGGCGGAGGATCAGTTTTTCAGTCAATGGTGGGACAGCCCACCGAAGGGCTTAGTATGCCTGGTACATACTCGGGTAGTTTCCAGCCAGGAATGCAAAATTTGCAGCAGCATATGGAGGGTGGAATACCCCCTGCAAATGCCAATATGATGTATGGAAACATAGGAATGCAGCCCGGTATGCAGACAGGGATGCCAGGAATGATAAGCAACACTTGGAGTATGCCACAGATGCAGGGAGTGGGACCTGGAATGCCAAACCCCACCATGGGTACGGCTGGAATGGCTCAAAATGCGGGAGCAATGACGCCCCCACCGTTTTTACAGGCCCCCGTTCTTGACAATCTCACCCCTAAAGGCAAATTGAAAGATTATAAGGAGGGAGGGGCAGCTATGAAGTTTGAAACCTTCAATGGGATGCAGGACAGATTGAAGGCTCTGACATTTGTGCAACAGTTTGATGCTGCCTATTCCGGTGGTCATTTCACAGAGTCTTCCAAGGTACGAAAGGCAGCCACCTTCTTGAAGGGTAACGCACTGCAATGGTGGACCAATTTGCTTTTGCAGGGTAAAACCCCTAACACTTGGATTGAGTTCAAGCAAGTTTTCTCATCTGCTTGGCTCACCACCACTTTTGAAGTGGATATAATGACAGCATGGCATAAGCTGGATGCCGCAAACTGTAAGAATCTTGAAGAGTATAACAAAAAGTTCTAGGAGGCCTTATTGCCAGTCAGCTCGTATAGGACCGTATCATTGTCTGAGCAGGTGGAAAAGTATTGTTGTGGGCTGCCAAAGGAGCTTCGTGACTATTGCACCAAGACAAAGGTCTCTAACATATCTCGACTGATTGAGAATGCTACTACAGCCTATTCTCTCATGCAAGGGATGACTCCAGGATTCAAAGGTAAGCAGCAGGATGACTCTTTCACGAAAAGGAAATTTGTCAAGACAACCAAAGTCAAGTTTGATGTGGACCAGTGACCTAATAGTAAGCCCAGTACCAGAGAGAGATTGTCTCCTGAGGAATGGCAAGCCCTATTTGAAGCTGGAAAGTGTTTCCTTTGCAAAGAAGAGGGCCATCAGGCCAAAGATTGCCCCAATTGTAAACGGAAACAACCTATGGGAGCACAAGAAGCGACAAAGGACAGCCACGCGCGCTAGGAGATTTGTTTTCCTTTGGTAAAAAGCAGTAATATTGGTATGAATAATTGTAACAGCCAGAAATTGGAGTCTCCTCTTTCTAGGCTGCTTTGTTATTTCAGGATGTTTATTCCCTGCTAGCTTTGCATAGTAATTTGCAGGATGGTTCTTCCCTGCTAGTTTTGTTGATTTTTGTATCAATCGGAAGATGGAGAGTCTCCTCTTCTAAGCTGAATGGTAAATTGCAGAATAAGTAGTCCTTGTTACTGTTGGATTGCTCTTGTTGCCCGGCATTGCTAGAGCAGCACATCCATGTATCACATGCCCGTTTTGGATGCTCTTGTTGCCCGGCATGGCTCGAGCAGTAAATCCATTTAGTACATGCTGGTTGGCTTTTGATTTGAACCATGAGACAAGGATCCAAGTCTAGCATAGATCGGCTGAACCGATTCAGCTTGCGGTGATGCAAGTCTGAAAGGATTTCGAGTACCGCGATCTATGTTCCTAGGATCCATTATTGTGCTCTGTGTGTGGTTCAAGTTATTGGAGGCGAGTGAACTAGCAGATTTCACTCAGAGTGGTGTAGTCCACTCAGTTGTTGTGCTTTGAGCTGACTTCGGTTGTAACTCCTTCAGACTCAGCAGAGCATAGGTCTGGAGCATTGCCTGATGCTCAAGAGGGGGTAGTTCCTCCACCCCCTTGTCAACAGACAAGCTCACGGTATCTAGAAGTCGCTTGGTGACACTGTATGTCTCACCTGAGGTATTGTTTGCTAACAATACATCTGCTACGGGACTTCTATGATGAGTGTACTAGTCACTCCACATGGATGATGCATTGATATATGGATGGACTCGCGCGCTCTCCTAGACCATATCATCATTGCTCGTTGTTTATGTTTATAGCAGCAAACTTGATAGTTTGCTGTTTCAAGAGCAGGGTATGTCACGGGGACGTGAAGTTATGAACCGTGACTAACTTTGGTTTAGGGGGCTAGCCCAGGGGAAGCGACACTTCCCAGAAGTCTCTAGGTGCACACACTAGGCCTACTTGCTAGAGGCAAGGCAAGGTTTAGAGGGGTCTTAAAGTTAGGCCCACCGAAACCAATGTTTCATTGGTTAGAAGGGGTTAGGATTTTCATGTGAGGGGCAAACCAATGTTTCATTGGTTTGCAAGGGTTAGAGCATTAATGAGGGGGCCACGTGGCAGCCCTTCATGCACACCTACCCTCTTCCTCTCCTTCCAAGGCAAAAAGGCGAGATTTTGGACGTTGGTTTTCTCTCTTCTTTCACGCATCCCAAGGTGAAGAGGGCACGCCGTACGAAGTCCAAGGAAGGCTTGACTCCTTGCATTTCTGGCCTGCACGCATCTCGAAGCAGGCCATACGGCTGTACAGACTGCAAGGACTGCATTTAAGGTGTCCGTACCAGCTGTACGGTGCTTTCAGCGCTGCTGTACAGCTTACTAGCCTGCTGTACGGAGAGAACTTTTGATTGGCATGTGAGCCAAGGTGGCTGAATTGCATCAATTGCTGGCTGTACGGAAGAGATATGCACCCCAAGGCTAATTGTACGGAGCATTCATCGCTGCTGTATGGGCTGTTTCACGAATCCCAAGGCAGGTTGTACTAACGTTAATCTACTGGCTGTACGGTCGCTAATTTGCTGCTGCTGCACGGATTCCAAAGACTGCTATACGGACGTTTATTTCCTGTTGTACGGCCCCTTTCCCTTGCTGTACGGCCTGCTCATCTTCTCTTTCCTGCCCGTGATCCTCTTGCTCTTTCTCTCTCTCTCTCTGATTCCAGCTTGTAATCCCTCTCTTCCTTCCCCTCTCCTAGCTGCCTGTTACTCCAGCTAGCCTCAACACTGGATGTGTCGCTTCTGGAGGTGTTTCGGAGCTGGATTGAAGTCTGTTGAAGCTGGTTTGGGTTCTCTGGTCGCAATCCCTTTCATGTGATTGCATTTGGTGATTTTTGGAAGCTTGTTGTTGCTCCATCTGTTGTTTGGAGCTTCCTCTGGACCTTACAGGCTTAAGTAGACACTCAGTTACAGAGGGTGTGCCTGGGAGAGTGCCCGAGGGGCAGTGTATTGCATTTGGAATCCTTAGGCTGCTTGAGCATTTCGGGAAGTGTCTGGATGCCTTGTCAGTAACAGTTGGTTACAGTCTTTGTGAAATGCTTGGATACCTTTACAATTGGTCATGGACAAATGGTGAATGCCTTAGCTTTGCCTTGGCACTTGGGTGCTAGTGTGTGCACTAGGATGGAATGCAGGTTTTGGCTTGGACAGTGGAATTGCTCGTGGGCAAGAGCACAAGGGAGAGCCCTTGCTGTATGTACCAATTTCGTTCCTAAAGAAATAAATAAATACCGGAAGGGGTGCCAAGTGTTTGGGGCCAGTGTGGTGTCTTGTACTTGGTTTCATTGAGCAAGGGCACTCTAGCCTCCATCCATTTGTTTCTCAAATTGTTTTCTAAGTGGTGTTGTTTAAGTTAAGTGGTTGGAAATGATGCAATGAGGCTGTGAATAATGAATATGCAATGCAAGTTATGGTCTACTGCCCTTTAGGAAACTGAAGGCCGGTTACAATTTCCATCCACATCATTCTGTGCATGGTATGGTGTAGCAATGTGGTGTTCAACAAAGGAGCTCTGGAAGTCTGGTGCGGAATACCCACATTGTACTGAAACCCGTGTGTGTGCTATGCATGCCTTCCATGCCGTGTAGTACCACCTGGGTCAAAAGGAAACTAAAAGCCATCTCCAACTCCAGTTTTTGGAGTTTTCCCTGCACCATTTATCTCCATGTGGCTTTTTGGGTTTGCCCTACATCGTCTACTCCATCAATCTCCATGTGGACCATGTCCAGAATCTTAGGAGCATCCAGCAACTCATCATCAGAAAACTACATGATCATGCTAAGTTTGGCAATCCCATCATTTCTCATTTTGCAGACTTCCTGTGTTCAGGAGTCCATTTCTCACCACAACTTAAGTTTGCCATTGTCCTATTGTCCTTTGCAACAAATTTTTTGCCTTGGCCACCCCCCAATCTACATGCATCATTCTTTTTAAAGCTCACATAATGGTGGAAGAACATCTCATCCCGAATGTCCTCAAACAGAGCAAGATAGGATAGGTCAGCATGTCCATCAATGGCAGACTGGACACATTGCCCTTCTGAAATGCCGAACCTCCCATTTGATGCACGAGTTATGTCTGGTTGTAAGCGCTCACTTGCGGTAAGATAGGCATGAACTCCATATTTTACCATCCTGCCAAATGCATCTTGATGCATATATTGTGAACCAAAAACAGGCAAGAGAGGACTATAGGGGGAACATAGAAAGAAAGAAAGAAAGTCTATTAATGTCCACGGGAGACCAAGAGGTCTATGCGACAACCAAAAGACCATCTAGTACATCTGCTTAGGGAGGGCGCATGGAGCTCCCAAGGAGTGCAAAAAGGAAATCCGATTATTTATAGTACCTACATAATACTCTGAAAAACTTAATCAGCCATACATTAGTTTAAGACCGAGAGTCTTTTGGTTTGGATTTAGACTCTTTGATGATTGCTATTCCTTCACGGTATACTGCCCATCTTCCATCCTTCCTAGCAGTCTTAATCTTGGCTAATTCTGTTGCCTTATTCTTCAATTGAGCTAGTGTGAGTTCCTCAAATATCCATATCTTGGTCCCTTCCAATTTGTAAGATGTCAGAGAAGCTTGATTTCAGCATAATGATAGCATGTCCACCAGAGTGCTGCATATTAGTTGCTCCATCATCATCATCATCATCATCATCATCGCTTCTGAGAGAGAGAGAGAGAGAGAGAGAGAGAGAGACGTAGCGAGAACATGCGATACGTCACATGCATCCTCAACTAGAAGATGTGGCATGCTTAGATAGGGTTGTGCGAAGTGGGCATACCTACCTGGCTCTGACTCTTCCCACTCCCAAGAGAGGTGTGCTTAGTACAGTCCCACTCTGCACAACTTGATTGACACGATTCCAATAAGCCATAGGCAGGCACGTATACAAACTGCATTGAGCTGACATCATAGCTCATAGACATTTCAACCTTTCCTCACCTTAACGGCATGTCTCTCAGCTAACTTTTTGGCCTTTTGTGGACGTTAATACATTTGTATCCTTTCTGCTAGTAAACAAGAGGAGAGTAAAGAGAAAAAACTGCACGGTCGAAGAATTGCGAGGACACTAAACAAAGGCTTGCAAATTGCACAGGTTTAGAAGAGCAAGAGTAATCACCTCGACAATAGGATCCAAACCCACAGACAACGCATAACTTGATAGCCCAGGTAAGCCTGCAAGTTACATCAAACAATGGCTATAAGCTGTGTGAATCTATATCTCGGCCAATTAACTACCAGATGACAAGAACCTTTATCTAACCTCTCTTAAGTATTGCATAAACTGTTGTGACAGCAGCAGCCCCTGCCTCCCTTGTCTCTGCAACCTGCGCAACTAGCAAAGGATTTGGTTATAAGTGTTCATCTGTCATTAAGTTTAAAGTTCAAAAGAAGGTCAGCATAGTGATGTTGGTAAACCTGCACTGGGTGGAGGATCCAATCAGCCCTTATGACGGGAACGTTCAAATCTGCATGTAATGTACATTTGATTTGAGTCCCACGTAGCTTTACTACTAAATTCTCTTGAGCGCGGAAGTTTAAAAAATACTCTATATTACTTTTGCAAACGGCCAAAAGATCGGCAATGCCGTCCGGAGAACTCTCTTCATCTGTGCGTACAGCAATAGCATCCGCACCTGTGAAAGGAGCGTGTCAGTAGACACTGGCTCTCGAATGCATCGTCTTCATTCAGGGTTTCAAAAAGAAAAAACGAACGCAAGGCACTCATAACGTTTAGTCGTCCTCAATTTATGGACATACCCCATTGTATATAATTTTTGCACCTTGTTGCCAGAATCTCGGGAGCTTCAGCTGGAGAAGAACGAGCGACTTCGGCGATGAGGACGATGTTCTTTCTCTGCACAAGCACGCGGAGGAGAGGGTATGGAGCTAGCAAAGGGGGGACGGAAGTCAATCTGGTTTGCAACTGCTGAGGGTTGATGGAACTAAGCTGAGATTCAAGGATACGTTTCTTGTTTTGTAGAATGGATTGGAGTCTGCGAGGAGGCTTAGAGCTGCTGTTGAGCTCTCCTGTAGGCATATTCATCATTGTTCTCACCATGGCCATCGCCAGATCATGAAGGAACTCGATGGTGCGGCCTCAATTTCCACTACACTACCTTCCTCCTTGCAAATATCATCTGCAGACCACACTCTCTTGAGTGTCTTTTACCCTCTCTCAATGGCTCCTCTACATGAGCTTGTAAAGAGTTAGTTACCTACGGGGACAAGCAAGCCCCCGTGGAAAACTAGCATCGACACATCATTCTTAAACTTCTTGCGTGCTCGTCGTAACTTGTGATTCTAGTACACTCACAATATAAACTGTGACACAGAACCCTGTAATAATAGCTCTCGAAATACACTAAATTTTAGTAGAGTGTTAAATATGTTACCCTTGAATCTAAGGCCTTGTGTTTTTATTGCTTATCTTTATAATTGACTATATAAATTGATATCCTATGACGCTTAGTGGGTCGTGTATTAAACTCTAAAAGTCCATAAATATTTATCCTCTCATATCTTAATGTGCCTTTTGAAGAAGGTGAACAAAGAATGTCAACTTTATATCTTGTGTGCAATTGGATACACATATACATGTTAAAACAAGAGGTAGCGTACATTAAATAGGATCTAAGGAAAAGAAGAAGTATAAAGTATAAGTTACTAATAATATTTGTATTCTTTACAATTACAATCTTGTACTCTTTTAAAGTATGCCTTATAACAAGGCCATCATTGTCTAATGTAGTGTAAATGGATATGAACTATTGAGGCTTTACAATAATACATTTTTAGGTCCCCCTTTAACACTCAAGGATAGAAGATGTTCCAAACAATTTCTTGAGGAACTACTACAATTGTGCATTGAGATTCTGTCAACTTCTCTAGATAGATAGTGGTCTTTGCCTTTATGGACACTTGTAGATACAAGTCCCTTTGTAAAGCTTTTTAACAAAATTGACAAGCATCAATATAAGCATCGAAACGAAGGCTAGAACGAGAATTGAAATAAGCATGGATATCTAAGATGAACTATGATGCAAACATATAAAACTTCCATGCCTCACTTTGAAAAGATACATTCGGACGTTTTCATAGTGTATTGCATGGAAATTGTGTGTAAAACCTTTAGCATACATAAGTTAGACTTAAGCCATCATATAATCCATGAACACATGAACTCTTGAAAGACAAGTATAGCATAACAAATTTGTGTTATGTAGTCAATTATGTGAATCATTAGATAAACCTTCTGCATGATCCTCTAATAATACATTGACAACATCATGTTCATCATGTGCTAAGTCTTTGATGTCCTCCACATTAAGGACTATGTTCCCACCTTCAAAGACATGTCACTTCCTTGGTGCAATTGGAATCACATGCCACCATTTTATGTCCTAAGTGATAAGTTGAAAAATAATCTAAGATGATCGCTTGAAAAATAATGTAAGAATAACTTATATCATTAGGTGCATCAATAATTACAAAATCTATTGTCCAAACTATCCAATAAGAATATACAATATTTACATGTTCATCGGAATAATGAGATAGCACAAATGTATCCATAACATCATCCCAAACTATGGTTGAGTCAATGGCATTTCCTGAGCCTTCATTCGGCCCCTGCTTGCCCCCAAGGCCCGCGCACTACTAAAGGGCAAGAAGGAAGGAGGGGAGGGAAGCCAAGTTTGGGGAGCCTTTTC
Source organism: Dipteris shenzhenensis (assembly GCF_047967505.1). Lineage (NCBI taxonomy): Eukaryota > Viridiplantae > Streptophyta > Polypodiopsida > Gleicheniales > Dipteridaceae > Dipteris > Dipteris shenzhenensis. The sequence continues at coordinate 14,796,587 of NC_141610.1, forward strand.
ATGCTTACACTAGCTCGACTCTCTTGAAAGAAGTTTGCAAACTGCACAATCAAATATGTTGTGCTCATTTTAAACTTCTCTACATGAAAGTGTTGACCATGTGACCGCATTGCATTTGAACAAAAATCAAAAGAACATTTAGTATTTCAAAGAAATCAATGCTATTTCCAACTCCTCATCATGAGAACCATAAAAGTAGGAGATCGCTACTTATGTGAAGATCACATCCCTTTGCAATTTTCACAATCTCTCCCCTTTAATAGGCCTTTGTAGTTGCATCATGGAGCCATTCAATTTTGCATCTACTTTCGTAATTTAGAAAAATACTGTAGTTCCCTAACCCCTCCACTACTTCCTCTAAAAGCCTTAATATCTTCCTTAATTTCCATTGCAATCATATAGACAAAATGTATTCACCTTTAAGTTCAATGAAACACTCATCTTCTTTGCATGTCATTCCCTTGTGCCACAATTCCCTTCAACTCTTCGATCATCCCTATCATCCCAGAGTCAAGGTATAAATGGATTCCATTGCACAAGAGCCTTTGTGATGTAAAACCATAAGCCATTGAGTGGAGTAAGCTTCTATCTCATAAGCTACTTTTGGCATAAATAAATTACACACACAAAATAGTGGTATGTGCAATGGCCCACCACCATTGAAATTCGTTTAGGCAATTAAAACCCTTTAGTATTGATGTCATATTACACCTTAAGCAATAAATTTTTTATATGGTAAGTGTTTAGGAGGGCTTAGTGAGGTTTAGTTGAGATGAGACTTGCATGGAGAAGGATCAATGCATCTTCACTCATTTACACCTTTGAAGTGAATTTTCACTCTTAGGAACACGTAGTTTATTTAATTATTTTAAGTATCTAAACCCTAACCTATTGATGTACCAATGGGTATAAGCATCAATATAACCTCTTCTAAACTCTGGAACCTCTCTCTAAACCTTGGATCCTCCTTCTAACCCTGGAACCTCTTCTAAACTCTGGAACCTCCTTCTAAACCTTGGAACTCCTTCTAATCTTGGAACCTCCTTCTAAACTCTGAAACCTCCTTCTAACCCTTAAACTCCTCCTAAACCCTGCAACCCTTAATGAAGAAAAAGGCAAATACAAGTCCACTGCCGAAACATCAAATGAAGATCGCCTAGAGGCCATGACCATGAAGTTGAAAGAGGACATGATGCAGGCCATGTAACAAAAACTTCACTTATCTCAACCGCCAACTCAGACATATCCACGGTGAGAAAATGTCAGGTGTCCACACTGCATGGCCAATCATACAGCAAATGAGTGCCCGGTCCTAAGAGCTAGGATCACTGCACAAGCAAATCCACCGCCAAGGTTGTGGTGCCATATCCGCATCGTCGGTGGCCATGATGAAAACAGTTGCATCTTCAACATGCGCAACAACCCGCCACCTCGACCTCAATAATACCAAGCGGCACCCACGCCAGTATACAGGCAATCGGCACTTGCATAAGCACCACTAGCTCCGAGGCTAAATCTTGTTCCTTTTCGGACACAAGTCCCACAATTACTCACGAATCCAAATCCACGATCATATCCAAGAGCACCAAATCCAACTCCTCAGGCAGTTCCAATACATCAATTACAAGCCGAGGAAGTAGACTCGTCATTTGAGTATGAAACAGAGTACCCAATGTACCATGTAGAAGGTGCAGAGGGTCTAATACCAGTTTATGCAAATCAAGTACATCCCAACACATATCGAGCACCAATCAAGTGCTACAGTTGTGGAGAAAATTACTGGATCGCAGAGTGCCCTCATTGTGTAGCCGCGCTACATTCCAACCACTCTGCAAAGATTGTGGCATAGGACATGCCTGTATGGATTGTCCCATGAAAAATAAAGTCCCACAACAAATAGAGGTTAAGACTGACATCCTAATCGGCATCATTGGGGTGGACCATCAAAGTCTGGGTTTGGCAAGTGTAATATCACAACCTATAAATGTAATTACATGCCAATAGAAAGAGGCCGCCAAGGACCCTAACATTCCAATCCAACCAAAGCGACTTCTTAAAAAGAAAGCACAAGTGCCTCCACCTCCGCCAAGCAATGAGCAGCCGAGCTCATCCACATCAATTCCCGAGCTTCAAATAAAAGAAGCTCCATACCCAAATAAAGAGGTGGAGAAGGCTCGTTTTCAGGCACTTCAACAATGGGTACAAAAGGAACAAGCTCAATTTCGAGCCCCTGTTCCAACAACAGACTCCACAACATAATGTACCACCAGTCAACTTGAAGGAGTTGCATTCTCTAGCATCTTCAGTTGCCCTGTGTCAATTCCCATCGAAATCCTCTTACAAAATTATCCCAATCTTTGGGAGAGTTTCAAAGGATGGATTGAACTCGCAAATCCCCCTCTGCCTATGAACGACATCGAACATATCCCTGTGCAGATGGGTGAGAGAGATGACATATGCAACATTACTTTGCCTTTGATCCACAATGCATATAACGAAGTCCAAGCCATAGTAGATGGTGGAGTAAGTGTAAATGTCCTATCAAAGGAGCTCTACAAAGAATGGGGTCTCCCACCAATGCAAAAGGCTAATTTCAACATACGCCTTGCCGATGATTCACGAGCTAAACCCTTGGGAGCTGCACCCAAGAAGGAGTTTATCTCTGAGACTCTAGAGGAAGAGAAAAGGAGATCCAGCCTTCCTTCTATTTTGCCTTCTCTTGCTCTGCTTGCGCTGTCCTCCCGAACCTCTGGGATTTGTGCTCTCTCTCTCTCTCTCTCTCTCTCTCTCTCACACACACACACACACACACACACACACACACACACACTCACTCACACACACACACATGATCATCTTGTTGCCTTGTGGACCTTAGCTATCTATGTCATGGACATTGATTTTACATATACTAGTATCCTCCCTTGAATTAAGTGATGTAGAGTCGAAAAACCAAAAACAACAAGGCTTGATTGTCAACATCAAATGCAAAGCCAATGTCCAATAAATAAAGTCAAATTTTCTAATATTGTAGACTATTTCTAGCACGTCTCTTTCTATGATGGTGTAGTTGATTTTTGCATCATTCAATTGCTTGCACTAGATAGTCCTTCATGTATTCATCTGATTGGCATTGTACGCTCCTAATCATATATTTGCAGCCATAAGTGTGAACACAAAATTGGGGTTATTAGAATGGGATCTATGACTAATTTCAAATTAAAGGTCTCAAATGCATGCTCACATTTTTCTATCCATATGAATTCCACTAAGAACTTAAAAGGTCTTATAATCATAGCATACCTAAGAATCAATATTCTAGAATAGGCTACATGACCCAATGAATACTTGAACATCCTTTGCATTTAGAGGTAATTCCACGATTATCTTCATCTTATCCATGTCAATTTGCAATTCCATGCCTCGAGATTGTGTGTCCTATGACAACTTCACAAGTGACCAAGAACTGACATGGATGAAGGCAGCAGTTACCAATTGGGTGCCTTAATTTCGTAGATGAAGCTGGCATTTACTAAATTTTATATTTCTTCATACACCATGGTACATACCTTATATTTGTTACGTAGAGGTCCCATACCTTTAGGGCTGGAAGTTGGAACCTCCCCTAATGGTTATGGTATGTGTACTACTACTTCTAGGGAGTTTCCTTTCATTTCTTTACAAGACCAAACTAAACAATCTTTGTATTCTATCCGTAGTGATTTTACTTCATTTTCTTCCACCAAAATGAGTTGCCACTCATGAATCTTCCCTTTTTAGGGATAGTTTCGATTTTATAAACTTGGTTGGACCTTCATGAATAAGCTCTCTCCACCAATGCTATCAATTTTAGTTACCTCTGACTCTCTTTTTGCCTAGTTTGGGTAGGGCTATGGTGCAATGCCTCTTGTATGATTTTGGAAGCAGTTAGGTACCTTTTTTCAAATCAACTTCTGAAGATGTAGCACTTCCTTGGCTTTTACTGCTTGTCACATTAATAGCTCTTGACCTTTAGTCTTGATGTTTCATGTACTAGAGTTTCTTAAATTAACAAATTCATTGAGCTACCCCTCATTCTTGCATTCTGCTCTCACGTTTAGAAATTTTTGCTTTGAACGATAGGGCTTGAACTGCTATGGGAGTTAGATTCCCAAGTAAGCCACTTTTGCATTACAAGCTCCTTGATGCCCCTTTGGATTACATTATAGATTTGAAGTTTGTTCCCCCTCTGATGGTTTGGTCAAGCACATTTCCACCATGCTTATTTGCATCCTTATGAATTCATTGAATTGTTTGACCTTAACTTTATTCCCCACCTTGGTTCTTTTTCTTATCCTCCTACAAGTTAGTTTGGGAGGGTTGATTTTGGGGAATAAATGGCTAATTTGGGAGGTCCTATTTTAGGGAATCCTACTACAATTAATGCTTGGAGGAAATCACTCATAAATTGAAATTTTAATATGGCATGATCAATTGCTATCTCCAAAGTCTATGTCATTAGCTATCATTAATGACTTCTTCTAGATCATTGCCTGTTTTAATATTAACCATGAATATTTTTGACTTTTGGTTGTTCATCCCAAAGTGATAGTTCTATTGTATCCTTTTATCATCTATTTTGAACACTATCTGGGTATGAGTTTGTATTGATCAATGGTTGCAAAAGCTTGTATCTGATTGTTTATGTCACTTTTGAGAATCGCCTTCCAATAGTTTTACACGCCTATAATCAAGTTCCAACTCTTTTACAAGAAAGAGTCCTTTGAGATACTTGGCTCCATTGCTAGCTCATTGTCATAGCACAAAAGGAATCTAAAAGATATAATGGCTCTAGTCTAAACTCTACCACATTTATTTATTTCAATTGCCTACAAATGAGGTAATGTAGACATGATGGAGATAGATCAAGCACCTCAAGTCCTTAACGCATACATCAAGGAGACATGAATACTACATGATAACTCTATGAGAATGAAGCTATATAACCTTATGATGAGAAATCACATACACTCATGCAAGGACTAGTCTATTGCAGTCCACTCTAATAATGCAAGTTTACAATGACCACTTGGAAACAAGACCGAACCATCAATGAATGTACTACCTTCCAAACCAGTTCAATCACAATTTTGTTCAATAACATGTAGCCATCCTCTTGCTATGGCAAGGATAATCGACATTGGACTCTCATACTACCTCTTGAAGCACACAATAAAAGTATAGCCAATTGAACACATGAGTTGAACTCAAAAGTTGCATTGTGCCTTGAACTTGACGAGAACTTGACATTGTAAATCCTTTGAAATTAGAGAGGATCTTTGTGTATGTCCTCTTGAGGCTGACATTGTTGATAGAGGAAGCCATACTGTGTCGACAAATATTAAAAATGGAAAGAAGGAAATCCATTCACTTGAGTCGTCACCAACTGTGTTACAACAAAAATACCTTCAACAATACTATTAACACATACTATGGGAAACAAAGCACCTTAGAATAACTAAATATCTTTACTTATCCCAATTCATATTCACCTCAAAAGACCATGAAAAGAGGATCCATAACCCACCCTTTGAGAGATTCATTCTCAAGAATTGTTATCTTTTGGATAATATTATTAAATTGCATTTTAAAAGCGTAACTCTCTCTCTCTCTCTCTCTCTCTCTCTCTTAATGCTTTTGGGACTACGAAGGTAATGCTTTTGGGACTACTAAGGTACTGCATTTGTGTATGTGTATTCTTTACCATCACTCAACGTCATGCTCAATGTATTATTTTCTATGTTTTGTACCTGTTTTGCATTTCATCCTTAAATGAGGACAAGGTGACACAAATGAGATCTTGTACTAAAGTTGTCAACCCATGCATGGGAGCCTTTAATATAAATATTTTGAATGGAATGAAAATGTGTATGGTAAAATATAGTCAAGTCATGAGGGCTCTTAAAGACAATTGTTGACCATCTAATCATCGATTTTTCTTTTGTAGAATTTGAATCTGCATGTGTAGCTTGTCAACATCAATCTTCCATTGACTTAGCTATTGCCATTTAGCCTTGGATGGTTGGGAATGTGAAAAGATTCAATTGCGAGTTGACATCAACAATGGTTTTAATTGCCCCACGCCCTTGATACATAAGAAATACGCTAAGAGAAAGGCTTGTGGTCGATGCCACATGCCATTTTCATATGCTCTTTTCCCTAATGGTCCAGCGGCAAAGGACGTGGGAGGGACGGTGCCTGCCTTTGTGTGATTTTCACATAGGATTTATTTCATGGATCGTATCCTGTCTAGTTTTATTAGTTGTTGCACAGCTTTGCAGTCTGCAAAAGTCTGCAAACTCATGATTGATGTTAGAAGCAGAGGATGAAAAAGCACCTAGTGTGATATAATTATATACGAGTAGCAACTTGTCTATGAGATGGGTGAGAGACCCGCTGCGTTGGGATCCTTAGGTTCCTTGAAGGTCAAGGAGTAAAATTTGAGGTTGTAATTTACAAATCTTTGGACGTGAATGTTTTAAAAAAAAAAAGGATCTTTAGCATTGATATTGATATAATTAATATATTACAAAACGGATCTTTTATAAGGAAGGAGATAGAGAGGGGAAAAAGGGGGGGGGTGCCACGTGCGAATAAATAAAGAAGTCGTGGAGGGCGGCTAACGTTGCCGTGCGGGACTGTCCACGTTTAATTTTGTGTGAGGTGGAAAACGTAGACCTGGCGGCCATTCCCCCAAATTCCATCGTCTCCTCCACCTCCCCTGCTTTCCTCCTACGAATTTCTCTCCTGTACAGTTGCAGATTCAATATCTCTTGAATCCTCATCTTTAAGGCTTTCCCTTCTGTTCCACCGCATACAGACCCCGCAACAGCCTCCCACAGTATCGGAATTCCTTCACCATGGCTCTTGCCGCCGTTCATCTTCCTGGCGGCAGCGTCATCTCGTCCCCCCAGCGCCATCAGCATAGTAGTTCTCCCGCGGTTGTCTCCGAGGCTTGCCATTGGAATTCCGCAGCGCCGATCCGTTCCGTCCCTCATCATCGTTGCATCCTTGGTCGATTTGGACGTACCGCAACTTTTTCATCCCGTCGAACATCATCATCATCATCATCACCATGGTCATCATCCGCATCCGCCTCCTCTTCACGACGATTCAACGGAGCTTGCAGCAGCACGCGTTCCTCCTTGCACCGCACTCATCATCATGGTTTGCGAAAGTCAAGTTGCGTGGATGTCTTGCGGCCGCCCTCTTTCGTCGAGGCATTTGAAGCGGCGATTTCTTATTGCCTGATCAATCAAGGGACACAGGAATGCGGCCCGAGAGACACTTGGCGTCACCGGCAACTTACCAGACCGGTCGTGAAGGCGGTTTTTGAACGATTTACTGAAAGAGCTATCAAATCGGTAATGCTTGCTCAAAGAGAAGCCAAGGCTTTTGCAAAAGCGGAGGTAGGAACGCAGCAGCTGCTGCTAGGTCTGATTGCGGAAGACCGAGCAAGCGAAGGCTTCCTGCGCTCCGGGGTAACTATTGAGAGAGCGCGAGAAGCTGTCCGAAGCCTATCCGAAGACAAGAGCTCACCTGTTACTTCTGACAAGCCTGCTACAGAAGTGCCTTTTTCGGTAGGCAGCAAGCGTGTGTTTGAGGCTGCTTTGGACCACTCCAAGAAGATGGGCCATAATTACATTGCGCCGGAACACATTGCCTTAGCTCTTTTCACCGTGGACGATGGCCCTGCTACCAGGGTTCTCGAAAGGTCCGAATCAGGCGCTCTCAATCTGGGAATTTTTCAGTTTCCTTTGCAGCTATAAAGGCAACTTCCCTTGATATGTAATGGTTATTAATATGTTATCTTCAATCTTTGCCTGTAATCGTACTGCCAGATTTTTTATTTGTTCTGTGATTATACAGGTTGGGCCTGAAAACAGAAATATTGCAGTCAGAAGCAGTTTTGAGGCTCGAAGGGGAGCTAGCCAAGGAGGGTCGAACACCTCTGTCCTCCCTCCCTGTTCCTGCTAAAGCTGCTGCCGGTGCTGCAACTACTTCGAGGCGTTCTAGTGGCAAAAAAGGTCTTAGAGCATTGCGCTCTTTTTATCTTTCGTAATAGCCACAGTTTCCTTGGAGGGAAACATTAGTTTGAGGCAATTGTGTCTGTCATTTGCGCAAATGCGATGCAGTTTTTGTGTTTCTTAGTAGGGTTTCCCAGAGTGGATTGTCAGCAGCGTATTAACAGGTACCATGGCTCCAAGAATGATCTTTGTGCTCCCTGATTGCAGAAAAAGGTTCTCTTGCTGATTTCTGTGTGGACATAACTGCCCGTGCAAGTGAAGGTAAGATTGATCCAGTAATAGGTCGTGACAAAGAAGTGGAAAGAGTCGTGCAGATTCTTGCTCGGCGCACCAAGAACAATCCAATTCTTCTCGGAGAGCCTGGAGTAGGGAAGACGGCCATTGCTGAGGGTTTGGCACTGCGCATTGTCAGCTCAAATGTTCCCGAATTTCTAAATGTAAGTCTAGTCAAATAGGATCTGATTCTTATCACGAATTTATTGCTTGGCAAATCATATGTGACAACTAGAAGCTTTCTTAATAACTGAGCGTAGTGGTGAGCTTTAGGGTTTCTTTGTATGGTAGATCTTGTGGGGTGCAGGTGGGTTTGGACTGGTCAGGAGTCTCAAATTTGCTTTTCTTTTCTTTATTTTCTTTGCTGGGGCATTTGTTCTATCCTATGCAGGGCAAGCGGGTTATGTCTTTGGATATGGGGCTGTTACTTGCAGGAGCAAAGGAGCGAGGGGAATTGGAGACTCGAGTCACCAATCTTATAGATGAAGTCAAGAATGCAGGTTTCTTATATCGATTTCAATAGCCTTTACACTCTTTTACACATTATCGAATATGTTTTCTCATGCTGCATCTCCATTTGCCAGGAAATGTGATCTTGCTTATCGATGAAGTTCATACACTTGTGGGCTCTGGCTCAGTTGGAAGAGGTGGAAGCAGTGGTGCAGGTCTCGACATAGCAAATCTTTTAAAGCCAGCACTAGCCAGGGGCCAACTTCAGGTTTGAGATGACAGAAAAAACCTTTGAGAGATCTTGGCAAGCTTTTTGTTGATAGTTCCTTGTCTTTGTTCACCGTTTTGACTAGCCTGTAATGAACTTCAGATCAAGTGGTTTCTAGGCAAGGCGTGGGTATTTTGAGTGTTGTGGATGCATTCACTCGTCATTTTAAAACAATGCAGTATGGAAGCTTGGAATAGCCACAGGTTTCAAGCTGCCAAGTGCTTGCCACCTTGGTAGTGTGATGATTAGAGGACAGCTTGTGGTGTTCCTTCTTGCTGATTGATTCTTGACAAAGATGACTGACCAAACCAAATAGGGGCCCATCATAGCTTGTTTGAAGAAGGGTCATCAATGCTGGAGACAGCAACAACAGAATGTCTAGGTCGTTTTGGTTAGGTCAAAACACTTGCACACTTCATGTCAACATCTGAGGACAATCGCCAGCCCCAAAGAGTCCTGCAATCTGTAACCTGTCGACTGAGAGTTGTAGCCTACCAATATCATCTGCGTGGACTTAACATCCATCTTCCCCCTCTGTTTCTTGGGAATGTGAACAAAGGCATCACATCCGATATGTGGAAATAGGATACATCTGGTTTCCTCCCAAAATAGGCCTTAAAGCGAGTGACCTTCAGAACAGCAGTTGTCGAAGAACTGTTAAGTATATGTACTGCTGTAGCTGCAGCCTCCACCCAGAGGAACCCAGAAACCTCTCGGCGTGCTAGCATTGTCCAAGACATTTCCACCACGGTCCAGTTGTTCCACTCAACTACAAAGGCAGTTCCGGTATCAAATGCCCTTTGTCACAGAATTCTGCAAAGACCTGAGAACAGAACTCTCCACCTTTATCAGACCTTAGGAAGGTCAGTAGTAGCTTAAACAAAGAATCAGTACCCTCTAATTACTTCAATTTATGTTTTAACATGAAAAGAGGCTAATCCAATACAAGCAAAATTTGCAGGAGCAAGGGTCATTTAACAACTAACTGTACCTTACAAGTTACAAATTCAATCCTTAAGTCAAGATATAATGATGTTTTAAGTACTTTTGTCAAAATTGGACAGTGTGCCCAGATTATCTTGACAACTAACTTTGAGTCTAAAACAAATTTGAGGAATTTTAAACACTTTCAACCATGATCCATTTGGATCCACAAGTTGTTAGGGTTAGAGAGAGCTTGTGCATTATATATTGTGTAAATGAGGCCCACTTCCCCTATGTTGGTTCCCTGGTATATTGCTATCTTGATCTTTGGGATAGGAGATACAAAGACCCTTGAACAAGACCACCTAGTGGATCCTAGTGCCTTAGCTGTGCATAGAATAGATATTTTTGGGTGTGCTTTTTTGCCCTTTCTTTCGTTTTAGTAAATTTTTAAAAGAATTTTTATGTCCTAGATGAAGATTTCAATAGATTTTTTTTAATGGGTTCCCACACTTATTGCCTTGTTGCCCTTTTGTTTTCACTTTTCTCTCTCTTGTTATCGCATTCCTAGCAAGTTACTGGGTGCGAGTACCCCCCTCTTAAGCCATTCACTCCAGTGCCTCCTTTCTATTGATGGGGATTGGATTTCATAGGACCCATCTCTCTTGCCACACACAAAGGGAACAAGTATGCTCTGCTCGCCATCGACTATGGAACCAAATGGGTCGAGGCCAAGGCAGTTAAAAGCTATATAGCCTAGGTTGTGGGAAGATAGGTAATGCCTGTGTTCCCCAGCTGGTTATCGCTTATACCAAAGAGACTTAAAACTATAGACAGATTCTAAATGTATACCAAAAAGAACTGGATGGCATAAGTTCTCCAATATTTCTTGCATTTTGCTTTTCCATACAAAAATGGTCTAGTTCTATTCTCTATCCAATTTTTTCCATTTCCCTTCGTGCATCCTCCAGCTTTTGAGAAAGAAAGGCCATTTTGGCAGGGTCTGTGAGTGCGGACATCCTAGCAGTCCTACGGAATTTGTTTGAGTTCGTCACTGGAATTTCCTATCAAATTCAGTTATGGGGGTGGTCCATCACCAAGGTTAAAAAGAGGGGGTGGTTCATGTGCTGTGCACTAGTTCAGTTTTTATTTGTGAAGGCCCCCAACAATTGCAATTGAAATCGGAATATCATCTCTGAAGACCTAAGAGCTAGATCTGAAAGTTCTACATCGTATGTTTCTGTCTTCATATAGATTCACAATTTGGTTTTTGCATCTCCTCATTAACCCTTCTTTTCTGGCAGTGTATAGGTGCAACAACTGTTGATGAGCACCGAAAGCATATAGAAAAAGATAAAGCTTTGGCACGTCGTTTTCAGACAGTAATGGTTAATGAGCCTAGCCAGGTTGTTCGTACATTCACTTTGTGCCTCTGAGGTTGCAAATGCATCATGTTGTGGAAACGTTGAATCTAATTTGATGATTGAAATGTTGCCTGCAGGAGGATGCTGTTAACATTTTATTGGGGCTTCGAGACAAGTATGAGGAGCATCACAAGTGTAGGATAACTGCCGAAGCAGTTGAAGCAGCAGTATACTTGTCTGCTAGGTATATTGCTGATCGGTTCCTCCCAGACAAAGCAATTGATTTGTTGGATGAGGCAGGGAGTCGAGCTCGAATAAATGCTTTTAAGCGAAGAAAGGAGCGCCAAATAAGTATTCTTTCTAGGCCTCCAAGTGAATACTGGCAGGAAATTCGAGCTGTACAAGCTTTTCAGGAAGCGGTATGTTATGTTTTGTTGAACCTTCTTAGTAAGCAGTATGCATGGGTTGTGTTACTTAGAAAGAAATGAACACTTCAATTGTTTTTGTCAGGTTTGACTTAAATTTGTTTCTCCCTCTGGTCGATCACCCTGTTACTGTGCTACTAGAAGGCTTGGTTGATTGGCATGTGGCCGCTGTTTTGAGTAGTAGGAGTTACCATAAAGTTTTTGTGCGAATCTCAAGTGTACTGCAGTGATTGCTTAAGTTTGAGCCATGATTTTGCATCTTGTTCAATGTTCGTCCTCATGTGTTGTTCATGTTTGTGTTATTGCTTGCAATGCCTCGTGCACAACAATGTGTTTTATCCTGTCCCTCTGTCTGTACAGCAAAACATTGTTATCATGAATACCATAGTACACGAATAATGTTTTTTGCATGTTTGTTACCATTTTTCTGTTATTTTCAAGTCCACCAGTTTCATTTTAAGCACCTGTAGTTATCAATGTGGCTTTTACTCGGCTGATGTATCAATTAGATTCTCTCGAGACATTGTTAAAAAAAAACCCCTCATTCTTGGATAGCAGGCTCTAGTTCCTCAAAATACAACGGGTGCAACGGAGCATGCACTCGAGGGCACTAGCTCTGTTTCCGGGCTTTCAGATACTGATGAGTCTTCGTCACTTGCTATGTCCAGCTTCTTCAATAATGATGAATATGATGACGGGTACACAATCATAGCCTGAGTTATTTCTCCTCCTGAAAGACACTTGCATACTCAAATAATAATCTGTTGATTGTGAAAATACTATTGCTATGCAGTCCAGTGGTGGTTGGTCCCGCAGAAATTGCATCAGTGGCTTCCATGTGGTCGGGTATCCCTATTGAGCAGCTGACTGCTGATGAGCAAAATAAGCTTATCCATCTTGAAGAAACACTGCAAACGCGTGTTGTGGGTCAAGATGATGCAGTAAGTGCAATTGCTCGTGCAGTTAGAAGAGCTCGTGTTGGCCTCAAAGATCCAAATCGGCCAATTGCTGCAATGCTTTTTTGTGGACCAACTGGAGTTGGGAAAACAGAACTTACCAGAGCTTTGTCTCAGCATTATTTTGGATCGGTGAGTCTCATTTTATCCACTGGGATGGCTAATTTCTGAATTACCTTTGTGTCGACATTTAGTAACCTGACGTATGCTGTTACAGGAATCAGCTATGATCAGGCTAGATATGAGCGAGTACATGGAGCGGCACACTGTGAGCAAGCTGATAGGATCACCACCAGGCTATGTTGGATATGGCGATGGAGGAACCCTTACAGAAGCCGTACGGAGACGTCCATTCTCCGTTGTTTTACTGGATGAAATTGAGAAAGCTCACCCTGATGTGTTTAATATCCTTCTGCAAGTGTTTGAGGATGGACACCTCACAGACTCTCAGGTATGCAACCTTCCCATCTTGACGGTGCTCTTATGAGTTGAAGGAGGAAGGCACTACTTATTTATCATTATATGTGGCACAGTTGTGTATTCTCCTACATCCGCCTTCTTTAGTGGCACGTAGTCTTGAATTGGGATCGAGTTTTGGACTTATGTTGCATTTTGTATTCTCCTATGACCTGCTTATTTCGGAATTATTTGCATTGATGTTGGTGTCGTTGATGAACGGTTTTGAATGTTTTCAATTGGCAAGAGCTCCTCTCCCCCCTCAAATCTAGGCCTACTGTTTTTGGATTGGAGGTAGTCCCCCCTGCCTGTGCTTTTTTGGTGGAGCTTTATTTCAAATAAATAGCATTTAACATACTTTTCTTTTTTTCCTTCCCGCGTTCTTTTCTTGGCTGGATTTTACAGATTAGTAAGCACTGGGTTTAGCTAATAGAAACCCAGATGGTTCCTTATGCTTGGGTATTGATGAGTACCCAAGCATAGCTTTACTTACTAAATTAGTTTTCTTTTCTACTTTAGCTTTGTTTCATGTCTTTTTTTTTTGGGGGGGAGGGGGAGGGTTTGTGTTGTTTGTTTTTCTTTTTGTTTTGGATGTTCTCTCTCTCACTCTCTGTCTCCCCCCCCCCCCTATAGGGCATCGGGTCTTGGTGGTTGGGGATCTGCTATTTGTCCTGTATGCGTTTGTGTTCGATCTTTTATACGAAACCTCTACTGTATCACTGGCTCTGTGCTATGAAGTAAAAAGCTTCTCTCTCTTACATCACATGCTAAGTCAACTCTCTTCTCTCTCTCTCTTGCATCACATGGTAACTCAGGGTAGGAGCTATCCTTGAGTTATCTTCATTTTATCTAAGTAAGCCTACCGTCTAGGTAGGCAGCCATGTGTTGAGTGAAGATGGAATAACATTGTGGGAAAACTTATTATAAAAGGTGGTTATGGGCAGTGTGACATAAGGGAATAATGTAACGGAAACTTTGTTTAATATCTGTTTGACCCACCATCTTAAAGTGGTAATCAGGCAATGTTATTGAAGGGGTTACTTCTCTTCAACTAGCCGTTAGGGCTAACATGCATTTACAAGGAGGACTATCAGGGATGGGATCAATACTATGATCATCAACAGTAACTCCTTTGTTTCATTCAGTTTGCAAGGATCGCTTTCCTTTCATGGCATATAGCTTTGTTATTTACTTTGTCATTTGCTTTCACTCTTCAGGGGCGGAAAGTATCATTCAAAAATACTCTTCTTGTTATGACCTCAAACATTGGGTCAACAGCAATTGCAAAAGGTGGAAGAAGTAGGATTGGCTTTACCTTCGCAGATCATGTGGATGGGGGAAAGTATGCAGCTCTCAAAGAGTTGGTCACAGACGAGCTCAAATCATATTTCAGACCAGAATTCATGAATAGACTCGATGAAGTGGTGGTTTTCCGATCTTTGGAGAAGTCAGATGTAAGTGCTATTATAATTGTACAACTATCCATCATTTCCATGTTTATGAAGCTTGTTTCAGCAGATCAAAATTTTGTTTGTGTTCAATCTGAAATCCTCTTCCTGGCAGGTACGGCAAATTGTAGAACTGATGCTAAAAGAGACAAAGACAAGACTTTCCAACTTGGGCATAGGCCTCGAAATTTCTGAAGCCATGATCCGGCTTATATGTGATCAAGGATACGATCGGGCCTATGGTGCCCGGCCACTACGCAGGGCAATAATGCAGCTGGTTGAAGATAAAGTAAGTGAAGCATTGCTGGCTGAAGACTATGGTTCCGGAGACACTGCTCTTATCGATATTGATGAGACAGGGAATCCTGTTGTCACACATCACTGCAAGCCAAATCGTTGCGAGCATGGTCTGTGTGTCTCAGTACGAACCAACTCACTATGATTGCCGATATCTGTACATTATTACTTGTACTAAATGTATGCATGGCCTCTAAGCAGGGTCCTTTCTTGGACATGGGAAGTGCAGGAGGCACAATTCTTGATTCCTATCAGCCGTGCTGGATAAGTCTAATGCAATGGTTGGTTCCTAGCTGGGTGTTATACAATCTGTTTATGTAATCCGCAGGAAAACCCTGCTCTCTAAAACAGAAAGCTTGTATATAAAGATTGCTTTCAGACACCTAACACATGTTGTGCATGGCTGTGCCATATTAGAACTGGCTATAGCTAGTTTTGAGCAGGAATTTGAACACTGCTCAGAATGCCTAGTTACTTGCTCAATTTGGAACATGCAAAATGTTCTCAATGTGAGGTGTCTAGGACCAACGAGTGTCCAGGGTCTGTACGGTTCTCTCTCTGCTGTCAAAGGAAAATTTGTTTTTAGTTTTGAATAATAGATGTTCTTATGAATTGAGGCAACACTCTTTGTAGGGGGCTACCAACCAAACCACTGCCTATATTCCAATAATATGAACCGGATGAGGTGAGAAGTCTCCATTCTCATTGCTAATAACAATCTCCCAATGCTACAAAGCTTGCCTAGAAGAGCCCAACCACTGTGCCATGAAGGACATTCGATTGAGAATTGTGTCCTCATTGGCCGCTACAAAGAGAGAACCTGAAGTTGGGTACTGCTTGCAAGATGATCACAACTATGTGAATTTGCCTCAAGAGGGGTATATTCTCTTCAGATTCCAGTCTTATTCCTCTCCTCTAGAAACCCATTCAACAGAGTTGGTCCCTAGAACTTTATGGATGTTCGCTGCATCACGTAAAAGCTTGAGGGTAGCTAGTGGTAAGGAACTTCGGGGGGGGGGGGGGGGGTTCCAGGGTGGGAAAATCAGGTAAGGGAAAGTGTTTTTTTTTCTTTGGGGGAGGGGGGAGTAGAGGGTAGAAGGCAACAAGCAAACCCATTCGACATGCCTATTCAAGATTTTGTAAGCTATTCAAATCACAACATTATGTGTGTATATGTCTGTAGTATTGGATTCATGGGTCTACATTTGCATGGGCAACTTTGAATGGCTAAAACTATCTCGGCTCCTGGCCCCCTACACTTTTGGTATTGGTTTCTCTCATCACCTAAGAAGCGCAAATGTTACTCCTTTGGACTCTTCTTTGCAAATGTTACACCTCCACTTTCCACTAACACTGTAATAAATGCCGTGGCTTTGCAAGATTTAAACTTTGTCCATGAGCCTCACCCTCGGATTTTGGATGTGTTATTCCATCATTCGAGGTGGCTCCTTGAAGAATGGCTTCAACTCTCTCAGCCCTTGGTCCTTTACACTTCTTGATGCACTTTTTTTTCATCGCCTAAGAAGTGCTTACTTATTCTTGCCATTGGTCATCACAGCTCTCGATCGCAAATAGTAGATCTCCAGTTTCCATTGACTAACATCATTATGTAATCCCTTGCCTTTGTGGGTTCTTGACCTTTTCTTAAAGAGAAACATAAACAATTCCACTCCTACTATTCTATTTCTTGTCTATATAGCTAAACGATATAGATTTTCAATTAAAAAAGTCCCAAACTTAAGATAGGTGCGATTGATGCATGTGTAAATAATGGTGTCAATCGGACACTAGTGCATTTGAATAAGACACTCAGAGCGTGTTTCTTGATTGATGTGCATGACACTTGGTGATAAACATGCTGTAATGGGTGCCCGATCATGCAAACCATATCTAATGGGCACGATACTTTGAATGCGCTGCAAAATAAATGGGATTGATACATGTTGAAAGTATCATGCCCATCGAACACATGTGCTTTCGAATAAGATGCTAGGTAGCATATACAATGAGCTATATAGCATATATAATGTGCCACACTTATTGTGCTTACATAGTGGGCTATATAGCACAAATAGTGTGTTAGATAGCACATGCAATGTGATGCATTCAATATGATATCTGGATAACATACTACATAGCACATCAATTATTCTAAATAGCATATGCTATGACTTATAGCACTTCAAATGTGCTATATAGCACATACACTATATATCCTACATAGACGAACATAGCGCATTTAGTGGGATGTAACATATATAGTATATACAATGCTATATAATGTACTATATAGCATATAAAATGTGCTAATGGCACATACAGTGTGCTATATAGTACAATGCACTACATACACTATATATATATTATATGCCATAAGCTATATAATATATATATATATAGCATATATATAGACTAGGCTATATAGCACATACACAATAGCACATACACAATATATAGCATACATATTGTGTTGCAATTATTGCAATTATTAAGTGTGTTATATAGCTTATGTAGTATTGTATATAGCACACACAAGGCTATAAATAGCACACAATATGAATCATAGCACTTATAGTGTGTTGTACAGCATAAACAATATACGAATAATGGGTGGACATACAATGTGCTACATAGCACATTCAATGTGTTGTATGCAATAAGTGACTTGTATAGCATATATAGTATATAGCACATGCTATGTGCTACGTAGCATATATAGTTTGCTATGCAATACATGCAACGTGTTACACAGCTATATGATAAATGTACTACATAGCAGAAACAAGGTATTGTATAGCATATATAGGTGTGCCACATTTATTGTGCTCATATTGTGTGCTTTATAGCATACATAGCATGCCACATTTATTATGTTCATATAGTGTGCTACATAGCATGTAATATGCTATAGAGGTATTGTGCTTATACAATGTCCTATATAGCATATTCACTATGTTGTACAACATATTCCATGTGCTTTATGCCACATAAAATGTGATACAATTGCTGTACTACATACATAATGTGCTACATGCAATTTGTTATATGCATAATGTACCAATACATAATATGCCACATGCAATGTACTCCATGTAGTGTGCTATATATAATGTGCTATATAGTACATACAATGTGATAGATTAATCAAATATAATTACTAATAGTGCTTCCATTAGCTACAAGAGTAAGGAAAGGCCAACTAAAAGAGTGTTTTAAATGTTGGGAATGTTGGGAATGTGGATGGGACCAAGATTGGGGATGTGCAAGGGTCGACGAGTTTCAATCTTCCTTTACCTACATGAGAAAATTAGTAATGAAAGAATAACAAAAGAAGATAGTTAAGGGTTACAATGTAGTTATGTTTTTCCCATCACTGTCCAGAATACAATCTAGACTAGTCTTTCATTTGCACATGTGAACATAATGCAACTTATATAATTTCAATACAAAAATGATATGATATACAAGATACATCAAATTACACAACATACCAAGGCTTTCAGATGTTGCAACGCGTAGAAAATTTTAGCCCTTATTAGATGCGACTAGTATAGAGACATAAATCTTGTTTATAATCCACTTATCATGTTGATCTTGTTCCATAGGATGTAGTTAGCATGACATCTTATGGAAGGAGATGGGACATGAAAAGTGGATTAGAAAGAATATTTACATCTCCAAACTGTATTGAAAAATAGTGAAACTTATATGATTTAACTACAAACTTGCATGCATAAAATTACTCAACATGAATTCTCACTGATATATCAATGCCTAGCATGATTTTAACAATTTTAGAGATGGTCGTCCTACATTGGCTCTTTGTACAAGTAAAAATTTATGTTGCTACATGGGCAAAGTAGAGAAAATGGTACATGTGACAACAAGCTAAAGAGGGCCTCTAATGGCTCAACAACAAAGGGGAAGCTACATGCTAAATAATGGTTGTAGGCCATACAATAGCCACATCCTCAACAATAGTGAAACTTATATGATTTAACTACAAACTTGCATGCATAAAATTTCTCAACATGAATTCTCACTAATATATCAATGCCTAGCATGATTTTAATAGTTTTAGAGATGGTCGTCCTACATTGGCTCTTTGTACAAGTAAAAATTTATGTTGCTACATGGGCAAAGTAGAGAAAATGGTACATGTGACAACAAGCTAAAGAGGGCCTCCAATGGCTCAACAACAAAGGGGAAGCTACATGCTAAATAATGGTTGTAGGCCATACACTAGCCACATCCTCAACAATTAATGGATGTTGACATTGGGATGCCTCAACTCAAGTCTAGACTTTAAATATCAACAAAAACTATAGTGGGCTTTTGCTTGCCCACTCATTGTCAATTCTTGTTAGTAGTGCAATCTGCACATGTATACATGATACTTAATCTGACCATAACATAGCATAGAAATTGTGCTATGATGCACCTTATTGCATGATCATGTGCTTTATTTCATAATATATATAGCACATTATCTTTGTATATCACATAATTAAACACATAAAGCAACGATTATGTGTTATATACCATAGATCATGTGCTATATAGCACATTATCTTGTGACATGTGCTACATAACATATTATATATACTACATGGGATCTAGTGAGCTATTTAGCACAAATTATATGCTATATTGCACAGATTATGCACTATACAACACCTTATCTTTGCTACATGGGGTCAATTGAACCATATAGCACACATTCTGTGATATATAGTGCATAATATTTATTACATGAGTTTGATTGTGCTCTAGAGTCTATAGGATATATTAGTTGCAATATAGCATAGATTATATACTATAAAGGGCATTTTTCATCATACATAGCACATAATCTTTGCTACATAGCACACAACTTCATGCATATCACACCCCTTAATATACCACAAGTGCCATGTACCATAGTTTATGTGCTATTTGTTACAAGTTATGTAGCACACAACTTCATGAATATCACACTTCACCTTAATGTACCACAAGTGCCATGTACCATAGTTTATCTTCTATTTGTTACAAGTTATGTACTTATCTATGCTATAGCATAGATAGGGTACTATATAGCAAAGATAATGTTATGTATAGGATAGTATATTTGTTACATGGGGCTTACTTAGCTATATAGCATAGATAATGTGTTATATAGCATATAGTCTTTGTTTCATGGGTTAATTGATATCTATAGTGTAGATTATGTGCTATATAACACAAAACTTATGTACTATATCACACATAATCTTTGCTAGATGTGTTTAACGATGCTATATAGCTTAGATACTATATAGATAGGTAAATGTGTTACATAATAGAATCTATGCTAAACATCACCGTTGTCCATGGTAAATAGAACAAAATCTTTTCCACAAAACACACAACTTCATGCATAACACACTTTATCTCAATGTATCACACAATGTGAGTGCAATGTATCATAGTTCATGTGCTATTATATACCAAATACTATGTGCTATCTATCACAAGATATGTGTTTAATTATGCTATAGCATGATAAGGTGCTTAATAGAAAAGATAATTTAATCTACTTAGGATGTATCTACACAAATTATGCTATGTAACATATTATCTACACTATCCGAGCATGAACATCAAGCATGTCGACCAATGCAAAAGGTTAGTGACTAAGAGGACTCATTCGGACAAGAAGAAGAAATAGCTCAACAAGCCACCACAATGAATGGTAGCAATAGGGACCAAGCTAAGAGGGCTGAGGAGGGGGTGAGGAGGGGAAGAGGTAGTGTTAAGCCTAAGCTCACTATTGCCCCCACTCAAAATCCATGGGAGATTATCTGACCTCAACAATATGATAGAATGCCCAAGGGGGTTATCTATCATGCCATGACATCACAAGTGGTGTTGTGTATCATGACACAACATCCCAAGAGGGTTATCTATCATGCCATGACATCCCAAGTGGTGTTGTCTATCATGCCACAACATTCCAAGTGTTCTTATCTATCCTTAACCTCTACAATATGATAGAAAGACCAAGGGGGTGGTCAAGAGAGCACCTACTTCCAATCTTGAATCAAGGCAGTAGAAAATGGACAACCAGGTATTTTACCTTAAAACTTGCCAAGTACTACTTCCCATGTATCAACAAGCCAATGCCCATAAGCATTTGTGCACATCTAGCCACACAAAAATGCCAACATAATAGACCATGGTTGCTCTTGCTAAAAAAAAACCTTGATCATAGTGACCTTTCTTGCCAACACATGAAATTTGATGTTTAGAATATTCAAACCTCCATGCATCCTTGGAGAGCAAAGCAGGTCCATTTTGAGCAACCTCAAAGCTTTTTTATGAAGCTTAGTTTTCCAAAAAATCTCCATAGCTTGAGACATAAAAGTCTCGAGATGACCAATGTAGTAAAGGCAGGTAAAATTGGACATAAGCTAAAACAATGGACTGGACAATTCGAAGCCGCACATGCAAAGGCCATGTGGAGATCTTCCAATATTCTAATTTGTCCTAAATTTTGTTGAATACCCAAGACATTTCTTGCTTATTGCTGATTTTCCAGCCAATTGGATAACCCAAATGTCTTACTATGTTCTCAGGATGAATAATTTGACCTAGCCAAAGAAGAGCATGCCAGTCACAATGCTTGAGAGGCAAGAGTTTTGATTTCTAAAAATTAATATTTAGACCAGCTGCCAATCCAAAATTAGAAAGGGTATCCATCAATAAGCGAAGCTCCATAGGACAATTCACTGTACACATGATTGGATTTGCACTTTTTGAAACTTCTCAAGATATTTAATGTTTGAAAAAATATAAATTATAACTTAAGTTAATTTAAATTATTAATATAACATTTACTTTTATTAAAATATTTTTTCAAAATTCAAAAAAATTTGAGAGAAAAAAAATTCTTCAAAAAATTGAAGCGTATTAGTGAATCATAAATAAGGAGTATGTACAATTCCAAAACTAATCTAGAAAATAGTGAATGAATTTGTAAACTTGGTGTTAGATAATTTGCATCAGTGTGCTTTTATCCTATGTGTGTATCTTTGATGAGTATGATACTTTCAAGAGGCCTTAAAGTTTTTTAGTTTGAGGCCTCTACAAAGTATCATACCCATCAGGTTCATCAAGATAACATAGATCCTAAGATATTAGAGGATGCGACTAAGAGTTTGGAGTACATGATTCAAATTAAATGATGCACCCTCTATGAAAATTCTTGGGATGAAAGAAGATAAGGAAAACGAAGATAAGAATACAAGAAAAGACAAAAAAAATAAAAAGAAGATACAAGTAAGGGAGGCACAAAGAGCACAAACAAGTAAGGAAAGGTTATTGACATACTATTCCTGAGATTACTCAATCGTAGAATTTCCTTTGGCAATTTTGAAATGTAACAAAAGTAGTGTTTTTAAAATCATATTATGTCTATTTGTCTATTTTTATTGAATGAAAATAACTTGTCATTGTTTTAAAAGTGTACAAATAGAATGAAGTGTTCAACATGTTTAAATAGACAGAAGTGTTTAAATAATGAAATCTTTAGCATGTTTAAAACCTTGAATTTGGTGTTGATTCCACTTCTTTTATATATAATTGAAAGCTATAGGGCTAAGAAAATGGCTAGTTAAAGGTCCTATTTATAGATGGTTAGAGGGCCTATTTATGGGTTGGTAAAGTCCTAGTGAAGGGTTCAATTAGGGATGGCTATCATTTTCCTTTCCTGGTCAAAGAAGGATTTCCTTTTCCCGAGGGGATCACTATGTAGAAACCCCATATATCACATGCAATTTCTTAAGGGGTTATTTCTATACCCCTTATTCCCCTAAATTATGTATATTTTTTGTAACTCCTCTTATACCCCTTCTATTGATCGCACGTGCTATCTTACATATGTCTTAGTTACCCCTGCCCCCAAAAGACTTTTTCCTTATTTTGTTGCTTTTGTAGGTCCTCCCAAAGTAAATAGCATGCAATGAGAGTGAATCATATCCAAGAAGAAGGATTGTGAGCTTGTCTTGAAGAGGCTACAAGCTCATTTAGAGCAACTATGGAGCAATTATGAGAGGAAAGGAAGGAAATCCTTCCTCAATACTTGCGCATGGATCATGGGTGCTAGTCACATACAAGGCCAACAATAGACCATGATAATCCCATTGAGCTCATAGCATTTATCTATTGTGTGGTGCATGGTGTAACCCTTGCTTATGAGCTTTCTTCCTTGTGGCCGTTGGTGCAAACTCACATGCAGCAACAAAAAAGCAAGCTCATAAGCAAGGGTTTCAATAGGCACCACACTACTAGGAGAAGGACATGTGCCATTTTACTAAGATACTATCACATTGCAAGTCATTTTTCTATGTACCTTATTTACCTATGAGTGTAAGGAGTCTAGTTCAAACTTTATGTTTATTTTTTAAGAGCATTTATTCATGGTAGGTATATTTCTTTCAAACTTTGAGGAGTGCAAACCAGTGGAGTCTTTGATGGTAAGTTCATGCAACCTAGATACGACTAACAATGGATTGTCTCTAAGAGATATTGCAAGAATCCATTTTGGTTATAGAGGATCATATATTGGATCCCTTGAACTTTATCTTAAATGGTTAAAAGGTAGGCAATCATCTAGATTATTGCATGCAAAGTGCCAATTTCATCCCTCATGCAACATTAAACAATGTGTTTATCTTAAATGGTTAAAAGGTAGGCAGTCATCTAGAGAATTGCATGCAAAGTGCCAATTTCATCCCTCATGCAAACTTCATCTTAAATGGTTAAAAAGTAGGCAATCATCTAGAGAATTGCATGCAAAGTGCCAATTTCATCCCTTGTGCAACATTAAACAATGTGTTTGCCTCATGCAGGTTTTGTTTTCTATGTCCTCCAGTTCATGAAGCAAAGTGCCTTGCATAGGTTTTCTTCATGAATTTATAATTCTACATGCTATGAGATCATGGCATTATTGTTTTCTAATGCTAGCCTTCTACATGACTAGCCCCCATGATTTATGTCCAAGTACCAAAGGATTTCTTTCATAGTCCCTCCAAGTGACATTGTAGACTCTTCAAGACATCAAGATCCTTCTCTTAGATATGATTCAATGGCATATGTTGTTAGTTTTGGGCTTGAGGGGAATGTCTAGTTTTCTTTTGGGGGTTTGTGGATGGGGAGAGCATAAGTTTGGTAACTTTCAGGTAAGAGGGACATGGTACCCAACTCGTACTCAATCTTACAAGATCAAATGTATATGCCACTAAATACATGCATAACTCTATGCACATAAGTTTTAAGAAGTTTGTGATTCCACACCCCACACCACACTATGTGAGCTCCTGGGCTATTCTATCAGTCTTTGCTGTGCGTACCCTCTGTTGGTCAATTTCTAATAGGGTTCTAAGATTTGGATAGAGTCTACATATGATCAAGGTGGAGCATGCGGGCTCGAGTCTAGAGATTACCGACAGATAGGAGAAGTACCTTATGGTAAGATCAGAGGACCACACCATTGGTGGGACTTTGGATCTATCTCTTTTGTGTTGTGTCCATAGCATTGGACAAAAATATATTATTTTGGTGTCTTCTATATCTGGTTGGTTCATTGTCTATTCTGCACATCTATCCTATGCACATAAGTTTAAGCAAAGTTTGAAAATAATGAAAGAGGGGTTGCCCATGATCGTACTCAATCATGCAATTATGTCTACAAAGCATGAAGCAAATGGATGAGTTTGGATGTTGATCCAAAGAGCTCAATCATACTATCACGTCTACAAAGCATGAAGCAAATGGATGAGTTTGGATGTTGATCCAAAGAGCTCACTTGTTTATGAAACAACACTAAATGCAAGCTTCTACCATAGGAACTAGGGGAGGGGGGGGGTCAACATGTAAGATAGCACGTGCAATGAACATAAAGAGTTTTATATTTTTATGAAGTTACATAAAATAAACATACATAAGGGGATTTTAATTTTTTTAAAAATCCATAAAGGACACATTTATCATCTAGCGAGGCATAAAAAGGCTACAGAAATACATAGGTAGAGTTTTGAAAAAATAATCTCTTGATTGTAAATGCTATATGGGGTTTTTACATAGTGACCCCTCGAGCGATAGGATTGACCTCTTCCATAGGAGTAATTTCCTCTTAGCATGTTGCTCTAAAATTCAATCACTCTACATTACATTGCATGAGATTATCTAACAAAGGGCAACATGTCTTAGTCTCTTAGAATGTACTTTGAAAACAGGGCTTATGGCTCTACCCATGGCAATATGAGCCATGAGAACTAGTTTAAACCTGGACTTCTCTATTTTTCTTTCATGTATTATTGTGTTTCTAAACTTGGCCCATGCTAAGACAACTATTGGTAACTTGTCTCTATTGTTTTCCCATGTAAACATACAAACGTAGGTTTTCGAGTGTCTTTGAAATGAAATTTCCATGCATCTATAAGAAATTGAGCACATATTCGCTATTGGTGTTGGTTTACAAAACTAATGTTCCAAAGATAATTGGATTGTATCTCACTTGGTCTAGTGGTGGGCTGCATTTGTAGGCTAGGATGTAAGAGAGAGGGATGCCAATGTTGAGTAGTTGTAATGAAGGACCACACAAGAGTAGTCTACACAAAGTGTGTCACAAAGAATGGAATGTGGAGGAGTGCAATATTTATAAACAATGGTTGTCATTTGTAGGAAGCAACTTGTGTTGAATGAGATTGCCATGTTGTTTAAGAAAAGATCTAAAAGGTCATCTAGATTGGCAGAGTTGGCTTCACGTCTTAATTGTCCAAGCTTAAGGATGGAGAAGATACATGAGATGAGGTGGTTGAGCCAATTCAAGGTAATATCAAAGATTTGTGAAATGTTGGAATCACTTTTGGTATGCTTGTATGAAGAACGTGTGAGAGTTTCAAAAGGAATAGCAAACTTCAAGTTCATATACATGCTGCACTTTTTGGGTCATTCGCTTTTAATGATCTTCCATGCAATTGGGCTTTTCACATATGCACCCATGTGGATGACAAAGTCTGATGGACCAATATTTTAATTGTTTTGAATAATATGTTTTCTATTGACATTGCAAACCGTCGGTCCTTATTAGTTAGCTTCCAATGTGCAATTTCTTGGTAGGAACTACATTCAAAAAATTTGTATTTGCGTGCGTGGCCATTAAAGGTATTAGGAAATGCAAGCTCTTTGCAATATTTGTCCTTAAATATGCTCAATGGTGAAAAGCCTTTTGAAGGTGTAACAATAATAGCTTTGTCTTCGAAATCAATTACTTGCTGCTGAGTATAGATACCATGAACCAGTGTGTTAGTTTCAAGGTTGTGCTAGATTCCACATAGGGGCAAAGATGTTGTAGAGTCTTCTTGTGCTATCTCATTTTGCAATCTTTCAATATGTTGAGTCCAAGTGGTATTCAATTGGATGTTGTTCTCCTTGTACAATGAAGCTTGCACGAGTTCTTTCAAAGCATGCATTTTAAGTGTAGGTCTCACTAACCCGCTCATGTAATTATGTGTATATTTTAATTTCGTCTTTATGGCCACTATGATTGTCGTACCATCAATGATGAACCTTGGAAGAATGTGTTGCACTCTGTCTACATCAGCAAACGCATTTACAATGTTACCCCATAGACCATATTGACTGTCAAACGTAAGTTCTTGTATTTGTGGGAAAAGAATTTGTAGACTCGAGGCATGTCTCAATATTGTTCAATGTCTTTGTGAATGCTATATTTTTAGATAATATCATGTTCGTATGACAATATATGGAGACAACAACATTGCTTTTAATATGTTTGAAGCAAAGGTTACATAAACATTTTTGGCTTTGAGGTATCTCACCTTCAGTGATATTCTCTCGTAAAAAAGTGGACACACCAGGCTTCATAGCCCTCAACTTTGAAAGGAAGGTTAAGGTGTTATAGCTTACGCAAGCATGTTATGGTGTGTCTTGTATTGCACGTCATACTTTTTAAAATCAATGTTGGTTTCTCTTTTTCTCTTCTTTGTTTCTTAGAACCTCCTTCAATGGTATGTTGTTGATTCGACATTGAAGCATTTTTCTCTGCATGAGGATCTACTTCTTCTTCAGGGACAAAAGCACATGCTTTATTCCCTTGTAAGACATTTGCATGTTTTATTCTCTACACCTTCCTTATTATTGATTGGATGGGGTAACACACATTGTTTTGTGCACCTGTGAATGTAAATGCAAGCTCTCTTGCACTTGCATTTGGGTTTTTTTCAAGGAGTGCAAGGTCCATCTCATCTTTCTCTTCCCAAGTGACATATGCACACTTATGCAAGCATTCTACTAGAGGAGATATTTGCATTGGAATGCTTGTCTCATCAAGAAGAATTGTATGGTATGTTGCACTATGAGGAGAGAATACATGAAAGCTTTTGTAGATATTTTTTGGTGTTCAGCATATTGTTTAGAATGGACAATGTACCTATTCAGAGAACTTAGTCAAACAACTATATGTCAATGCTCTTGAAGTAGAAACATTTGCAAACATATTTGCAATGCTATTTGCCCTATCAATCTCATTGTTCCAAACAACATCAATATTTTAAGGGCATTCCATGGGCAATTGCTTGAGTTAGCATGTTTACAATGGATTTTATGACCATGTTGAGGAAAGACGAGTATGTTTGCGAAGCAATAAGATGAATTCGACATTTCACTATGTCTATGTTATTTGGGTTTTCAATCAAGAACTTTTCATTTGATAACATATCAAATGTATTCAAATTAGGAACAATTTCTCTTTCTAATGAGATATCAATGTAATCACAATGTATGTTTGCAACAAAGAATCTTATTTCAAATGAAATGAATCCCTAAGTAGCTTGCATTTGCTAGCATTAGAGCTTCTTAGAGGCTTTGCTTAGTACTTATAGTACTCATCATGCGGAAAAGAGAAATATATGCCAAGTACTACAATTTTGTGAAACTTAAATGATGCAAAAGAGAATAATGACTTCACCTCCAAACAAATTACGAGGCTTACAAAAAGCATCAAACACCAGCCTCAAAACCGATAATGTGCCTTGAACTGTTGATAATGAAAGTTCCACTCCGTTTAGCATAGTGCAATAATGAAAGTATATGAAGGGTGATTTCACTGTGGAGGTCTAGGAAAGGTGCCTCCAATGCTAGTACGTTGTCCACATGGTTGTTGCAAAGTTGGACGGTGATGTCATTGCCCCCATGACATACTATCTTTCTGGTCAAGGATGGGGTTCGTGCAATAAACTATGCACGATTGTAGGTGTGGCAGAAAGGATGAAGATAGTCACTGCTCAAATGTATGCCAGCACAAACTTCGCAAGAATATTTGACAAGCTGTGTGTTGAGGTTTGTGAGTTGCAGCAATCCGCTCACCTACAAAACAATAACATCATTCCATTAATAGTGCAACTAGTAGCCAAAACATATTCGAAACCAATAGGCTAGAAATTACCATGCGGCTGTATCCAAGATTGCCAACTTCTGTTGCGAAGACTTGCATGAGCTCCTACTTCTTTGGGACGTTTGGTACTTTGCCAAGATGGTGAAGTCAAAAACACACAAGGTGTTTCTAACTGACATGTAGGAGACATTTTTCAATGTGTACATCACAATTCCTTCTTCATTGTACTCTTGCACAAGATGTGTGAAGAGGCCCTTGTGCTCATTCACAAAAGTGAGCTATAAATGAAAGTGTTTGTAAGAATTTTTTCATGCATTTTGAAATGAAAGGTCAAGTACACTTCAAATGATGGATTGACTTACTGTTGCTTGGTCTTTGTTCTTAGGGCCATCTGCAATAATCAATTGGTCTATAGCTCCTTCATCCATGTCAACTCCGATGATGACGAATGAGATGGTGCCCATAGCCATATTAATTTGCTTTAATGACTTGCAATTCTTGGTGACAAATGGCACATATGTTGCAATGGTCATTCAAGAGTATAATGGTTCCTTCAAATGGCTCCCCCTTCAGAACACTTGTTGCATCAAGATGAATAGAGTACCGAAAGGTGCCTCCTTCTTCAATGTTGCACTTCAGTACAGTGGGACCTTATATCCTATAGAATCCATCCACTTGTAGCCTTTCCTTGAATTGATATACATATGAATGGGGAACAACAAATGTGATTGTGTCACAATCGTGCCTATCAATGAAGTTGGCTCTTAAGCAAATTGTGTAGTTAGGATCCTTAGCTTTATATGTCCCATATTTTACTACTAGGAGTTTTCACTCAAATAAAAACCTATGGCTAACGCAATCGGTGAGCTTTGATATGTACAATAATGGAAGTGAATTTGCATTATCTATAGCACATTTATTGGCTAGGACTACGGCTTGCAAGTTTTGGTTATCATAATTGAATGGCAAGGTTTCATTGCATCCTCAATTGGCACAACCATTGGATGAATCTCATCGTCACTATTTTTCTTTGGAGTTGTAGACACTTTACTTGTTGCAATTGGTTTTAAAAATATTAGTTAGCAAAGACGTGTGGAGTTCAAACAACTTTAATGGTAATTAAGTGTTTCTTATTAATCTTTTACACTATTTTCTCATCATTTTTTAAAGAATGTTTTCATTTAAATATATTTGAAGTTATTTTCACAAAAAGGAAAGGGAAAAAGTTTTTTTTCATAGACATTAGCTTTTAAAATTTAGTGAAATCTCACTTTTCTTATATGTTATAGCTATATAGCCTATAGGTTACAAAAAACTAGTAGAGCTGTTTTCTTTTATGTTTAGGAATCTCCTTAGGAAAGGTGCCTTTAGACAAATACTATGCTAGATTTTCATATTCTGACGCCAAAAATCAATTAAAAATAAGGTAGCATCAACTTAAAGAGCTTGGGTCTTGGGCTTGACAATTTTAGACTCGTCTGGTAATCGGGAAAGACAATCAACATTAGCGTTGACTTGCCTAGTTTATGAATAATCTTGAAATTGAACTCTTGTAATAACAACATCCACTGAGCTAGTCACCCTTGAATTATGGTTTTTTAATCAGATACAATGAATCTTGATGATCAACATAAAAAATGAAGAAATTACCTAGTAAGTAGTGCCGAAACTTCAGGACACTATATGGTTCACAAATGCCCTCATTTAAGATTTACTGCAGCCGGTGCGATTACTGTACAAGCAATTGTTGCAGAAGGACTTAAATAGCTCTAAAACAAGACTACATTTTCCTTAGCTTGGAACTAAAATAGCACTAAAATAGCTCCAAGAACTAGAAGAAACTATTGCACAAGGACTATTAGGACTAAAATAGCTTCAAAATAGGCATAGATTTTCCTTGGTTTACAACTATAATAACTCCAACAACCAGCAATGTGGTTGCAAGGAAACTATCATAAATTGCAAATGTCTACATTGTCCTTAACTTGGAGCTTAGCTTGGAGCTAAAATAGCTCCAAGAACCAGTGCAATGGTTGAGAAATTGTTGCACAAGGACTAATAGGACTAAAATAGCTCCAAAATAAGACTATTTTCCTTGGTTTAGAACTAAATTAGTTCCAATAACCAGCACGATGGTTGTAGATATAGACCTTGAGGGATCCCCTTTAGGGATTGACATGCCACGGTTGTCTTCATGCCAACATGGTGGTCTCTCCATGCCAACATCATTTCTCGAATCAGCATGGTGTGATCATCGCAACAAAAGATTGTGTTGCGCAACGACAGATGGCGAAGCTCTGCAATGACATGTGGTAAGGTAAAAGTTCTGTGATGTAGTCAGGCCAACATGGTGGTCGCTCCATGCCAACATCATTTCTCAAACCAACATGGTGGTCTACACAACAAAAGATTGTGTTGTGCAGTGATAGATTGCAAAGCTATATAATGACAGGTAGCAAGGCAAAAGTTGTAGAATGTAGTTAGGCCAGAGACTATGATGTGCAAAGGAGGGTAGAGCAACAGTCTTTGTGCTCATGAGTAAATGCATGTAGTACCATGTGTCAAGCTCTATGCTATTGACAATGATAAGATTGTGTCTCATTATTATGCCAGTGCGGCAATCATGATGTCGAAAAAACATCCTGTAAGCGCAAGTCCATGCAAAATGCAAAATCTCACCCACCAACACATCGCATCATGGACCCAAATGGCCCCAAAAATAGTTCCATGATTGGCTACACCCAAGAAAACGTTAACCCATAGATTACATATAGATTACATAGATTACATCTCAAAGATCCTATCCTTTAGTTTACATCTCAAAGACTCCTTTCCTTCAAGGGACTAGTTCCACATTGCTTTGAGAAGGTTGCCTTTTTGACCTCCTTGATTTGAGGCTCGGCTCTCCTTACTCCTTTTCTTGCTCCTTTCCTGAAGGGGTCTGGTTCCTTCCTTTGGGGGCCCGGCCCCTCCCTTCATGTTGCTTCCTCTTTCCTTGTTTGAGCTTCCTAGTTGCAGGCTCAACCCTTCTTGCTCTCTTCTTGAAGGGGGCTGGCTCCTCCCTTCATACTCCTTTTCAATGCACAGTAGGCAAGATCGGGCTTGGCCTTCTTCAATTCAAGCTCCCTGCCTTTTGCATTTTTTGCTCGAATGGCAAATTGAGCTGTAGCATCTACTTTCTTGTGGTAGATAGTTGTAGCAGGCAGACACATTTGATATGTCCATGACCTGGGCAATGGCAAATGGCATTCTCTACATAGTGATATTGTACGCACAAACACCCTTATAAGATCTACTCATTCGTTGAGGTCTCTTTTGTGAATTCCTCCTAGCCACGGTTTTTAGTGATCCCCTTCCTGTGAGTCTCCTTTCCTTTTCAATCACCATGGATATCTCTCTGTGGAAACCTCCCCCTAGCCCAATGCTTGTGTAAAGTGGCCTCCTCCCTTGGTGCCATGTGTCCCACAAGGGACCTTACCCTTTTAGCCCTCTCGTAGGCTCCCCTTTGCACCTCTTAACTAATGTCTAGGCCTAGGTGTGACCCTACACCCAAACCCTCTCATTCCAAACATGCTAAGAAAAATTTACGCTTGCTTTCAATGTCTCCTTTATGTTCACCCAAGATGCATGGGGTTTGAACATTCTAAATATTCATGTTCATATCCTAGGCCTCATAGTATGCAAGCACCATCAAGCCCTCTGGTTTCTCGCCTAACCACAATCACAACACATGGTTCCAGAATTATGGCTAACATAACATTCCCTTCCCCTTAAGAATGGTTTATGTCAATTTGTCCCAGCCCTGGTTTCCTATGATCCCCTTCTCGTAAGTCTCCTTTCCTTTTTCATCACCATGGAGATCTCTCTCTGGAAACCTCCCCCTAGCCCAATGCTTGCAAAGTGGCCTCCTCCCTTGGTGCCATGTGTCCCGCAAGGGACCTTACCCTTCTAGCCCTCTCATGGGGTTGCACCTCTTAACTAATGTCTAGGCCTGGGCGTGACCCTAGACCCAAACCCTCTAGGCCTCATAGTATGCAAGCACCGTCAAGCCCTCTAGTTTCTTGCCTAACCACAATCACAACACACAGTTTTGAAATTATGGTTGATGTAATATTCCCTTCCCCTTAAGAATGGTTTATGTCCTCGAAAACAAAATTGGGAAACCTCCTTTGGAGATTGCTTACTCTTTCCCATGTTGAACTCTCTTCAGGTCTATCTTTCCATTTAACCAAATATTCTTGCCATATTGTGTGTCGTGTTCTTTTTTCTTGTCTATGTAAAATTCTTTCTAGTTCAACCTTGGTCCTTAAAACCCTAAACCCTAACCCCTAAATACTAAACCCTAATCCCTAAACCCTGGCCCTTTAAACCCAAGATGCTAATCTATAAATCCTATACCCTAACCCTCACCCTCTAACCATTAAACCCTCAACCCCAAACTCTAAACCCTAAACCCTTAAGCATAAATCATAAATCCTAAACCTTAAACCCTAAACCCTAATCCCTAAACCTAGTCCTTTAAACCCTAAATCCTAAACCCTAAACCATAAGCTTTAAACCCTAAACCTTAAGCTTTAAACCCTTAACCCTAATCTTGAATCCCTAAATCCAAAACCCAAAACCCTAATCTTGGCCCTCTAAATTGCAAACCCTCAACCCTAAACCATAATCCCTAAACCCTAATCTTGGCCCTCTAAATTGCAAACCCTCAACCCTAAACCATAATCCCTAAACCCTAATCCTTAAACCCTAACCCCTAACCCCTCAACCCTAATCCCTAACTACCAAACCATAAAATCAAAACCCTAAACCCTAATCTTAGCCCTCTAAACCCTAAACCCTTAATCATAAATCATAAATCCTCAACCCTAAATCCTAACCCCTAACACCTAAACACTAAGTCCTAAATCCTAACCCTAGCCCTCTTAGCCCTAATTCCCAAACCAAAAAAATAAAACCCAAAACCCTAACCCCTAAACCCTAAATCCTAATCCATAAGTCCTAAACCCTAATCTTAGCCTTTTAAACCTTAAACCCTAGGCCCTAAACCATAAAACCTAAATGCTAAACCCTAATCCCTAAATCGTAATCCTTAAACCCTAAACCCTAATACTTAAACCCTAACATGTAAACCCTAAATCCTAATCCCTAACCCCTAAACCCTAAAAGCCTAAAGCCTAATCTTGGCCCTCTAAACCCTAAACACTAACCCCTAAACCCTAAATTCTAATCCCTAAACCCTAACCCTTGATCCCTCAATCCTAACCCCAAAACCCTGGACCCTAATCCCTTAACTATAAACCCTAATCCCTAAACTATAAACCCTAACCATGGCCCTCTACACCTTAAACCCTAAACCTTAAACCTAACCCATAGACCTGTAGACCATAAACCCTAAATCCTATCCCTGGGCCTCTAAATCTTAAACCCTAAACCCTTAATCATAAATCATAAGTCCTAAACCCTAACCCCTTAACCCCTAAACCCTAAACTCTAACCCCTAAACCTATAAACCCTAACCCTAACCCATAAACCTCTAAACCCTAAACCCTAAACCATAACTTGTGCAAAGTATCATATACATCTGTCGACAAGCACATGGGATAAAAGCATACAGATGCATATTTTTTGAACACTCATGCATGATGCATGAGGAAAATCAAGAAATTATGTAATCCTGACCATGTTACTGATACTTGATACATATGATACTTTGTACAAATCTTGACATGAGAAAGATGAAGGTGTGTGCAAAGTATTATACCCATTGGACATAAGTATATAGGGTAGGAGCACATGATGCATATTTTTGAACACATTCTGGTGATCAAACTAAGATATATGCATTCCGAACCATGCAAATGATATCATATGGTTATATGTGTGTATGTGTGCGTGCATGCATGTGTGTGTGTGTGTGTGCATGTGCTATATATAGAATAATATATGTATGCATTATATAATATATGTTATATATATTATGTATGTCATATATATATATATTCATACATTTAGATGTACAACATATAAACATATAAATACAAATATAAATATATGTATGTGTGTGTGAAATATTATTGGCATTGGATGTGCTTGAGCTTTCTCATGAGGTAGAAATAGTCAATAATTGATGTTGCATGTAGAGAATATCATTAATTTATGTAAGAGTTTTCATTCGGATTGATAAGTGGGAGTGGGAGTGGAATGTGGGAATGGGAGTAGGAGAGGGAGAGGGAGAGGGAGAGGGAACAGAGTGATGTGGGATTGAGAGAGGAGAGTGGAAAGGAAGGGATGTGGGAAAGGGGGAGGTAGGAGCATGGGAGTGGTAGGTGGGAGGTGGGAGTGGGAGAAAGGGAGTGTGGGAATGCACAACAACACAATGCGTCTGTAGATGTGCTTCATAGACATGCAAAATAGCGAGCGCATTTGTAAGCGCTGATATAGTTAATGAAAATATGGGCACGTCTATTAGCATGGTTATTTACGCATCTATCAATGCGGTTATACATGCATTTAATAGTGCATCTACATTGTATAATAGATGCACATTTAGACGCGTTTATAAACGCGTAGTAAATTTTAAAATTTTACTATAGAGCTAAAAAATATGCATCATGGCTTGCCAAACATTGCCCATGATTACCAAAGCACCTAATTTAATAAAAATATCAATGCTATGCACATGTCACACACCATAATATGAGTTTTGGCAAATGCACATATATAAAAATTAAGTAAGGGGAGAAGAATGAGACAATATATAAAATAGTTTTGCCAATATGTAAGAAATTTGGATGATACAATGATGGGCTACGGTTCAATCTCATCCTCAATGAGATTAACCATTGCCAAACTATCTACTTCAATATCCAAGCCAATGTGGAGATCTACAAAAACATTTAGCCCACTACTACTTGTGCTACTGTGCTCATCGAAATCAGCATCACCAATGGTAGGCTCATCCTCATGAGTAATGGCCCGAATATCTGTATCTCCTATATCATGATCATCCTCCTCTCTCGTATCATGATCATCATCACCTCCATGGCCATGATCATCCTCCATATGGTCCATATTAGTAAATGTACTATACATCACTTTGGAACATGGCATAATAGGTATGACATGCCAGCACCTATTATTATCCCCACCATTTCTTGATAAACAACCTATTCAAACACAAATACAAACATGTTAATATCCTTGCGTTGAAGGTATCAAATATATATAAGTGACCAATTTTATATATGTGTAGAGTACTTGTTCACATTGTCGCGGTTGTACTTGCATGGCATTTGAATGTTGCATTAGGGCCTCTTTCCACCATGTCCTTAAACTACTTGACATCCAAAACTTACACAAAGAAGCACCGAAATTCAAGCTAATAATATCTTAGATTATGCATTAATAATCATCCATGGCTCCATTGACTCCCTCAAATCTAGCAATGACACCGCAGCTTGTGTGTTTCTCTTATCATCAATCTGTTGTGTCCGAAAATGCTTGCCCTCACACCATATAGCATTGAACATAGTATACTACACCAAGACAAAATCTTTTGAATAAGCAATCTAAATTGTTAAAAGCTCCTGGCTTATGCAAAACATTCTATAAACCGTCCTTTTGCATGCATCCTCTAGCATACTCCCATTCTTCCATTGTGATATGCATCCCCTCGTCTCTCTCTGCTCTCTACATTTCTTCAAGTAGCCAATTGACATGAATATCCTTCGAAAGTGCTCTTAGATGCTTAGGGTGGCACATGAGTGTGTATGAAAGAGGGTCCTTTCTCCTTGTCTTCTTTCCTTACATCCTCATATCTTGTCACCCATCTTTTCATCTCATCACTATTAAGCATGCAATAGAGGTTAAGATTATTAAGCAACTCCATGTCCATTACTTTACTCTGTCCTTTCCCTTGAGGCATAATAGAGGTCATCCTTAAGTCTTCTTCATCTCTTCATAGTTGTGGGAGAGAGCTATCCACATCAGCAAGAAACTCAGAAATATATAAAGTTACTCTTGTACCAATCAACCCTTGGCCGTGCTACCTTTGGGCCTTGCATTTTGCCTCACAAAACCCTTCAAGATCTTCATGAAGCACTCGAGGAAGAACAACCATCGTGCATGTACAGTGTCGCATATAGCAATCTCATCCACCAAATGCACTATGAGATGTAGTTGGCTTGTGAGAATAGAACGTGGAAAATTGTTGCATTACACCTTTTGCTTCCCTATCTTCTAATACTGGTCTATAAGTATTTGTCACTATTGGGATGGGCATAGGGAGTAATGATGTATGCCCAGCCTAGTTGAGCTCTTTTCATAGTATAATTGAGATCTGCAATGTTTGAAAAAATATATAAAGAAGATTGCTATCTAATCTAATTCATGCAAATATCCTCTTGGGATTGGTGGCTTTTGTCATTGACTAAATGAAGCACATCTATCAATCATAAAGAATCACATGTCATATCTACTTTGAGACAAGAAGAATGTTTATTAGGGTCTTTTAATCTTGTGTATGGAAGCTTGTAAAACTTGTTATGTGTGGAACCTAATTCTAGAGATTTTGTCTTCTAGCCACACTTGGACCCAAGCATGTTTGAGCCCACTCTATGAAGGGGGATTGTAAGGGAGGCTTGCCCTCCCTACTAGTTTTTTTGAGTGGATCAAGGGAGGATCATGATAGGTATGTAGCCCCCTGAAGCATAAAATGCATGTATAATTTTTCTCTATTGACTTGTGAAATCCATCAACCAAGGACTAGTCATGAAGAACCAATCAAGTCAAAAAATTTGACTTCTAATTGCCCATTGTGATGACCATTCTAGCTTTGTAGACTGAGAATGGGTCAAAATCAAGAGGCTATAAAGATGCTTGTGTGTGTGAATTCTTAGTAATGGTAACACATAACTCCTATACTTAGTGTGTGATAGTAATTTATGTGTTGCTTGTAGTCTTCTTGCTAGATTAGATAAACTATGGACTGGCTATTCTCTTCATGGATGTGCACACAGTCTCCTAGGTATAACTGTGTCTCTCTCTCTTTTCTTTAGCATTCTTCTATACATCGTATTTCACATATTTTTCTCTTCAGATTATTGTTGCATGATCTCATTACTCCTAACAACAACTGGTATTAGAGCT
The DNA here is from genome assembly GCF_047967505.1 of Dipteris shenzhenensis. NCBI lineage: Eukaryota > Viridiplantae > Streptophyta > Polypodiopsida > Gleicheniales > Dipteridaceae > Dipteris > Dipteris shenzhenensis. The sequence continues at coordinate 14,834,102 of NC_141610.1, forward strand.
TTGTACTCATACACAGAAAAGAATTAGCTACTACATGCCTCCTTTGAGCCTATGTGTGATTTGATCCTCTGTACTTTATGTTGAGCAATGTTAGGTGACTTGTTTAGAAGGAGATTTCCTGGTTCGAGTGGCACCAATGGCAAAACAAGGCAATTTTAGAGTCAAAAAGTCCAATGACCAAAATTACTAGCCATGGGAGATGCAAATGGAGAGCTATTTGTACCACAAGTATCTCTTCCTATTGTTAGGTAGAATAGCAAATAAGCCTACGAGTATGAGATATAAAGAAAGGGAGATCCTTGACAAAAAGACACTAGGAATGATACAATTATGTCGGATAGCATATATGGCCTTCAACCTTTCAAACCATAAGAAAATGGAGGACTTGATGACGTTGGCTAAATTGTATGAAAGTTTCTTGCAAAGGTACGTCTTTTGAAGTGTTTATTTGATATGAAGATGTCAGAAGGTGCATCTGTTGTCGATCATTTAAATTAGCTCAATATGAATATAAGTCAGTTAAGATCTATAGGAGTAAACTTTGATGATGAAATTTGAGCTCTCTTGATTTTGTGTTCTTTTCTAGGAAGTTGGGATGGTTTGGTCATGGTTATGAGTAACTCTATCTTCTAGTCAAACACATTATAGTGTGATGATATTGTTGGTGTTATTCTTAGCGAGGAAATGTGATGGAAAAGCATAGGTGAAACATCAAGTAATGCTTTGAATCTTGAGAATAGGGTAAGAGAAAGGGAGAGAAGGACAAGCCATGAAATTTTTGGCAAGTTAAAAAGGGTCAGATCCAAACCCAAAGGGAAGCTGGAGCATTGGAATTGTGGGAAGAAATGACACGTGAAGAAAGACTGTTGGTCTCTGAAGAAAAAGGATGGAGATGGACAACAAGAGAATTAGCACAAAGCGAATGTAGCAAGTACTATGTTGTAAGATAATCCTTTCATTATATAATATTACTGATGCTTGAGTATTAGACTCAGGGCTTCATTTCATGCCACACCTCATAGGAAATATTTTTAAGATTATGTGTATGGCTATTTTAGACATGTTCATTTGAGTGATGATGAAGCATGTAAATATGTTGTTGGAAGGGTAAGTACAAAGAGAATTCCAGAATGAAAACCAATTCTTTTTTAAGGAGGTAAGGTACGTTCTTGATTTGAGAAGGAATTTAATTTTAGCTTTATCTATCGGTTAATGCATACTCCCCTATTGCTTTAGCTTCTAGCGGAGCATATACAACTTTGTGGCATCATCAGCTTGGGCACGTGATTAAGAAGGGGATGCATATTATTTGCTCAAATAATTTTTTGCAAGCTTTAAAGCAAGTTTATTTAGAATTCTATGAGCATTGCATGTATGGAAAATAGAAGAGAGCCAAATTTATCAGAGTTGGGAAAGAAACAAAGAGTGAAAAGTTAGAGCTTGTTTATAACTCTGCTCAAGCATCATCCCCTGGGGCTCTTATTATCATGATACTTTCATTGATGACGCAACTTGGGTTTATTGTATTCTAAGGAAATTTGATGCTTCTAAAACTTTTAAGAAATGGAAAGATTTGGTTAAGAATGAGACAGGAAGTAAGTTGAAATGTCTTAGATTAGATAAGGGAGGAAAACATTGGAGCAAGGAGTGTTATAGCCATGGTTCATACAATGGAATATATAAAGAGAATAAAATTTCAAGAACACCATAGGGTTAGAAAGGATGAACAAGACAATCATGGAATGAGCAAGGAGCATGAGATTCAATCCTATGGCTTTGAGTCAAAGCTAAGTATATGGCTATGTACTTAATAAACAAAGGCCCTTCAAGCTCATTGGATAATGGAATTCCATAGGAGGCATGGATACGTAAAGATATTAACTACTGTTTTGGCTGTGAAAGATTTGTCCTTATTGATAAAGAACTAAGAACAAAGCTTGAGGCAAAATCCATGATGGAGTTAATGGTTTTGGTTATCGTTAATGGGATTATGAAAATAACAAAATCATTAGGAGTAGACATGTGGTATTCAATGAGAAGATTATGTACAAAATCAATTGTAGAAAAAGAAACAAGACACACAATACACAATTCCTGATGAAATCATTGAAAACAAAATTGCAAAGGTGGTAGAAAACCATAATGTACAATAGTAGCAAGCAAGAATCTCAAACTCTTGCAAGTTTAGTTAGAAGATCTACAAGGCTATGTAGATCCCTGAACAATTCTCTCCTTCTTTGTATTGTTGACTGATTCTAGTGAACCAAAGACATATAACACAGATACAATCCAAAAAGAAGTTTCCCAAAATGCATTGCTTCTTCGTTTCATTTTGCACCAAGGAGTCATCACCAAGAAGCAATGTAGTAAAGGAGTCATCACACCAAGAAGTTGGAATAGTCATCACACATGGGCAATTACAAATGAAGGAATGCAGATTCTAGTGAACCAAAAACATACAAAGAAACAATGTAGATATGAAAGATTTGACTTGTACTTTCCCATGTGTGATGACCATTCCGGCTTCCCAAACTAAAAATGGGTCATAAATAACGAGAGCCTATAAAGAAGCTGTGTGTGTGGCTTCTTAGTAGTGATAGCGACAATTCATCTACTCAGTGTGATACTTGTGGATGTGTTGCTTGTAATCTTCTTGCTGGACAGAATAGAGTAAAGACTATTTATTCTCTTCATGGATGTATCTCACAATGGGTGAACCACGTATATCAATGTGTCTCTCTCTCTTTTCTTCTACATTCATTTGTACTATGTATTTTGCATATCTCATTCTTCAAGTTATTGCTCCTAACAAAACTATGTAAGTTTGGTACAAATTGGTAGAACCATTAGGGAATGCATTGTTGAACTCTATATCTACTTAAGATAAGGCAGGGTGGCATTAGTAGATTGGAATTTTCAAGAAATTTTGAGAGATTTAAAGATGAGAAAAGTTAATAGTTACCTCTATAATGCGATTATTAACTGACCACCTATACATAGAGTTTTGTAGAAAAAGAGGGGGGGCATAGATAATGAATTTCCAAGTTGGGGTACGTTTAATCCATTTATTCATATTTTGCTTCTTCATAATATTGAATACAAAAAAAGAGGAAGCGTAATGCAAGAAACTAATATCGTTTAATTCCACCTTTTATGTCTCTCTTGGATTCAAAAGCAATGAACTTTTTAAAATATACAATTTGCATACACACCTGGAAAGCTCTACAACACAAAGGAATCAAAATCACAATTATGAGAGTCTCAAAGAACCATCAAGATTCTAACATACTTAGCATACGTAGACATTGGACGTCTAATTAGATGAGTTTATTCAACATATAGGAGTGGTAATAGAAAAACACAAGAAAAACATAGACAATAGAGAAACACAAAAGATGTGGCAGAAGGAGAAGCAAGTTGGTCAAAATTTAAAAAGCAAAAACCATGGAAAGCATGAAAAGCAAAAAACCTAGCTTTACTTTACCTCACACCCCTTACTCGTGCACGACTTACATCAAAATCCTTTGTTAATTAATGACTTTGAGACCAAACCATTCACACTGTCGAGAAAATTCCATACAATGACAATGTATCGTTTTTGTAGATTTGATCATAGACATGATAAACAAAAGATTACCCAGTTTCTCATTGGAAAAGTGGTGCAAAAACCTTACAATTGAGATAAATAACAACCATACACGAGTCACAACTTGCAATGGGGAACAAGCTTTGCATATTAAGGTGATCATTCCAAGGCATTCATATTATAGACCTTGCTACATGAATGCAACAAGGTCTATCTATAATGGGATTGTCATGTTATTGGCCCTTCTAAGGGACTATGGGGAGATGGGTTCCTTTTGGGTCCAAAGCACCTTCCATGTTTTTAGTTTGTATTTGATCAAGCTGACTTTGTTAAAGAGGTCATTGATCTTTAAATGAATTTAAAATGTTAAGTTAGCTTAATCCATCTTTCATTAAAAGCAAGGCCATAATGGTTTTGCCACCTTATTATTGGCCCTCAGGACCACTTTTTTTTGGCTAATTTGGGTCAAGGGTGGTCAAGAGAACTCTATTAGAAAGTAGGTTAGAGTTTAATTTTGTGTTAGTTGTTATTGGGCACTAAAGGTTGCCTTTCTCTCACACAAAACCAACAAACTATATACAATGGAATTGCAAGCTTTCAAGTCTATGGAAGAAATTCTTGTTTGTAATTTAAAAAATCAACTAATTTTTTGTGATGTTCTAGTTACATGTTGGCCTTAAAACCCGGAAAATTATAGGAAAAACCTTTTCTCCATCTATAAAAGTAAAACATGAGTATAAGAGTAGCTCAACTAGTCTTCTTTTCATTAGAGGAGAGCGAGAGTGGTTTTGCCACCTTGTTATTCAAACGAGTCTGTGAAGACACTGAGCCAAAGGAACGATATCCAATATCCTACATGTACTCTATCTCTCTTGCGAAGAGCCACATTGGATTAGCCAAACGAGTCTCTTTTAATTAGAGAAAAGGCCAAAGTGGATTTGCCACCTCATTATTCAAATGAGTCTTTGAAAACACTCAACCCAAGGAACGATATCCAATATCCTACACTCTGTCTCTCTTCCTACATTGCATTATGCCAATCATCTCTCATGTTTGTTGCCTTGTCGCTCCCAACCATTTTTCACACAGCAGATTTAGCCTTGCTAGTAATGGACATCAACGATTCTGCTCCAGCTCCCGTAGATTTAGCCATCCATTTTATCACAGTACAACGCAGCCAATCTGTAATGTCACGGCCGACGCTTCCAATTTTCCAAACTCACAGGTTCATTGCAGAAATCTGATTTCCTTGCATTGTTGCATTTACGCCATTGAAGATGTTTTGCCTTATCTTCACGTCGATTTTGATCTCCTTGTGGTGAGTTGCTTTAAGCAAAATTTGAAGAACGACCAAAAGAAATGCTCATTTCCGAGCTTATGATTATAGTTTCTCAAGGCTTGTCACAGAACGGGTTAGAGCTAGGAATGGTTTGTATTCAACTTATCGAAACGCGGCCTCCAATATTGTTGGAATGCTTTGTACCTGTACATCGCACCAATAAGAGAAAGAGGTTCTTCCAGACTGGATCTTATTCGGGCAACTTTTGCTTTCCACAGGATAATGAAAATTGTGCTCGGCGGCGGAACGCTGACGTTGGGAAGGCATTTGTGATAGCTTTCACTATGCTGCAAATGACTGCGTCGCTACCTATGCCGGAAAATATTTTCAGCTGGGCCTTAGGATCAGCAGAGGCAGTACTCTATTCCCCTGATACAAAGGTTCCTAGAAATGCGGACGTGGCTCTAAGAAAAGCCATTCCTGCAGTAAACTCAGCTACGAAGAAAATGCAAGTAAGTATTTGTATGCTTAGTCGTAAAACAAGTGGTTTATTCAGTCTTTCCAGTTCGTTTAATGTAGGAACGAGCACCAAAGCATCTGTTTCAACAGGATTCCCTGGAAGATATCTTTTATTTACTTAGAATTCCTCAAAGGAAGCCTTATGGGACAATGGAAGGGGATGCGAAGAAGGCATTAAAGGTGAGATTTTCAATTCTGTTCCTTCTACACATGGTATTTGACTCGTGGTATGGATAATTCAGAATCTTAAAGTCTCAGTTTTTGCATGGAATAGGTTCTTTTTTCCTTGTAAGAAGCAAACATATCGCTGTTAAGTTTCTGCCACCTTCGTTCCAGTGTTGAGAGACACACATTTATTCTCTACCTTTAATGCTAGGAACTGCCTTCCATCAGCCTCTGCCTCACATCTGTCTTCAGAACATATTAGTTGTGGCTTTTGAAGGTGCCACCTCAAAGTGCTACGATGGCTGGACTACACGTTCGGTTTGACTTTCAACAACAAAAATCCACCATTGTTGTTTTCGCTAGGCTATTGTTGCGTTGGCTGTTCCTTTCCACAACAAAAATGACCAGAATCTTCATTGTTAAACAAAAGAGCAATTGAAGCGTGGTCCAGCACAGAAGAATAATAGCACTGTAAGCAGCTGCTCTATATGTGGAATTCTCCTTTATCTCCTGAAAATAGACCCTTCCATCAAATGTAAAGAAAAGCAGAAAATTACAAAAAATGGGAGAGCATGTCCCATCGAATCCTCTTCCATCAAGATCTGCAAACACGGGACATATTTCAGGCTCTGGAAAGAAAACACACCAAAGAACCCCTTAACGATCGAGATTCTTTACGACCATGCCTAGGGACAGTATTTCCAGATGTGGATGCCTGTGATGCAAGGAGAAATCTGGGCTTTATTCTTAGGTGGCTCTAGATGACCGGTCATCTACCATCCAGCCTGGTTGATTCGGTGCATGCAACTTATGGCAAGGTGCGATTCGAAGCATTCTGGAGCGCTTTGATTGGTTAGGTGCGTCCCCCTATTGGTATTTTTAAAAAAAAATTAACCCGCTTCACACTGTGCTTGGCATTCATGTATTACCCGTGCAACTGCTCTCAGGTCCTGCTGCTGCTTAGCTGGTGCTGGAGCCTCTTTGCTTCTCTCACAGCCCATTCCCTCTCTCAAGACTCAGCCCTACCCCTATCAGCCTTCTGCTCTCTGCTGTAGACGGCAGCCTGCCCCCTCTCTCAATCCACACACTCAGCCCTCATCCCTTCAACCTTGCCCTCTCTCAGTTCAGCGCTCTCTCAGGAGTCAGCCCTCAACCTTGCCCTCTCCCAGTTCAGCCCTCTCTCATACCCTTTTCTCCTCTGTCAGCCCTTCCCACGCCCTCTCTTAGCCCTTCCACACAATACATCGACCGCCTAACCCCTTAGGGGATGTACCCCACCGCCTATACTGGTCCACTCACTGTCGGCCCCAGTAGGAAATGGAGGTGCACCTATTGGGAATAGCCCTATCACCCAAGTCCTTAGTCAAGTTTCCAGGCTGGGAGGTAAGGGTATAGGGCCTTCTGAGTCATCCCCACAACGTGTAGCCGATCAAATATTGCGAGAACACTCTGATCTTGCAGCCATAGCAGCAGCACGTGCTCTTGGGGCTTCATCAGAGTTAGAGGAGGATATGCTATCAGATATTGGAACCGCCAGTGCCTCCGACAAAAGGCAAAGAAGCACTTCCATGTTGCCATCTCCATCTCATCTCAAACACTCAGTGGCCTGCCTCCCTTGTGCCCTTGCATAGGCAAGGTGCCCTCCATCACTCACGCACTACTCAAGCTTGGAGGAAAGAGTGCATGATGGCTGAGATATAGGGAGAACACTGATCTTGTGTCGTCTCTAGGACTACCACAGTGCTTGATTATGAGATTGGATGCATAAATAGAGCCCTCGATCCATTAAGGAAGGATGGAAGAATTTTGGCTGTACCATACTGTTTAATGGGTGGTCTTTGGAGGAGGAATGTCATCAATATCCTTGTCCCCTCTTGCCTTGGCACACACTTCTTACTTGCTGTTGATGCAGGAAAGGGTAGAGAGTTTATGTACTGTTACATCGGGCAAGCGATCATAGAGCAAGCTTGCATATGCCATGGTCCATGATGCAATATGCATGATGCTATTGAGTCTTAATGCTTTTCAAGTTTTGATTGTCATTCCTGCATTGAGCAAGACTCAAGTTGGCACTTAAATTTACATGTTCTATGTACAAGCATAAATTGCAGTGGGACCAGAAATTGTTGTGCAATTGTGTGAAAGACAATCACTCAAATTCTAGGAGTATGGGAACTCTTGTAATGAGAGAGTTTCCCATGATTGTTTGGATTCCATGTTCTTCTCATTTTCTTGATTTGCTCATAGAGAACATAGGGAAGTTCCTTGTTGACAAGGAACAAATCGTCATCAGCTGGGATGTTGTCTTCGATGAGATGTAGCCCCAGCCAGAGGGGTTAACACAAGAAGCCCCAGAGGTACCCCCAACAACACACAGATTGGCAATCAAGTAAAAGGAAAATGAGGTAGAGCCAGAGGTGTTAGAGACAGAGCAGGAAGCATGAAAACCACCGAAGAAGACACCAAAATGGAGAAGAAGTTTCCATGGTGGTATGTGAGGACACTGCAAGAACGTTGGGTGATAGATATACTCGAGTCAAGTTTGGAGTTAAGGAGGTCTTAATGAATCTTGAGAAATCCTACTATGAACTTTGCATTGGTGCCTCAGATTTGATGAGCCAAGATCTTTTGAGGAAGCAAAAGATGTACCAAAATGGCAAGCTGCCATGAAATGGGTGCCATTTTGAACGATGACACTTGGGACTTGGTGGACAGACTTGTCAAGAGGAAGGTGATAGGTACTAAGTGAGTGTACAAGGCAAAGTTTAAGTCTGATGGTAGTTTGGACAACTACAAAGCCAGGCTTGTGGTAAAGGGGTATGCTCAGGCAGAGGGTCTTGACTTCGATGAGATCTTTGCTCGTACAAACATGGATGGTGATCATACGGACGGTGATAGCCTTGGTTACCTATCGTGGATGATCCATTTTTCAAATGGATGTCAAGTCTCCATTTTTGAATGGAAACTTGGAGGAAGAGGTATATGTGGATCAGCCATAGGGTTTTCAAGTTCCAGGTTCAGGTTCACAGGTATGTAGATTGAAGAAAGCTCTATATGGGCTGAAACAAGCTCCTAGAGCATTGGTACTAGCGCATCGACGACGACTTCAACAAAATCTGGTTATTTCGAAGTCCATCAGATGCTAACTTGTATCTCTTCTCAGAGGGGGAGAGAAGTGTGATTGTAATCTTGTATCTTGATGACTTGATACCTCCTAGTGATCATAAGGAGAAGATCTCTCTTGTCAAGAAGCTTCTGATCAAGGAGTTCGAGATGACGGACCTGGGTCTTCTTCAATACTTCCTCAGATAGAAGTCAAGTAGAAAGAGCACATCATCTTCATCTTTCAAGAGAAGTATTGCCGTGAGATACTAAAGTGGTTCCAAATGGAGGACTGCAAGGAAGCAGTGACGCTGTTGGAGGTTCTGCTGAAGCTGAGTGATGAGGATACATCTTAGTTAATAGATGCTAGTAGCTATTAAAGGTTGGTAGGCAGTTTGCTTTATCTAACCAATGCTTGGCCAGACATTTCTTTTGCCATTGGTGTGCTTTGTTAGTTTTCTTCAAATCCCAGTGAGAATCACTGAAAGGCAGGATTAAGAGTGCTGAGGTACTTGAAGGGTACTAGCATCTTATGGCATCATATACAGTACAAGTGTGGAGTTGGCATGGTTGGATAAAAATGTGTTTCTAAAGGTTAGAAACGTCAGAAACCAGCTCCAAAAATTAGTTTTTTTAAGGGGAAATTTGCACTTTGGCTAAGGTCGACGTCTGTACGTTGTACGACGCCATTTCCAACCCCACGAGCCATTCAATGCATCAAGCCTGCAAACCCGATGTGTTGATCTCGGAGCCTTGTGTGCTTTCAGCCTGTCACTATGTGCCCTCAGCAAACTTGTGAGCACTTGCCTTCGACTTTGTGGAGCCCTGCGTGGAGAGCCCTGCAAGCTTCGTCACATTTCAACGCTATTGCTCCTGCAAATTGCTTCAGCGGCCCTTTTGCATGGACACTGGAGGGAAGCTTCAATTCACAACCTTTCTCGGTAATTTCTATTTGAATAATTACCCCCTGTATAACATTCATCGACACATGGCTGCTATGCGTCGCTTGTTGTTTTGGGTTGGTTTGGGGCTGCTCTTCTGGGCTGGTTTGGGACTGCCCTATTGGCTGAGGGCTTCTCTCATTTACTGGTAGAGGGCTGCTCTCATGTACCACAGGTCACTGCCATGCATGATGCTGCATGCAGGTGAGGAGTTCTTGAATTGGAATCTTCTGTCTAGCAGACTTTTTTTGAGGGTGACAATTTTCTGGCATTTGCTATCCACAAGCCTTGGGAACGGCAGAAACATCAGTTGAGCTGCTGCTCCTCCCCGTACACCCCCTGCTGCCCTCAGCAAGAAGGATGTAGACTTGAAAGTTCTACCACGTTGATCGCATGCATCTATGGGTCTCACCCTTCCAGGTCACAAGCCAGAGATGCTTTCGGTCTACCCCTAGAACTCATCCCTTGACTTAAAGATGTTCGCTTACTGGGACGAGGTTTCTTCCAAGTGGTGTTTGATTCACTAGAGGCTGTGAGCACTGTGCTCAAAGCTGGGTACGTGCACTTGGGACATAGATTCTTTGACCCCTTCACGCTGGGCTTTGACCCTGTGGAGGAGGCCAAGCAGGGGCTTTTGCTTTTCTTCAGATTTTTCCAGTCTCCCCCAGGTTTACCATCGCTTACTCCTGATTATTGGGGAGTAGTTTGGTATTGTCACTAAGATCCCCCCTCCCTGGTTTGCCCTTGATAGCTGTTGCAGAGGCGATCATGTCTGATGGTTACATTGGACCCTAATTTATCAGATGATCATATCATGCTTCAACGGCCAGGTGGTTCTTTCTTTCGGAGAGTGGAGATCGCGGGCAGACAGGACCAGTGCAGGATCTACAGTACCTTTGGGCATTTCATCAAGGAATGCCCTAAAAAGAAGAAGAGGCTCAAGAAGCCTTCTAGTACAACAGCTCCCCCTCAACCTCGACAGGGGGGCAGCATAGTTCCAACACCTCCTCCTTGACCTCGATAGGCATAGTTCCAACACCTCCTCCTCGACCTCGACAGGGTATTGGTACAGCTCCTCCACATCAGAGCTCAGAGTGCTCTCTTAGTACCGCTGCCTCCCGCCTCCATGGCACCTACTGTCCCCTGAAAGTGCGCAACAAGACTAAGAGTGCTTTCCTCCATATCAGATATATGCAAGACAGCAAAGAGAGGATGAAGGGCTTTCACTATGGCTCGCATATCACTCCAAAATGTATGATCCAGGCACATCCTCTGAACTGCCATGCTCCCTGATCGAGTAGAGTCATGACACTCCAACCACATCTGTGACACAAGTGTCTGTCGGAGAGCTGCATGTATGGCAAGGAGACGCTCCAACACAATGTGCAGATAGGCAAAGCGTGTCTTTGAGGCCGAATGATATCAAGAGTACTATGCTCTCTGAAAATAGACAATGCCTTCGGTTTCTTCTTAAAGAAGGAGGTCACCCAAGAGAGAAATAGTGAGTATTGAGACAAAGACCTCATAAATCTGCCAAATAGCCAAAAATGTTTCCCGAATCTGTGACTCGGGAAACGGAGCCGAAGATGATCTGAAATTCTCCCTAGGAGGTTCCTATAACACGGGTAGTGCCAAAGCAAATGAGGGATAGTCTCTGAAGGAGCCTGACATCTTAAACATGTGGATGGTGCAATGTGACGTTTGGCAAGTGTGACTCCCACTGACAATGTGCTTGTCATGCATCTCCAAAGAAAAAGTCTTTGTTTCAAAGGCATTTTACACTTCCATAATATCCGGAGATTCTTCCGCCACCATGAGAGGGGCTTCTTGATATGCCACAGAGTATTAGCATATTGCTGAATCCATGGAGCAGGCTGAAGAAGCCTGTAGGCTTTGATGGAGGTCAAGGTAGGCAGAGGAACAGGATGAGAGCATGTAGTAGAGGGTTGCAATTGCCAATCCATAAGCCTGTTTGTGTCAACCAGAGGGGGAACAGGTAGAAAAGGATGTAACAAATCAGCAATTTTCTTCCATATCGACCTATGGTGCATTCCCAATGCATAGGAAGCAGTGGCCTGAGGAAAAGATAAGACATAGCCCTGATTATCTACCACATCATGTATATATCTAATTTCCAATTTCATGAGATTGTATGCCCGAACAGGTTCCTGTAAAGCTAGTGGAAGGTCAAAGATGGCACTCCAATGAATACTCTCTTTCCTCATTGAGTTTGTCCCCGAGAAATTGTTAGGAGCCCATTTGACCTTAGAAAGTACTTGTTTCCAGTCAAGTATCAGAGCAGTAGAGAAAGGACAGCCAGGTATCTTCCCTACAAGTCTCCCAATGACAACCTCCCAATGATTTGTAGTCCAATGACCATAAGCAGAAGTCCTCATGTTGACACACATGGATGCTATCATACAAGTCCATGGCTGTTGTTGGCGGAAAAAAGTATGGAGCATAGTCGCCTTCCTTGCGAGTACATGATATCTTATATTGAGGATATTAAGTCCGCCATGCATCCTAGGAGAGCACACCATTTCCATCTGCATCAGTCTCAATGCTTTCACAGCAGTTTTTGTCCTCCATAACAGCTCCATAGCTTGAGACATAAAGGCTGAAATATCTCTAGAGGACCAATGCAGCAAAGGCAAAAAGAATTGGACATAGGACATTAAAATGGACTGTACTATTCTGAGCCTGACATGAAGTGGCCAAGTAGAAATTTTCCAGTATTCCAGTTTATGTTGAAGTCTTAGGAAGATCCATTTTAACTGCTGCTTCTTGGTGATATGCCATCCTATAGGATATCCCAAATGTCTGACTACATCTTTGGAATTCACCACCTGACCTGGTCAAAGAATAGAATGCCAGTCACATTGTTTTAGGGGAAGCAATTTAGATTTGTCAGAATTGACATGCAATTCCGCTGCCAATCCATACAATGATAGAGTGGTCATAAGCATGTGAACTTACCGGGGAGAATTCTGTGGCATAAAGAAGGAATCATCAGCATATGCTTGTGCGAAAAAAGATGCAGCCCCAGGGATTTTAAGACCAGTCATCTGTCCTGTGTTTGTAAGATGATCAAGATACATTAAGAGGGGATGGGTCGCAATGGCATAGGAGAGAGCACTAAGAGGGCAGCCTTGTCTAATTGATCTACCCAATGTCCATGACCGAGATAGATGACCCCCAAGAATGCACTGAGAAGTAGATCCAGAATAAAGCCAGTAAACTGCATTTGCTATCTTTGGACCAAAGCCCAACTTTGTCATGATTTGAGAGATAAAATCCCATTGAACAGTGTCAAATGCCTTAGCAATATCTACCTGCAATATGAGCACATCTTGATGCGAGTACTTAGCATATTCAATTGCAGTCAATGCATTGGAGATATTGTCATGGATTTGTCTTCGCGGCACAAACCCATACTGATGAGGATGAAGGCCCACATTCAGTATTCCATGAAGCCTATACACAATCATTTTGGCTATGAGTTTGTAAACTACAGGCATCAAAGTAATAGGCCTCCAATCTGACATATGGTCACACAGATGTTTTTTGGGCACAAGTTTGACAATGCCATGCTTCCAAGAGTGCGGTAGCTGATTTTCTTGCCAGGCAACATTGATCATTTGCAAGAGGACATCTTTCAAATCATCCCAAAAAGAAATATAAAATTCCACCTTAAGGCCATCCCAGCCAGGCGACTTGTATTTCCTGAGGTGGAACAATGCATTATCAAGTTCTGTATCAGTAAAAGGTCTCTCCAAGGTAAGAGCATCATCCATTTCCACTATTTCAGAAACATATTGGAGGAATTCAGTCCTCGCATCAGTCATTTGATTTGATGGGGAACCAGGAGCAGAGAACAATTTCTGGAAATAATTTTGGCATTCATCTTGGAGATCAGAGAAAGAGTGCGTCCAAGAGCCATCTAGCTTCCTTACCCTTAGACATGAGTTTTTCTTTCGAGTAGCATGCAGGCCTTGGAAAAAGGCTTTTGATGAGCAGCCCTTATCCATGAGGGGCTTCATTCTTGCTCTAATCTGCCATTTGTGCAATTTCCTCTGATCATTAGCAGTCAATTTAATCTGAGCATGTGAAAGGGAATCATTTTCTGATTCAGAGAGAGGCCTTAAATGTGAAAATTCAGTCAATTGTTGTGCTGTCCTTTTTGCCCATTTAACCTCATTCCTCCATTTAGTCATATGCCAGTTTCCATACTCCCTAATGACATTCTGTATACGAGAGACAAAGCTGTCCCAAGCATAATCCATGTCCTCCTGGGCATGCAAAGGCAAGGGATGAATTGCAAGTCTGATCATTTGCTGGAAATAGCGATGTCGGAAATAAGCCTGATTAACATGCAATAATCTATTGGAAAGGGGTGGCAAATCATCCAGTGGCATACCAAGATGCAGATTCATCCATAATGGGGCATGATTTGACAAGCCCAATGAGAAATCTACGAGGAGATGAGGGCTAAAATCTGCATATTGTTGTGGGTAAAACAAATACCATCTGTCAAGCCTTGCCCAGTAGTAAGTGCATTATGATGAAAAGTATATCCAGGCACTGACCCTTGGAGAAGCAGCCATAAATCTTCAGCCTGCACAGAAAGAAGCATGCTATCCCATTTCTGCCTTTCCAATGATAGCATATGAGATCTTGAAGTGGTGTTATCTCTTGGCAGAGGGGAATTATTAAAATCTCCACAGATGAATGCATTAGATCTCCATGGATATTTGCTTAAAGAATCCCATAAAGAAGCCCTCATGGCAGAGGTCTGGGAGGCATAGACTGATGCAAACTCAAGAATATCACCATTGACCTTACATTGTATGACCATCCATTTGCCACTGTTGTCATTGAAGGCTAACTGAGGCTCCAACTCATGTCTAGCCATTATGCATACACCTGAGTAGGTAGTGGTACCAGCATAGTATATGTCATAACTGCCAAAATAATCATGATGACCAACCTTAGAGTGTTGATTATGCTCTTGCAAACAAACAATATTTGGCTGCATTTTATGTACATAATTCCATAAAAGCCTCCACTTCGAGACATTGCAGAGGCTCTGTACATTGTATGTAAAGCACTTAAGTGTTTGATGCATGGAAGAGGTATATACAGTAAAGTATAAGTATAGAACAAGATGTCAGAGAGGTGGGCTGTATTCCCTCATGATCCATGAAAGAAATAGCATTCTCCCCTTCTTCAGAATCACATATGGGGATGCCCTTCTTCAAAACCCCCACCCAATTTTGAAGGACAGGAGCTGAAGTAGAAGCCTATCCTGGTGAGGGAGAAGAAGCATCCCATTGACGAGATTGAAAGGGGCGTTGCTTCAATACAACCACCTTCTTAGGCTGTTGAAAACCATCCCAATCAGTTCCCGCAGATTCCTTCATCTTCTCTTTTTCTTTATCTTTTCCTTTTCTAGCAAGTGATTGCACCTGATTAATTGGTTTGGCATTCTTTGCTCCATTTCTATTTGCTGTCTTAGCTTGCAAATTCTCATTCTTTTTCCGTGTCTAGGGCGGCAAGGCATTGGGAGGGGGTTGATGCAGAACCATTGGGCATTCAGAGGCTAGATGCCCAAACTTGTGGCAGGCAAAACAAGCTCCTGCAAACACACCCCATTTCAATTCAAAATACTTTTTTCCCAATTGCACTCCCTCAACTTCCACTGCAATAGGAGGGGTAGGTGTATCAGTGTCCCAGAGAATGCAGAACCTGTTACTGTTTCCCATAGGGCGTGGAGGACAAATGACCTGTCTCAAAGAAGCAGCCAGGCCAGGCAATCCTTCATGCATATAATCCGGGAAGTTAACAACCTCAACCCATATAGGACAATGATGTCGTATAAGACTTTGATAATCCTTGTTTGGGGACTAGGGCATAGCATGTACCATCTGCTTCCCGTAAAAGAGGGGAGAAAGCTCAAGTAGCCTCTGCTTGCACAAAGCATCTGATAAATGCACCTCATAAAAGCCTCTAGATGCAAAATAGACTCCCTCTACAATGCATCCTCCAAGGATGGACTTAATCCACTGTGCAACATCACTGGCTGCTGGGATTCTTCCTGGAAAGAAAATTATTACCGCGGTTTGAGATAGCTTCTTGAGAGGATTCACGAGGGATGGCAATTTCAATTTGTATGTGACCTCTGGAACTGGTTTGCCCCATTTCTGTCGTGATTGCTGAAAGTCATCCTTAAGTGTATTAAACACGTATTGAGCTTCCATAGTAAGTTCATCATCTTGTGATGCAGGCTGTGAAGGACGGCGCTTGGCATCTGCGGGTCTTTCTTTTCGAGCATATGTACAAACATCTGAACCTGAAGCCATGATTGAAATACGGCAAGGTAAGAAAGACTGTACGGAGAAGTATAGAGTGAAAGAAAACGAGACAGAGAACTGTACGGAAAAGCACAGGAGCAAGACCCATAATTGTACGGAAAAGATACTGGATTGTACGGAAATACAAACAGAACTGTACGAAAAAGGCTGGATTGTACGGAGATGCAGACAGGGCACGGAAGGACTGCACTGTACGAAAATACTGACGAGGCTGTACGGACGTACGGAACGCAGACGCCAGAAAAGAGTACGGCGATGTAGACAGGTACGGATCTGCGCGCGGAGCTGCGCAGAGGTAAGTCGAGCCTATCCTAGCTGTTTGTACGGTCGTACGAAAACCGTACGGCGACCGTACAGGTGTACGGACAGAAAGGGAGCCTGTAAGGAATCCTTGGCGAGGCTGGAGAGCAGAGGCTGCACTCTCTCACACACACACACACACTTTTTTTTTATAAGTAAAATCCAGTGCAGTATATTTATATTCTTCATAAATTTACAAGATGGGAAGTCTCCAAAATGGAGAGTATCCCAAAGATCAGAAACATAAAAAGAAAAGCTCTATGCAAGAAGCATGTATATCCCCCTCATGGCAGGCATCATATAAGGATTGCCGCAATGAGGCTCAAAAAGATTCATATGACTTGTGAATCTGCCGACCCAAGTATGCCAAATTATGTTCACTTCAGATTGTCCAAAGACCCCAATATCTCACCCATGAGAAAAATAGTGAGTATAGAGACAGAGACCTCATAAATCTGCCAAATAACAAAAAATGTTTCCCAAATCTGTGACTCGGGAAACGGAGTCGAAGATGATCTGAAATTCTCCCGAGGAGGTTCCTAGAACACGGGCAGTGCCAAAGCAAATGAGGGACAGTCTCTGAAGGAGCATGACATCGTAAACATGTGGATGGTGCAATGCGACGTTTGGCAAGTGTTATTCCCACTGACAATGTGCCTGTCATGCATCTCCAAAGAAAAAGTCTTTGTTTCAAAGGCATTTTACACTTCCATAATATCCGGAGTTTCTTCCGCCACCATGAGAGGGGCTTCCTGATATGCCACAGAGTATTAGCATATTGCTGAATCCATGGGGCAGGCACACACTCTCTCTCTCTCTCACACACACACACACACACACACACACACACAGATAGATAGAGAGAGAGAGAGAGAGAGAGAGAGAGAGAGAGAGAGAGCATTTTGTTGGCCTTGAGAGAGAGAGAGAGAGCATCTATTTGGCCTTCGGTCATTACTTTTGTGAGCATTCATGTGTGTGTATGGGGTTGATGAGTTCACTTCCTATTTAAGACAAGGTTCAACATGATATGCTCTATCTGTGGCGTCATTTGCATTTTTGTTCATTTTTAAAATACTAGCCTATTTTGTGCCGGTCACATTAAGTTTGCAACCACCAGATGTTATGTCAAAGGTGTCTTGTATTGTATATTCTTCTAGAAGCAAAATTCAAGTTGAATTTCAAGTTTTATAGTGCTTTGTTCAAACAGCTTGCAATGGAGGAGAAGGATCTCATCTTAGCTACAGTGCCCGTTGACCAAAAAGAAGTTGGTATGCAACTATTTGAAAGTCTAACATCTACCAAGGTAATCCTTGTCTGGATTTGATCTCATGTTTCCTAATTTCAAGGAGGTTGCTCCATATGCTTGGAATCACTTTTTTCTTTCTACAGTATTAGTGATGCTTTTATTTCTAAGCTTTTGCGGGCTCTTGCACGGTGACGCCATGACTAGATATACCGTAACTTTAGGGGCACTCATAGGATTCTAAGATTTTCTGTCTATTCACGGCACTCATATATTTCTAAGTTTTTCTACGTGATCATGAACATTGATTGCCAAGGTGGTCCTAATTTCCAAGCAGATGCCATGTTACTGCCACATGTAGATAATATGTGTAGATCTCAGCATGTATCCAACGATACTCATGTTCACACTGCAATCACACAATATGGATAATACTTGCAAGCTGCTAGACATATACAACCAATGAGCTGGTCATATACAATATCGTGCGCAAATGGCTAAGGATTAAGTGGTACACCTGTAACTCACACAAGGGGGGCACAATGTTGAGGTCATAGGGTCGCCTCCATCTCCATTTCCTTTTGCATATGGAAGTTAGGAATTCGACTACTCCCTAGATCATGTATATGGTGCTATCTTGCCTCACTCCATTCGCATAGCTACACAACATTAGTTTCCCTTCACATTTAAGATAACAGGGGGACCAAAGAGGGGTCTATCCCTAGGACAGCTGGTATGATGATGAGTTTAAGTTGCATAACACGAAGGGCAATTTGAGACCAAGTATGGGCATTGCAACAGAGAGCAGACAAGCAGGAGTATTGGTGGTTAGTGGGACATAAGAAAACTACCTTTTCTTGCCTTACATGAGCAAGAACTCTTGAATATCCTTTATAGCAACAATTCCAAAGGATTCTGATAAAACTCTTGAGAAGAAGTCCCCATGCCCTATTAGGATCTCGCTCAGTGGAAACAATACACTGACACCCTCTACAATGTACCCTATCAACCCTAACTAGAGATTTAGACATTCCGTGCCCTACTAGCTTAACCCTCTTGGAGCTTGAAGAAAGTAACTGAGCCTGTCTTTAAGGACTTAAAGCCTCCTATGTTTAATGGAAGATACACCCA
This sequence comes from Dipteris shenzhenensis, assembly GCF_047967505.1. Lineage (NCBI taxonomy): Eukaryota > Viridiplantae > Streptophyta > Polypodiopsida > Gleicheniales > Dipteridaceae > Dipteris > Dipteris shenzhenensis. Next base: position 14,852,739 of record NC_141610.1, read on the forward strand.
AAGGTTTTGAATATTTTCTTGGATGAGTGGAAGGAGCTTCATTATACTACCTAGAGTTATATAAGTTGTCGAATCCAGTCTTTCTTTGGTAGTAATGCTTCTAAGTGGTGGCTGAATCTTAAAAAAGTTGTAACATTGGTCAGAAGCAGCTATTTGTACACACCTTCATTATACTCCCAGAGTTATAAGTTGTAGAATCCAGTCATTCTTCGGGTAGTAATGCTTAGAAGTGGTGGTTGAATCTCAAGAAAGTGGTAAAATTTGGTCAAGAAGAAGCTACTTGCGCACAGCCTCTGCCTGCTTGCCTCCCAACCTGCTTGCCCCCCCTGTCATCCTCCTCTCTTCTACATCTTCTTCTCCCTACTCACTCCCTTGCTGCCCCTCCTCCTCGCCCCAGCCTGTGACAGGTCTGGGTGCAGCCCTTTTTGGGCTGCCCTGCAACCCATTCGAGGGTTTCCTGTTCTGCTGTCATCGCCTCTGCTCGTGCCATCTTGGGCTTCCTTTCAACCTGTTTAGACCTGCTGCAAGGCCTTGCTTTCCCTCCACCCTGCCGGGGGCCACGTTCCAGCCCCTTGTGCTGGCCAAACGGGCCAGATCTTGCTCTTCTTGGGGATCTTTCGGGAATGCTGGCTTTTCTTCATCACCCTTTGCTAGATGGGCTTTCATGGCAGCTCCCTTGGCACCCTCAGCCATCTGGATCTCCCACGTCCCCGTGGACAAGCACAGGTGCAGATCGGCTATACTTTCCCTTCCAAGATTGAGCAGTGCTGATAGGTTTAACATTGCATCTAGGTGAGCTTAGTCCTGGAAGGTGATCACATTCTAGATGTCACCATCTACTAGAGGGGTGCTTTTCAACTTCAGCTTAGCTCCTCGGACACACTACTCAAGGCCCAGGCACTAGTGGAGCAGAGCCGAGTGTACCTTGTCCTCATCTGGTTTTCTTCATCAGTACCATGGTTTAATAGTGGATGACGTGGAGACGATGCATCTTGTACCATCATGCTCCACTTCTGAGGCCTCCCGACGACTCCCAAGGAGCATAGAGCTATTTTTTCCTTTGTCAAGGCTTGTTTCGGCATTGTTCTTGAGACCTTGACCACATGAACTTTGGTACTCTTTGATGATGGAGTCTTGTACTTGTGCTTGGTCGTGGATGACTTAGACACCCTCCCCTAGGTGGTAGTTCTAGATACCTTGGAGGGGGCTGTCTTCAGGTAGAGGGTTGAGGTTTCAGGCTTACAAGGGTGGCACTTTTGATATAGACAGATGGGTCACCTGACCAGAGCTTGCCTATGCTTTGTGATCTTTCACTTACTCGTTGGGTCCCCCCCCACCCCCCACTGAGATCTACAGCCTCCTTAGTGGCAAACCATGGGTCACCGCATCAGAGGGGTTCGGGCTAGAGTGGAGGGCAATAAAATCGGCAAGAGAGTAGCACAGAATCGTAGAAGATAGGTCACAAGCCTACCGAGGCAGCAACTATAGGAGTTTGGAACTAGAGTGGAGGGCAAGAAAATTAGCAAGAGAGCAGCACAAAATTATAGAAGGCAGGCCTACCAGAGGCAGCCACTGAGGATGGGACTTCAAACAGAAGCTCCCCACGGGAAGAGCAGTTGACTGTTGGATTTACCTCACGCCAAGCAAGAGTGCCAGTGAAATAATGCCACAGGACATAGGTTAGGTTCCTTGGGCACATGGTTAGACAGCTGGCCAGCGGAAGAGGTTCCCCTCTCCTCCGTCTCTCTTGCCTGACCTCTGTTGCCACCATCACTGCCCCCTCTTGCGTCCCCCATCCTTAGATCGGCCATGGCATATCTAGTTGGCAATATGCATCCTTGTGATTGGGGCAGCAAATTTGACATGCTGCCACCCTCGCAACATGTGGCTCCATGTCATTTATACCTTGTGTTTGATTTGGGAGTAAGGTAATGAGGGCTTTTGGAAGACCTTCAAGCATCATCGACGATTTTGCAAGCCTTGGCCTAAAGGTGTCTCTTGCATTCTCACAAATCAAAAAATCTGCTGGCTGTATGGTGCTTCACATTGGCTATTAGCACTTGCTCCTGAGTGAGATTAGGGAGAGAGTAGAACCTTGATGGACATGGTGCAAAGCACATAGTCTCTTTTTCTTGTCACTGCCCCTTGTGGATAGGTGATCTCTATTTAAAGAAAGGTCTTTGTGCTGAGTTTCTCTCAAGTCTCGATAGGTAATTGATAAGTAGTAATGTATGCAAACAACAGATTAGTGTTTTCGAGGGAACGGTTGATGAAAATAAGCATACAAAATTGTGTGTCACCCTTTCTTAGAGATTTGAGCTTCTACTGCTCCCCCTCATTGTCATAGGTTATGGGGATAGCTGCTTTCATGTCATCACCTTCGAAGTATTGGCCTAACTTATAGATGGGAACCTTGGGTAAGTTCTGCCCCTTTTGCTTGCCCTCTGTCCATCTGGTCGCCTCTCCCTTTGTCCTGCCCTTTGTATTGCATGTTGCCTCCTTCCTTCCTATATGGCCCTTTCCCTTCCGCCCTGCCTGGCCCTTTCCGCCTGCCCTTCCACTTGTTGTCCCCTCTGCCAGCGTTTCTGCTCACCTGCTGCTCCCTCTGCCCACCTTTCTACTCACCTGTCCCCTCTTGCCTACCCTTGCCTTGACTGTTCCCTCCTGCCTGACCTCTGCGTCGCCTAGCCCCACCCTTTTGTCCTTACTGATCGCCACCTACTGCCTTCCCTCCTCCTGCCTTGCCTCACTTCCTCTCCTTTCTCCCTTAGCCTTCCTTTTCTCTGCCCTGTCCCTTAGCCTGCCTCTAGCCTCTGCTGCTCTCCCCTCTTCCTTTGTCCCTTCTTGTAGCCTCTCTTTTAGTCTCTCCAAGGTTTTGAGATCAAGTTTCATTGTTTATTCAAGTCAGCCTCCCGCTTCCGATTGAATGGCTCCGCATTCAACCAACCCTTGTCCCTTTCCAGTGGCCGCCAAAACATGCACATTTTCCAAAGTTCAACTTCAGCAGCTTCAAAAGGACATGGAATTTGAGAGCTCCACTACCTCTTTGCACGCGTCCATGCCTCTCTAGGACTTAGGCTAGGGGATTGTATGCTTGCTCCCCTTCCTTTTAATCTCTCTCCAAACCTTTCTTTCAGGTAGTTTTTGACTCCCATGGAGTTGCGTTGAGGTGCTTTAGGCTAGCCCTTTAGAACTTGGCTTTGGGATTATCTTCTTTCATCTTTCTCATGGGCTTGGACCCAGTGGAGGAGGACAGATGGGTCGATTTCTATTTATGAGGCTCCTTGGTCTTCTTCAAGTCTACCACCGGCCCTTGGCCATGATTGAAGCCTCTTTCGGTTTGATCATAGAGGTCCCCCCTCTCCCTAGTTTGCCTTCTTTTGCAGCAGAGGTAGTAAGGGCTGATGGGGTTCCAAGTTAGGGTCATTGTTGTTGTTATATATATTGTTCGTGGGTATTGTGAAGAATGGTTCAATAGATACCAGAGCTAGAGTGGCTTGGGAGACGTTGGTTCCCCCTCCGTAGGAAGGTGGCCTTAATATCAGTGATCCAGACGTGCATTGTAGGGATTTGCTCTGCAAGTTGGTTGTCAGGGACTTATGCCAAGACAAGATCCTTGGAGACATTTCTTTGTTCGTTGCATTGGGTTTTGTACCCCTTCCGTAGGTGGTGATTGGATGGGCAGCACTAGGTGGATAATTACTTTCACTCATGATGCCTTCCTCCCCTCTTATGGCTGCCATCTTGAAAGCTTGAGGCAGCTTCAGGAATGCTCTTCACGTAGGAAGACTTTGATAGGCAATATGTCATGTGGAATGTTTTGGTTTTGGATGAGCATAGCAAACCCCTAGGCGCTTCTGGTCCAGGTGGGAGAGAGGCTCCGCTTCCTCCATGGGCTGTCAAAAGCCTTTTGGATAAACACGGATTTCAGATTGTTAGTCACCTCAAAGGGAGTAGAAGAAGGATTGAACATTGATGCATCCTTACTTGCGGACTTGGTCTCTACTGATTAGAGATGGCACTGTTCTTCTAGTTGGATGGGGGCCTCATGGGGATGCCTTGGTCTTTGATGTGCACCCTTGAGGTAGGTTATCGAGGTCAGAGGTTGGGGGTATCCTTGTGGATGTGCATTTTGAGCCATTCAGGATCGTGGGTGACATGGAGCAGTGCTTTCGGCTTCTAGCTGGTATTCAAGTCCTTGCTCGGAGGACATCCCTTTGGGATCTTGGAGGATTTGGCTTTATGAACCCTTAAGAAATGGGAGTGGATTGATGCAGGAAACCATGGGAAGAGTCCCTCGTTCTTTCATTAAAGTGTTAATAATGCTAGGAGATTCCAGCTTGGTGTTGGGGGTTGGTAGCCCTCTAGAGCCTCTCATTGGGAGGAGTTTCAGGTTTTGCGGATTTGTAGAATGTTTTTGAAGAAGGCTCCGGAAATCTCTCAAGAGTGGAAAATTCACTCTTTTCTTTTGGCTTTCTACTCATGTAGGGATTGCAGTAAATAAGTGGAGGTCTAGGTTTTTTGGCTTCCTCTTGCTGATGTTGTCTCTTTGCTTAGGAGTCCATTTAGCATTGCCTTGGGGAATGCAGACAAGCCAAGGAGGAAATTGCAGAGCTCTTATGCAGAGTAGTTCCCTTTCCCTTCCTCATCAAATGGAGCTTAGTGGCTTGGCTCTCTCTGACTAGGCCTCAAGTAGCTTTACGAGACATGCAATTACTCTCTCCCTACAGAACCTGTATATGCCTCATTGGACACTTGTTGGGAGATCATAGCGAGCATTTTTGTGTGGCATATTTGGAGATCCAGATGCATAGAGGCAGTTTGTGGCTCCTAGTTTCATCCTTTTCGCACCCTGGCCAATGTATGGACAAACATTGGATTTTTTAATACTTAATAGAAGTGATTTTCCTGGGAAAAGAAATGGGTAGGTGTGTTGTTTAATAATGAGGCCTGTTGTGATGAAAAATATTGCACACCTGTCTGCTTAAGATTGACTAGGGAGACCTGCAGATCTTCATAAATCTGTACTTCCATTCTTTTGCAGGGAGGACTTCAGGCTCTGCTTGATGCTATTGCTGATAAAGATCCAGATAAAGTCTCCATGAGGCTGTCATCTTCCCTCGAAAAAATTGCGCAATTAGAACTTTTGCAGGTAAGATTGAGAATCCAGAGTACTCATATGTCCGTTGCTATTTAAAGATAAAGACAATGACTTGGGATTTAATTAAGCTTGATATTTTATTTTACTAAAATTTGAAATAAAGCATTGAAATTGGTCTTTTCACGTGACAATATACTTTTTGAACAGGCACCGGGTTTGCCATATCTTCTCCCTGATCAATACCAAGGGTATCCAAGGTGAGAAGGTCTCTTAAAATTTCATTTTGAGAAAAGAAACAGCTCTCATGGAGTTATTAGTCTTGGGCCCAGAGATGTAAAGTAAGCTCATTGTCACAAATGAGATTCGATTCCTATTTAATCTTTCACGATCGTCTTTGAAAAGCAGTTGTTAGCTTGATAGGGAACAATGTTCATATCCTTATTATCTGGGATGCTTTCCCAAGATTTTGCTTCAGAGAATTTGCTTTATTAGAAAGAGAGGACGTTGGACTTTTCCTAAACTAGCATTTCTCTTTTGCACACTTGGCATGTTTATTTTATTACCTACTCTGCAACTTGAGGCTGTAATCTCTTAAAAGTTGTCTTTTGTCTCATGGCTTTGGATGTACAAAGTCCCGTACGTCTGCAAGCCTGGAGGGATTTCCTCACCTGGTTGTCATGCATATAGTTGCACAGAATGTCTCCTTTTGTCAAGAAAAGGTGTCCAAAGGTCATATAAATGTGCACAAATTTGTTGTTACAAGCTCTTTTGATTTTTTCATGTATTTTAAATTTTAATGTCCTAAAGTTTCAATAAGTAAAGATACTGGCTTCAGAGTTAATGTTTGGGAAGATGTAGGATACCTTTTGACAACCATATGAAACTTCATAAAAAAGGTTAGGTTTAAATCATACTCACAAGCAGCGTTCTTTTGTCTCAGGTTAATAGGACGTGCTACAATTGAGTTCACAGTTGAAAAAAATGATCGATCAACTTTCACAGTTGCAGCAGGTGGTGGGCCTAAGAAATTAGGTAGAATTGAGGTGAGACGTTGGTTGTGACGTTTCAATTCATAACCTGAAGTAGCAATGGAGATCGTTTGTCCAGCTGTTTCATGTCAACTTTTGGAGGCTTGCCAGGTTCTGCAGGACATATGTTGCAGTGAGAGCTTGAAAATCTGAAATTAGAGGGGGCTATGATGATAGATAATTCACACAATTACAAACCGACCTCCACCAATTTGAAAAGATGTAATAACACTTGTTCCGCAGGTCTAAAATGTATACATCTTATCATGTCTTGCTCTGAAGCTTTAACGGAGTTGCTGTGTTCAATTTCCAAGTTCATTGACTTGGAAACAATCTTGTAGGAAGCTTATTGGTAGAATCAATTTTCTTGCAGCCAACAATGGAATTACATCTGAAGTCTTGGACATTTGAGTTCGATACATAGGTTGAGGCTTCACATATCTGGCTGCTTCATGGCAAATTTGGAATCACCTATCTCCATTACCTGAGACCAATCCTCAAACTTGGTGCAATGGCGTTCAGAAGTAATGTTTGCAAACATTGACAACTCTTTTTTGGGTCCCCTGCAACCATATGAAATATGGGATGAAGCATCAAGGATAGAGAGAAGCAATGCTTCCCATAGTTACAATCTAGGTCTAGCAAGCTTGATTTGTGCACTCAACTCTACCATAGATGGCAGGATGAGACAATGAGTAGGAGGGTTTAGAAACACTATTCGTCTGGTTAAAAATGCATACTCCTTCCTTCTGGTTCCAATCTGCTCTTAAGTCTGAATAATACTGCCTCAGAGAATCGGCCCTTGGGTCACATATGGTCTGAACTGTTTGCCAAAGGCTTTTTGCTATAGTGCGTCCAAGGCTGGGTTTTCCTTTTAAGTAGCTTGGACGAGAGGAAAATAAATTTCTAACTTATTCTTCTGTTTATGGACATAATGTAAAATGTATCCTCGTTTTACTTCTAAAGGTAACACCGAGTCGCTTAGGTGGCCTTGTTGGACACACTTTTTTTTTTTTTGGGTGAGAAGAATATTTTATTGCTGTGAAATAATTACATTCATAGGTACTCCAAAAGCGGAGTAACTACTACTCAGCCGAAAATCTCAGTATAAGCCATATATACATCATGGTCAATCAAATGAGTCTGAAAGCAATCATAAAACGATTGCCGCAGAGATCGTTTGAAAAGAACAAAAGATGGAAAAGTAGGATCACCAAAGACTCTATGATTTCTGTCCATCCATAGAGTCCAAAGTGCCTAGTAGCGCACCCAAACAAAAAATAAATCAAAACCCTGTCTAGTTGGATGAAAACCAACTAACCAGAAGAACTTGCCAAAAGTAACAGTAGGAAATCTTGCTCGAAGCCCGTGGCGAATGAAAGCGAGGAAATCACAAGTATGTGGACAGTGCCAGAAAATGTGAGGCACAGATTCAGCAGAATGTAGACATCGGTGGCAAACAACCGGGGCAATATGTCTATGCGCGAGTAACTACCCAGATGGAAAAATGCCAAGTAGGACTCGCCAGAGGAAAACCTGTTGCCGAAGAGGGACTTTATAATGCCAAAGGAGATGCAGCCGCTTTCTCCACCACCTTGATGGGCGATCCATATGCCAAATAGAATTGGCTCTGTCAAAAACCCAAGACGGAGGTAACAACACTTTATACAGAGAAGGCAAAGTGATATGTGACAACTTCAAAGGACGGGCTGAAGAAGAGGAAGAATGGAGAGTCCAATTTTCAGGGTAAAGAAAGAATCATTAGCATATGCTTGAGCGATCATGCTGCGGCTGCCGGGAATTTCCAATCCATGCAACAAGCCAGTGTCCAAAAGGTGGTCCATATATTGAAGCATTGGATGAGTGGCTATGGCAAATAGTAAAGCACTAAGGGGATAGCCTTGCCGAATAGAACAACCAAGAGTCTAGGTTGTAGAAATATTCCCTGAAAGTATGCAGGCAGCTTTACTATCTTGATATAGCCAATTGATAACTTGCTGCATTTTTTTGCCAAATCCCAAGGCTTGCATTGTTTGTGAAATAAAGTCCCACTGAAGAGTGTCAAAAGCTTTGGCAATATCAACTTGCAATAGCAAAACATCCTGCTGCATATATTTGGCATATTCTATTCCAACATAGGCATTAGCAATGTTGTCTGTGATATGCCTACGAGGAACAAAACCATATTGCACAGGATGCAACCCATCATGCAAATAGCCTTTTATCCGATCAACAATCATTTTGGTAGTAAATTTGTAAATAACTGGCATAAGCGTGATAGGTCTCCAATCAGCCAAAGATTCACAGATTTGCTTTTTTGGAAGGAGTTTAACAAGACCTCTCTTTCATGTGTCTGGCATTTTCTGATTTTGCCAAGCAGAATTCACCATATGCAGCAAAGTATGCTTCAAAAGAGGCCAATATTCTAAAAAAAACTCAACTGTAAGACCATCCCATCTTGGAGATTCCCATCTACCACAGGATTTGATTGCATCTGACAATTCCCTTTCAGTAAAAGGATCCTCCAATTCCAAAGCCTGAGTAGTGGAGATAATAGGAGAAACATGCTGTAAAAGCAAATTTCTTACAGACAAAACCTGCTGTGAAAGAGGATCTGCATAACCAAACTGCTGAGAGAAATGATGTACACAAACAGAAGCAAGCTGTGACCGTGATGTAGTCCATGAACCATCAGGCATAAGCACCCTGCAAATGTTTGTGTTTAATCTCTTCTGATGCAAGCTTTCAAAAAATTGTTTGGAAGAACAGCCTTTATCTATAAAAGCTCTTTGTCTTGCTCTGGTCTCCCATCTGGCAAGTTTCTTGTGATCATTGATTTGGAGACAATGTTTAGCTTGGCATAGTGTTGTTTGCTCATGCAAGAACAAAGAACGAAATTGACCGAGTTCAGTGAGATCTTGGCAAGTCAATTTAGCCTGAGCAACAGTTTCCCTCATAGTCTTCATGTAAGACTTGCCATAATCTCTAATTACAACTTGCATTTTGGAAACAAAAGAATCCCATGCATTATCAATATCAAAGTGGCTCTGAGAAGACAGAGATTGATAGGCATTAGTAACCATTGCCTTGAAAGTAACATGCTGCAAATAGCTATTGTTCATAATCAGATGTCGCCTTTGAGGCAGTCTATCATGTGGCATATCATGAAAAGATAGCCTCAACCATAATGATGCATGATCTGAATGCACAAAGGCATAGTCAACCCACATTTTGCATGTGAAATCATCATTTTGTTACAAGGCTACTGTTACGCTCTAGCCGAGGTAGCATGACCTCGGAAGAATCAGTCGACATTTCCCTTTAAGGATCTACGTTTGTAATATATTTGTTTGCGCTTCATGTAAATGATCGGGAGGGAATTAATGTCAAGGTCCTAGGTGAGGGTTGATAGCACCAGACTAGGTGGATCTAAGGCTAAGGGCCTAATGCAAGAAATGTGCCTAGGGGCAAAGGAAAATTAAAGTATCCCAAGAGAGGGGTGAAAAGATGCATTAGGAAGGCCCTATGATGATGACATGTGGCATCTAGATCCATCTAGGGAGATGGGGCTTGTTGGAGTTAGTGAGAGAAAGGAGAATGGCTTTTACGTGATTTTTGATTTTTCGACTTCTCTGTCAGCTTTCATGCTCTAACAAGAATTGGCTGGGAGGATACTTGTGGTGCTACTCCCGTGATTCTGTTGTAGTTAGTAGGAATGTACTTAACATTTGGTATCAGAGCCTAGGCTAGGAAGTCGCGTATGAAGGAGGTGCAGGTAAGAGAGGGGATCTGTGTGAGTGCATGCTACTGGCGAGGACAGCGTAATCTGAAGCGATACCAAGAGAGGGGATCTGATAATCAGACGATACGTGATCGACGAATCTTGGAGGTGTTGTTGCCCGTGAATTGACGGAACTCTGATTTCGGGATCTGTGTGATTGGACGGGACGTGAAGTGCATCGTGACGAACGTATCTCTTGATCTTTGGTAGCGGACAGCAGGTTGGAGCGCAGGCGTGATGACGAACGACGTGTCAGTTCAGTGGTCCTCCCGCGTTGGCTAGCAGGAGCTTGCGGTGTGTTAGGTGATTGTTCGTAATATTTGCTCGGGCTTAACAGGAGCTCGTATTACGGGAGACCTTCGAAGCGATACGTGGATTGGGCGACGCACGGGATTTGGGAGCCTGTGAAAATAGACGACAGGTTGACGATCGCTATCTGCTTCGTCACATCTCCCGCTCTCTGGCGCTGGCCCGTAATAGATTTCGACCTGCTTCCCAATGGACTCACAGTCATAGCCTTCTAAGGCCACGCAGACAACTTGTAGGCTGAGACAGATTCCAAACAGAGAGCTACGCCTTGGCAGAGGAAAAAAAAAAGAAGAGCGCATCATTTGTTTGTGGAGCTGAGGCGTGTATACAGTCTGTTTCATTTGGTATCAAATCGAGAGGCAGGAGCGAGCAAGACCAGGGAGCATCAATTTTTCCTTTATTATAAAATTTCAGTTTTTAGTGTGCAGCTTATTATTTCTGTACAGCAGAGTTTGCAGTTTACTATGCGTGTGTATGTGCCTGTGTGCTTCAGTCAGAGTTAGTTTGCAGGAATTTCCCTAGTATAGGGAAAAGCGGGATTTGGATATATGCCTGTGTCAAATGCCTAGTTAGTGTGAAGCTGGGATTGCAGGTATTCCCTAGTATAGGGAATTGTGTCAGAGTGCTAGTACCCTGAATTTTGTTAGTCTGTAAATACAGTGTTCTAGCGGTGTTTATATATTTAAAAAAAAAGAAAAGAAAAAGAAAAGCAAAACACCCATTGACCTGAATGGAAGCAGAAGAAGGGGCTTCCAGGAGGGACCCTGGTGAATCAGGAGTCCGGCTGACTCAGCAGGTGTCGCGCCCAGTAGCTCACACCTTATCTGGCAGGATTGCATTACTTGAGAATGCCTTGCAACAGTTATTAGCACAACAGTTACAAGCCAATGCAGGGCAGTCTGAACTTAGAAGAGTGATACACAGTATGTCTGCCAGACCTTCTCGAGATGAGAAGGGAGAGGCTCCAATGGAACCGGAGTCTAGTGTCCATACGGTCGAGCCTAGAAAGGCTAAAGTACCTAATATTGCCAATTACAGGCCGGAAAAGTATTCTGGTCGGATGAATGACCGTAGTTCTGATGTCATTGAGACCTAGTTACACAAATGGGACGAGGCGTTCGCCATTTGTGAAATCAGAAATGATATCAAGAAGATCCGCGAGGCCACCCACATGTTTAGTGAGGCAGTGGATCGGTGGTGGATTAAACAACAAAAAGATGGTATTGCATCCACTACCTGGGAGGGGTTTAAAAGAGAATTCAGGAAACACTTCTTACCTCCTGACGAAGCATCCCGAGCTTGGGATCAGTATAGAAACATTCGTCAGAGAAATTTGTCAGTGGCAGAATACACTGATAAGTTTCGAGAGAGCGTAATGAAGGTTGATGAACCCCTGCCTCAATCAATCCAAGTGAAAGATTTCATATTTGGATTGAATGGTCGGATTAAAATGGAAGTTCGGGCTAAGCATGTGGTCACAGGACCGGTGTTCAAAATAGTTGATCCCCAGAAACCGTTGTTCTTGGAAACCGATGCAAGTGGCATTGCGGTTGGAGCAGTTCTCCTTCAAGAGGGAAGGCTAGTAGCCTTTGAAAGCAAGAAGCTTTCTCCCTCTCAAAGAAATTGGCCAACTCATGAATTGGAGTTGTATGCTGTTATCCATGCTTTGAAAACATGGAGGCATTATTTGTATGGTTCAGAGTTTTATGTGGATGTGGATCATGATACTCTAAAACATTTTTGTAAACAGCCTGACTTGAGGGGCCGCCAAGCTAGGTGGGCAGAGCTCATGCAGGAGTTTAATTTGACGATTCGGTACCGAAGAGGAAAAGATAATAAGGTTGCTGATGCGTTGTCTCGCATTATGCACAATATGAGTTTTACGGTATTAGAGAGTGCTCTAATGACCGAGATTAGAGAGACTCAAAAGGTGGATGAGTTTGTCCAGAGCTTATGGCCTAAGGCTCATGTGTTAAAACCCGGGGAAAACGAAAAGGATGACCTGGCATCCAGAAAAGGCCAAACATATGCAAGATATACCATAAGGGATGGTATGCTGAAAAGAAATGGCAAGGTAGTAGTACCTAGTCAAAATGTTCTCAGGCAGAGAGTCATTCGACAGTGCCATGATAGCCCATGTGCGGGACATCCAGGAGTTGAGAAGATATATGATCTCGTAAAGCGAGATTTCTTTTGGCCAAAGATGAAAAAGCATATTCATGAATATGTGACACGGTGTTTTTCGTGTCAGGTAAGTTAGGCCGAGCGGGTGAAGCCACCCGACTTTTACAGCCCTTGGAGATACCACTAAGTAAGTGGGAGAGCATTTCCATGGACTTTATTGTAGGGCTGCCTACGACACAAGGAGGGTATGATTCTATCCTTGTGGTGGTTGATCGTCTAACCAAGATGGCTCACTTCATTCCGACTAGAGAGTCTGTTAGTGCCCCGCAAGTGGCGGATTTATTTATTAGACATATATTTCGTCTGCATGGATTGCCTAGATCCATAGTGTTAGACCGAGATGTCAGATTTACCGGTCATTTTTGGACAGCGGTATTTGAGACACTAAGAACTGAGTTGGGAATGAGTAGTGGAGATCATCCTGAAACGGATGGTCAGACGGAGAGAGTCAACCAGACTTTAGAGGATATGCTGAGGGCGTATGTGTCATTGAGGCAACATACATGAGACAAGTGGTTGCCATTGTTAGAGTTTGCCTACAATGATAGAAAACATTCCTCTACAGGGTTCAATCCGTTTGAACTGAACTATGGTTATAGACCAGCAAATCCAACTATAGTTGGAGTACCTCAGAAAGTGCCTAGTGCCGCGAACTTTGTGATTCAGATGCGGGAGATGCTAGCACTTGCGAGAGCTAATATCCGCCAGGCTATGGATAGAGCCAAGGCGTATGCGGATGAAAACCGGTCTATAAGAGTATTCAAGGAAGGGGAAAAAGTTTTTCTCAGAGTTCCTTTACACTCGAAGTCGTTAACTTTAGGAGAGTGTGCTAAGTTATCACCTCGATACTGTGGACCGTGGTTAATTCTAAAGAGAATAGGCAAGGTAGCCTATAAATTAGAATTACCACAGGGTTGTAAGGTGCACCCAGTGTTTCATGTTTCGCGCTTAAAGAAATTTTTACATATAGGTGACTCACTAATCGAAGGTGTGGTTTTGTTTCAGGAGATAGAGGATAATGCAAGGCGCAAACCAACAAGAATCCTGGACCGAGGAACAATACAAATACGAAATCGGAAGATACCCATGGTGTTGGTTGCATGGCATGGTCAGCTTCTATCCGAAGCTACCTGGGAATCCGTATATCAGTTGCGGAGAGTGTTCCCAGACTTTATCATCGAGGACGCTGATGTCTGAAGAGGGAAGGAATGTTACGCTCTAGCCGAGGTAGCATGACCTCGGAAGAATTAGTCGACATTTCCCTTTAAGGATCTACGTTTGTAATATATTTGTTCGCGCTTCATGTAAATGATCGGGAGGGAATTAATGTCAAGGTCCTAGGTGAGGGTTGATAGCACCAGACTACGTGGATCTAAGGCTAAGGGCCTAATGCATGAAATGTGCCTAGGGGCAAAGGAAAATTAAAGTATCCCAAGAGAGGGGTGAAAAGATGCATTAGGAAGGCCCTATGATGATGACATGTGGCATCTAGATCCATCTAGGGAGATGGGGCTTGTTGGAGTTAGTGAGAGAAAGGAGAATGGCTTTTACGTGATTTTTGATTTTTCGACTTCTCTGTCAGCTTTCATGCTCTAACAGGAATTGGCTGGGAGGATACTTGTGGTGCTACTCCCGTGATTCTGTTGTAGTTAGTAGGAATGTACTTAACAGCTACGCTACACTAGCGATCCAGACGTGCCTGGTAAGAAGAAAGGGCATTATGTTGAAAAGTGTATCCAGGTGACAAAGGTTGCAATTCCTTCCAAAGATCAACCAAATCAAGATGAATCAGTAATTGAGACCATGCATGTCTTTCAGAGGCTAACATATGAGTATTTCCTGATGTATTGTCAACCTGTTGCGGAGCATTATTGAAATCCCCACATATAAAGGCATGATATCTCCATGGATATCGGTGCATGGCATCCCAAATTATACTTCTATCTCGAGAAGATTGAGGTGCATATACAGAAGCAAATTCAAACACCTCGCCTTGAATGATGCATTGAAGAATAATCCATGTGCCTTGATTGTCATTTAAAGCAATAACTAGCTGAAGCTCATGCTTAATCAGAATGACTACACCTGAGAAAGAGTGCTCCCCAGTATAAAAGATATCATAGCCGCAGTAATGACCTGTCTTTCCTGCATAGACATGTTGATTGTGTTCTTGTAAGGCCACTATATCAGGATGAAATCGATTGATATACAGCCACACAGATTTCCATTTCCTACTGTCGCACATCTCGTGAACATTTAAGGTAAGGCATTTGATATGAGCAAGCATATTTACAGATATTTATAGGAAAAAACAGTTATGTACAGCAGCAACCTTCAGGATGTCAACCCTGCATTTCTACCTTAGGGTCAGGGCCGCTTCCCTGAGAAGAAACATCCGCCTGAGGATTGGACAGCAATGCAGCAACCTCTTCTTCAAGGAAGAGGGTTCTTCTAGTTGTCACTGCAGCCGACGTGATTCCAATTCCTGAGTTGACCTCTGGAGAATTTCCACTAGAAGATGCACCATTCCAAGTGCGAGGGGGTGGAGGTCTTCTAACAGAAGTAACTTTTCTTGGACTTTTCTTGGCCTCTTCCCTAAGAAGAAACATCCGCCCTCGGACAGCAATGCAGCAACCTCTTCTTCAAGGAAGAGGGTTCTGCTAGCTGTCACTGCAGCCCACGTGATTCCAATTTCTGAGTTGACCTCTAGAGAATTTCCACTAGAAGATGCACCATTCCAAGTGCGAGGGGGTGGAGGTCTCCTAACAGAAATAACTTTTCTTGGACTTTGCCATCCATCAATTGGAGTTTTTGGTCCTTTTGCTGAAAGTTGAATAGCAAGAAGCGAAGGGGAAGAAGCATTCCCATTTGAAACAACTGGGGCTTTGCCTTTATCCTGATTCACAAAAAGCTGTCTATTACCTTTATTTTTATTCCGAATAGAGGCAGGAGCATCCTTATTGGGCATCTAAGCAAGCAAAGTAGCAAGAGGCATTTTATGTGCCATGTGCCAAAATTTTTTACATTCAAAACAATCCCCATTTCAATTCATAAAATGCACTTTCCATGTCAACATTGTTCACCATGACTGAATAAGACTCCGGTATGGGATTATCAGTATCCCAGAGAATGCAAAATCGGTTAGAGTTGCCATGAGGCCGCGGTGGGCAAACCACTTTGCCTAAAGTCGCTGCAATTTTAGGCAAGAGTGAAGCTATGCATTGTGGGAAGTCTACAACTTCAACCCAGACCGGACATCGATGTCAAATCAGAGCTTGATAATCCCTTGTGGGGGACCATGGAAAAACGTGCACCATTTGCTGCCCAAAAAAGAGTGGTGAATGTTCCAAAAATATTGCTTGTGAACCTCATCTACCATAATGACCTCAAAAAAGTTTCTCGCTGCATAGTGTACTTTACGAACAAACGAGCCAGCCAGTGTTCAGGTCAACCAGTTGCCTTCCTCTGCAGCAGGTGGCATCCGATCTGGGAAAAATAAAATGACTGCATTTTTGACATATTCTCTAAATTTCATCCACTTCAACCATGAGACCAACCGATGGAACAGAGTCTTTCCACTCTTTCCTTGTGTCTGCAATCCTTCGTGCATGACATCATACACCAGTTGTGCTTCAACAGAATCATGCACGGGGTCATGCTGACCCTCAACCTGCTTTTGCTTTTTGCATTGAGCCAATCGATCCTTTTGAAAAGTTTTTTCATAAGAGTATTCAGCCATGTCTTCTGAAGAAGATGGAACCCAAAAAGGGGGTACCTATAAAGTGATAAAAGAGAAAAAACAGTCGCGAAAAACAGCCCACAAAGAAGAAGGAAATAGTGTATTTGCAAGGAGAAGAAGAGGGAAGAGATATTTAGGGATTTAGAGAGAAGAAAAGACAAGTTCTAGAGAAGGAAAAGAGAAAAAACCAGAAAAAAATCCAAGATGAACTAGAAATTAGAGAAAAAAGAGAAGTTCTGGCAATGGAAAGAGAAAAGGTAATCAAGTAGAAAGATTGAAGTTTTGAGAACAAACACCAAAACAGCATACAAAGAGAAAGGAGAGAGAATTCGACAGCAAGAGCAAGCAGGATGTGAATTCGAACGAGAAGAAGTACCTCCCACAATGTGCAGGTCCCAACAGCGTCAGCAACAGCAGTTCGTACAACCATACGGTTCCGTACTGACTGTACGGAAACTGTATGGGTAGGAAGGGGGTCGAGGAACGACTTTGGCGGGTTTGCACGGCGAACACGAGGCGGGTAGAGGGGTGCTGGCTGTACCGTACGGCAAGTAGGGGCTAAGGCCTCTCTCTCAATCTCGCCCTCTCTCTCTCACACACACACACACCACACCCACACACATTTTTTGGTGAGAATACCACCACACCCACACACACCACCTCTCTCTCTCTCTCACACACACACTTTTTTTTTGGTAAATCCATGATCTCTCTCACACACACACACACACGGCCTTGTTAGACACACACACACACACACACACACACACACACACATACACACTTTTTTTTTATAGTGAAATCTTTATATTTCTGTGTGGGAAACCTCAAAAGAGATAAAAACCCACCAATAAGTATTTTTACAAGTAAAACCTTAGAGCAAAAGTCATGAGGTAGCCAAGTAAAAAGTGACATATCAAGCTGGAGGAGGATCAAACACGGCATCCTCCAGCTTCAAATTGTTGCTCTGTAAAAACTGATGCAGTGATGAAACCACACCATCAATAAAAACAAGCTGTTTTTTGCCCTTGTGATTCTTCTTGATATAGGCTGGTACCCGAAATTTTTGAATCAGAGGGTCAAAAACCTGTTGTAACATGGGATGAAAAGATTCCAGTAAAAAAGGTACTTCTGCATCCGGGACAGAAGAAAACTCTGGCACAGGCATCAAAGGCAGAGAAGCTAAATCAACATCCGTATCTTCCGATGAAAAAGCTGCATCTGATAAAGCAGGGTTTAGCATTTGAGCTTCATTTTGAGGATCAATCTGAGTAAGAGCAGGGGCAGCATCCTGAGAGAGAGCATGTATATCATCCTATAAAATGCCCTCTGCAAGGGGTACATCCATATCCTGAGTAGAAGGAAACTGATGGTGCTCAACAAGGGTGCAATCCTGAGCTTCTTCAGCAAGAGGAAGATTTGCTTGTGATTTATCAACCTTTCTCCAGTAGTGCTTCGGAGCAGTAGAAGGCTTCGCCAAAGAAGCCATAGCAGAAACCGGAGGAGAAGGGAGAGTAACCTTGACAGCTGAAGAAGGAGCAGGAGGAATGGGCCTGGATGTAGAAGGGCAAGCACGTGCAAAATGACCAACCTGTCGGCACCGATAACATGCAGTGGGAAAAGATGCAAAATGGAGCCTGATGCGCATCGGGTGGGCAAATCCCAAATCAAGATCCAGAGTAGATGGCATGGGCTGCGTCATATCCCACAAAATGTAAAGACGAACATCAAGGGAGGCTTGCAAGAACTCCTGTCTCGGAACATGAAGAGGCCTTTTCAAAAAAGCCGCAAGAGTTGGAAGATGCTGAAGAAGAGGCACAGGCAACGCTTTGAGAGTAATCCAAACCGGACAGTGAGTCAAAAGGGTTGCAGAAGGATCGAAAAGTGGATCCCAGGGCATGACATAAGCGAAGAAACCAGCCCCAAGAACACCAGCATGACTGACAAGGCGCTCTACTACCTCAGTCGAAGAAGAGCAGTGGGCATAGTAAAATCCTTTGCCCAGAAAGACAAAGGAAGAAATACAATCCAGACCCACTAATCCAGACCCACTGCAACATCAGCCCAATGACGAAGCTGAGCTGAAGATAAAACCATGCCCATGAAATAGAGGCAGACTCCAAATTGCTGAGTCTATCAAAGACCAGAGACCAAAAGGGCAGAATCCAAGGAATAAACAAGCGGGAAACTCGATGAAGGAACTTACGTGACAGAGGCAGAGCACAATTGGCGAAGAAGATCCAGCTGGAGGGAAGAAGAAGGGCCATCGGAAACATCCAGCTTTGCCGATTTGATCAAAGGTGAGGCAGACAAACCACCATGCTTCCGCCGGAGAAAAACACGAGGAGGAGCAGAGGCAGAAGGAGGCGTTGAGGTAGAGAAAACAAAAGAGGAGGAAGGAGGTTGCACAGTTGACCGTACAGGCTGTACGGCCATCCGGATGGCCGTACAACATGCACGAAAGGCCGTACGGGGAGGTGCAGGGAGTACGGGAGCTGTACAGGGGGCAGCAGGCTGCACGGAAATTGTACGGAAGGCCGTACAGTTGATGACAACTGTACGGAAGGCAAGGTAGGCAGCAGGGACGTCGAGGGTGATTGTACGGACGGAAACGGGAAGGAAGACGAGGCTGGCAGGGCAGAGGAGGAGGTCTCCATCACTCACTACACACTTTTTTTTTTTTGGTGGGAAGAAATCTTTTATTGCTGGAAAATAATTACATTCATAGTTACTTCAAAAGCGAAGTAGCTACTACTCAACTGAAGATCTCAGTATAAGCTGTATATACATCCTGATCAATCAAACGAGTCTAAAAACAATCATAGAATGATTGTTGCAGAGAGCGTTTGAAAAAAAGAAAGGATGAAAATAGTGGATCACTAAAGACTCTATGATTTCTGTCCATCCATAAAGTCCATAGGGTCCAATAGCTCACCCAAACAAAAAATAAATCAAAACCCTGTCTCTGTGGATGAAAACCAAACCACCAGAAAAATCTGCCAAAAATAACAATAGGAAATCGCGCTCGAAGCCTCTGTCGGATGAGAGCAATGAGATCAGAAGTATGTGGACAGAACCAAAAAATGTGAAGCACCGATTCAGTAGAGTGCTGGCATCTGTGACAAACAGCTGAAGCAATATGTCTGTGTGCGAGTAACTGTCCGGATGGAAAAATGCCAAGGAGAACTCGCCATAGGAAAAGTTGTTGTCGAAGAGGGACTTTGTAATGCCAAAGGAGACGCAGCCTTTTTCTCCACCACTTCATTGAACGATCCATATGCCAAACAGTATTTGCTCGGTGAGAAATCCAAGGTGGAGGTAATAACACTTTATACAGAGATGACACTGTGATATGTGAGAGCTTCAAAGGACGGGCGTATAAGGAAGGAGAGCGTAAAATCCAATCCTCAAGCCGATTCTGAAGTTCCAAATGAGGTACCGACAAGTACGGTTGGAGCATTGCTGAAATTTTATGCCATAAAGGACGATAGTGAGCTCCCAAACCATACTTGCGAGCAGCCATAGAAAAAGATAAAATTATGCCATCATCCTGAATTACATCCGCCATAGATGAAATGCCTTTGAAGGAGAGAAAATAAGAACGTCTGGGTTCTTGTATGGCCAAAGGAGGGTGGAATACTTTAGACCAAAAAATATTCTCTACCCTCAAAGAGTTGCCCGACAGAGAGTCCCTGCCATGCCATTCCAAGTGGGATAAGATGTGTTTCCAATCAAGAAGCAGACGAGAGACAAAAGGGCAGCCTCTGATCTTGCCTTGGATAGAGCCAAATAAAAAATCCCACTGAGTAGGCTGCCAATTCCCAAAGGCAGATGTATGAAGATGTAATAAGAGAGAGCGGATCATGAAAGCCCAGGGCTGATCTCCTTGCATAAACTGTATCATCATTTTCCCTCTGTGAGCAAGTAAATGCATTTGAATATTGAGAATGTTCAGACCCCTGTGCATCTTTGGAGAACAGAGACGATGCATAGAGAGTAATCTGAGACTTTTCTTGCCATGTTTTGAACGCCAGAAAATTTTCATGATAGCTGACATAAATGAAACCAGATCTGCCTTAGTGAACATAGTGAGAGGCATATAAAATTGTATGTAGGCTATCAAAATGGATTGTGTGATTCGCAAACGAACATGTAATGGCCAAGTTGCAAGCTTCCAATATTCAAGTTTTGCCCTTAACTTTACTAGCACCCAATCAGTTTGTTGTGAACGAGTGAGTCCCCAGCCTAGAGGATAACCGAGATGTCGAATGAATTGAGAAGCGGGGACAATTTCCCCAGGCCACAGAAGGTTGTGCCATTCCTGTGCATGTAACGGCAGCAATTTTGATTTCTGAAAATTTACCCGAAGGCCAGCAGCCAATCCATATGTAGAAAGAGCGTGCATAATCATGGACAGATCAGCCCGAGTATTTTTTGGAGTAAAGAATGAATCATCAGCATATGCCTGAGCAATCATGCTATGACTGCTAAGAATCTCCAAACCGTGCAGCTGGTCAGTGTCCAAGAGGTGATCCAGATATTGAAGCAATGGATGAGTGGCTATGGCAAAAAGTAAAGCACTCAGGGGACATCCTTGCTTGACAGAACAACCAAGAGTCCAAGATGGAGAAATATCCCCTGAAAGTATGCAGGCAGCTTTACTATCTTGATATAGCCAAGTGATGAGTTGCTGCATTTTTGTGCCAAAACCCAATGCCTGCATAGTCGATGAAATAAAATCCCACTGAACAGTATCAAAGGCTTTGGCAATATCAACTTGCAATAACAAAACATCCTGCTGTGTGTATTTGGCATATTCAATTCCAATGTAGGCATTAGCAATGTTATCTGTGATATGCCTACGCGGAACAAAGCCATATTGAGCAGGATGCAACCCATCATGTAAAAACCCCTTTAGCCGATCAACAATCATTTTGGTAGTGACTTTGTAAATTACGGGCATAAGAGTGATAGGTCTCCAGTCTGCCAAAGACTCACAAATTTGTTTTTTGGAAAGGAGTTTAACAAGACCTCTCTTCCATGTGTCCGGCATTTGCTGATTTTGCCACGCAGCATTTACCATATATAGCAATGTATGCTTCAAAATGGGCCAATATTCTAGAAAAAACTCAACTGTTAAACCATCCCATCCTGGAGATTTCCATCTGCCACAGGATTTGATCGCATCTGACAGTTCCCTCTCGGTAAAGGGTTCCTCCAATTCCAAAGCTTGAGTATGGGAAATGATAGGAGAAACATGTTGCAACAGTAAATTTCGTGCAAGCAAAATCTGTTGCGAGGGAGGAGCTGCAGAGCCAAATTGCTGAGAGAAATGATGCGCACAAACAGAAGCAAGCTGTGACCGTGAAGTAGTCCATGATCCATCAGGCAGGAGCACTCTGCAAATTTCTGTTTTGATTCTCCTCTGATGTAAACTTTTGAAAAATTCTTTGGAAGAGCAACCTTTATCTGTAAAGGCTCTTTGTCTTGCTCTAGTCTCCCATTTGGCCAGTTTCCTGTGATCATTTAGTTTAAGACAATGTCTGGCCTGGCATAGTGTTGTTTGCTCATGCATGGACAACGAACGATGATGGCTGAGTTCAGTGAGATCTTGACAAGTGGATTTGGCGTGAGCAATGGTTTCCCTCAGAGTCTTCATGTAAGACTTGCCATAAGCTCTAATCACAACTTGCATTTTGGAAATAAAAGAATCCCAGGCACCATCAACATGAATATGGCTGCTAGAGGATAGACAATGAGATGCTTCAGTAACCATTGCCTTGAAATCAGCATGGTTCTTGTAATGCCACTATGTCAGGCTGAAATCTGTTGATGTACAGCCACACAGATTTCCATTTCCTACTGTCACACATGCCCTGGACATTGAGTGTAAAGCATTTGATGTGAGCAGTCATATGTACAGGTATTTATAGTAATATAACAACTATGTACAGCAGCAAAATTTATGGGGTTAGCCTTGCATTTCTATCTCAGGGTCAAGGCCTTGCCCCTGAGAAGAAGTAGCCACCTGAGAAGTAGACAGCAAAGCAGCAACCTCTTCTTCAGGGAAGAGTGTTCTGCTGGCTGTTACTGCAGCCCATGTAATCCCAATGCCTGTATTTATCTCTGGGGTATTTCCGCTAGAAGATGCACCATTCCAAGTGCGGGGGGGGGGGTGGAATTCTTCGAGCAGAAATAACTTTTCTTGGACTTTGCCAGCCATCAGTTGGAGGTTGCTGTCCTTTGGTCATGGATTGAATAGCAGGGGGTGAATGTGAAGTGAGATTCCCATTGGGAGCCACTGGAGCTTTGCCTTTATCCTGACTCCCAGAAGGCTGTCTACTGCTTTTATTTTTATTGGCAACTGGAGTAGGAGCATCCTTGGTAGGCATTTGAATCGGCAAAGTGGTACGAGGCATTTTATGCTGATTCATTGGACACTGTGAAGCCATGTGTCCAAACTTTTTGCACTCAAAACAAACCCCTGCAAATAAACCCCATTTGAGTTTATCAAAGGCACTTCCCATGTTCACATTATTCACCGTGACTGAATAAGAGTCCGGTGTGGGATTATCAGTATCCCAGAGAATGCAAAATCTGTTTGAGTTGCCATTTGGCCGTGGTGGGCAGACCACTTTACCTAAAGATGCTGCAATTTCAGGCAAAAGTGAGGCCATACATTGTGGGAAATCGACAACTTTAACCCAAACCGGGCATCTGTGTCGGATTAAAGCCTGAAAGTCCCTTGTGGGAGACCATGGCAATACATGTACCATTTGCTGCCCAAAAAAGAGAGGTGAATGTTCCAAAAGCATTTGTCTGTGTATCTCATCCACCATGATAACCTCAAAAAAGCCCCTGGCTGCATAGTGTACTTTACGAACAAACGAGCCAGCCAAAGTGCGTGTCAGCCAGTTACCTATCTCTGCAGTAGGTGGCATCCGGCCTGGAAAAAATAAAATGACTGCATTCTTAGCATATTCTCTGACTGGATCCACAATTTCATCGACCTCAACCATGAGGCCAACTGAAGGAACCGAGTCTTTCCACTCTTTCCTCGTATCTGCAAATCCTTCATGCATGACATCATATACCAGTTGCGCCTCAAGAGTATCATGCATCGGGTCATGCTGACCCTCAACCTGCTTTTGCTTCTTGCAGGGAGCCGAGCGCTCCTTTTGAAACGTTTTTTCATATGAATATTCTGCCATGACTTTGTATGAAAGGGAGCTCAGGAATGAAGAACCTGTTAAAGGGTAGTGGAAGCCCAAAAAACCAGTCCCAAAGAAATATCCACAGGAAGTCCACAAGAAAGGAGAAGAAGAGTATAGTTGGTAAGGAGATAGCAGAGGGAAATGTAAGATTTTGGCTGGAACACAAGACTGTTTGGGAAGACACCGGAGCCCAAAAACCCCAAAGATTTGTACAGCAAGAAGTACGGGACTGTACGGATGGCGCTGCACGGAGAGGAGTCTGACTGATAAGTGTACGGAAAGACCTGCAAGAAGAAGGTACCGGGCTATGTACGTGAATTTGCAGAGGGGGACCAGAACTGACGCAGATGTACAGAATCGTACGGACGCTGTACGGACGGGGCTGCACAGGGTTCCTGACGAGGACGAAAAAAAACAGAGCGGCGTACACCTCACTTGGATCACACAAAACACACCGCGAGCAGTGCACACACACCTAGGAGACTGTAGAAAAGGTACGGAAGAGCAGCAGCAGATGCGGGCCTGTACAGAAACGCTGAGGGCAGACTAGAACCTGTACGGAACAGCCGTACAGGTGGTATGGGAGGCCGCAAAAAAGGCACGACGGTGGCTGGAAGGCACCGGACCCTGGCAAGCTCGCGGGGATAGCACGATCGTGCTCCTCAGCTCTCCTCAGGTCTCTCTCTCTCCTCACACACACACCATCGCTCACTACACACACACACACACACACATACATACATACATGTGTATGTATGTATGTATAGACACACACTTTTTTTAAAGTGAAAGTTGTCACTTTATATTACAAAATCATCCTCCCAGAATAGGATGTATTTCGTATGTATACAAACACACACACACACCCAAAAAAAAAAAAGTGTGTGTGTGTGTATCTTTGGAACTTGGATAGGCCTTTATCTTGGTGGCAATCACGACTCATGAAAATCTGGAAAGCCAAATTGCCATTAAAACAAAGGCTTTTCTTTTGGAGATGTATAGTGGGAGCTTTTTCCATTGGGGTGAAATTGGCAGCACGTCGCATTGCTTCCTCTTCCTGCCCCCGTTGCTCTCATCACCGCGAGACAGTTTCTCACCTTTTATGGTCTTGCCCACACTCTCGCATATTGATCACTCATGTTTCCCATTTGCTGCGGCTTCGGTTTCCCTCTATCCGATTTGGGAAACTCTTCTGGATGTTTGGATGCCTCTCATCTCAGATGTCTCCATTCCTCCTCTTCTTTCACTGGACTCGCTTTTGGGTACTATGGACCATTTGGACACAGAGACTGCATTCCAGGATGGGTCAACAGTTTCCTCAGGCATATATTTTCTTCAGAATGTCCCTCAAGCAATCCTTATATGATAGTTTTGCTGCAAGGGACTTGGATGCTACTAGCCTTGAAGTGTTCTCTCACTGTTTTTGAGTTCTTTCATTGGGCTCTCCTTTGGAGTCTAATGTCATGTACATTGATTTTATGTTAATATAGTAATCTGCTTTCACCAAAAAAAAAAGTGTGTGTGTGTGTGTGTGTTTGGATTTCATCCACTGTCCTCATCTGAGTATCTTGGTGTTCTGCTGCTGTAAGAACCTGTCTTAGAAGCCACCTCAGTAGGAGGAGGCTCGACAAAGCTGCAATGCAAATTTTCTCTAGGAAAGGACTTGTTCAAATCGGCACCATTTTCATGCTCTTTTTCATTCTGTAATGCACTTGTAGGTAACGCTATGTCACTTTCCATCGCTTCCAAAGGATTTAGCTTGCTTTCCATCGCTCCCAAAGGATTTATCTTGCTATCATGTCAAATCAATACTTGCCAATATTCTGGGGAAAAAATTATTTGCTAGTACTTCAAAATGTTTATAGGCCTTTGAGGCATTACCATGTGTAACCAAAAATAAGTCGGTGAATTCAAGTACAAAATCATTACATTTGCTGCCTTATCACCTATGTCTACACCATTCTCAAGAACATATCAAACGTTGGTCATTTTTTGACCCCACAAGGACAAATATGTCAATTACAGCAAGCTCATCGAAGCTCACACTCGAGTGGGAAACCTTGGTCTCATCTAAGGCAACACTTTGCACGGTCATCCTTTTGCCCTATACCAACAAGGCTCACATTGTGTCCTCATGCGAATCAATCCTTGGGGGTGTATGAGAGTCCTTTTGAGCAGAATGATCATTTGTCACGATTGTGGATCTTGCATTTGTATATAACCTTAGCCCCATAAACACTGACTGACTTCCTACAAGATGCCTATCTGAAAATTCTCCTTAACCATTTGAGCCCTTGGACTCTAAACCTTTGGTACAAGCTACCCCATGCTAACTTGGAACGTGACATTTTCCGACTTACCAAAGTTTTATTTCCTCCATCTGAATTGGTTTGTTTTTTGAAACGAATCCGTTCATTTTTACAAGTTTTTCATCCAACCTATTTGCATGAAACATAAGGTAAATGCTTACGCTAGCTGGGAGATGCAGCTGATAGGAAGCTAATGGAAAAGTAGATGATGAACTATGAATTAGCTTATTAAGTCACCATTGGGGTGATTCGATAGTTATTATTAAATAGTTCCTAGAGTGGTAGGTTACATGTTAGGGCCTAGCCTAGAGCACCTATGACTTTATGTTATTGGTCTTAATTATTTTAAAGGATGTCATCATGTGGTGTTCACCCAATACATCTGCTATGGATTGAAAGGATAGGTGCACATGGCACCATGTCACTGGCTAGTCATATGTGGCTTTGCCGCATGTCAATGGACATGCACACACCATTGGGCATCCAATTAGGCGAGATGTTTTACATGTGGATGTGTGTAATGCATTTTGATTGGGCACATTATTTGTGTGACACATAGGAGGGGATTGTAACCCTAGCTTATATGGGTTATCTAACATATCCCCTGACCCTTAAGGTTAGGTTTTTGTACATAGGACTTGGATTCAATGTAAGTCTCAATTGCTGCATTTTGGTGTGGGCAAATCTCTATCTTTAGGCGGCATTGCATTCGATGTTGACATTTTCATAGTGCAGCAATGATTGTGTGCCCTCTTCATCCTAGATGGGAAGGGAAGGGGGGGGGGGCGCGGGGGGCATCATAGTCTAGTGAGCCTTTATCTATGTTGGCTTTATTAGAGGCCAACCTACTAGATTTGTGGAAACCTTGTAAAGGGCAGTCTTCTAGCAAAAGAGTGTACATAACCTACGTTTGAATTCATTTCATTATCCACTATAAGACTTAGGGCTTTGATTGATCAGGAAGGATTTTGTAGCCAGTAGAAGTGACCCTAATCCTAGGAGTCATCATAGCCTTACGGCCATTTGTAAATAGTCGGGGAAGCAATTGTAGCAACGAAAACCATAAGAAAAGGATGAAGATATGTCCTAGACGCTATTGCAGCTGACGACCACCTGTGTGAAGAGCTTGGTCAGCCAACTCAAAGAAGCAAAAGATGGTGAAATGGAAGGTCCTACAATCATGGGGTGGATAGAGGACACCAAATATTGATTTTGGGATGAGAGGTAAGTTTGTATTATAGGCACACTTCGATGGAGATTGAAACCGGCGTTCGTCCAAAGGGCAGTGAATAGATAACAACCAGCAAATACCCAACTTTCAGCCATAAAGAAAATATCCACAACACACCAATAATTCCAGACTCAATATTTAGGAGCTAGATTGCCCCTATCTGCACCAGATTGGCCCTAAACTCAACGCCCCTTTCGGTATTTCTTTATCATTTATTCAGAAGGCATCCAAATACAAGAAAAGCACTGTCGTGCATCTGCCCAAAATCTGTTCACAGGCACTTCCGTCCTGCTATGCATCAGTTTCACTCTCAGAAAGGCATCCCAGTCGAGTGCAATATCACATGGCAGTCTTTTGGTAGAGGAGGAGATAGCCGACATGAGGGCAACATGGATCAACAGGAAGAGACAATGCGGAGCGGTGGAGCCAACAACATAAAGGATAACCAATGCACACACGATAGAGGTCCAGCCCATCACTGCTCTACTCAGAGGAGACCGTCCGAGTCAAGGTGTCACTCTGGATATGACCCACCGAATACAAAGATCACAAAGCCCACGCCCCCCGCCACAACGAGAGATTACTCGATAGATGCAGATACGAGACATTTTTGCATCCCATTGGAGAGCCACAATGGCGCCCGGGTGTGTATTTGGAACACTAGCTTTGCATGGTTGAGTTTTGAGATTCGAGTTTTTGAGATAACTAGCTTAGCACTCAGCAAGGGCCTTAGCGAGCCCTTTGCTTCAGCCCATAGTGGCTTGTATGAGTTATTTTCTGGATTGTACTTTGTTTCATAGGCCCGCGAGGCCTTCCAAAAAACGTTAATACAACTCTCTCTCTCTCTCTCTCTCAAATTGCTGTAATGAAGGCCACTTTGCTATAGGACTAGAACTTAGATGTGTGCTAAAATAATATCGAGCTGAGATGCCATGTGCACTCCTCAACTTTCTGTTTTAGAGGATGTAGTAGTTATACTTTTGTGGTGTGTACTTTGTCTCATGGGCTCGTGAGGCCTTCTGAAGAGGTTAATTTCTTTCTTCTTGGATCTAGATAGTTTTAATATATAATGCTGGAGGGGTAGTCTACATGCGATTTTGTAAGAGTCATCCTTGTTTCCCAGGGGTTACCATACCTAAGTCAAAGTAGCAAGTTAATGCGTTTAAACTATGAAAGCACTGTACCATCTGACTATACCTGATAATAGTTCTCATGTTCAAGAAATTGAAGATCTATGGCCACAGGTCTATAAGAATGTTTTTGACGGTATATATCATATCTTCTTGATTGCATTTGATTTTCCATAATTTTCAGTCGTTATGTTGAAGGTAGGTATTATGAAAAGTATTTATTTCTACCATGCATGTCTGATTCTAATGCTGCCACATGATATCTTGTATGTTATATCAGTTACGTAAACAGTCCGATCATGTCTCCCTGGACATCACTTACAAAACATACATATAAGGTATAACCTGGTGTGTTTCCATGTGATTATGGTAGTATGGATGGGCAACAGATGAGAGAGCTTTGGCTCTACAGAATCATGGCACTTCTTCTCAGCAAAGGTGCTAGCTAGGTGATCAGCACATAGCCTTGTAAAAGCCATCATAATGCAAGCAATTGTTGAAGATATGGGTCTAATGGTAGACCAGATAGAAGTTAGAGACATTCAGAATTATGATCCGGCAGCAAGCAAACATCTGTATGTGGGTCAGCTGAAAAGAATGCCCTTTCTTTCAGCTCATAAGGGGTAAGGAGCCAAGCATCCATAACAATATGCAAATTACTAGAGTTGGTTCTACATTGTTAAGTGTAGAACTCCAGTTGTTCATTGGAACGAATGCTCTCAATAGCACACAAGTTGTCAACATCAGAGAAGAGGTATGCACAAGCATGAATCAAGCAGAGGAGAACTGAGTCCTCGCTTCTGTGTGCAATATGACTCACTGGTCAGCCAGCACGATAGTGGCTGTGATGAATGGGAAAGCGGAATCGTTTAGCCTATTAATTATTGACCTCATTTATAGTTTTAATTATAGTCTGTCAAGTTGTGGAATAACCTTTCATATGGGCTTTGTGTGGTATTCATTTTCTTGTTCCATGTATGTGTGCAGGTGGTCTTGGATGGCTATTCAGCTCCACTAACATCAGGAAATTTTGCCAACCTGGTATTCTTTATAAGTGTCAACACCAATGAACATCTAGTAGATGTGTTGAATCAAACACAGTAAAACTATAGTGGATCACATGAATCTAATGCAAGTTGTATAATACATTTAGCTTGCTGATTGTGATTATGCTCAACCTGCCTAAATCATGCAAGTTTTGTTTTTCACAATTAAAAACAGGTTTTAAAAGGTGCATATGATGGTATCAAGTTGCGGGCAACCGAGCAAGCTGTTCTCTCAGACAATCAGCAGAATGAAGCAGGTGCTAGTTTGCCCGTTGAGATTATGCCAGCAGGTGAATTTCAGCCATTATACCGTACCACACTAAATGTACAGGTATGCTGCTCGTCGTGAAAGTAGGGTTTAATTGTTTGTTAAGATTAATGTAGGATGTTGACTTGTGGTAATGATTGGCATCTGGGAATACCGAAGCAGAATTGTAATGAAGCCTAAAGCAGATGCGACTAAGAGGACTTAAAGCATTTTTTATGCAAGCTTTGCTTTGTACTGTGTTTCTTTATCGTCTATCTGAAGGGGCTTGCATGCTATTCTAATCTACTAACTAGAGGAGTATGCATCTAACACTTGACATAGGAGAGATGACTAGCAACTAGAACGACCAAACACAAAGCTCAAGAACAATAGCAACTAGACTAACGGCATGAAGAATAACACAAGAGACTCTCATGTGCGATAGACAAATCGCCACTAACTCTATACAAAGAAAAAGTCCAATTTCCATCACCGTTATATAGGAAAATCCAAGATACCTATAAGCACTATGGCTAGGGTTGCTAAACAAGGCTAATAATGCTAACTCCCCATGTTTCACGTAGTAGCAGCGGGGGAGCCCCATGGAATAGATTGTATGATGAGAGGTTGCCATGAGAGCTCAATCAATAATCAACCCTTGAGATTGGAACGAGCCAATATCAAAGGGCGGAGTAGGTATGCCATCAAAGAAAGACATTTAGCTCCAGACCGGTACCCCATCCGTCATGGGATCAATTCCAAAACATGCTCAAAGTGACTTTGCAGAAAATGGAAAAAGCAGCGCGAGTGCAGAGTTTTGGAGAGAGACCAAAAGCACAAAGTGCAATTCGAGGTGGATGGTGAGTGATAAGGGAGAAGCAAAGCATGCAACACTGGACCCGTTGCAAACCTGTGTTTCACCATTAACACTATTGCATCATGCATGTGATACACCGTCCACACTATATGTCCAAATTCAATGGCGTACCCTCCAACTAGTTGGCTTTTGTGGATGGTGTAGCAACACTTTATAATGCATACATCCACCATTCTAAAGCTCATGCTAGAGCTAGGAAGATCATCCCCCTCTGCACTTGAAGTTGTGCCGGATGGAAGCTCAAAGAAGTGTCAAATCGATGGGGTTATTATTTCCTTACCATTGCTAATTGGGGTTGTGGGCATGGCAGACAATGGTTTCTCCTATCCACCCTCAAGCATTGCAAGATTGTCAGTACAACCTACTTTTGCCACCTTGCAGAGCTACTACTCCAGTCAAAGAACATTATCATCAAGCACAAGACCACAATTCAATACAGAGAGTATCCCAGCGGTAAGGTCCTGCCTACATGTCAAGAAGTGTCAGGTTCAAGCCCCACCAGCCTCACTGACAATGAATTTGATCGTTAAGAAAGTGCCCGCCCATATGCTTGGGCAGTGGATCTTGCACGTCCATGTTTGTCCAAGTAGCGTGAATGGCAAACTCAATGATGTTTTTGCTCGCCCTCGCCCTTCTAGAGGTAGAGGCCCTAAATAGCAATTTGTGCATTTCTACTTTGTTAGCACTGCCTTCCTCCCCCTGCTGCTCCCCGCTCCTCCTGCTGCCCTTCCTCCTTCCTGTTCCCCTCTTGCTGCCCCCTCCCTCCCCTCCCCCCTACCTGCTGCTCCCCCCCGCCTCCCCTCCCTCTCTCCCCTTCCCTACCCTCCGCGCTGCTGCAGCCCCTTCCCCCCCGCGCTGTTGCCCGCACAGCCCCCCCCCTCCCCCACACTGCTGCCCGCCTGCGTGCCCCCCCCGTGCTGCTGCCCGCCTGCATGCCCCCCCGTGCTGCTGCCTGCACAGCCCCCCCCGCCCCGTTTCTTCGCTCCCCCCCCTCTCCTCCACTCCTCCTCTCCTCTCCTCTACCCTCCCCTCCTCCTCTCCTTCTCCTGCCCCCTTCCCTTCCCCTCTCCCTCTTGCTGCCCTCCCTTTCTCCTTTCTGACTCCTCCCCCTCATTCATTCTCCCTCCTTGCTCAATCTCCTCTCTCCCTCCCCTCTTTCACCCTATCCCTTCATCAGGTGTACCCCCTATTTTTTGGGGGTCTCTTGGGCTTCAGGAAAGCGGACGGAGTTTCTTTGTGTTTGAGTCGGCCTTTCCCACCTCGATTGACGAATGGGTACCCATTCAGTCAATCTGTTATCGCACACACCGGCCGCGAGAACCGTCAATTTCTCAAAAGACGAGCTGCAGCAGTTGCAAAAGGATTTGGAGCATGAGTGTTCCACGGCTCTCTTCGCATGCATCTTTGGCTCCCACCCCTCCAGATCACAGGCTAGAGATTGGATGCTTGTGGCGCTTCCTCAGGAGCTCGCTCCCTACCTAATGGATGTACGTTTGTTGGGACGAGGTTTTTTTTCAGGTGTGCCTAGATTCCTTGGACGTCACGAGAGACTTGCTATAGACTGGGTTTCTCTTTCTAGGCTACAAGAGGTTTTTTTTGTTTCCCTTTCAACTGGGCTTTGACACAGTTGAAGAGGATAAGCACGGAGTTTCCTTCTTCATCAGGTTCCCTGGTCTACCTTGAGTTTATCACCAGCTTCTTTCAGTTATTGGCGGCAGGTTTGGTGTGGTAGCAGAGATCCCCCATCTTCTTGGCGAGCCTTCGTCGACTACTGAGGCAGTCAGGATGGATGGGGTACCGAGGGTTAGGGTATTTGTCGAGGACCCTAACATTTGAGATGACCACATCATGCTACAGCGACCCGATGGGTCATTCTTTCGCCAGAGATTTGAGCTTGCAGGTCGTCAGGACCAATGCAGGATTTGCAGATCCTCCGGGCAGTTCGCCAGAGATTGCCCAAAGAAGAAGAAGAGGCTAAAAAAGCAACCAGCTCGTACTAGGTTACGACAGAGATCAGGAGCAAGACTTAGCGCTCCACAGGCATCACCTCAGACACGGGCTCCCCCTCCTCCTTGGGCTGCCCGAGTCTCTCCTGCACACCGCACTACCTCTGGCCCCCGGTGGGTTTCGGTCGTGGTTAGGTCGTCTACTTCAGATCATGGGTTTCGGTTGTGGTTAGGTCCTCTACTTTAGATCATACTTCCGTTGCTCCGGAGACTACCACTCAAGAGCCTCGGGAGGCTACCGCCGTGTAGCCTATTGTTCAAGAGCCTTCTTCCGCTCCACCATAGGATCAGGCTGTGCCTCCTTCAGCAGCCCAGGTTGTTGGCACCTCATCCGCAGTACTTCTTGATCAGGACGCAGCACAGGTGCCTCCTTCTGTTGACAAAGGGAAAGGGGTCTTACATTCTTTCCCTGCTTCGGTAGGAATCCTTCGGACCCCTTCCCCAAGACTGGCTCAGTGGAATTCCTTTTCCGCTCTTGAGGACCTCTTTGACCTCCCAAATGATGATTTTGTACCCTCCACTTTTGGAGAGCCAGTTATCGGCATCCCCTTTGAGAGATCCTTCTCTCTCACCAGTGGACTTTCCTCCCCTTGGACCTCGTGTGTATGGTAGGAGGTCAGCTCCGGTAGAGGGTTCTTTTTCCGCCACCAGGTCGGGTAAGGTATTCCAACCCGCTTCCTCACGTGGATGAGGATAGCCTGTTGGAATATACAAGCGTTGGGCGGCATCCCTCATCGTCATCGCAGATAGCTGATCAAGAATTAGCTTCATCCAGGTGTGTCAGGTGGTTAGACATTCTTTTTCTACAGAAACACAAATTGGATGCCAGAGATTGCTCTAAGTCAGGTAAGCTGCTTTCAGGCCGGATGTTTTGGTTTCCTGCCTTGGGAACCAGAGGAGGTACTTGCATATCAGTTTCAGACTCTATCCTCCCTCTGGTCATTGGACGTAGTACCATCACTCCCTCCAGGGCCCAATGGATTTTGCTTATGGTGGACGGAC
This sequence comes from Dipteris shenzhenensis, assembly GCF_047967505.1. NCBI lineage: Eukaryota > Viridiplantae > Streptophyta > Polypodiopsida > Gleicheniales > Dipteridaceae > Dipteris > Dipteris shenzhenensis. The sequence continues at coordinate 14,885,943 of NC_141610.1, forward strand.
GTAAGGTTGGTTTCCTCAACCTCTACGCTTCGAACAACAGAGGGGACCGTGTTCTTTTTTGGAGAGAGTTGCTCTCATGGGCTGACATTGCAGATTCTTGGATTATTGGAGGTGACTTCAAGATGGTTGAGGCACCATCCGATAAGAAAGGGGGAAGAGAAGGTGGTATTCACTCCCTTGAGAGAGCAGCTTGGGATGCCTTCTTGTTCAGATTCAGTGGCAGAGATGTTTGGTCAGATGATGCATTTCATATTCAGTCTCAGTCACTCTTGTTTTCATGGTCAAACCGTAGGGTGCAAATGCCTATCCATGCTCGGATTGACAGAATCTATGTGGATGACTGGGCTCTTGATAGAGGGGGGACAGTTTGCATTGCACCCCTGGTGTTTCTACCTCCGACCATTTTCTGGTAGTTTTGTCCATCTCAGAGCCCCATCTGAGAGGACGATCTTCCAGTATCAGGATCCCCGATGCCTTATACACAGATGATACTCTCACAAAGGCAGTCTTGGAGATCTGGGTTTCTCGCATGCAGGGGGGGTGGCCGCACCTTCACATGTGGCCACAGCACTTGTCAGTATCAACGACTTTTATCATTCTGTCGCTAGTACTAGGCGAGGTGAGGTACTCAGGTGGGAGATCGGTATCTGCCGGCAGTTGACAGCCCTGTAGAGGGAGGAGTAGAAACGACCCTCAGATGCTTGGATCCGGGAGCGCCTTGCTGCAGCAAGGGCTCACTTGCAAACATTGCTAGATCAGAGAGCAGAGTATGCCTTCCATGCACGGGAGTCTTTTTGGATACAGATGGGAGGGAGAGTCAATAAACACTTTTTCTCTACACTTGGTCCTAGACATAGTAGAGAGAGTGTCAGGCAGCTTATTGACTCTGACGGGGTTTTGCAGTCTCATCCGGATACCGTCATGCACTGAGCGATAGATTGTTATGCCTCCCTTCTTTCTGCAGACCCTGACACACAGGCCAGAGATGTGGCTAGAGATGTGGTTTGGCAGCGTTTACCTGTGTTGGTCACACTAGAGATGATATGCTCACTTGATGCACGATTTACCAACACAGAATTCCGGACTGCTCTCTCCGCCCTTCATAAGGGCAAGTGCCCTGGTTCAGATGGTCTTACTCCATCTTTTTTTATAGCCTTTTGGAATATGATAGGTGATCATAATACTTCAACCCTGCAGGGCATTTGGGACTCGGGTGAGATGCCTGACTGACTCACCGAGGGACTTATACACCTTATCCCGAAAGGTGGCAATAGGAATTTTGTATCCCATTGGAGACCCATCACTCTTTTGGCTCTATACAAAATTATTGCCAAGGCGATCAGCATCAGATTGCAGCCCCTTCTTTCAGACCTCATCCCTGATACTCAGACAGGCTTTGTGCATGGCAGGAGCATATTTGATAACATCTTTTCCTTTTGGGAAGCCTCATAGTGGGCTATGCAGAGTAGGCAGAGGCTGACAATTCTACTCTTGGACTTTGAGAAAGCCTATGACAGAGTAGATTGGGGTTTTCTTGAGGGCACTCTTCTACGATTCGGATTTTCAGATGCATGGATTAGAGGGGTGGCCTCCCTTTACAGATCAGCCCACAGCCAGGTTTTGATTGGAGGGGTAAGGGGTGACAGGTTTCAGATTTCCAGATCAGTCCGTTAGGGATGCCCTTAAGCCCCCTTCCTTTTTCTTTTTGTGGCTGAAGCTATGAGTATCTATCTTAGATCTCAGGCTGGTCTATATGGGCTGAGATTACCCTTGAGACAGGAGCAGGAGCTTCTTGACTATGAGTTGGCTGATGATACTGCCATTTTTATTGAGGCCTCCTCGCAATCACTGGATGCTTTCCGGACAGCCTTGGATATTTTTTGCTCAGCTGCAGGACATAAATCCTTTGGCTTTTGGATCAGAGATGAGGACACTCCAGGCTGGGAAGTTGACATTAGCTTCTCCTGGATTTAGAGGGGTGTTCCTGTCAGAAATTTGGGATGCCAGGTAGGTTTGGGCATCTCTCCAGCACAGCAGTTTACCCCAGTATTGGAGAGTATAAGGAAAAAGCTTCTCTTTTGGAGCTCGACCAAACTTGACCTTGCATCTAAAGTTGTGGTAGTGAACCAGGTTCTCTTGGCCACCGCCTGAATTGTGTGTTCATGTTGGTGCCGGTCTAGAGAGTGCATCACTCAGCTCATTAGACCAATCAGAAATTTTTTATGGAGTGGACTCGATGGCACGGCAGATGTTGCAGCGAGGGTGGCCTGGGAGACCATTATTCTCCCTACATGTGAAGGGGGCCTTAATATCATTGACCCGGACCTGCAATGGAGGGCATTGCTTTATAAGGTGGTGGTGAGGGGTCTCATGCCTGGGCAGGAACCTTGGAAGGACTTCTTTTTTGGACGCATTCAAGCTTGCACACCTACCTTGGGAGATGATTGGGTGGACAGCCCTTGCTGGATTTTTGCTTCCGCCCCTCTCAAATCTCCTGCATCTCCTCTCATGGCTGCCATCTTGAAAGCTTGGGGCAGCTTCAGGAATACACTTCGCAGCGTTCCGCCCTCTACCCCCGAAGAGATTGATAGGCAGCCGGTCATTTGGAATGACAGTATTCTTGATGAGCATGGCAGACCACTGGGCACTTCGCATTACATGCAGTGGTCTAGATGGGAGAGAGGCCCCGTCTTAACAGGCACTTGGAAAGCATTTATCAAGCTACCTGAGGATCAAAGACTACAGTCCGTGAGTCACCTCAGAGGGGTAGCACACAGGATTCAATAGATAGATGCAGCCATCCCGGTGGACTGGATAGTTGATATGCCTATTACTTCTACCACTTAGATGGGAGCTTTCTGGAGGACAGCAGTTCCTCTTCAGGTGATTGCTCTTCGAGGTGTTGGGGAGGATGCACTTGTCTTTGACGTTGGGGATAGGGATATACTTTCTAGATCCATGGATGCTATTCTTCTAGAGGTTGCCTTTCAGCCTGTCAGGATTGCGGGCTTTGTGGATCATGGAGCGGGCTTGTAGTGGTATTTAGACCCCGACCCTCTGCTCTTGGCCCTAGGATCCTGGAGATTGTGGTTATATGGAGGTGCACCTATCAGGTGCTTACAGTGGGACCCAGGAGAGTGGGAGTGGATAGATCATGGGCACCAAGAGAGGGGGATTCCCTTATTTCGTTTTATGGTTTGTAATGCCAGGAGATTTCAGTTGAGCAGTAGGGGTTGGATTCCCTCCAGAGCCCCCCATTGGGACAGCTTCTTCATCACTGCAGATTTGCGTAGGAACTTCTGGAGGAGGCTATGGAAATCCCTCAGAAATAGAAAGATCACTCTTTTCTTTTGGCTTTCTATTCATGGAGGGATTGCAGTGAACATGTGGAGATCACGGTTTGGGGCTGATCCTACTTGCCCTCGCTGTTCTGCAGAGGAGTCAGTGCGACATTGCCTTTGGGACTGCAGTCAAGCGATGACTGTTTGGAAAGGGTTGCTCGGATACTCGCATTTTTCATACCTCCCCTTTCACTTGGGGCTCGGTCGCCTGGTTATCCCTTACTGGGCCCCAGATGTTCTATGAGGGTGGGTCTTCTTCTTGGGCACTCTCCGTCCGCAGGCAGGTGATAGAGACATACTCTCTTCAGGATGTACCATTTACTCCCTTCAGAGCTTCTCATGCTTCAGCGGACTGGAGCTTGCTCTAACGGGTTTCTTTAATACTTAATAGAAGTCTTTTTGCCCAAAAAAAAAAAAAAAAAGCATTGCCTTCCAGGCAGTGCTCTACTTCTTTGTGTCTCTCCCCCCTTCCCTTTCCCTCCCCCTCCTCCCTCCCTCGCGAGTAGTCCTTCTCTGCCTCCCTCCCTCCCACCCACCCATAGTAAAGCAGCGCTCACGAGTACTTGTACTCGCTTGTTCTTTTAATTTTTTGTTTTTAAAAAAGTCCACCCGTCCCTACTGTTCCCTTGCACCTAGTCGTTACCAGTCAATTCCTCATCGGCTCTTCATATATAAGTGAAACCATACTACCTTACCTTGAGATCTGTGTATTGCTCTGACGGCAGAACGTCTTTTCTGGTTCAAAACAGCTGTCCACTTGATTTCCTGAAAAGAACTTAGTTTTTAAATCTCATTCAAGATAAAGTCTAAAGCTTTTTGCTCGTTTTTTGTTTCACACATCCCCAGCTAGTCTGTATTGCTTGCATTTGACGCGCCTTTGTTGTTGTCTTTGAAAGGACGGTGAACTTCCTGTTCTTCCATTATCTGTATATGGCGCTGTAGCAATGGCACACAGTCCAACATCTGAGGATTATTCAGACCCATCTCAGTTTTTTTTCTACTTATATGATAGACGCAGTGTAAGGTTTCCATCATCTAGTTTATTTCGAATAATAGAATCTTTGACTCGAAGCATTTCAAATAGGCCAATGTAAGTCTTAAAAATGTGCGACTTGACATTCTCCAGGCAGGATTGGGAGGTCTGTCATTTGACGAGGGACAATTCTCCGTCTTTGGGTAAGAATTTACTCTGTTGAAAGCATTCGTAGTAAGGACGGTATTTTGCTTTCTGAACTGCCGCTTTAAACCAAGAGACTATATTCCTTGCTGTACAGGTACGTTACAAATGGGAAGGAGCTTCTTTCACAATTAAGGACTGGTGATATGATACAATCAGCCAAATTGATCTCTGGCGCAGATCGGCTTGTCGTACCATAAATCAGCCCAAGTGACATCCTGGCTAATTACTGAGCTAGTCGGGTGGCTTTGGTTATTTTGAATGTGGAGCAAGGGGGTTCAAGTTTGTATAATAATGCTCGAAGTGCTTTGATACGTCAATCTCAAGGGGCTAGAGTGTATTAGGATTACTCTTGGTCTCATTTGACCTTTAACCTTGTTTTCGTAGAGTGCATTACTTGCCATTCTTGCTTAGTCCCATCTGCCCTCAAGCTCCCAAAGAGGATAACGCCATAGGCCGACCCAAAATAAGGGGCCTACGCAAGCTCACACTAGACATTATCCGATTGAGAATAACCTGCCAAATAGAAACCTGGAGTCTATGCTAGTGTTTGGAGTACACAATACTTAATCCAAGACAAGATGCCAAACATGATTTTCAACGATACCCATTGTCTAATTTAAGGTTACACACCAAATAAAACATATTGCTTACGATCTTAGTAGGCAATGCCCAATTGAAGAAAAGATCCTCACCATAAGGCATTGTACAACTTACATTGACTCAACTTTAACTTGCAATGCATGTGTTCCAATTTACTAAACAAGAAGCATAACGCGCTTTACATTTGCACCACGCTTTGCCCAAAGGAATACGAGTGATACACATAAGGATGTAATAGTGCTAAGTGTGCACACAAAAATATAACTAGCTGTAAACACAAAGCAATCTTTGAAACATAGATTGAAAGTTGCATAGATAAGAAGTAAATAATGACATAGGAGCAAAATGGAATTTACAATGTGGATTGCTATTACGTAGAATGTTAGTGCGCATACAAGTGGCAAAGAGAGGAGGAGGAGGTAGTCCCAACATTTAGCAAATTGAAACCATAATCATCAATTAAGCATCCTTATGTCTCCAAATGAGTTGTACTTTCTCCATGGAGTGAGTTGGAAAGAGGCAAAGCTACATAACAATTATAATTATTATGATGAGGCAATGACAAGCTAAAGAGTTTGTATTTAGCACTATGAGTTTGCTAATAGTTGTAAGGACAAAAATATTCTTACTCTAGTAGTTGTATTGACAAAAACATTCTTACTCTAGATTTTATTAAGCTAACTTCATCAAGGGATCTACTTGCGAAGTAGTAGCTTTAGAGCCTATGATAGCATGTTCCACATTGTTGTTTCGATAGGAGAAACAAGGGATTTGATTGACACCATCTTAAAGGCACAAGAAGACCAAGATGCGATAGTTCAAAAAAGCCATAATAAAGTCGAAGCATTTTATCTTGGACACAAGTAAATAGGAGAAACCATATAGACCTTAGAATAGGATGAAAACACGAAATGAATTTATTAAGTCTTATACTAAGTACTCTATTTATAGAGGAGATGATTAAAATTGATGAATAAATGTACAAGTTCTCTTTCTTACAATTGTGTTTGTTTTTTCTTTGTATAATAATATATTGCTCTTGTGCGATTTTACATGAGAATGCAAAGTGCATGGCTCACCTCATGAGTATGTAAAGATTGCATGGACTATCTCGAAACAAGAGTCTTTATCCATTCTTTAATGCTTTTAAGTACCTCGTAATAATAGTTCACCACATATCAACACTAGAGATAAGCCACTTCCTCAAGAGCCTCCTCAAGGCTCCCCTCGTTATTTCTAACTTTATCTCTTTCCAAGCCAGGTTGGCAAACAAAGTAATTTACTTTGCTCTTTGTCCTTGTTTTTATAATCTTACTTTCTTTCCAAAACATTGATTTATTGTAATTATTATTGTTTTATTAATTTATTGTAAATACTATGATTGACAAATTTGAAATGTATCATCAAGGTCATGCCATGCATGTAAGCTTTTACCATCTCATTACGAGGGTCGGGAAACAAAAAGAGCAAATTACATTGAGAATCCATGAATTTTCAAAACATCTCAAAGTATGATCTTGGTAAAAACATAGAGCCAACATATTTATGGTGACCATAATGACCTTGCTAAACTTGTCCTAAAAAATGAGTATGTTGCTCATATCATATGTGAGTTTAATGCTCTTAGATCTACATTTAATGAAATGGATTTGAAGAGCTTAGTAAAACAAAATTCCATAACCATAAACATGACACTAAAGGATGTTGGTATTTTCTGTGGATCCACAATCAAGAGTTGTTGTGAGTGTCACCAACGAATTACATTGGACACATGATTGCTTATATTGTTGAGTATTTATGCCTATGAAATTAATTGAATTTCTATGTATGTGCAAAAACTCTTTTGAGATCTTGCATTTTTTGTGATAGGATAAATCTCAATGTTTGATGACACTTTGATGTTTGACACCTATCATTTTACTATTACAAAAGCTAGCATTTCCATTTTCTTGGTCATGTTTTTCTCAAAGGGGTGTATGTGCTATTGGTTGGTTGCGTTATGGTTTTGACAATGACAAAGAAACTAAGGATCAATATCAAAAGCCTCAAACACTTATCAATGGGTTTTTCAATTTAATTTTGAAATGAACATGATTGGATCTTAGATACTTTATTGGTACCAACACAATCACACCTTACGCTCTAACTAAAGATCACAATGCTATTGTTGTGGAGAGAGTTGAGATATAATGGGATTTCAAAAAGGGTTGAAACAATACCCTCTATGTATTTCCACAAATGGGGATTCAAAGTTGAGACTTTTGGCGTGGATTCAATAAAGCCTCCCACTCACAAGGCACAAGCCTTTTGAATTATCAACGTAGGTTTTGAAGCATTGGTTATGAAGTGTGTTCTCAAGGTAGGTTTTGAGAACATTGAAGAATGTCAAAGTTCATCTTCTCCCTTTCTTCTTTCAAATTACATCACATGGATTCATTACAATTTATACATCTCTATTTTATGGAACTTTATACTTTCAAGAAATATGAAAATATAATTTTATGTTTTATGCACTTTCATCTTAATAGTTTGCAATGTTGCACATGAAACTTGCGAAGAAATCTTAGTACTAGAACCAAACACTGCGAGGATGTTTTATTGCATTATGAGAAAATTTGAATTCAAACAATTATTTTAAGATTTCAATTGAAATCCTCAATGAGAAGGAATGAATAGTTAATTGTTCAATGACCTTGTGATGAGACAAGTAGTAAAAATCAATGTCTTTTTGTGTTGTGTATCAAAATGTTGCTGTGAATTAAAGAAAGTGTTAAAGACTGACATAGATGGGCATATTGTATAGGTAGTCCACATGAACCATGGTCTCGTAAGCATTTGTGGTCCCAAAGGAAGAAATCTTGAAAATGTTGAAACTTTTGGCACATAAGGAATTGTAGGCCAAAAAGCCCAAAAAAGGACTACAAAGAAGTTTGAAACCAATTGTGGATTAGTATGAATTCTTTTATACATGTTTGCGATATGATCCAAATATAAGAAAATTGAAAATATTTTAGGCATTGAAACATAATCAAAGATTAAACAAATAAATACTTTTAAAAAATATTCTTAAACTAAATAGACCTATGATGCTCATGTCAACCCCTAATATGGATGTGCTTGTCATTATATGTATACTCTAAAGTTAGCCCCTACAACATCCAAATGTAGATCACAACGTTTGTCAAAGGGAACTTTTTAGATAGAGTTATAGACATGTGAAGTATTGTACTAAGTTAACCTTCAGTTTTGTTTATACAAATATTATCTTGATGTTAACTTGAACATAGCATTCAAGCCCACCTCTCAAGAACATATGCATTCCTTGTAGGACTAAGGTAATCTCATGATTTGATGTGCAAATTATTTGAGGTTGTTCTCCCCTCTCTTATAGAGTTACCTCGTCGGGATAGTATGTATTTGATAACCATTGTCTTTATAATTTTATGAAATTGATGGTTGTGCAACATCATTCGAGGCTAGGTTAGTGGTAGATATAAAATTTGATAGCTATTGTTGTTTAAAATTTTGCTAGAGCTGTGAAGTGACATTCATTTTATGGACGTCCAACACTTAGAGATGACAAGGATGAAGGCATAGTTTTTTCTTGAAGATGGATTTTTGTGATAAGTGGTGGCAAGCTAGTGGGGCCCCTTCATTTATCCAAATACATAAGACAAATAAAGCATCCCTTTACATATCTTCATCACCACAAATGAAGGTTAGGCCATTCACTTGCATAGTGCTCCCGTGACTAATCTAATTGGGTGTATAGTTGTTGATCTACAACCCTCAACACAAAAGGGGATGGATCCAAGATGGGTGTCCAATCTTTTCTTTTATTTCTTTTGGGAGGATCTTCACTCCAAACCCAAGATCCATAATGACTCTGATGATGCATACCTTTTTCGTAATGACTTTCAGTTTGGGAACAAAATAACATCCATCACCTTTAGCCTCAAGAAGCATAGCCCCTACACCTTCTTGAGCCACTTGGACAAGGAGATCTAGTGTCTTGACTTGCACTCGAACTTTGATTTACCCCAGTTCTTATGCATTATATGAAAAAATAAAATCCATGAAGGATAGATTGATTGAGAGACTATTTTGAAATGAAAGACTTGGAGTGGCATACTAGCTTTGAGGTAGAACTAGGACTCAATGCACATAGCTAGGGAAGAGAGATCTATTCTTAGGTGTTGGTGAAGGATAATTCCAAGTCATCTTTATCTACCTCTATCCTTCATGTGACAATTTGTTGTTTTATTGATTTTTATTAGCCATTTTTGGCATGAATGAGACCTACTATGTGAGGGGTCATGTAAGTGAACATCTGGATGGGTGTTGCACTAATAGATGTAGATTTCAATGCCTCATATAAAACTACAAGAAAGAGGATGTGCAATATTGGGTCCATATAGGTGAAAGGAGTTGTAGTGATGCAAAGATGTACCAAAATTGTTGGATTAAGCAATGGGAATGCAACAAGCATTTGATAGCTGGGAACATGTGGGGTGCAGCTAGTTGGAGGACAAGAAAAGCTCCTAATCAATGCAAGGTCTAAATACCATGAAGTGCTTGTGAGACGAAATAAGAAGGTTAGCAATGGTTTCAAGAGGCTTGCCCCATGGGTTCAAACATTATGCAGGAAGTGGGTCTCCAATCTTATCATGAGGGTATGGGACTCTTATAAGGGTAACAATTGATGTGAGTCCCTTTGGATTTGGACCCAAAGAATGTTGATGGGGAGGGCTCCGTAGGCCTTCTTACAATTTGACGATGGGGAACAGATTATGGTGAGCAAGTCTCAAGAAAGGATTCTTATGATTGGTCCTATTCAGGGAATCTTTTTCCCTTGGACTTCATTGACCAAGGCGAACTATGATGTTCCTTGCTAGGTGGCTATGTAGGTGTGCTTGGAGTGACTGAAATCTTTGAGAGGTTGGACCATGATTCAAATTTGGAAACACTATGAAGGGCTACGAACCAGTGGGCTTTGTAGATGCCATGCATGGAGAAAAGGCTAGCTTTGAAATGAAATGTAGCATTGAGAATGTTGATAATGGGGTAGTCACATGAGCTGCTTGGAAACTACCATCCTTATCCATATCGAGGTCTCAAGCTCAAAAGTTTAAAAAGGGGAGCTTTGAGAGTTGACTAAAAACATAAGGGTAAGGAGCTAAAGGAAACTCTGGCTATCTCGGGGCCATGGAGAAAGGAGGATGTTGTTCAACGAGTTGATCGAGCTAATGTGGCTCTGCAAATAGATGTTCTTGAAAATGTTTGATTGATGGAGTTGTCATGGCCCCTCATGCAACGCTCCCTTGTACATGAATTGTGGGTTCCCTGATAGATCTAGTTAAATTTAATAGTCATTTGGTCTAGGGCTAGTTGCATTCTAATGGAGCAATTCCAATTAAGCACAGAGGGGGACTTAGAAATGCAAGGCTTTCTAGTTACATACATGTGTATACTCTATGGTAAGTGTGTGCATAAGAATTATTATTTTTAAAGATAATAAAAAAGAATGGTCATGTGAATTTAAGGTATGTATATAAAGTCCACACATTGAGGATAAGATAATGTAGGAGTGTGTAGTGTAAAGTACATTTTATGGTTCTCCCCCTTCTTCTCTTCACATTTTTACTTCTTGTGCAATGGTTACTAGTTATGTGATTTTCCATTCCTCATTAAACTCCTTGTGACATAACTAAGCTAAAAAGAACATATTTGAATATCGACATGAAATAGGTCTTGAGGAATTAGAATAGATGTGGCCTTAGGCAAGACAATTCATTTGCTAGAGCTGAAGAAATAGGTTTGAATGCCTTAAGTAAGACGATTAATTTGCTAGAGCTGAAGAAATAGGTTTGAAGGCCTTGGATGCATTATTTGCGGGGACTTCAAGCTTGTCCATTCTTTTGCACCTTTTGTTTCTCCGATTTCTCCTTATGTCTTCATGAAAAATTCAATAATGCTCTCTATGTCAACAAGTAAATTTAGAGCTCAAATTAAAATAAATGTACCCAAAACCAGTAGACCTAGAATAGGTGAATTTGAATCAAGTGAACCCTGAATCAGTGGCATCTGAAATGAGTGGATCCAAAACCTAAGTAAGTGAACTTGAAAGTTGGAACAAGTGAAACTAGATTCAAGAATTGGAAAATCCAAAATCCAAAATGAGTAGACCTAGAACAACAAGAGACAGAATTGGAATCCAAAACAAGCAAACATGGAACCTAGAACAAGGAAACCCAAAGTTCAAAACAAGCATACCTAGACTTCAAAACCAATAGATTCAAAATATTTGCCTGTGGAATTTGGTATTAGTATACCTAAAATGAGTGTATCCAAATTGCATAGATCTAGAGAAAGTGTATCCAGAACAAGTAGATATACAATAAGTGTATTTAGATTTACTTAATCATTTGCTCTACAAAAGACATATCTCAATTTTAAAAAGGGTCATAAAGAATATACCATTTATGATTTTTGTATATGATTCCATGGCGATAGAAAAGGAAGAGCAATACCAACATATTTTTCATCATTCATAGTTCATTATAGTTGGAAGGGGCCCATTATATGGATATTGGAATATCAAAGATGCCCTTGTCCAACCTTGAGTATCATATTCAAAAGGTTTCTCATAAAACATGAGTCAAGATTACCTACATGGAAGGGGGAGAGAGAATGGCTTAATCTAAACAATAGTAACATCAATATCTAACATCTAGTAGCACATCCTAAATTGTAGGTATGCCAATGAAATCGAAGCCAAAAAGTGACAAATGTAAGCCATGCTCCTCTTCAAAACTATAGACAAGCTCTCCTATTTAGAACTATAGAAGAGGTAAATGACCCCAAAACCATCCATAAACTCCTAGTTACAAAAAACACATAACACCCCCTCAGAATTAGATTGTTTGTATTAATAGGGCAATATTATTAGTAAATAAATACACAAGCTGCCCCCCCCCCCCACACACACACACCAAAAAAAAAAGACCCACCCCTCCCATTTTTTCCCCCTTTCCTCCCCACACTTATTTCTTATTTAGTTATTTGGCTTAAATTAATGCTTCTCATACTCTATATATTTTATTGTACTTTTTTTTTGAGTTATCTATACCACCTAATTCCTGCAACACTTCCCCCCCCTTGTACTTGGGTTAACTACACTACCCCCACCCTAACCTAAATTGTTAACCCCCCCTCAAAAAACCCCCTTCTTTCTAAAATTTTCCCCCTTCTATATAATTTTCAGCCTTTTTAACTATTATTATTTATGTAAGCCCCCTTTTTTTCCTTTTTTTTCCCTTGATTTTTGTTAATTATTAAACCCCCCTTCTATGTAATTAATCCCCCTAATTATACCTATGACCATCCTACCCTTTCTCCTACATGCACTCTCTAACTTTTGGCATGTAGTTGCCACCCTAGTTCTTAGTTGTGGGCATTACAATGAGGTTACAACTGGCGTTACAAGTATTGCCACCCTACTTCTTAGTTTTGGTGTAACCAACTGGCATTAAAACTAATTTGCTCGTCACCGCTCTCGATCCTTAGTTAAAGAGATCATTCTCATCTTTAGACTCTCCTACCTCAAATCTCCTTTTGTGCCTCCTTCTTGTTTGCAGCCGCATTGCCTTATGCAAGCATCCTTTATGCCCTTCTATTCCTTGCCGTTGTCGTCAACTTCCTTCATGCTTCCTTGTGGCGTATTCCAAGTTCTAAGCCTTGTGATACTAGTGTTACCAAAGAAGAAAAAGTATTGAAATGTAACATATGCATAGAGTTTACTAATGTATATATTATATTTATTTTAATAGTCTCATGGCATTTCTTTATGGAAATTTTGTCATTCCATTATGACATTTGGGTAGGGTTTATTATGATAAATTTCATATTTCATTGTGACATTTGTGGATTATGCATGATACTAATTTTGTAAGGTCAAGTTGTCTCATTATATTTTATCTTATATAAAGATATACCTAAAATAACTTAGTCTCACATCATAAAATATAGGGTGAAATGTCATACCATAATGTATATGATATATAATGTAGTACATTTCATATTAGTATTGAATCTTTGTCATATTGTGCTCTATAAATTAATATGCCTTAAAGGAATGTAAGGTAATTAAAGGTTAATATTAGCACTCTGGTTAATCACTACTTAAATTGATTTCTTAGCATTTTTAATTAACAATTGATTAGTATTACTAGTGCTAATTTATAAGAGGACTCCTTATTAACAATACAACTTAGCTAATAGATGGGAGCTTGAGCCTAGTAAATATTCAAATGGTGTATGGAAAGCATTTGGCCAAGGAAAAGAAGGAGATGGTAAATGAGGCAAAGGATGATTTTTGGGGGTTTCTAAGACATAAGATTGCTTGAAAGTTGGAACAAGTGAACCCAAATCCTAGAACAAGTATATCTAGAACTAGAAACAAGACGACCTAGAATAAGTCCATCCAAAGTGTGAAACTAGCACACCTAAAATAGGAAAATCTAGAGCGAGTGAACCTAGAATCAATGGCATCCAAAATGAGTGAACCCCAAAACCTAGAGTAATTGATCTTGGTACAAATTTGTTTATGCCCACCAAAAACGTTGTCCTAGTTCATTACAACCTCTAAAGATTACAAGATGGTTTCCAAAACTATTTATGGCCTAAATGTTAGGTTTGATTTGATCCACCTAGCCATCTGTCTGTCTTTGCTCATGATCGTAACCCGATTGCACACAAGTTAGTGACCTCAAGAAGGGATACCAGAGCCATTTTGCATGCCTCTTGTAGAGCAGCCAATGCAAAAGACAAGTTCAGAGGTCATCTTTGTACTCTTGCATGATCTCCTTTACTAATCGAGCAAACATAGCTCTCTTAATCAGAGGCTCCATGATCCTTTGATACTTTCTAATCTCGAACAAAGCCTTCATGCTAGGCTTTATGTGACACCTTTCTCTAGGTGGTCCTCCACCTCCACCTTTGCCTCTACCTCTTCCAAGTGCTAATCTCTTTCTTAGGTTTGGCAATGACTTTCTAGTTTGTTGTTGAGCTTGTGGAAAATCTATAGTTATGGTTTCGCCATCGTGGGTGTTGCTGCTCCAGTTGTCATTTCCTTGCCTCTTGGGCCATTTGAATTCTCATTTGCATGGCTTCTTCTTACGCTTCGGCCCAGTCCTCCATGCATCATCTTTTGCACACCTGTTGTTCTAGTGTGCTCTCAGGCTCTTTGGTTGCCTCTACTCGTCCCTAAGGGTTTGATGGTTCCCCTTGATCCTCCTCATCCTTTCTGCTTCTTGCCTCCTCCTCCTCCTCCTCCTCCTCCTCCTCTTGTCTCCTCTTTTGTCGTTCCTTGACCATTTTGTTATATATCTGGATGGGGATCGAGCGTCCAGTTCTTTTATCAACTGGCCTGTTGGCTTGCTTTGTTCTCACCATATGGGTGATGGTAGGGCTATAGACTTGAAGGAATGAGAGTTTTATGGTATTATGGTAATGAAGATGTTGACCTTCATATAGGCCTTCATCTATTTTAAGTATCATCATTACCCCTCACCCCTAGTCATCATTACCTCACCCCCCCTCCCTCCCTCTTCTCAAAAAAATCACAAACTTTGTCTTAAAAGATTTTGACAAGTATAGCCCCATCTTGAACATTTTATTACTCTAGTGCATGAATCAAACATTATTGTTCGAATGTGTATGATTGTAATAATAGAATGATGCATGAATCAAACATCATTGTGTGAATGTAACACTTCTTTAAACAAAAAAATGAGCCAATGAATCAAATGTGTTCTAATAAATATTAATTTAAGGCTCAAATTAACATCAATGTACAGTTTGTTTGGTGATCCAATGCTTTCGTACGCAAGTTCTAGTTGCTAATCACCTTTTGTGTTTTTGAAAAGCTTGCAAACATTTCCACATAGTCCTCTATTTACTCATTTGAGTCCAATGAACTGCTTGGGCTAAATCTCTTTACAAAGCTTTTTTCCTTTCATAGCGAGACCTAATTATATCACAATAGAACTACTCAAACATCTCACAAAGAGAATTACTTTAGTCAACCCCACCTCCATGCCTTGTACTTTTGAAATAAGCACCTTGAGCTCTATAATGCGACTTCTCCATCCCTTGGGGACTCCAAATAACCAACGAACCATATTGCTCTAGGCACCATGGACTATGAACATAAAGAATGTGCTGCATCCATAAGAAAGGTACATGAGATGAACACCTAAGAAATAAATTTGATTGCAATTAAAATTTTAAAAAAAGTGACGACCAAACAAACCATGTAATGAGTAATGTGTGATTCTCCCCATCCATCGAACATGACTTCAATGAACTTTTTCATGATGGCTTTATATAGCTACTATTAGTCCTCATCGTCTATGCAAGGCTTTCTCAAAATCTTCACCATGTTGTCCAATGCATTCCAAATACATACTCTCAGGGTTTGCACATGAGGATGAGCTTCCAAATTGGCAGTATAATCACATAACTCTTTTCAATAATTCCAATGCATTTTTAATAAAGTGTTTCCATGATTGAACCAAAAGGTACGTGCCTTTAAGCCTCCTATGGACACTTTGTTTAGAAGATTTCTTGATTTTCTAGAGAGTCATGTGTCTTTGGATAGCTTTACATTCCCTCCATGTAGAACCATGCTCAAGAGAAGAGATTTGCCCCTTGATATACATGATGTTACGCTCTCTTCCAATTTCATGAAAAAACCATAACATTAAAAAAATAAACAAGTACATTATTTGCAAGTATCACTTCATAACTACGAAATAGTCCAAGCATACCTATGTAGCTTGCACCTTGAACTTCCTTGCTCCTCCACCATATGCCAAGCTCTCCATTGGTTGCACAAGCTTGATCCTATTCTTGTAACTTTTAGGGGTTCTTTTTATTTTTTGTAATATCCTGGTCAATGTAGCAAGCCATTGTTAGAGGGACCAAGTCTCTTTCAACAATTTGTTCTTATCATCAATTAATCTTGTGATTGTCTATTGTGACCTTGCTTTTGCAAGTTTAAAATCAGCAAGTTTTTTTTGTTCTTGGGTGTTTTGTTCATGGAGATTTTGCATGGTATCTTTAAGTCTTTTAATCTCCCATTCCATCCTCAACAAGTGAACTTTGGCAAATTGTGCTTCAGCATTGGAATGGTTGTTGCAGTTACAATAGCCAAGTAAGCCTTGAAGACCATCTCCTAAATATTGAATCAAACTTGTCACATTTTTAAACATAGAAGGAGCACCTATTAAAGGATCCACTAGATAAAGTCCACCAACACTCCACAAGTGAGCATGCCTTGCTCCTTGTTGTCATAGTTGATCTATTGTTTCTTTGTCAACAATCCTATGGCCACAACATTGATGAGTCGTAGCATACTCTGGTGCACTTCAATGCGCACGGTGCTTTTATACAACTTGTTGGTACAATCTTCCAATGGAGCCATGAGAGGAAATCAAAAATAGGTTCTTAGACCAAAGTCAAAGAATCAAAGATTTTACGTTCGTATAGTGTAGAATAGGATCAATGGAAGTAGGTTTGGGATCACAACAAAACAAAATGGTAAGAAGAAATTGGATTTAGGGGTTGAAAAGTGATTATAGTGAGAAACAATATAATTTAGAGATTGGGAGGTGATTTTGGTGAGGAGGAGTAGGATTTACTCGTTGGAAATTGATTTGGGTGCATAGGCATGGTTTCCAAGAAGGTTTGGAAGGGTTTTGGGACATTTTTGGCAATTTTGAAAAAAATCAATTTGTTTTGAGAGTGGTACCTATAAGATACTTTTTGGGAATGGGGACCACCCCAAAAGTCTAAAGAGAGTCAACTTTGTGGAAGTGGGGTCCCCTCCAAGTAGGAGACCATCCCCAAAGTGTAAAGAGAGTCAACTTTGTGGAAGTGGGGGGGCCACTAAGTAGGAGAGGGAGGTGCACTTTTTGGGACCCCCAAGTCTTAGGGAGATGTACCTTTTTATCACCATGTGGGAGTGATGGAACCCTCCATAGGCCTTATGAATTCTCAATCCAATTTGCTAATCCACTCCTTATGGGACCTTTTGAGTCCAAAATTCCTCTAATTATATATGCGGGATAGATACATAGAAAATGTTCCTCTATCTCAATCTACCCTAGTGTGTATAACCTGCAGATCTGCTACTGTCTAGGTATGCTTGCATCTCTACCTACCTCAATCCTTAGTTGATGGGATGAGACATGCATCCGTCCAATGGCAATCCTCAATGCATGTGAGACTCCTTGTCCTTGAATTACTAGGGCCTAATGATGAGTCCATCCTTTGATACTCTCAAGAAGTGATCGTGATAGAATTGGATCTTGGTGTGAGAACTCCTAGCCCCCCCCCCATCCGAGATGCATGGAGTTGGAGGAGGGCTAACATATGATACAGTTAATCTCATCTCATGGAATCAACTTGGGCAATGCATTCATGTTGTACTGAAAGGGGGAAAGCAAGCCCATTAGAATTCCATGACTACGAACCAGGTGGATGTGCATACATACCATACTATATTGAGCCCACTCACTACTAGATGTCTAGATGACTCTAGCACCAGCCTTGGTAAGGCCCAAACTCTATGGAGGAAAGTCACTATCTAAAAAGGGCATCAACTTGGAGAGGGGTCATGGCAAATTCTGCCTATAGGGCCATCCTAGCCCCCATAGTCACCTATAGTCACTCAAATCTCCTCCGCTCTGTCCTAAAGATCACTCCTCCAAAAAAATGATGTTACATGGTAGTCAGCCTCACTAGGGTGTCAAAAAGACAACCCTTTATCAGTGGATCCTAGAAGTGCACCTAGATGCATTGCCTCTCAAGTTAGGCCAAAGCACCCTGCCCATGTGTGAGTCAAGCTCTAGCTGCATGAGTCATTGTGAAAATTGGCCCTGTGCAGGCTGCCGTCCCATGCCTGCATTTAGTGAGATATGGCCCAAGGACCATGGGAGAAGTAATATAAAATAGGTGGAGATAGATATTATATTGGATTATTCCCTCCATGTAGGATAGGCTCATGTGGGGGGGGGGTGTAGAAAGTCTAAGAATGCAAGTCCAGATGTCTCTTCAATCCATCTGCTAAGGATGATAGGAGGATTATATCATCCGCACATAGTAGGAGCTATATCATCTAGTCAACCCAAGTGTGATCCCTCGCCTCCTAGGTAGTCTAAAAAAGTGAAACTATTTGTATAAGATCCCCAAGCATCTTTTATTACTAATTATTTACCTATAGTTTTCAATCCCTTGTATGGGGAGTAATTGGGCTATCATTGGAGTCGTAATCATAGCCCTTTGAGCACCCCATTTGCATGTAATTTTTATCTTTGATGTGAATCTTCACCTATTTTCACACTATCTCTCCCAAGTCTAGGGTGAGAGGCTGTACCCACAATCGTGCCGTTGGTCATTGTAGTATAGGTGTTCACAAGTGTAGCATAAGTCCTTGGGTTGTATTCTAGCTAAGAGGTGTAGGCTAAAGCGTGGAAAGATCTCATGCACATGTGGGGGAGAAAGAGCGCTTGATCACAATGATAATTGAGGCTCTTGCCTCCAGAGGAGCTCAAGGGTGTAGAAGGGGGTTGCAGGGTTCAGAAGGGGTATAGGGTTGAGAGAGGTATCTAGGAGTTCCAGGTTAAGAGAGGGTTGTAGGGTTTAGGAGTCATCCAGGGTTGAGAATGGAGAGCTAGTCTCCTTCGTGACTTTGAGGGTAAGGGTTGAGGGAGGAGGAGGAAGGAGGAGGAGGAGGAGTAGGAGGGGGAGGGAGGAGGAAGGAGGAGGAGGAGGAGGAGGAGGAGAAGGAGGAAGGAGGAGGGAGTAGGAGGAAGGAGGAGGGAGTGCAAGGGTAAGGTCATGCTAGAACATGATACGCAATGGAGATGCATGTTTGTCCAAGGCCCTGATGCATGCCAAAGCCAATGATTTTCCTGATAGCACAAGAGTAGAAGAGGAAGTTCGAAGTTATAGGTATCTGGGAGGGGGAACGTTTATGGACGCCCATTTTTTCAAGTTCGTGTCGAGAAAGATCTCGTGCTTCAAGGAGTTTTGTGAACAATATCCTTCCAGGGTGCGGAAGATTCTGGGATGGTGGCAAGATATAAAAGAATGTTTTGATAGGGAGGATTACAGTGTGGATCTAGAACTGCTTGCAAAATTAGGCGATGCATGGAGACACACAAGCAATGGAGTTGAAATGAATAAGATTAATAACACGGTGCTAAAGGTGAGAAGGGAGATTTTCGGTCCCGAGGAGGACAAGGTGGTGGAGCTGATCGGGAAGCAGGTGGAGGGGGTGAGGGTGGTGATGGTGGTGGGGGGGTTTGTAGCATCGTCATATTTAAGAAAGGTACTGAGGAGGGAGTTTAGGGGGAGGTTGGAAGAGCTCTTGGTGCCCAGCAACCCTAGTAATGCCATATGCAATGGGGCAGTGCCATTGCAGCTATCCATGAAGAACCACCTGTTCGCTAGGATTTCGAAATGGACTTATGGCATTAGAAAAGATTGCAAGTTCAAAGATGGGGATCCTATTGAGCTTGCATACCAGAATGATGAAGGTGTCACACATTATGATGTATTCAGCATCTTTGTGCGGGCAGGGGAGCATGTGGTTGTGGATTGTATTGTCTCAGAGGTCTACTACCCAATCTTTAATGGGAAAAATCACATGGATATCTATTTGTATAGTGTGACTTCACCGCACTTATGCTATACGAGGTCCAAGCAAGCAGAAGAAGATGGCATGACGTTGGAAGGAAAGTTTACTGTGGATATGTCACAAGATTTGGCATTGAACAAAG
Organism: Dipteris shenzhenensis; assembly: GCF_047967505.1. Classification (NCBI taxonomy): domain Eukaryota; kingdom Viridiplantae; phylum Streptophyta; class Polypodiopsida; order Gleicheniales; family Dipteridaceae; genus Dipteris; species Dipteris shenzhenensis. The sequence continues at coordinate 14,905,910 of NC_141610.1, forward strand.
CTCGCAGAGCACGAGTGAGGATGCACTTTGGGAGGTCGATGGTAGAGGTGCGAGCCACTCACCTAAACTTCAGCAACCAGATGAAGTGAACACCATGATGCTAGTTGTCTTCTGCTAGCTAGTATGCTTGGCCAGGATAACGAGCCAAACCATGGATGAATGTGGATATGGTAAGTACGATACGTGAGAGCAATTTTAAGAAATTTATGAGAGACTCTGTAAATCAAACTCGTTAGTTTTGACATGAAGAGATAAACGTCTTTTAAATAGTGTATTGTGAATGACATGAAATGGTAGAGTAAGAGACAACGAACTTTATCATGGGAAGTTATGTTATTGTAATTAAGAAACTGTAAACAACGTTGTGATAAGCGGACATTAAAGTATTGATCTTGAGCAATGCAAAATTACGATGCGAGAGTGCTTCTTGGCTTGTCCATTTGACCTTGGAGTTTCTATTGATTATCAGCCAATTGCGAGGAGCATCTTCCTTATCTGGATCATGATGATTGGCATACCACCGGTACCAACAGGGTATGGCATCAAATGTGGGATGCATTTGAAAGGAAGATGGAGCTTGTAAATAGTCAAGGAGGTACTTTTCTTTGAGCAGTTTAGGTCTATGCCAAGTAGGTTATGGCTCAAATTTTTCGCTTATGTCCGGAGTGATTTATGCTTGGCAAATGCGCATGGAAATCCCAGAGAGATCCCATCCTCCTCTTGTCTATCTGATCTGGGTATTGCTTCCAAAAATCACCAATGGGATTACCAAGCATGGGAGTTTTGTATGTATCCTTATTCAACTCCCGTGTGGGTGTTTGATTTGGATTATCCAATTCATGAAGCTCATTGATGGAATCATTGATGCTGCCTTCCATTGGAAATTCAATTGAGATCTAAGGAATATGTGGTCTTACAGGAGAGGAAGAGGTTATAAGGGACAAACATGAGGTGGAAGCAAGTAGTGATTAGAGAAGGGGGAAGCAAGGATGTTGATGGAAAGTGCAAGAAGAGCAGGGAAATGGATTTGGTGACTTGATAGTCCTCAAGGGAAGAGTTTTCAAGTGGTGGAAAAAAGTTAGGTGTTATTGGATAGTAGGACTTAGATTCTTGGATTAGGAGGTACTGTTGAGAGGCATGGCAAGGAATATGGGCTAGCATGGATTTCTGGAAAGGTACGAAGGATGTTATTAGAGTTAGGGAGGGATGTGAGAAGATCAGAAAAGAGAGTGGCAAGATAGGCAAGATTAGATTGAAGGTATACCACACATTCCTTAGGCAGATCTTTGTCGCCTTTGGTAGGCATTGTCAGCTTCAATGTAGGATTTGTCTTGAAATTATATCCTAGGGAAGCTAATGGTGATTGTTGCAATAAGGATAGAAGTCTGGCTACCAGTGCTTTTGGCTGCCCTCGCAATTGATCGTTCAGCACACGAAGTTGGAGAATCTCTTGTTCTTGAGCATCTAGTTTTCTTTGGCATTCACAAGTGTCTCCCTTGATGCTATGCATTCCTTCTCTAGTGCTTGAATTTGATGTTTACCTTCTGTGAGGTTTTGTTGCAACTCATTGTTTATGTCTATTGTGGTATGGATCTAATTATCTTTAAGTAGCAGGATTTCATATAAGTGCACCATTTCTTTACAAGAGACTTGCACTTGGGAGAGGGATAGCTCAGCCTCTTCCTTTCTGCTCAAGTCATCACATAGCTATAGGTGTTTTTCTTGAAGAAAAAGTGTAGCTTGTAAGGCATCCTTCCTACTTTCTACTAGAGCATTTAGTATAAGGAGCTATTACCATGCTCTCTGTGAGCTTACGAATTTCAATCTCATCACTCTGCAACTCAATTTGGAGTGATGGGATCATCTGTCTTTGCTGTTGCTCATCTAATGTCATGCTAGCAACTAATTTTGACCATTGTTTTAATGTTGATTGTGATGCTATATGATTTAGAATGTGCTATTACCGTGCTTGTATTGATCTATAGTTGGCTCCCATATGCCCATGTGGTATCCTGATCTTTTTAGAATGGAAGCCTGTTGTAGAGTGTCACTAGAGACAATTTAGGGTTGTGGCCCTAGGGCCATAGAGTCGTCAACATTGTTGACTTGTGATTCTTAAAGAAGCACACTATCTGGCCCATTGGTAAATTCATTGTGTGCATTAGAGGTTGTAAATATTTATAACACAATATATGTGGACACCAAATTTGGTGGTTGTACTAGTTTTCAATTGTTTTGAGTAAACGATGAATTGTTATGTTTATTTTTCATGAATGTTTTTGGTTATTTGGAGTTTGTGCAAAAAAAGTTCATCTACCTTATTTTTTCCCTAAGATATTTACTATTAAAAAATTAAAATTTTGTGCCTGAAATTAAATATAATTGATGCTCCATTGTGTAAAGCTATTTCTCTTAAACAAATTCAAAAAAAATGCCAAACTAGGCGATGTATATATGGGTGCGTGATAGTCGATTCGCATGCCCACATGCATGTGGCCTATTATGGCCCTTCTTTTTAAAAAAATGCTAAAGGAAATGGCTTCACAGCACCATGGAGACATCGCATGACCAAGGAATTAGCAATTGCCCTAAATTTTTTTGCCAAAATTGGGCAATGGTGCATTAAGCCCAAATTTGTGAAATTTGACGAAATTATTTTAGAAAAGTAGTGGAAGGGACCATGGAGTAGATTGGCATAGATTTCTCATTTGCCCCAAGTTCTGCATCCAAGAATTTGGTATTTACCAACAAAATTGATAATTTTGTGAATTTTTCTTTGAGGAAGTGTTTAATGCCAACATGGAGATTGCATTTGCGTTGAAATTTTGCATTTTCCTCAAAATTTTCCCAAATTCTTCTAATCTCCTCATATGGTCAATTGTATTTTTATTTTTAAGGATTTCAAGGTACATGGGCATGTTTTACCTCCACAAGGAACCCCCCCTCCCTAAAAGAAAACAACAAAAAATGCCAAATTATGCCCATGTGCATGCCAGCATGCAAATCGGCGAAGTGGCAATGGTATCCGATAGATTTGCATGGCAGCATGCAAATCGGCCAGGTGGCAATGCTATCTAGTAGATTTGCATGCTAACATGCACATGGGCATGGGAATTATCATGCAAAGTCCTTGGCAATCTTGACATATTATTGACATTTCATGCAAAGTCCTTGACACTATTTTTTAAAACCTTTAATTTAATATTCCACATCAAAATTGTTTACAATAAATGCACATAATGTAAAGACAATTTTACCACAATAGAATTTAATGTCATTGCAAATTAACATCACCTTTTAAAAAAAGAGTATACATTAGATTTCCAGTTGTATTTATGTTTTTGGTAAACTGAAGTCATTAGATTTCCAGTTGTATTTACAATGTTTTTGGTAAACTAAAGTCATTACAACATGATATCAATGAAGATGATTTCCTCCACAATGTATTTTCTTGCTTTTCCTCCTCCACTTTGTCCAAAATTGTAGCTCTTCAATCGGTTGCCAAGACAGTCAGTTGTGTGAAATCCTCCACAACTTGAGCGACATCATAAACACCTACCGTAGCCCCCATAACAACAGCCACCAAAAGCCTTCTTGGTAATCTTTCCCAAAAAGTTGAAAGAGCGAGATCTCGCCTCACCAAAATGCCCTTATGGACTAATGGAGGTAAGGGCACACTGGGCACCAACTTTGAAAGTGCCTTGCATTTGATCAGCTCCTCCTTTCCGTGACTTGAGAATAAGGAATGCATGCAAACTAGGATGTGAAGCTTGAACATCCCCGTGTAGTGTCCAAGTGCAGAGTCCACACCAATGCTATCATCTCAACCTCCATGTCACATTGCAAAAACATCAACTTCAATAACAACCTAAAAGTTGTAATAAGCGGATGAGTATGCTTTTTTGAAAATCATTAAATTTAAAACATTAAATTGTCAATATTGACAATGTCATTAACTTACAATTTGTTCTTCATCTATGTCATCATCGTAAGCCTCTACACAAATATTGATGGAGCTTTTGCTCTTATCAATGTTCATATGTGAAACCGATGACTAAATTTTTGAACTACTCTCAATCCTCAGACTTTTCTCCTGTCGCTCCACCATTAGTTTTTTTTTAACCTCATGGAGCTCCGTCTCTATGACTACTGTGATCACTGAGTCATGCATTTCTTCCCATACAGTTACATACAGTTAAGATCGGATGTTCCAATGTGTTGGCGACAATCGCCAAATCCGTGCACGTATCAAGCCCCTCCTCTAGAAATCCCAGGTCAATACTACTATCCTAAGCGGAGATTGCCCCTAATGATTCATGCTCCCTCAACTACTTCACATATTGAATATCAATTAGAAATAAATATTCTCTATTTTCAATCAAAACATATGGAAGGGTTTGCAATATAACCTCTTCCGTCATACCTCAGCTTCTCCCTCTCCTTCCTCTTCTTCCCCTTCTACCATCGTGGGCTATCCCATGGAGGATGTACTGTTTGCTTTTTGCGGGACCACAACTAGCTCTAAGCCAATAGATTTTTCTACCTCTATAGTGTGGTTTCTTTTGTCCAGGGTTTTATTGGACCACTCCAAGGTGAGGCTGGCTTCAGCAAGTACATTTACATTTTCTTATATGTCTCTTTCTTGATTTGCTACAAGAAGAGTAGCCACTTCCTATATGAATGGAGGTGCAAGGGTGTCCTCCATTTCTAGAATGATTGCACAATATGCTATAGGTAAGGATATAAAACAGGTTCCTTTAGGCCCCATCTAGACATCCAACTCCTCCTTTGATGTTTTTTTATAATTTTTTAGACTCAAGGATTTACATATTCTCTACATCCTATGTCTAAAACCAAGATTAGCATTGTGACATTCTAAAAGGATATTGAGAAGAACCTAGTCCATATCTATCAATGTCTAACAGGATCAAGAAAGTTCTAACTTTTTCATTGATGTAATCAACATCTTTGAAAATCTCCATGTGCTTATGGACTATCACTACCACATTGATCTCGCAATCAAAAATCTCATACAAGTCCACGTCTCTATTCAAATAATGAGTAGAAGCCATGAAGTGGCATTGGCAGTATGCATCATGGGGTGTGGCCATTGGAGATCTATAGTAGTAGGTGCTGTGAGTTGAGGGTTGAACAGGTTGAGTGTAGATGAGCACAAAAAAGTTTATTTTTAGCCCTAGGCCTTTATATAGCTGACTTTGGACTCTTTAAAAGTCAAAGGTGACAATTTAGGGATAAAATATTGGGCAATAAAATATATTAGCTCCATCTTATTAAATCTTAAAACCAATATTCAAATTTATCACCACGATTGCATACTGCAAAGCATGAAAATAATTTACCATGAGACTTTTCAAAAAACCAATCAATGTTTTAACAGATTTAAAAAAATAATATAAACTCATTGCTTGTGAACTTTAAAACTACTAAATCTATTAAGAATCAATATTTTAAAGACTCAAAAAAATAATATAAACTAATTTCTTTTCAACTTCAAAACTAATAAATTTATTAACAATCAACATCTTAAAAGATTCAAAAAACTAATATAGAGTCATTTCTTATGAGCTTTAAAACTACTAAACTTAAAGTTTAGACTCATTGTACCCTTTCATAAATGACATGACAATTCAAAAACTTTTAAATTTATTTGATTGGCCAAGATACAAGAAGGCTCCCATTTGTTGAGCATTGATGTTGCTTCAAGTCGCCTCCTTACTATCTTACCATTCAATGTGAAGAAAAAGTCCCTATCATCACAGGTGATAGCAATGCGTTCTCAAATGTGCTTCAAGCTCCCACTATTTGTGACCTCAAGACATTGGATTCACCATTTGGCATATGTATCTCTACCTTTTTGGTGTCCACTATATCACAACCCATAGGTATGCATGTGCCATCATTATTTTTTCAACGTCTATAAGCATATCTCATATAACAAATACTATACACTATTTCATACCTTATAAGTAAACTTTCTTTACTAACTACACATCTAAAATGGTCTCCCTTCTAAAAACCTACCCTAAAATCCCACGTTCGGTAAAGAAGATTATCAAGAAAGTCCTTTTTTAGGTCTTTGCATACCCACATGGTCTTTGTTTTGTGGAGGAAAACGGATTTGAAGCAATAAACAAATACAGTGGAGGGCATGAACCAACTAACACCCACATATTTTGAACCGAAAGTAAACTTCATTGGTGATTGAACATCGGATATCATCTTCATTCTAAATGCATCTATGGAGAACGGATCACGAAAAGGCCATTCTACACTATCAAAGTTAGGAAGATGAATAGCACAGAGGATTCCATATGCACCTTCTCTTCGAGGTACTTGGTAACATGCATTATAGAATAAAAATACCACATTTTATTAAGGAGGTGGGTTTTTATCTCGGGAACATTATCTTACCAATGTTTGAATGAAAAACTTGAAATGTTCCCATGAGATGCTCCGAGGGGTGAGTTTCAACTTTGGTGGAAAGAAGAATATCCACATAAGAAGCAAAGAAAGATGTCAAAATGAGCCAATCAATCCCCCCCCTCTCCTCTCTCTCTCTCTCTCTCTCTCTCTCTCTCTCTCTCTCTCTCTCTCTATCTATCTATCTATATATATATATATATATATCAAACACTTTCTTATAAAAATCTCTCTCCCTCTCTCTCTCTCTCTCTCTCTCTCTCTCTCTCTCTCTCTCTCTCTCTCTCTCTCTCTCTCTCTCTTTCGCCCCTCACCCCCCCTCTCTCTCACCCCCCCCCATGTCTCACTCACCATACTCTCTCCACTACAACACCATTTCTCAACACACATACACATTAGAACGGATGAATGGAGTGCCATAATGCAAAAAAGACAATGTAAAAGAGAGATACAATTTGAAGGAAAGCAAGTTCGATTTGTAGGGTCCGAGTTCATGTCTCGAGCCATGTACACATACTGAACCTTCACCTTGAGTCCTTTCTTTGTATTCAAAAGTCCAACAATGTGACCCTTCCAATGCTTCTCTTTGTTTGCTCTATCCTTACTTGAAACCTTGAATGGACCTATTGAACATGGTTGCATTGTGACCTAGAACATTAGCCTAAAATGTTGTGGAATCCAAACATCATTGTCATCCTTCCAAATGATCCACACAAGATTGAATTGATAGCTTTGGTCTAGGGGAAAAAGAGTGCTTCACCGTCATAGAAATAATGGGAGCAAGCAAAGAGAGAGACGTTGAAAGGAGAAAGAGGTTGAGAGGAGGAGGCTAAGAAGAGGTTGAGAGGAGCTAGAGGCTCAAATGAAGGTCCTCAGTCAATGGGGATAGTTTGGGGGGACTCCTGAGAGGTGTTTGGGAGGGTGGAAATTTTTCTCTTTTTTTTGGAGGGAAACAAACTCGTTAATTTTGGGGCCTACCAAGTGAGGGAGAAGGGTAGGGAGGAGAGTAGGGGGACCAGCCCTAAGAGGTAGTCTCCCATACTGCAAAGCATGAAAATAATTTACCATGACACTTTTCAAAAGAAAACAATCAACGTTTTAATAGATTTAAAAAAAATGTGTAAACTCATTGCTTGTGAACTTTAAAACCACTAAATTTATTAAGAATCTACATTTTAAAGATAAAATAATAATATAGACTAATTTCTTGTCAACTTCAAAACTACTAAATTTATTAGCACAATCAACATCTTAAAAGATTCAAAAAATTAATATAGAGTCATTTCTTATGAGCTTCAAAACTACTAAATTTATTAAGTTTAGACTCATTGTACCCTTTCATAAATGACATGACAATTCAAAAACTTTTAAATTTATTCGATACCAGTATGAATGGCCAGGATACAAGGAGGCTTCCATTTGTTGAGCATAGATGTTGCTTCAACTCGCCTCCTTACTGTCTTACCATTCATTGTGAAGAAAAAGTCATTATTATCACATGTGATAGCAATTGTGTTCTCAAATGTGCTTTAAGCTCCCACTATCTGTGACCTCAAGACATTGGATTTCACCATTTGTCATATGTATCTCCACCTTTGTGGTGTCCATAGGTATGCATGTGTCATGATTAATTTTCCAACGTCAAAAGCATATCTCATATAACAAATACTACACACTACTTGATATCTCATATAACAAATACTACACACTACTTGATACCTTATTACTTAACTTTCTTTACTGACTACACGTCTAAAATGGTCTCCCTTCTGAAAACCTACCCTAACATCCCACATTGGGTAAAGAGGATTATCAAGAAAGTCCTCTACCAAGTATTTGCATACCCACATGGTCTTTATTTTGTGGAGGAAAATTGATTTGAAGCAATAAACAAATACAATGGAGGGCCATCAACCAACTAACACCCACAGATTTTGAACCAAAAGTAAAATTCATTGGTGATTGAACATAAATGTATCTATAGAGAATGGTTCTGGAAAAGGCCATTTTCAACTATCAAAGTTAAGAAGACAAATAGGATGGAGGATTCCATATGCACCTTCCCTTCAAGGTACTTGGTAGCATGCATTATAGAATAAAATACTACATTTTATTAAGGAGGCAGGTTTCCATCCCAGGAACATTATCTCGCCAATGTTTGAATGGAAAGCTTGAAATGTTCCTATGAGACTCTCCAAGGATGAGTTTCAACTTTGTTGGAAAGAAAAATATCTACATAAGAAGCAAAGAAAGATGTCAATGAGCCAATCAATCCCCCCACCCCCCCCCGGTCTCCCTCTCTCTCTCTCTCTCCCTCTTCAAGATCTATGGGACAGTGATCACTATCAACAAGTAGTGATTGTTTACATCCATTGAAAGAAAATAGCATAAATAAAAGCATATATATATATATATATATACTCTCTGCCTACTCTCCCTTCTGCCCCTCTCCCTCTCCCCCCCCCCCCCCCCGTTACGTCTTACTCACGATACTCTCTCCATAACACCATTTCTCAACAAACATACACATTAGAATGGACAAATGGAGTGCCATAATGCAAAAAAGACAATTTAAAAGAGAGATATAATTTGAAGGAAAGCAAGTTTGATTTGCAGGATCCAAGTTCATGTCTCGAGCCATGTACACATGTTGAACCTGAACGTCGAGTCCTTTCTTTGTATTCAAAAATCCAACAATGCGACCCTTCCAATGCTTCTCTTTGTTTGCTCTATCCTTCCTTGAAACCTTGAATGGACCTATTGAAGATGGTTGCATTGTGTCCGAGAACATTAGCCTAAAATCTTGTGGAATCCAAACATCACTGTCATCCTTCAAAATGACCCATACAAGATTGAATTGATAGCTTTGGTCTAGGGGAAGGAGAGTGCTTCACCATCATAGAAAGAATGGAAGCAAGAAAAGAGAGAGAAGTTGGAAGGAGAAAGAGGTTGAGAGGAGGAGGCTAAGAGAAGTTTGAGAGGAGCTAGAGGCTGAGATGAAGGTCCTGAGTCAATGGGGATAGTTTTGGGGGACTCAAGAGGTGTTTGGGAGGATGGGGATACTTTTGGAAAATTTTGTTTTTTTTAATAAGGGAAACAAACTCGCAAATTTCGGGGCCTACCAAGTGAGGGAGGAGGGTAGGGGGACCAGCTCCAGGAGGTGGGGGGGCATGAGGGAGGCAAGTGGGAGCCTAGTGGGGACCAAGGGCGGTCTCTCCACCAATGAGAGGCTAATATAGAATCCTCCATTCTTTTTATGTCCAAGCCTTCCCATTGGCTGGTTTTCTAATCATCACAAATCTTAAGAGCTTAATCCAAGAGGCCCTTTTTTAGTCCAAAATTCCCCTAATGCACCTCTTTCAGAAGGGACATGACTTTGGTCTACTCTCACAGTTGATCCACTTCCATGCCTGGGTCTGCATTGGGCTCTATCTAAATGAGATGCAACGACATAGGGAGACACTAGTGCAGCACATCAAAGAGCAACATGAGACAACACCATCACAGGTCATTGAGGTAGACCAAGCATAGAGACATGTCACAAATTTTTATGCATATGAGTTAGCTCTAGGACAATGAGGTTGAGGAGAAGGAGCTAGCTGATATGAGAGAAGTATGGATCAGTACAGAGAGCCAACATGGTGCTGTCATGTGAGGGACGCAGACACCAAGAGTGACTAGAGCACATACGATCGAGGTTTGGCCTATCTTAGCTCTCCTCAGAGGGGACTACCAGAGACGAGGCAGCACCCTTGATATAGCCCATTGGATCCAGAGAAAGAGGAGACCACATACTCCGCCACAGCATATTTGCTCGACAAACACAAATCTAGGATATTCTCGTAGCCACCAAAGAGCCACCACGGTGTCGAGTTTCAACTTTTAAGTCTCAGCTTTCAGTTTCTAATTTTTCGTTTTCAATTTGTATTTGAGTTTTGTTGGAGCTCTTGAGCTTTTAACTTAATATAGCACTTAGCAAAGACCCTAGCGCACCTTTTGCTTTAGCCCTTCGAGGCTTATATGAGTTACTTTTACTTGGTTACTTGGTCTCATAGGCCTGTGAGTCTTCCCGAGGAATTCTCTCTCTCTCTCTCTCTCTCTCTCTCTCTCTCTCTCTCTCTCTCTCTCTCTCTCTCACGCATGCACACATGCATGAGCGCACACACACACTGAGAGTGCCAAAAAGCCAGCCCTTCGTCGATGGATCCTAGAAATGTGCCTGGAAGCACTATCTCTCTAATTGGGCCAGGGCTCCCTTCCGTCGTGTGAGTCGTGCTCTGGTGGCATGGGTCATCGTGAAGCCTGGTCCCATGAATACTGCCCCTAGGTACATGTAGGACTGCACTATCTCCACTGGCTCCCCACGATAAGTGAAACTATGTTGACGATGTTGATGTTGATGAAGAACTACATGGGATGTGTTGAAGATCATGACCTTGGTTTTCCCAAGGTTGACTATCAAGTCCCTCTCTCTGCAGAACATCTCCAAGGCCTCCAAGTGTTTCTGCAAACCCCCTGGTGAGGACAAAATGAGGACTATGTCATTTGCATAAAGTAGTATCTGTACCATCAAATCAACCAGTAGGGAGCCCTATCCTCCTAGAACAAAGGATGCGATCTCATCAATGTATAGTCCAAAGAGAGTTGGTGAGAGGGGAAAGCCCTGCTTCACCCCTATGGTGCTCTCAACCCAATTTGATAGCCCGCAGGAGCGTGGACTCGAGACTTGTATAGACTCATCACTCCCTAGATCATGACCTCTGGGAGATGCAGCTCCTGTACTCCCTTAATCAGGAGAGAGCAAGGGATAGTGTGAAAAGCCTTCCAAAAGTCTAGGAAGCCAGTGTAGACCTTCTGGTGTCTCGACTTCGCCTCCTTGATGATGGCTCTTAGGGTAAAAATATGGTCCAGTGTGGAATGCTGTCTCTGAAAGCCTACCTACCCAAGAGCCCGTTGTCTATGGTACTCTGTATAACTATTGATCACCCTCTCCGATATCGATCCATAAATCTTAGAGAGAGAGAGTATTTCTTTGAGTTCATCAATGGACACATGTGGTGTCAAGCAAAGGAGGAAGATAGAAATAGAGGATGCCTAATTGTTTGACATGAGTGGCTATGATCACTATATTGAAACTAAGGGATCATTGGCTCTTCCAATTAGTGGTTAATCTCATCAAACCTTTTGGCAAGGTATTCTCAAATGTAAGGAACAGTCTCCATCTAAATCTAGAGGGCTTGTTATTACTTAATGAAGAAAAATGAGGATTAGACTAGAAGTAGCCGAAAATATTAAAGCAATAATAACTTCATGATGTAAGTGTTGATTGTAGAATGGCATGATTGTAAAACTTCCCAATCCTGAGTCCTCTGACATTGGTCCACACAGCTTTATGCAATATGAGCCACATCAGGGCAGACATTTTGTCTGGAATTGAAGGAGACCAAATGGCACGGAACCTAAAGTTCCATTTCTCTTTGGAGTCATGAAGTTTCCACCTATCATTAAGAACCCTGCAGAGATCTCCCATGTCCCTGCTTGGTGTGGGTATAGGGAAGAAAGAGGAACTCTCCACCAAGTTGAACTCTCTGCTATAAACTAGGAAAGATCCACCCTTCCACTGTTTGAGGAGAATGCTTTCTCTATTACGAAAATGTATTTTCAATAAATAGTTTCTTTACTAGGGATGATTATGGAAATTGGATACAAGGAGCGTATCGATTGAGGTGTCGCATGGAGAGACGGTGGAAATGTACTGGGAAAAGAAGTCAAAGTATCCATGCTTTGCCAAGCTAAAGTTATTGTAGGGTAGGAGGTCCTTGAAACCTGTGTGATAGACATCTAGCTCTACAAACTACATCCAACAGAAGGGCTTGCAGCAATATCCATTGACAGCAGTACCAGGGACTAAAATTCAACACCGCTCCTCTCATAAAACTTGTTTATTTTCATTGTTGGTGATTAGTGACTTTGTGTTGGAAAAGATTCCAACTTAAGATAAGCATTAAAAGTTCTTGTTTATGTTCCTTGAGATGTTTCTCAAGCTGGCAAGTGGCTTTTGAGTCAAATAAGCACTATGTGATCTTGTAGCCACAACGTGGCCACATTTTTGAGTTGGTTGGAACTTGTGCTTTGACACTTCCTAAGTCTTTTGGCAATACCTTAGCGTGTTTTGGGTACAATTCTGGGTTCAAATGAGTGCTATGAGTGTGAGTTTGGCACTATGTGGCTATACTTCCAAGTTGTGGATGAATTAGAATCTTCCAACATCCCGTGAATTTTGTGATGAGATTTGTATTATACTTTGCAAAGATCAACAGACTATAGACTGCAACAATAACTCTCACCAAAGGCGATGCTTACAAAAGTAAAGGTTTTGCTTCTCGAGCATCCAGGTAGCTATCCACATCAGCAATAGAAAAAAAATCTATATAAGACCTACGAGACGATAATCGCAACGTTAGCACAAGCATCAAAAGGGACCCTCTACTTTAACTATTGGTTCAGCGGGAGATCACACTGAAGATCTATCATGACAAAGAAGATACACATTCTCCCCCTATATTGAAATTTTGTTTTCTCATAGAAGTATTCATATAGAGTCAAGAGAGAATGGTATGTGACTTAGTTAAACCTACCAAATTAAAATGGAAGCTTATGGGAATTATTGAATGTTTAGCATTAAGCTGGCATCTATAATGCTATTCATAAAAGTGGAGAGATTATTGAGGCATCCTAATGTATTATCTAATACGTGCTAATCAAAAGTGCTAATCAAAAAACACTAAAAAATATATTGAAGTTTACTTAAAAAGACCTTGATATGGTATTTATCACTTATAGCAACCTAGTTGTATTTTTGAATTGAGAACCTAGAAAGCACATAGGGCCACTAACATATTGGTGTTTATGTGCTTTTACCAAGAGTGAATGAGAATGAGAGAATTGAAGCAAAAAGATCATATGATTATCCATAGGATTCGATAAGACTCATAGAATTATGGACTATAGGACTAATGATTTTAGTCATTTTAACAAGTACCTTGTTGTTGCTAAAATCAATTCAAGATTACAATACATCAAAACTTTTTGTACTTAAGATAATAATGTGATCACATTGTATACTATCCAAGAATGATAAGACTTATATCATGTTGTATGTGTCAACACATTCCATGACATTTAGTTGGTACTTCAACCAAGTTCTAAGAATAAGAAATTTACTACTCAAAGGTTTTATGTGCTCATAGTTTGTTTAGGTAGCTGCTAACATGGTAATCCTTAGTTGTTTTAGATAATAAAATTATTATTACTTGATACATATGGTATGCTTTTATGAATTTGTACTACTGAATTGAACTGAATGGAGAAAACTTAAACTATATGATTAATTTAGATCACATCACGACTAAACAAGAGGGGGAAACATGCATGCTCCATAAACTTTAGCTTTGAAAAACTTCCTTGTGACATTGCAAATATGAAGATAGGAAAATTTAACGATGGTTGTGCTAGATAATGTCTTGTATGTATTTTCTAGCTGCAAAAGAATATACATGCAGGATCCTTACTAGCTACCAAGGCCCTAAGGTCATAATTAGAGAAATCAAAAACCTTGAAGTGTGATTAGACAATGATGTACATATATTCTTTTGCTAGCCACATATTAATATATGCCAATCATTGTCATTGCTATGCACAGTATAAGAAAGGACTAAAAGAATTAAGCATAGTATTTGTTACTTTTTTGAGGTCATATTGGTATGTGACGGTCTAGATGAATTTGACAAATCTAACACTTGAACCTATACCAAATTAACATGAACAATGAATTGATGTAAAATAGCAATTTCAATTAGTACAGGATAAGAACAATATTAGCAAGAGGCACGGTGTGCCGAGAGCACTACCTCTTTTGAAGGGACTCAATGACATAAATTGCAGAGGCATGTATTAGAAGAGACTCAATGACATAAATTGCAGAGGCATGTATTCTAATACAGGAGTCGGGTGAGATTCGTGCTACCTCAAAGATTGTTACGAAGCGAGGATGAAGACCAAGGGAGGGAGGGAGGGAGGGAGGAGGGACGGCTGGAGAGAGAGGAGAGATTGAAAGTTTGTCTAGACCTGACACCTGCTCAACGAAAAAGGAAATCACATGGCCGCTCTCCTCTTTAGACGCAAATCTTTCTTGTTGCTATAGCCTGCCCCTAGCGGGGCAGTGCTAATAAACTCTCACAATTTCTAATTGGTAACTCTCATATGTCTTGAAAGAAGATCTCTTAAAGATACATGTTGATGATGATAGTCGGTGGATATCCAAGAGAGTCTTCACGCCTCTATTTACACTTGCTAATAACCCATATGTTACCAGCGCGTGGCTTTGATTGCTTGGGCTGCCGCCCTTTGCTGTGTTGCTTGGCTGCAATGCTTACTGCTGGCTTTGTTTACTTACTTTTGTGTTACCCTCCTCTGCTCTTTGTTGAGCTGCTAGCTGGCTTGTTTGGGGCTACAACTCACTGCTACTGCACTGGAGAACGTCTCTGCTGGGGGTGCTACAGCCAATACAACGAGAAGTCATGGCAGCTTTGACTCCTCTTATGTTGCTGCCTCTAACCAAATGGTAGCTCCAAAACGTTGAAAGAGATCTTCATGGAGGGAAAGTTCAACGTGGGTGGGGTGAGAGAGACTGAGGCATTAGAGTGTCAATGCTTGGATGAATGAGGCTGAAAGAACCTCAAAGCTCTGATACCATGTTACAAAAGAGACAGGTATCATATAGCCTACACAAGCAACAATGAGAGAGAGGGAGGAAGCCTTCTTCTTCTTCTATGAGCTCCTACATACAAAAGAGCCTAAGTGTGCCTTATATAAGCGGGCATATAAGCGGGCACTAAAAACAACAACAAAACTACACCTAAAAACAACAACAAAAACTACATCTAAAGAATGCGGGATAAGATAAACTATGTCCCGCTTATTGGTCACTGGTGTCCTCAACATATCGATTGATGAGCTGGTGGATAAAGACCTGCGTCACCATACATCTCAACAACTTGTACGTGGTGAGATAGACACCTCTAGTGCTAGCCTTGGAAACAATGTCACACTAAGACGACAAGCTTGGCAAAAAGAATATGTATTACAAAAACTATACCCCAAGACCCAAATTACATGGAGATGGAATAAGTTTTTTGTAGGCTCCTTCATGAAGCCGCCTTCTCAATAGCCTTGGTTTCATCTTCAAAAAGGGCTCAATCCACAAAAGTCCTTAAGGACAAGCAAACACATGGGAGACCAGGAACATCTTTTGAAGAAGCCCCGTTCTCAATAGCCTTGGTTTCATCATCTTAAAAAGGCTCAATCCACCAAAGCCCATGAGGTACACAAATCCGAAGCGAAGCAACCTATCTTGTCACAATAGAATAGACACTCCTTGGCCAAAACGTAATTTTAAAAGTCTCCTCTTTGGTTACTTCCTGAAAAAGAAGCAAGAGGGACATCGACCCTGTTGATAAAGGTGAGCCTTCAAGAGTACCTACTCCCATACAGGCCTATATTCCCACATGGAGTAGTTAGTCCTTGCCTAGTTAAATCTTTCTGCTAGTTAAAAAACGCACAATGTAATAACAACAAGCTCACTGTTGGTAAGCCACGGCTGCAAGCTCCATAAAGAGGCTGCAGGCTGCATCAATGGGCGGGCCTTAAATGAGCAGGGAGAAATGGATGTTGTGAGAGATTGAACAACGTAAACAAACCAAAAAAATTAGCCTTCACTTCCTTGGTTTAAGATTATGACAGGAAAATCTCCACAAAAAGCTCCTATGAAACACTAGGAAAGGTTCTGACCTAGATAGATATCAAAGGGAGAGGAGAAACAATTCTATAATGAATAATGGGAGATTGACACAAACCTAGAGAAAATCTCTCCAGCTTGCCTTCCTTAGTTATGGGAGGACCATCTCCAAAAAATGATCCAGTGGAACCCAAGGGGAATCTTCTGACTAGAGGTCAAAAGGGGAGAGAGCCATCTATTGCTATGCCATGCATATAGGCAGGCACCAGAATATGTGGCCATAGTTATGGGAAACATATTATTAAGGAAACACAAACCAGATTCTAGCAATCTACTAGCAGGGCAGATGACCTCAAAGGTTTAATCCACCTTACAGCTCCTTGGACATGGTCGATTTTACATAGGCAGAGGCTTGAGGTATGGAAGCCGCAAATAGCTATTCACTTATAATTATAACCTGTCGCTATTCCAAAAGATGGATTCTATGGCATAAAGTCGGTGGGGCCTTGCACAATGGCTTTCCACTATACATTTAAAAAAAAAAGAAAAGACTCAATCACATGCGTTGACAGTTATAAAGCCAGCTAGGCCAGATCAAATAGATGAAACACGAAATATGCCCCTACAAGCCATATTGCCTATAGGAATCTTAGCAACTTGCTGTAGATCGAAGATTCACTGCTCCCATGTGCAGAAGTGTGGCAAGACATTTAGCATGGAACCTTGGCTAACATCAATAGATGTGATTATGCTACATAACCTTTTTTACTACCAGAAAGGAAGAAGGTTTCGTCTGGCAATATCTTCTCCTGGGCAGCTTCTCTAGCCTGCATTATCATGCTCATGGGCGGTTCTACCACAATAATTGATCTTCGTGCAATATATAAGGACTGCTATTTTATTTTCTCTAGACAGGGTGTATAAAATAGAGAAAATAAAATAGACAGAAGTGTTTTAAACAGAACTTCAATATGTCACCTGCTTTATTTAAACAAAAACACTTCATAAGGAGAAAATTGGTGGAAAATAAGTACCACACGAAATATAGACACTATATTGATGTTTTGGCTCTCATGCAACCCATCCCATCAATGCCATTCCAGATGCAAGCCATTGAATCACAAAACCTCCATCATCAAAGCTCTAAGCTTCTAAACAGGGAGGGAACATCACCCTCTCAATCTATCATTCATGATAATTTAATCCTCATCTCTGGCAGGCCTTCTTTGTTCTATTTTCTCTATTCTCCAGAAAGCAGATAAGCACTCTCTTGAGAAAGTTGCACATTTTTATCACCATATTCTTCTTCCTCACTTTGGTCAAAAATGTCATCCTGAACCGTTGAGCTCAATTCCAGGACCACTGGTATCTGTGTTTCCAATGCTTCCTTTTCTGATTGAAGTAATGCCTTGTCTCGATCCCTTGGATAAGTCCAGTATAGCAAAGTGTAAACAGCACAGCAAATTGCCATTGGTACTCCAATCGATGTGTAAAGGGCCTTAGCTAATGCTCTTGCATTTTCCTTATTAGTGAGGTCAACATCTCTGTCAGTGAATGGCACATACCCGTAGACTTTTTGTGCAAGTAATCCAACAACTGGGGGAGCAAACGATGCAAGCACTGACTCAAAGGACCGGTCCAATGCATAGACACTAGCTCGTGACTTCGGTGGTACGATTTCGGCAAAGATGGGGCTGATCATTGAGACAAACCAGTAGAATTAAGAATCATAATGGAATCTTCAATTCCACTTATAAAATTTTGGATTAATACCTTGGAGCAAAATGGACAAACGAAACTCACTTGTTGGTTGCTGGTGCATTCCATGATATACAGAACCCCACAATAAAGAGAGTAACTCCATGGAGTAGAGGCATTGCTGGATCGACAGGTAAACCAATGAGTAGAATGGCTGCTAAAGGAACAGCTAGTCCTGAGCTAATTTGAGAGAGAATGATTCTGCCTGCATTTGGAAGGTGTTTGGAGAAAAGATCACCCATGTATCCTCCAAACAAGCCCCCTAATGATCCTCCAACTACAAATAAACCCATCAGGAAAGCTGTAACCTCATGAGAAAATCCAATGGATTCGAGCCACATCGCAGCAAACGCCAGTGCTGCCCATGGAAAGGAGCCTGCAACTCCCTGAGCAATGATAACCTGAAAAGTCTTTATTTGCATCACACTTTTTGCCTCCATAAACAATGCCTTTGTATTTGACCACAAAGAAAATGCATCTGTGCTCATTTCTGTTGCTCTGTGAAGAAAACACAAACGGAAATTTGTGGCCACTTTGAGATTGTGACCAGCAAATAGAGCTTAGAACAAACAATTCCCTCAAAATTCAAGCTAAACAGCTCATATAAAATACTTTACATCCAAGATCTACAGAGTCACCAGATTCAAAATTTACTGTAAAATGATAGCAATGTGTTGGTAAAATATTTTTTTTAATGATTGGTACTAAGACAATGGTATGAAACAATTGTGAGTTGATCAAAGTATGAGGAAGTCTCAGCAATGATTACATATTTGAAATTAATGAGTTCTCTTTTCACTGGATCCCATAATTTGTATGCTTTGGATCCATCAGTATATTTTGTGAAAACACATCTAATGTATTTCATATTCTATTTTTTACAGAGTTCATTTGGAATGTGAGAATATGTAAATGATCAACAGAAGGCTTTTATGAGTGATGTTTTGCAACATTGCAATTAGATTCTGGTTCATCAAATAAATTTTAGTTCCACATGATCCTACCCAATATGAGTGGGGATTCTTCTTTCCATCCATTATGCGTTGAGCTAATTCTACTATACCTCTATTCTTTCTTTTGCAAACTTCATTTTTTTGAGTATATCTACAAGAGTAACTATTTTCCATGATTTATATGGAACTAATAGAACTCAGTTGATTTATATTCTCCTCCATTGTTGCATCAGAGAATTTTTATGTACTTTTGAGTTTCCTTTTCCAATAAAGATTTGGACTCCATAAAAGTTCACCTTCTAGTACTCCACTCAAATAGCCAGGTCAGGGGCAGTATAATATCATAAAGGTAAGATTTTGACACATTACTAACTGGACATTGAGGCAAAGAAAATGAGCCCTCTCTGTGAGTTCTTATGAGGCAAACACAGGTGGCTACTGTTATAGGGTAGGATACAAATTCTCATGTATCTTCTCATCTATATTCTCAACGGCAATTTATCTGAACAGCCACCATAAATTGAGGCAGGACCCCTAACTGGTTTTGTTATGGATTTCCGGCACACTTCCAGGATCACATTACAGTTCATTATAAAGCCAGCTCAAGCCAGAATTGTTTGTGTTTTGAATACAGAAGCCAGCTTTGCATCTTGCTCTTGTTTCAACACAACTAACACACAAGTTTAGACAATGATCTGCATCAGTAGTGAATTTCAACCTGCTAGTTGACAATGTCTCCTTCACGGTTACAAAAGAGTGAAATTGTTCATGGGCATGCCAAAACCACATCAAAAAATGGCTTTCAGCCACAAATGAATCATATTAGATGACCCGATCACTAAATCAGGATTTGTTTTGCTGGAAAGGAAATGATCACGTTTAGTTTAATATGTTCAACAACTACACGTAACAAACAGCAATTCAGTAAAAGCAGACTCACAATTTGCCTTGACCAAAAAGATGAGGTCAAACCAGTTAAAAAATAGGCACAGAGATGGCAGACAACCAGTGTGTACAGTCTGACCAGCAATTGAAAGTTGACAGTACATATGGGCAGAAGGGCCCCATGGACCCTCCAAGATTGCATGCACATAAATTTGTCATGAACCAGATCAAAAAGATATCCTTTTTCAAGTGATTATTTTTTAATTAATTAAAATTTTTTCCTTCTTGAAATTTGAATCAGATATCTTTGTTTTATGTGGAGTCGGGGACTCACTGTCCAACCTAGTGGTAACTTCGGGGTGAGAATCTTGAGTTAACGGAGTCCCAACCCATAGATCACCATCGTTAGGTGACCCACTTTTGGTGAGGCGGGCCTGGACTATTTGGGTCAGGAACTCTTATGCAATTGAGGTAATTGCTGGTGCCACCAGTAAACACCTCCGCCTACACGTCTGTCCGAGTGCCAGAACACGGGGTTGCTAGATAGCCTAACTTGGTGCACCCCCATTAGGTGAGGGTTTTAGGGGGGTGTGCTAATATCACTCTGGTGGACCAAACTACCAAATGCATCGAATTTTAGTGTAACAAATTTCTTAAAAATTTGTTCAACAACCTAGGGACGTAGAGCTATGAAAACTGGTTAGGCTTAGGTTGGCCAGGTCCACCTTTGAAAAAAGGAATCAAATTGGCCATGAAATGATCGCTAAGATTTTTAGCCAATGGCATAATACTTCACTAAAATGTCATTTTAAATAGGAAAAGGGCACTGCGAGGAAGGAATGATTGACAGGGTATTTTGAATGCTAAATAAAGAAATACTGAAAGGGGCACCAAGGTTTGGGGCCAATCTGTGTCTTTGTCTCGGTACAGGGGTTCAGTCTGCTGGTTATACTTTTGCTGAATTGTTATTGTAACAGTGTTGACTGGTTACTTGTTAGTTTTACTGCCCTTTAATTTATTGAAGGCCGGTTTCAGTCCTCCACCTGCACAAAGGCCAATTGTGCCTCTAGTTCATCATACCATCTCTCAGACATAAGAACCGCTCCACCTAAATTAACATACCTTATCTCGGCAACACTCACAAGTTGTCACCAAGAAGCACTCTCTTGTTTCCATAACCACATTTACCGCTGGTTTTGACTCCTCTGATTCTTGCTTAGATCCTTCATCTTCTTCTGATCAGACATCTTCTTTTTTGCAGGTCCCTCGCATAATGTCCTACTAGAAGAGTCCTCCTCCCGTCATAGATTGCGTTTTTTATGCACTTGCTTTTGCCTTGTGCAACAAAGGCTCTACTCTTCCCGTCATAGATCTTTGCCCTAGCTTCCCCCTGTACCAACATGGCCCCAACTCCTCAAAGGTGAGCAGCCTTGGCCTTTCCAAGATCGTAATGCTGGTTACAAAGGTCCGTAAGCTCTTCAGCAACATGTTGAGCATGAGCATTGGATACTGAAACGGGTCCACCTTATGACCAACCGCTCCGAGTTGATCTGTCAATATCTTCACTTCCTTCACAGCGTCACCTTCACTTCCCTCACGATGCCACCCTCCTCCATCCTCATGGTGGAGGTTTAGGATCCTTTACGTATTTTATTTCATACAGGTCCCGTATCTGACAATTGAATGTGCAGAATCACTCCATTGCTGTCATTCCGATGATCATTGACAACGCTTCCGCACCCTCTCTTCCCACTGTTCTACCTCATCCACATCAAGTAGTTTTGTTACCATTCTTGTTGCATACTGCTCGCCTTCAAGCTTTAGTTCCTCTCCCGTCATTATCTTCCACAACTTTCTTGCCACTAGGTAGCTCTGCAGCTTGGCCTTCCCAAATTGGGTAGGTATTCCCATTGAGCTTGCCCACTTCTCCAAGAATTGGAACCGGTGCATGTGTTCCCATTGAAATGAAGTTCTAGGAATAAACTCAAGACAGATGCAACTGACACGACGACTAGCAATCCCTTACTAAGACACATCTGTCTAACTCTTGGTCACCTTCCTTCTTGCAAGGGTACCTATCCTTTAAACATAGGAGATCATTTCCACAGACTTGAGCTGAGATCTCCTTCAAAAGGTTCCCACCTCCAAGCTTGTGATTCTAACTCAGGGCTCTGATACCATGTTAGAAAACAAAGACGGAGGTCCATCTAGCCAACACTCCCATAGAGCAGAAGATTGTGTATAGAGACGTACCCCAAGAAACACACAGTGCTTAATTCAAATTTCATTCCTTTCTTGTGCACATAGATGTATAGAAATAGATACAGACAGAGATATTGAACCATGCACAGTAGAGTGGAAACAATAAACATGTATTGCTCCAAAGATGGACAAAATCTTATACAAAAGGTGTGCTCAGTGTGCCACCATCTAGCAAATAGCATACTGCCCTTATGGAGCTTCAGTGGGGTTCTTTTGTCAGACCTACTTGCAGCTCTGTAATGCAGCCTATGGCGAGGTACTGTTATCGTACTGCTCCTTGACCTCCTTGCTGCTCCTGTCTGGAGCCACTGTGTGAGGCACAAGGCACCCTCATTCCTGGCCTCCCTACTGCTTTTGTGTGCAGCCACACACGAGGCACTGTATGAATGAAAGACTGCCCCTCGCAGCAGGCCTGGCTGACCAGATCTGCAGACTGACCTGACCAGCAGATCCACGGACTAGGCTGACCCAGTCTGTGAAAACCAACCCGCACGAGCTCCAGCGCAGCCACGTGGCAGGCACCTGATGGCCTGCCCACTTCCTGCACACATCCAACTGCTCCAGCAGTCTGCCACCCTGTCCTATACATGCTCCTGCTGTTGTACTATCCTGCGTAGCCATATGGCAGTCCCCCATTAACCTGCCTTCTGCTCCAGCCATCTGCTGCACATCCTGCAGCCTCTTGCCTGCTCCAGTCACCTGTATGTGCTGCTGCCGACCAGATACAGATCCATGAAAGAACCTGCACAGTCTGTCCTTGAGCTGTACCAGAGTTCCGTACCAGACTGGTGGCCTCTCTCAAACCCAAACTGTGCTGCTGGTACACCTCCACCACGTCCTCCTAATTTGGGGGCTCACAAGTGGGGAGGTGACCACAATAATCCCAACCCCAGCTTCAATGTAGAGGCATACGATGCCAGCTGCTTGATAAAAGATGCCATCGTGGACTTCTTGAAGGCTACAATGCTGGCAAGGTCAGTTGTCATAGAGCCTACCCTTATGAGATCCAGTTGCAGGATACCAAAGATTGAGACTGTAGACTCAGTCAAAGACTGTGTCAGAGATTGGAGAGCTACAGGTGGAGGAGAGTATCATTAGTACCTTGACTCTCAAGGTCCAAATCTGAGATTTTTACTCACAGGGAGCAGCCACTAGGATCTCTCTGCGCCACTAGGATCTCTCTGCACAACATCAACATGGAGATTTAAGGAGATATCACGCAAATGTTACTACTACCTCTTGGAGGGCGACATCATGGACCAGTTACCAGGTTTGGCTCAGGTAGAGTTTGGACGCGATGCAGAGCGGATTCCAGATGACAAATTCCATGCCATCTGAGAGCAGAACCTAGAGTATTAAATATGAATGTTTAGACCAGATTTGAAGGACACCTTTTACGTGTTCCTAAGTGCTCTTACTACTACCTAGGAGCAGATGGAGCATTTTCTTTGAAGAATGGGTTGCGGCTCACATTTCATTGAGAGAGGGTGTTGGAGAATAACAGTATTTCACCTCAGTTTTTGTGCCTGATTCAGCATATCATCGTTGCCAATAGCCTTGTTCCTTTGCTGATTTGTCAACTTTTATCGCTTTGCCTTGTTCTCTCTACCTACGTTGGGCCCGTTGTGGTTGCTATTTGCTGAGTTCTGAATCAGCTCTCTTCAGCTTCTCTATGGCCTCCTCGACACCTACATGTGGCCATTTGTGATCTTCACTTCACAAAAGTACAATCACAAACTCCAATCATAAAACTAACGTGCATAGTCTACGGTAAATGACTCCATATCCCTACTCCACATGCCATGTACACAAGAATAGATTCAATGTAGCATGCCTTTACACACACACACCGACAATGGTAATTTGTATGACTTTTTAAGCAATGACAAAGGCTAGCTATGTAAATCATGTAGCTAAAATCTCAGTCCTTAGCATTTCATTCTGCCACTTTTATCCATTCAATGTGCTCAACTACAAAAACTCCATGAAAAATATTTGAGCAAGGAGCTTGCTAGGCCATTTAAATAGAGACTATATGCATAAACCAACAAAGCCCATGTTTACTCCCAAACTTACAAGCAAAAACACAAATGTGGACTTCAAATTCACAGTTTGCCCACAAAGCTTCAAAAGATACCTGTGAATTACTTTATTAGACGATTAGCAAAGGCATAAAATTGCTTGCTATTTGCATCTCCTGCCCTCTGAAAATACCAAAGCTGAAATTTTAAAAAGTACCCCTATAGTTTTTGCTCAAGATAGTTGGCTATTTAACAAAAGCACCCCAAATAAGTGATTTCTTGATGACTAGTTGATCAACTACCTCAAGCAGTATGGTTTGCCTCGAAGTATGAAAATGAAAGAAAGTGTCACGTAGATAACATGAAGACCTTCACAAGCTTAATTTGTGTAGACCTAGAAACTTTGGTTTATCGTTCAAATCGTGATCCTTTAAAAGGAATGTGAGAGAACTCTCTTTTTAATATTTGCATCCATGCAAAGGAGGTACCGCATTCGTAAGGCCTGGCCCCCAAGATAGATTCGTTTTTCGTAGGCATTAGCCAGTGGACAGCTGACTTGGATTTCTCTTTTGAAGGTTAATCAAATGTTCCTATTTTGGTAAGAAAAAATGATCCACGATGAGGTGATATGGACTTACGAGTTTTGGAATCGATTCTTAAGCAGACGCGGATCCACTGCAAATAAGCATACCATAATTCCAACGAGGACGCTGACGATGGCAATAAGGAAGAAAGAGATTCGCCACCCAGCGATACCGAAAATGATTGTGCTGGACAATAATACTGAGCAAAGTCCTCCGAGAATAGAACCTATGTTTCCTGTCAACTGTAGCCAGCCGAAGGCTGCACCGCGGTTTCCTTCATTTGTTGCATCGGCTACAATGGACTGTATGGCAGGCACTACAATTGCAAGCCCTACTCCATTCATCGCTCTAGACAACAAGACCTGTCATCCAAAAAACGGCTACGCTATAACAAGTGCCATAGGAAAAGCTAAAATGAAAAGCACCGTCAACGGTTCCAAGTGTGCGAACCTGAAGGAAAGTTGAAGAGATTCCAACAAAAAGGGTGGCGAGGGCCCATAAGAAAGCGCCAATGGCGATGACGTTGGAGCGATCATAGTGCTCAGAAACATATGCAGCGAGAGGAAAGCAAGCGGCCTGTACTAAAGAGCGAACGAGGGTGAGAGAGCCAAGGCCGGTAGGGGAGGCGTGAAGAGCCAAGCCAATCTCGCGGTAAGCACCAGGGAGAAGAGCCTCGTCGGCTCGTTCCATGATGGATGCCAAATTCACCAAAACCAGCGTGGTGAACGAAGAGGGTGCCATGTTCTGTAGACCACCATAGCCTCATCCTCACCACCAGCAGCCATCTATACAAACTCACAAAGACCGAGTATACACACCGGAGCCGTCGTTGCCACTTGGCACCCCCTGATTGTACCCCAAGCAGGGCGTCCCCTGACGTGGTTGCCACTTGGCAGCGGCGCACTTTCCTTTTGACTTTAGCCCGCTTGGTGTGTAAGGGAGCTTCCCCACATATGCCGGCTATTGAAAGATGTTAGCATTTTCGGATGTATGTGAGTTACAAGGCCTGAAATTTTCTTATAGAAAGACTCAGCCCCGGAATGCCTGGGTGGAGAGAGAGAAATTTTGTCTCCACCAAAGCACCTGCAATGCCAAAAAACAGCCCCCAAAAAACTTGGGGGCTGAGGTGGGAACGTAGCAAACCTTGGCAAATTTTATCATCACGAGAATAGCCTCTAAGCGATCACCACCCACACCTTCGGGTGCCGCCTTTATTGTTCGTGGCATAAGCCTCTACTCTCTCCCTTTTTTGCACACTCGATGGATGCTCCTTTGCCTTCAAGGCTTAGGCCACGGGCTATTGGCCTCTCACCATTGGCTACTATTATGGTAACCGAAGTATTTAGAGTTTCAATAAGGGCCTCTAACGACCATCAAATTTGTTAGGGCGAGGATGTAATTTTTACAACAATTTACCATGATGTGATGGGTATCTCTCCAAGCTTTGGACACGTCAAAGTCTAGGGGTGAAAATTACCATGATGCCAAAGTTTTCAACACATCATTTTCTTGGATATAGAGGAGGTGAATCCACTACATAAGATTAATCCTTCAAGTGCCAACAACTTTGACAGCAGAGGAGCTTCTCATCAGGTTTCAAACACGTGAAACCAACATATACCCAAAACACCTAAGCTGTCACTACTTTGCAGCCTATACTCTTAATGTGGACCTATGGTAACAATGGAAATGTTCGAGTTTCAATAAGATCTTTCTAAGTTTGCTCTCACATGTGGATGTCTCTTTGGAAAAGGAGAGGGCTCCCATGTTTACATTAAGGGCCGATACACACCGCTAGGTACCTACCAGAGAGGGTGGGCAATGTGTGATTACACACTGAGTGTACAAAGCAAGGAAGCATTCGCACAAGCAAATATGGATCGCCCACAAGGGTAGGCCAATAAAGCAATGGAACTACGTGTTAGAGTGACGACGACAACCAATCGTGAGTCTTTTGCATATCATGGCATGTGCGTAGACTTCTACGTAAGCTGTAATTATAGGTCAATTTATGCGTAATAGACATGTTCAATGCTAGCACAGGTCTAGGGTGGAGCTAAGTTGTAGAAATGAGCAAGATTGTGGAAGAAAGACAACACATACGTCTGGTAATAGATTGAAGTGACCGATGTTGATGGCTTGAGTTTTGAGCTAAATGAAGTTGGTGCAAGCAAATTATTTCAACATAGCATAGCCCCACAAAACATGCACTTCCATGTGGAAACGACACTTAGTGTAAGTGTGCACAAACATGAATAGACAGTAGAGCTATTGATATCAAAATTGTAGAACTCAATGGTAGAATTCACTTGAATATTACGTGCAAGCTACTTGGGACCAACCTCCAGCATGTACACTCGTAGACCTTATAATGTGCATGCGTTCTAAATTCTAGCATGAGTCGTAATGCTAATAATTATCTGGCACTTGAATAGAGCAACAAAGACTATAGTCATTGTATATTAGGTTGAGGCTTGTTGATTTGCTGATGTGAGTTACACATACCTATAAAAGGCACAATGCAAAAAAAACAATAAAAGATAAATAATATATTTAGCATTATGCCTTCTTTATTGCTTTCTAAATATATAAATACATGAAGTGTGTATGGAATATAGTTGTATACCCTTCTTGACCTCTAGCATTTTCATCACATGATATATTGTAAATTAACATCCTTACTAAATGTCCCTAAATCTACAAACCCCCCTCCCCCCAAACTAGTAGACAAGGGTGGGTATAGGGGTAAAGTTTTGTTTATGATGAAAATAGCTAGCATGTAATTAAACTTGTTACCCTTTGGGCCTTTTTAAGGGCAATGAGTGAGTATCTATTTTTCAATAAAAAAATAGTATTGCATTTGCCCACTACATGAGCCACTCATTAAAAATTTAATATTGTGTAATCTTGCTCTCTTGTTATGAAGAGATGTGTGTTTGATTCTTTTTAAGGATAATGAGTCTATGTTATCTCACCCTCTTGCTAAATCTCATCCTCTTCCTACCTATGAAGAAGTGTCAAGTATTATGAACTTGGAATTTGTAAAAGAACTGAGTATTTGCTTTTAACCCTTAACGTTTTGGGATGAAAGACATTAAAAACCAAGATCATACATTCAAGTTTAAAGAGAGGTTGTCTTATGCTCTCTTTGTTTTGATGTGCAAGTAAAGAAAACATAAAAGGCTATGTGAGAAAGCTGCCATACCTTTGGGTTGTGAAAGTGGAGAGGAGAGGGAGAAATTGAGCAAGAGAGTACCTAATGAGGTTGTCTTGTTTCCCTTTGTTTTGATATGAAATTGAAGAAAAGATAAATAAGGTACATAAACAATCTACCATACCTTAACCTTTGGGCTATGAAAGTGGAGAAGAGGGAGAAAGTAAGTAGAAGAGTACACCATAGAAACCTACAATGTAAACTGTATTGAAACATGAAGACCAAATGGGCTAACGTACACTTACCCCTTAGGTTTAGGTTTAAGGTTTATGCCCCTTTTAGCGTCGTCTCTAGACCTTAGTCTATGGTGCAACTTACACCATTCTCAACGCCCCCTCTTAAACTATACTCTGCATAAGATAAGGGTGCCTTACAAAACATTTTTGAACTTTTGGAAATGCAAATTCGAAAGTGAAATTGGAAATATCATAGTAGTATGTGATTGAGCACAGTGTATATGCAACAAAAGTCTGTACATGAAGGACAACTTAGCCGTAGTTTTTCCCTCTTAAGTTGCAACCTATTGTTGAAAAGACTAAATTTTTTTGAGGGAAAATGGTCTTTTATACAATGTTAGCAATAGGCTATCCTTCTCCTTTGCATGGATAAAACCAAGATGAAATAGCATAATAAGCTTCATGGAAGGAAATAAGTATTGAAGCTGATAACTATTTAGATTGAATCATTTTATTTATGGAGTTTCAACCATTGGTTGTTGATTTTGTCTTCCTCCTTGATCAAATATTCCCATTTGAATAAGAAACATTTTGGATTCTTTGAAATATCTCTTGCTCTTGAAGATGGAACTGTGTTCATGAATGCTTTGTTGACTTGACCAAGTCAGTGTCATATGACATTATTGCTATGTGATCACATATGAGTGTAACACCATAGTAATAGAGTATAGTGTAACACCATAGCAATGTATGGTTTGTTGAATCGACCAAGCTAGTGTCATATGAGACCATTGCTATCTAACCACGTATGAGAGTAACACCATAGTAATAGAGTATGTCATCTGGAGGATTGTCCATAATGATTGCAAGATGAACAAAATAAGCCACAAAATCTTATATTGATATATATATATATATATATTTTTTAAATGTATCAAAGCAATCGTTGTTGAGTTTTTTTGAATGAGCCTCTTTATAAAAGATGATCCAATGTTGAATTTTATTTTCATAGCATGTATTTGTCCTTAGCTACATCCGAACAAGTCCAATTGTTGATGCTAGTGATAAACATTGACATGTTGCTTGAATTCCTCCATAAAATGTCAATGCATGGTGTCTTTAAGACTAATGTAATGAAATCTATTGTATGTGGAAGTACTAGGCAATGTTGATTTTCTTTAACATTGTCATGAATGTTGGCTTCTTGATAAGTTGATGATATGATAATTTTTTGTGATTACCTTTCTTATATGCTAATTTTTTTATTGTTTGTGATGTATTTACAAGCATTAAGATAAATGTCATAAAAAATTAGAGTGGAGAAGTCCCTCGTTTGTTGACTTTTCACAATTTCTTATTGTGGATTTTCATAATTATAAACATTTTTCTAATAGTTTCTGAAAATGTTGCTTCTTCAATTGTTGAATAGCTTTGATGAATATCTATGTCGTTTTCTTCATCGACATTCTCAAATTTTTTTCAAAATCATTAAGGATTTCCATGTTCAGAAAAGGATCATATTTTTGTTAGTGTCGAACCATAACTTTGAATCGTTCTTTTGCATTTGATAGATTGTCAAACTTGTACCGATTGCAATACTAATCAAAATTTAAGGGCTTTTTATCAAGAATAACTACTTTTATTAGTGTATTGTTTGAGATTGCATGTTGATCAATAGTTTATCAAAATTAGCATTATATGGGGGGGGGGCTTTATTGAGAATAGCCACTTTTGGTAGTCTATCGTTTGTTGAAATGTGATTTGAAGGATTTTATTATATATTACATACTAGTGCAATTGGTAAATATTGCAATACCAGTGCAATATTAGTGAATATTGTAGTTGCTTCTTATATTTTTTCCAAGTGTGAGCTCCTTGAGCAATCTCATACTAGCCATAGCACCCCACCATAAAAAAGCATGGCCTTGAAGGTGTAAGGCCACAACTTGGAGCTTTGATTTTTCTTCATATTTGTCTCCATTAAAGAAGTAATCAAGGATCTTGTAACCATTCCAACAAAACTTTGGGTTGATCTTCTCCTTTGTATTTATAAAACTCGAACAGCTTGATCTTTAACTTAGATGGTCTTCTCTTTTTCTTAATCCCCAAAGGAGATGGGCTTTCTCTTGAAGAAGAGTTAGTAAGTGACTTGCCCTTCCTAACAAAGAAATTTTCATTGCCCACCCAAAAGGAAGCCCCTTGATGCCATATGAAATTTTGCATAGCATACAATATTGCACCTTTCAAGAGCAACAAGATGCCCTTGCAGTAGACACTTGTCTAGATGAGTGCGAAACCCCCATTAAGAGGGCACCTTGTGGTCTTTTAGGCCCTCCTAAGAGTTATCTCACGCTAGCAAGGTGATTTGAGAATTGATTTGGTGCCAAGGAGGTATGTGTAGCAACACAGATTACACTATGACACGAACAAAGGAGGTGCAAGACTTTAAAGCCTTTGCACTAGCATTATTGAAAAAGTTCATGAGCCTATTCATTAGAGAGACTCTGCTTATTTTGCAAAACCATTTCTTGAATAAGGGAGGGGGAAGAGAAGCCTTTTGTCAACAATGCCTATTCTAAAAAAGAGAGGCTCATAATTGAGTGATTCTCAAGCTACCTTGCCTTTCCCCATTCTCTTAATTGGTTCATTTTGGAGAAACTATACAAGTCACCTTGTTCATGTGACAACGCCTTGACATGACTCTCTTAGACATGCTTTGATTTTGGGTGCTACTTCTTGGTATGACCAGGATTCAATCATGCTTATGTTCACATTGCTAGTGCAATGGATTGTTATAAGGGAGCTAGAGGGTTTTGAGGTGAAAGCATGCTTATTGAATGCACCTTCTCTCCGTAAACGTTTACCAGGCAAGTAGTAGAAAGAAGTTGCTTCTCATAATGGCTCTCCACCTCAAATCATTTTTTCTCCTCTCTTTCCATTAAATGCTAATTTTGAAATCAACTCTAGTGCATGACAATGCTCTCGGGGCTAGTGGGAAATTGTTTGCTTTTTTGGGTCAAAGTGCAATATGTCCCTCAACTCAACAAATATGCAAAATCGATTAGTATTAGTTGAGGTGAGATGGAGGGGAAGGGGGGGGTGAGGGATACAACATGGGTACAATAATGACAAATAACCCTGGCCTCCTCTATTGCAAGTCCACCTCTTCCTCTTGAGCTACTCCCTTCCCTCTCACTATTCTCCTACTCACCTTGTCTTATCTCTCTTTCACTTGTGCGCTCACCTTCCTACTATCCAAGTAGCCTCCTCCCATCACCCTAAAGGCTTATAAAGCAATATGGCTACAAAGGCTTCTCCTTGAACATGGTTCAATCCATGCTAAAGCTACTATTATCTTTTGTGTGATAACACAAGTTCCATTGCTTTACCGAGGAACCTAAAGGTCACAAGAAGGTGAAGCACGAGTGTGTGTGAGGAGCGAGTTTTTTTTGGCAACCAACGTGTTTTGTTCGACTTATGATGCATCTCTCTCTCTCTCTCTTGTATCCTGCCAAGGATATTGTTGGCAGAATGAAACGGATGCCATTGATATCAAAAACTACACACATGACTTATTATGGTAAAGGTTGTGTAGGCATCCCCACCAATTCCCAGCACATCATGCCCTCCCTCACTTGTTGAAAGCCTTCTCCATTGTTAATGAAGCACAACTAGAGCACATGCCTTGGCATCTACTAGCACACTTTGTACTTCATGTTGTCCCCATGTGCATTCACAACAACAACTCATGAATCCTTCGGAAATGGCATCTAATCTAATGAAGAACCAACATGGAGTCATTTAAACTTACATCTAAAATGAAAAATCACCCCCCGTTGTGTTATTGATGATCTTGAAAATCAGAGCAACCACTACCACATACATTTGCACATGCAGTAGAATAGATCGCCTCTATTATTTCTCTGCTGCTTACATCTCATTTGTTCCCAAATTGGCATCTAAAGGAGGGCGCCGGCACCCTCCTTTGGATACCAGTTTGGGCTAAATTTGTTTTCACAACTTTTGCTAA
The DNA here is from genome assembly GCF_047967505.1 of Dipteris shenzhenensis. NCBI lineage: Eukaryota > Viridiplantae > Streptophyta > Polypodiopsida > Gleicheniales > Dipteridaceae > Dipteris > Dipteris shenzhenensis. Next base: position 14,938,030 of record NC_141610.1, read on the forward strand.
GAATAACTAAATTTAGTCATGTTTGGTATCAAAATGATCGAAACACATCAAATGAGCTTATTTCTCTTGTTAATTTCATGAAATTCTGTATCTAGTGGGATTACTTGCATGCTAGCTCTCCTCTAGAAGCCCTTTTGGGCTAAAAAATTTATCCAAAATGGTGGGAAAAAAAGAAAAATAATCATGGTGGGAGGGAGAGAGAGAGAGAGAGAGAGAGAGAGAGACTATTGGAACCTCAAGTGGATGAAATTGGGAAGCTATAAAAAAGAAATGCAAGGCATTTGTGCTTACAAATTGTGTACCATATAAGCTTGTTGAATGTGTGTGTGTGTGTGTGTGTGTGTGTGTGTGTGTGTGAAAGAGAGAGAGAGAGAGAGAGAGAGAGAGAGAGAGAGAGAGAGAGTAGTGCATCCATGAGAGAGGGGGTAGAGAGTGATGTGACAAAGTTAGAAATAGACGGAGATAGAGGGTTGCAATGAGGACAAGGAGGAGGACAAGGAGGACGAAGAGAGAAAAGAGACAAAAAGAATATTGTGTGTGTGTGTGTGTGTGTGTGTGTGTGTGAGAGAGAGAGAGAGAGAGAGATGTCATAAGTGGAATAGGTGGACCAAAACATGCTAGTTGCAAAAAAAAACTCGCTTCTTGCTCTTCCTCGTGAAGCACATTCTCTCTCATTCCATTCAACAAGCAGGGATAGGTTCTAAACTTCCATTATTTCTTTGAGCTTACAATTGGGAGACCTATTTACCCACGCATTGCTAAGAGAGGGGAAAGTGTGAAATGTGAAGCATTCAAAGGAAGTTTATGTATAATAGATATGAGACCGTAACTAAAGGGGTGTGTTAGAATAGTTAGTTGGTTAGTTGATGCCATTAGACCTTTAAGGAGAATTTCCAAAGTATCTAGTTAGTTCATGTCATCTTATTACCTATTCTAGTGTTCAGATAAGGGTAATATGGAGTGGATAAGTGCAACCCATCCACATGTAGATTTGTGTGGCACAATATGTTTATGCGGTGGCTCCTTTAGGTGTTTTCTGTTGAGGTATTCTAGGTCTACATCAAACTATGATGCAACTCTGATTTAATTCAGCAAGCTAAGGAAATCTATCTTTTTTATGCATTGACTTGTTGAGCTCGTAGCACATAAGTTGGGATCTCCAATATGATCCAAGCATAGTAGAAGTGAATCTTTTGAGAAGTATCCAGGAGTCTTTGGTGGGACTCGCTTGGCACAGGTCCCCACAAAGCAATGCATCATTCCAACAAATGGCTTGTCGTGGTTGTGCTTTATCTCAAGCATTCGTGAATCTATTGAGATGAAAATGTTTGGTCCAACAAGGGAGATTTCGTCATTGACCAGCAATTGGACGTCTTTGTACATTTCAGACAATGTTTGTAGTTTCTCCGTAGAAAGGGCAATACCAGGTTAAGAGCAGAGGTAGGTGGAGGGTTGAGTGTAATGTAGTCCTGCCGATAGCACTAGCTATCCAGCCAGTGTATGCTAGCATCAACACTCTTTGCAATTCAATATCTATACTTTGATAGTGAGAGTAGTGCTATAGCAATGCCTGGACTAGCAGGCAACAAGAGCATGAAGGATTTCCCAATCTGTGCCTCACTAGAAAGGAACAAATGGAGCTGCTCCAGAGGGTTCAATCTTTTCTTGAGCATGATGTCTTCTAAAATGAGCCACTATTGGGAGTTAAGCTATCGAAGCATGGTGTAGTACGTGTTGTTGGGCATGATATTTTGTTTACATTGTTGCGGTTCCTATGTTGTTTTGTTTTGTGTTGCATTTGCATTTCTGTGCGGTGCAAGTCGAATTTGTCATTTGTTGTGGACAAAAATATAGGCTTGTCATGATAGTGTTTCAAACAACAATGCTAGTCTCTTTGTTGATTTTTGTCATGTGGAATGTGCAATATGATGTTGCACTTTGCAGTTTTAAGACAAATTGGATGATTGTGTTAGCCTGTCAAAGTATTGATATAGTTGGGTTGAAGTTATTACTATATAAATCACATTCTAGAGTTGTGCGCAAGGTGCCTCATGGAATGGTCTCGAGAATGGTAAAGTCGAATACTCCTAGTGCATGTCGAGCCCACATGTATGAGATGTTCTTGGCCACGTACATTACAATGCCTTCATCGACAAACTCCTCGATGAGCTGAGCAAGTGTTTGCCTTTTATCCGCAACGAATGATAGCTACAACATAGTTTGCAAAAGTAATTTTGAGGTCGAAAATTATTACTTCAACAACACAAAACTATGTATTGATGTGGTTGTACCGTTGCGTGGTCCTCAGGATTAGGACCATTTGTGATAATAATCTAGTCTATCGGTGGGCCATCCAAATCGACTTTGATGATAACGAATGCAATTGTGTCGATCACTGACGTGAAAGGTGCTTTGAGATTCTATAGTTGGTATGTTGCGTTTGGCATGTAAACGTGTATGACATTGTCATGGATAAAGGAGATGCTACCATCGAATGGTTCTCCTTTCAATATCACTGTTGTTGCATCTAGGCGTAGCGAGAAAGATGAAGTGCCTCGTTCTCCTGAGCCTCGTTTTTTGACAGAAGGGCCTTCTATCCTGGTGAAGTCATCCACTTGCAATGCATCGCGAAATTGAGGCACAAATGCATGTGGAATATGCAAAGTAATTGTTTGGTCACACTCTAGGTTTGTTAGGTCGACTTGCATGAAGACAAGGTATGTAGCATTCTTGGCTTTAAATGTCTCGTACTTCGCAAGGACTTTGCCTTCAAAAGCAAAGCGATGTGGGACAAACTTTGACAGTGCATGTATTAACAAAATTGGCAAGTTGTTCACGTTGTTGTAGAGTGCAGGTGCAGGTGCTGGCACAATCGCTTGGCTATCCTGATGTTGTGAACCTCTAGAGTCTACGATTTACCTTGCAATGTTGGATGTGATGTTGTGAGTGCGCTTTCACTGGCTTGTTTTTGACGTTGATGTAGTTGAAGGCAAGCAAGGACTCAGTGACTTGGTTTTGTTCTTTTTTTAATTACTTCTTCCTTGAAGAATTAAAAAGCTATATCCAACTCTTGCAAGACACAATTCTAGGCCAAGTTGCATTGGTCATGTTTCGCTTTTTCTACACGGCAATAACTAAAGCAAAATCCATTGTTCTTAGTGGATGGAGTGAGTTTTACAATGCTTCAATTGCTTGCAAACATTATTAAAGAGAAAATCTTGAACTACCTTTAAAAAAACACAATGCTCGATAGGTGTTTCTTTTTTCAAATGATGTTGACTGCATAGAGGAGTTTGGAAAAAGTGTTCCTTTGGAAATGAACTTCGAAACGTTATGAACAATTCAAGCGTCGCTAGTTTGTGAGTTCATATCCTCCTCGGTTGTGGGTGGTGCTATTTCTATGTCTATTCTACACTTTAAAAAGGTATTGCATCCTTTTTGTCGAAGCACACTACGCACTGGATAGGCAACCAAAAAAGAAGTAAGTGCAGAAGTAAGACTAGCAATTTAGGTGCACAAGAGTGAAAATCAAAGCCTCACCTTCATCACATGCTTGCTTGGCAGCAGCATGGAAACATGTTTTCAAAGTCTTCTTCACTCGCTTGTTTATGCTCAAATTCTTAGCAACACCCATCTCTCTTGGTTGCTCCTTGGTTGGTGCAAGGTCTAAAGGCAAGCTTAGAGTTGACACAGGGGTTGGCAAGCATGTTTTAATAATGCACGTCCCAGTGGCAGACCACACCCTTACCTTGTGAGTGCTTGGACTGCGTCTGTCATTGGAGGGCCAAGATCTAGAACAAGCCATAGTCTAGTTTACGAATCCTACAGCGAAAACACGAGAAAAACGTGGGGCAAATTGCATAATAAACCAACACAACACTATGACAATGCAAGGCGATAGTGTTCGGATACCCTCAATGCACTTGCTCTAATAGCGTGACGCTTTGGTTGCACATTTTCTTCACGTCCATGTTCTTTTTCTACGGAGTTAAGTTATGACAGTCCTTTGTTAGCACAATTTCTTAGATAGAGTGAAGCACGAGTCAGGAAATGAGTAAATAAGATACAAACCAAAGTAGGAGGACATGTAGACAGGATCCAGTAGGAGCAGTAGTAGCAACAAGAGACATCCATGCAAGATACGATCCAGAGGGCGCGAGATAGTAACAACGAGTATGGCCAAGGATAGCGGAGTGCAATCCGTGATAGACACAATCTCTCAAAAGTCAGGGGCATGGAAGGAGACGCTGTTGGCAAAATCGGAGCAAGCGAAGGGAGTCACGAAGGAGATAGTGGAGGAAGTGAAGGAGAAGGCAAGGGGGGTGCACAATCGGCGAAGGAGGGAGTACAAGGGAAGGTAGAGGAAATGAGAGGAGCAGTTATGGAGGCGGGGGAGCAGGGAACTCGGTATTTGCAATCGGTAGGAGAGACCGAAATCGACACTGGTGGGAAAGACGTAGGAAGCAGGGAATGAGGTGAGGGAGGATGTGCTTAATTTGTACATGAGGATCTAGCAGATTGAATAGCAAGGTTAAGAAAGCTTTGCATGAGAGACAGAGAGACTCAAACTTGAGAGCAAAAATCTATCAAAACGTGCAATAGCTTCGATATCCCTGACTTTTAGACCATGTTTTCGCATATTCTGTTCGCGGACGACTCCGCTTTGTCACATAGACCAGAATGGGCGTCGTCGGCATAGACATTGTTGTTTTCGACCATGCTCATAAGGCCTAAAATGAAACATACTGTGAGTGCTTTGAAATAGGAGAGGAAGATATAAATTTCAAAATCCGAATGGAAATTGCTGAACATGAAGAAAAGAGCTCAACCTTTCTAGAAAGTGCCACTACTGGTCTCCATAGAATCCCCAGATAGTTATGGTTTGTCTCTAGCACAGACAGGACGTATGTTTGCCATATAAAAGAAAGGATTTGCAAAACCAAAAATGATGAACAGAAGAAAAACGAGACGCAGAGGCGGTTTTATAAATGGACAAGCAATGGCTAGATTTAGCAAGATCATGGCAGGACATACTACTCTCGCTCGAGCGTTTCCTATCGTGCGTCTAGGTATGCGTCTAGGTACTAATTGAAGATCGTAGACACATAAGCACCTAGAAAGAGCTTAGGCACAAAACATGGCCATGCACATTCGATTAATCGCCGTCACCAGCGGCCTCAATTGCATTTAGAAGGTTTCACCCCTGGTGTCAAAGGCGAGCATCGACGTAGCACAAGCCTTAGCGAAGTTGCCACCTCACATAGAGAAAATCAGCGGGTCGCCTGAGATGCATGAATACTCAGGATTCTTGTTGGAACCCAATTGCAATGCTGGTGGAAGATGGCATAGTCGTAAGACAATCTCTGATGAAGAATATGATCTAGAAGGCCCTAACGTAGGTTCCACGTGGTTTCATGCGGTTTCCCCACACTTGGCAGCTACTCAGGAAGCGTTCTCTGTCACTGATTAAGTCCTAAGAGCTATTCTATGCAAGCAGGCAACAAATACAATGTTTAAGCACCAACTGGCAAGATGACCAACGTATACCTGTGATTGATGTCTCTACAACAACTAACTATGCCATGCACATAGCAAGTAGCAAAGGCAAGCAAGTGAGTAGTAATGTAGTAAATGCATAGACAAGCCAAGACACCTGTTTAGGTGCAATAAGACTTACGATATCAGCAACGACTTATCTTTAGAAAAAACAAAACAAGTTTTGTTCCCACGAAATACCCAAGGCATAGAATTGTTAACTTGCAAACAATCACAAAGGCAACTCATGTCGCTCTCATTTCCCAACGCCCTGCAAGCAATTATATCAATCTTCCTTTTAAGCTTGGGAAAAACCTCCCAAAACAGCCTGGAGCTGTTCTCTCAAGCTCATGTTGCTGTCTCTAGATATTCGTGAATCGGCACACATGAAACTTCTTATGTATTTAAAGATTGCCACCATACTGGCTATGTTGCTGCTCCTCCACAGGCACCGGTGAACAGCTATATATAATGGGGCGGGGATAGGCCATCCTATTTCTCCCAATCCCCATCAGTTTGTGCTGTCCGTGAGTATCTTAGCAAATTATTTCGTGACAAATCCTGTTCACAGTTGAAGAGAATTGAGAGCGCATACTATACCTCAAATCCCACCGTAGAAAAAGCTAATCTAGATGCATGTATTTTAGAGGAAGATGCCTCCATTGTTTGCCAGTCAGGAAAGCCAGCTCATGCTTGCGTCGGTTACTAGTCCGCAACCGTCCCGACAGCGCCCAGCCTGAATTATAGCACCAAGTCGTTGTTTAGCTGTGAAGACAACTTGATGGACAACTATGGCAATGTAGAATTTGGGATGCGACAAGCAAGCGGAGCAGAGGGAGAAATGGAGGCCAGAGGAAGGCCGACTAAACACCATGCGATTCGCCATGTGGAGGAAACCCATTCGACTCACGACCAACGGACTGTAAAGCGCGCATAAAAATATGTACCAATCAACAATAAACACGCTAACGACCATGCACGAATCTAAAAATACCGAAAAATACCATAATTTCGCTTCTCCTAAAAATAAAATTAAAATGTAAGATTTGGTTATGCAATCGCTAGCTATTACAGGGTGATGAATGTTGCAAATGTCTTTGTGTTCCTGTTGCTGGTGGAGCGTCCACAGCGCCCTGTGAAGAGAAGCAGCTATGCATTTTCGTCGTGCAAAGAGAATCGAAAAAGTACGGTGCCTTTTGTCATTTTTGTGTTCCGACTGCTCCAGAGATCCCGCGTCTTCGTACTTCCCTTCCACTGTACGGAGGTCATATGCCGCAACCTCGTCGGGTGCTGCACGGTCCCGCGAGAAAGAGATTGATCTCAATGATTACCCGCCCAATCTCATTAGAAACTTTTCGATCATTGCGCATATCGATCATGGCAAGTCCACTTTGGCCGATCGCTTGTTAGAATTGACGGGCACCCTTAAAAAGGGACATGGGCAGCCACAATATCTCGACAAGTTACAGGTTCCCCCCCATCCCCTTTAAATGCACCACAATGACCTGGCAAGCTCTCTCAATTAAGAAAAACACAGGAAAGCTTGACATGCATCCTCCCAAATGTAGGTATTTACGCTTATGCATCACTGCATCTCGGTAACAGATGGCTGTTTTAGGTGTAATTTTAAGCTTCTTGTAAAAGTATTTTACATGGGCCGTTGCTCTGTTGCGTCTTACAAGGGTTTAAGCTCATGCATAGGGCTTAGGGATACACAACATTTGAACTGTCGCAGCGGTGGAATGTGACGAGGGCTCATTTACAAAATATTATTGCCTGTTGGAGACTGGAGTTGGCGAACTCACTTTGGTTTCAACTGAGCTGTCTCCTTGACCTCAAGATGTGATCGTCTTCCTTTCAATCCAATTTTTCTTAGGATTGGCATAATTTTTGTATGTGAGGGTGCAACTGGCTCCCCTCTTTAGTATTTCTGAGTAACCAAACCACTGAGAGCAAACAATGCTGTAAGCTGACTGCCCCTTTAGTATGCAGGCCGTCACCAGGTGGCTTCTCCTTCGCACTGTGCTATGTATTGGGTTCAATGTTTGTTTGCCATTTAGCTGCTGCATTCTCATTCATTGTAGCTAGGGATCGGCATTCTTCCTCTTTGCAGCAATTCATTATTTTGTGTGCATGAAGAAGGTAACCGATGATGGAAATTACTATTCAAACTTGACATGATCTATTACGGCCATGGTTGTGCTAATGGGCATGTTTTTGGATTTATCTAAGAAAGGAGGTACTGATAATGGAAATTATGGCTCAAGATCGATTATGGCCATTGTTGTGCTAATGGGACTGTTTTTAGGTTTATCTAGAAGACACGTATTGCAACAATGTTTTCTATGTCTAGGGTGCGTTGCCCTATTAGCTGTCTTTTCTAAGCTCCTTTTGCTTGGAAATGCTCTTTTGGGAGGAACTAATATGAGATGCTCTAGTCTTCAGTAGCTTGGATGAAGAGAATGGGCTACTTTTGAGTTAGCCTTCCCCTTGAACACTAGCCTTTGTCAAGTTGAGTCTTAATTTCACCTCTTAAAGACTTGCATATAAATGGATGCCAAGTTCAGTATGTATATGTTGTCCTGCATCCACCGTTAGGTCTTTGGCGGGGACATCACATTAATGGATGCCAAGTGTAGTAAAATATGTCAGTATGTATATGTTGTCCTGCATTCACGTTTAGGTCTTTGGCGGGGACATCACATTACCCACCATCTGCCTTAGTTGTGTAAAGGTTTGAAAGAACATACTTTGTCGGTTAGCCGCCATTCCATCTCAGTTTGCGATCTAGATAGCCTCGTGAATTGTGTCCGTCTTCTGGGAGTTGTGCACCGTTGTGCCGCAAGCTTTGTTTGCCAACATGGGTTGTTTCATTGTGCTCTGCACAACTCCCTCACTGCGAGCTGTGGCCTTAGTATATTGTTTTTCGTTCTACTATCGTCGCTCCATTCATTCTAGTCATCTATGTGTGCCTACTTCCTAAAGCTGCTGCCTCAGTATTGTGTATGACCTGCTTCAGTGCAATATCGCTGTATAGCTGCCGCATAGCCCATTCATGCAGCCGTACGCTTTTGCATAATAGCTCGATCTCGTACACGTGCCATTGTCATGCAAATCTGCCATACACTCCAGCCCCTAGCCCATTTGTTGTACGTGCTGTCTGCTTTCGTATTTGCAAGCAGATTCAGTCAATACATTGCGGCATTGCGTCTGTAGGTTTCAAACAGATTTGCAGATTGAGTTTGGAAATTGAGAGTCTGCCATTGTTGTTGTTAGTCCCTGTTCCAGAGACTCTAGGCAGTATGCTGGGAGCTCAGGAAACGGGATGGCCCCTTTAGGCGGCTTCTGTTTCTTCTTTTTCCCTTGATCAGCACCTTTGGTTTTGCTGATTTGTAAGGTGGTTTTTTGTATCAAGCATTAATACAAGTTCGTTTTTTCTGTTGAAGAGAAAAGTTTTTTGAGGCTTTGGCCGCTTTCAGGTATACTCGTTTATAAAATTTGTGGCTTTTGTCTCAAATCTGCTTTTTGTAGACAAACAAGTAGGAATTTGATACCAAGTTTTGCAGGTTCTCTTGCTGACACTAAGCTACTAATGTAGCTTTTTGAGTCTAGTGCAGACTCGGGCAAGTTTTTAAGATATTTGCATTCAATGTGAGTGGAGCAAACTGCAAGCATTTTCTGAAATTTTGTTTGCAGAATATAGGGTCAGTAAGGAGGAGATGCATTTGGCGGTTTGGCACACGAGGACAAGTTGGATGGAACCATCTACTCCTTGTGGAGCTTTATGGTCGAAACTTGTCGATTGCAAAGAATTTAGGGGAATATCTTAGTGGTGATGAACTCTATGTTGGAGATATTGCTCCTGCCACACTGGTGAGAGGTGGACAACAAGCTCTTGGACAGTGAAAAGCAAGACCTTCAGTTCCCACACAAGATCAGACAAGGTGGGTTCACATGATGTTCCAGTCCTAGCTGTGATCTTTATGACAGTCAAGAGATCCATCGTTCCCAAGATCCGTTCATGCAAGACTTCCTAGTGTGCATGGGAGATTCTTGGGACCATGTATTAGGCCAAGAATGAGGCAAGAGTTACTTTCCTGAAGACGGAGCTTGAGAATTGGGAGATGCATGAAGGTGTCAGCATGGCTGATCATCTTACAAAGATTGAGGATCCTTCGGAACAGCTCCTAAATATTGATGGTCATACTTGAGGAGGAACTGATCTCTAGGACTTTCTTTCTCAATGTGTGGCAATGATTGGGCATTTGCTGCACATGACAAGGGCAAAGGCATAATCCAAGTGCTTTTTAGTCAAAGGCTGCTACAAGAAAGCAGTCAAAATAAAGCAAAGGTTGATGCAAGGCAGCCCATGAAGAAAAGGAAATGCCACTACTGTAAAAAGCCTGGTCACTATATAAGTGATACTGGAAGAGACTGGCCAAAGAAAAGAAGAAGGAATTGGGTTCGGCTGTTGGTTCCTCTACTGCTGCTACAAATAATCGTGATGATTCAGCTAACTTTGTGCAAAATGAGTGCGCTTATTTGGTTTGCAGTTATGTCGGATCACATACGCACATCCTTGAATGGGAATAAAAAACTGGTCAGATGGTACTTTGACAGTGGAGCTTCAAAGCACATTGCCTCCAGGAGGGATTTATTCAGGTTTTTGAGTGCTGTCCAGTTTGTAAAAAGGTCAGCTGAGATAATAATTCAGCCTATCAAATTAAAGGTGTGGGTGAAATAACTCTTATTGCTGCTGATGGTACAGATTTGTGCATTTCAGATGTGTTTTTTGTGCCAGGCATAAAGAAAATCCTGCTATCAATTTCCTCTTTTGCAAAGTTTATGCTGTAAATTTTGAGGATAACAGTGATAGAGAGGACTACATGATGGTCTTTTTTGGAACATTTTACCAGAGCTTGTGTCATTTGAGCTCTTTTGAGAAGAGGGAATAGGATGCATGTATGGTTAATGCTGCTGCAAAAACGTGGTATAGTACAGAATATGTCTCGCTAGAGCTGCCACCAAAAGCATGTGTGTGAAGGGTGCATCTGGTAAAATGCACAGGATTGCTGTTTCAATGGATGTGTCAATAAGAGCTGTCAAGAAATTGCAGTTCATTCACAGTGATGTGAATTTGTATGATTGGATATATTCTAGTCTTACAAAGGTATATGTATATACATTCAAAGTGATGTGTGTGGTCCCATGCAGAAACCATCTTTTGGAAAGCATATATATGGCGTAACCTTTATTGATGATTTCTCTTGACTTGTTTGGGTTTACCCTTTGAAAGCAAAGTTGAAGTATTTAAGTATCTTCAGCATTTTGTTGCAATGGCTGACATTGAATCAGGTTCCAAGGTGCAGACCCTCCGTCGGAATAGAGAGGGGAAGTACTTGTTAGATGGATTCAAATCACACTTGGCAGAAAGGGGATAAAGCATTAGTGTACTATGCCATATAGAGGAATGGTGTTGCTGAAAAAGAGAACATGATGGCTTGGGGCCATCATGTGTGCAGTATGCATTCTGGAAAGGTGCCCTACAAAGGTTTTGAAGGCTATCACTCCATTTGAGGCCTGGTATGATAGAAAGCCTAAGGTTAACTATGTCACACTTTTGGTAGCCTTGTTCAAGTTGAGGTGCCTTCATAGATGAGAGGTGATTTAGATGACAAGGCTGTCAAATGCATATTTGTGGGTTACAACAATGGCAGCAAGGGATATGGTCTCTATGATCCATGCAAGTAGAGAATCGAGTTGTTTTTTTGCAGAGGATTCACCTCAGCCATTTGCTGAAATCAGTAGATAGATAACAAGCAACTCACAGGTATCTACTTCCATTTGTCTGAGAAGTCAATGAAGACCAGCCGCTTGTAATGCCTAATGAACAGCATGTTGAGGCGGAAAACCAGTGTCAAAATCAGCCCATGGCAGACCATGAGGGGAGGAAACAGTACAGGAAGAGAGAGCAGCCATGGAACAAGCTAGAACAATTCCATGTTGGCTATTCCATACTTTGCTGGAGAGTAAGCTCTCAGTTTTCCTCTACCCTGTAGGATACGGGCTTGTGCAAGAAATGCTAGAGAGCATGCGTATGTGGCTTGTATGAGCACTCTTAGATGAGCTAGCTTCATTTGAGGAAAGCTCATTTGGGAGAGACTAAAATCAAATCATATAGTCTTCACAAGCGGTTTTAGCTTGAATGAAGAGAAAATGGACTAGTTTTTGATTAGCCTTCTCCTTTAGTGCTAGCCTTTGTCACGGCTGAGTCTGCCCTTCACCTCTAGAGTGCCGGCAGAAACTCAGTACGAAGACCTTTGTATAAATGGAAGCTCAAGTATGTGTGGGTGTGTGGATTTGTTTGTGTGAGAGCATATGCTCATACTATGGTCTACACACACTGTTGAGCTGATCATGTTAGTGGGGGTGTCATAGTAGCTAGGCCCTGCTATGCGTGATGGAGTAAATGGTTTTCAACCTTATGAGTGACTATCATGAGATTGAAAGTGCACTCTGTGTTGTATTTTTAGAGGATGAGTTTGGGCATGTTCCTGGATTCATCTAGATGTATGAGCTAGCTTCATTTGAAGAAGCTCAAGAAGATAAATATTGGCAGGAAGCCATGCAACAGGGGATGAATGTAATTTATAAAAATGGCACATGGGATCTAGTGGATTTGCCCATAGGCATTAAGTAGGTATACAAAGTCAATAGAAAGTCTGACGGCAACATTGACAGGTACAAGGCTAGTCCTGTGGCTAAAGGCTATGGACGGCAGAAGGGCATTGATTTTGAAGAGGATTTTACTCCGAATTTCAGGCTGTCCACTATCAGAGATATAGTTGTATTTGCTGCCTATCATGGATGGAATGTGTATCTATTGGACATTTAGACAGCCTTTTTAAATGGTAATTTCTAGGAAGAAGTTTTTGTGAATCAGGCCATTGGTTTTTGTTGTGTCTGGTCAGGAAACCAAGATGTATAAGCTGAGAAAACTTGATGGTCTCAACAAGCTCCCTGAGCTTGGTATAAGAAGACACATGCCTATTTGGTCAGAACAGTCCAATTTGCCGAGGAAATAATTCGCACTACTATGCACATAAAGAACAGATTCGACTTGCAGATAAGTCAGAAAAACATAGTGTAAAATATATTGTTGCATCAAAAAGGCACTTTAGAGTTCCAGCAGACAGAAGGAACCGAAGGCTGCACCAGAAATTCTGCTTCACGAGCCTGCAGGAGAGGCTTAGGTAGACAGGGTAGGCAGGAAACAATTCGCAGCAGAGGCTGTGAGGAGTGGCTGCTGAATGTAGGAGTGCACAAATGGAGGGGTTATATAGCCGGCCAGAACTGGCTGACTCAGCCAGTCGGTTCAGTCGACCAGTCTGGTTGGCTAGTCGACGGGTACAGACCAGGTCTGTGACACCTGGTTGCTGGCCTATAAAAGGCCCTACTGCTGGGCCTTTGTTGTCCAGTCTTGGACTGCTCGAGGCAGCCTGGGGCAGCTACTAAGGCTGCCACAGTCTGCAGCAGCTTGCTGCAAACAGCAGGGTCTTCAGCCCTTGCTAAATCTAACCCTAAAAAGGCTTCCCTCCCATGTGCCTGCCAAAAACTAGAGCATAATAAAACCTAATACAAAAACCCTGGCAACCCTAATGTGAGCTCACAGGGAGGCGCTGCCCTATTTCAACCCCCTTTCAGTGTCTGGCTGTGGGCCAATACCCACAAGCTGAAGAAGATATTGAAGCTGCTCCTGAGACAATGCCTTCGTCAGGAGATCAGCGACATTCTCCTTTGTTGAATACTGAACAAGATCCATTACCTGCTCCAATCAGCTCGCAGATGAAATGACAGTCCACCTCTATGTGTTTTTGTGCAATTATGGAACGCTGGATTGTGTGCAATTGCAATGCAGCTTTCACTGTCACACTGGATTACTGCAGGGTCATCCTGTGCGTGTCCCCCATCAATAACAACTGTCTGAGTCAGACAGCTTCGCACGATGCCAACCTCGCAGCTCAGTACTCTGATTCTTTTGAAAAGAGTGCCACCGTTTGCTGTTTCTTACTTGACCAGGAAATGAGTCCTGAGCCAAGCAAGCAGCTATATACTGTAGTCGAGTATCAACGTGTCCTCCCCAATCTGAGTTGGCGTATCCTTCCAGCTGAGCCCCTTGGGAGTAGAAGATACCATAATCGTGAGTTCCGTCCGGATACCGGTTAACTCTCAAACCTGCAGACCAATGTGACTGGTGTGGTGATCGTGAAAACCTGCTCAACACGCTGACCGCAAAAGATATGTTTCGGCTTGTGTTGGTGAGATAGAGAAGACATCTCTGAACATAGTGTTGGAAAGGTCACCTCCACATCTATAAGCCCCGATATGAGGAGAGCGTGGGGGAGGGAGACCTAGGGCATGTGCCCAAGAGAAAAGGAGAGAGGGGGCTGCCACATGGGCAGCACCTCACAAGGTCAGGACAGCCAAAGGGGCTGCCACATGGGCAGCAAACAGGCTGCCATGTGGGCAGCACACAGAAGGCTGATAGAGGGACAGCATGGCAGGCCAAAAGGCGCAGCTGTCAGGATCCATGGTCCTGCAAGAGAGGCGCACACGTGGTGGCATGGGCAGGCTGGAGGCACCTGCGTGGTGGGCTGTCTGGCAGGGCAGATGAAGCAGAAGGGCAGGGCAGATCAGCAGATCAGGTCGGCCACATGGAGGCCTGGTGGAGCAGCAAAGGAAGCTGCTAGTAGGCAGGGACATTTCTTTATATAGGGCTGGGCCCTTGCCTTGATTGGAGGGCCAAGGCCCTAGAAGAGTGGGCCAAAGGGGCCCAGTTGGAGAGCCCTTAAAGGGCTGAACCAGCCTAAGGCTGGTCAGCCAGTCTGGTTGGCCAGAATGTGCATGCTGGTCGGTTTTGGTCAGCAGCCCTTGGGGGCTATAAAAGGAGGGCCTCCAGGCCCTCATTCCATATTCTCTGGAGCAGCAAGCAGGAGCAGCAAGGACCAGCACTTGGAGCCTATTCTGGAGGACCAAGAAGGCTGAGGAAGCTGCAGACCTAGCTCAAGGTGCTGCCCACCTAGGCTGATACACAGGCAGTATGGTGGAGAGGATCATTCTGGAGAGAAAGTCTACAGACGCTCGAAAGTGGAGCACGCGGGCTCGAGTCTAGCCAGTAGATAGGAGAAGTACCTTTTGGTAAGATCAGAGGACCACACCATTGGTGGGACTCTGGATCTCTCTGTTGTATTGTGTCCATAGCTTTGGACGGAAATATATTATTTTGGTGGTTTCTGTATTTGTCTGGTTCATTGTCTATTGATGAGTCTGCACATCTATCTGATGCACATGTTTGTGATTCCGCACCCCCCACACACTCTCTGTGAGCTCTTGGGCTATTCTATCAGTCTTATGCTGTGCGTACCCTCTATTGGTCGATTTCTTACACATAGCCTAGCGGGTTTAGAGATCGCTACCTCAGCTAGGCTCTGATTTATATTTACATCTGATTTTGCTCGAGCTCTTGAGCTCCGTAGATCAGTTTAGCACTTAGCAAGGGCCCTAGCGTGCCCATTGCTCCAGCCCATTGAGGCTTGTATGAGATTTTCCTTTTTGCTGTACTTTGTACCTTGTCCCATAGGCCTGCGAGGCCTCCCGGGGACGTTAATACATCTTTCGTTCTTCCTTTCCCTCTCTCTCTCTCTCATGTTGCATATACGTCAAACATGAAATGAGTATTGTCATGGGAGCGCGCTTCCCCATGGAGAGACGAATCAGTGTCAAATTTCTGCATTCATTGCACGCATTTGCATTCTTGAGAAGCTGGGTTGTTACAAATATATTGGTAAGCTGGATGTAGTATAGCCTTCCATTGCGAAGGGTAGTCATGTTGTGTCTCACATGGCTTGCTACCACTATATTCTGGCTGTCTTTTGCAAGTCAATGCTAAAAGATCTCTTGAAGCATTTAGACAGTCGCATTGCTTATATTTTGATTGTGTTGTTTATTCTAAGTGGGATGCATGGCATGAACGTAATTTTGCAAGGGCTAAATGAGGTAAACCCAAAGTTTTTTCGTGACTCTTTATGGGATGATGTTGCCATATTGGCTCAGGTGACAAAGAATATTATCATGATTTTGAGGCTTCTAGATGGGGATGACCCTCACGTAGGAAAGGCATATGAAAGGATGGTAAGTATTCATTGAGAGCTTAGATAGCTTAGATGGTTTGTATCGTTGGAGGAAGGAGGAGTTGAGGGCACTTGCAAGCCTGGTGGACAGATTGGCATGCACCTTTGGAGGCTGTATCATTTGTCTTGGATCCAGAATTGCGAGGGAAAGGGCAAGAAGCTTATTTAAAGGTGGTGCAGGGATGGGAGAATATTAATCTGACTGATCTCAAACACAGATGATCAAAGGCAAGGGCTCTCATATTACATGAGAAAACAAAGGGATGTTTGGTTTAGAGGATGCACAGAAAGACATGTTTAAGATTTTCTCTGTATGTTGGTTGGAGGACCATGGGCAAACGCTCCATTCTTGCAAAAGTGGGTCATTGCTATCTCATCCAGGGAGCCACCTACTTGCCATGCGAAGGCTTATGTAGTTCTTTTAGGAACATTGCATTCAGAAAGAGGAACATGCTTGGTGTTTATAGGCACGATGATCATGAGCATGATAATGATCTTCAGGCTTAGGGAGGAGGAGTATGCTATCATCAGGCCTTTAGGGTTGACATTTGAGGCTACAGGGATGATGGCATGTGCCTCTGATTTTATCAAGTTTGTACTCTTTTTTCCTCCATATATCATGTACTTGAATCGTAAGTATTACCTAGTTTGTACTGAGGGATGAGGGCTCGAGCTGCTTGATTGTGGCTATATATTACGTGGGCCGTCATTGCGGGGGGGCACGGCCTCCCTCTTTTGTGTCTTGCATATTTATATGCTCTATAATCTATAGACTATCATCCAACATCTATGGCATCTTGTCTTGTTATACTTTATAGAGGATGTAGATTTTCTATCAAATGAAGTTGAAATATTGATTCTAGATTCTGTATTGACCTTTGTCATGAGTCACGACTCGTTGGTGCTAGTTTAAATGTCTAATGGAAAGCTGTAAATATGTTTTAAATGTTCTGCTATATTTCTATCATGTGATGGTGTGTCATGTGCTATGGCCTTTTTGTTCCCATTTCGGCATTTGAAACTCTCAGAACGTTCCTGTGCCGGCATTTAATGTTCCTGGAACGTTCCCATTCCCTAGTAAGTATAGTCTACACGCTGCTTTAATGGCATCGAATGGGACTAGACATCTGCAAATAGGGTGATGCTTGCAATTGACGGACATTGGCAATTGACGATCTCTGGATGCAAAAGCTGAGAAGCATGCAATTGATGCTTGCAATTGACACGCTTCATTGTTAATCTTTGAACTTGACTAAGGGAGCCCTTGTGCATGCAGCTGTATGCTCACCATGTATTTCATCTTTAGCTCTGTGAAGTTGTGGATGCTAGTTCGTTCCGTTGTGGATGCTAGTTCGTGGACACGATCCATGCTTGTGCATTTTGGATGCCAATTGTTTGTGCGCGTCAAGGAGGTTGACCCATTCCATGATCCTCCCTCCGTGCCTAACTTGCGCACTATCCAATGGATTGGCTGGCTGCTGTCGTAGGAATCGTGGCTCTTGCACATAACCATTTTAAATATGGAGCGCACAATAGGGATTTTGCATAAGTTGGTTAACTCAAAATTAGGTGTTAATACATGGCTTCGAAAAGCTTTCATAAACCTAGAAGTGATTTTCTTACAAGACAAAGCTTTCGGTAGTTGAAGAAACAGCCTTACAAATGTAGAAATTTGATTTTCATCTAATACAGGGTAGTTTGACTCAATTTTAACAGCATTTTGAATGTCATTGTTAAAATTACTACATTATTTCTCAGAGATTACTCGTAGCATTTTTGGTTCATACTTCATTGCGCTTCATAGGACGAATCATAGGATCACAGGCTTCCTTGCCTCTTTTTCCTAAGAAGTGATTTTCTTAGAATGAAACTTGAATGCCAGATTGCAAGGAAAACCATAATTGTCCTGTCTAACTAGAAGTCCTTAATCCAAGTCGTGAAGAAAGGAACCTTTTGGGCCATTTGCATCAATATGGGGCTTGGACGTACTGCCATTCTCTAAGCTCGTTCTCCTTGAACATTCTCTTAGCCTTTTGTACTAAACATAATCTGCTTATTTCATCTTTACGTTTTTCCATCACGATCAATCATAACGGACAATTGGATAGATTTCCAGGATAAATCTTTAGGGGGCAAGACAGTTATTTCATACTTATCTTCTGCATTTTTAGTTTCTGTGGCATGTGTCTGTGATGCTTTTAAATGACATTACTTTAATGATAGTGTTCTGCCTTATTGTCACAATTAACTGTTCTTCTGATGTGGATGCACAGGTGGAAAGGGAAAGAGGCATCACTGTGAAAGCACAAACAGCAACTATGTTCTACAGATACAAGAGTTCAACTGCTGTTCAGGATGAGATTAACAATGCTGTTGGTTCATCGTTGGTCTGTGATGAGAGATCATATTTATTGAACCTCATAGATACACCAGGGCATGTGGATTTTAGCTATGAGGTTTCAAGGTCTCTTGCTGCATGCCAGGGAGTTCTACTAGTAGTTGATGCAGCACAAGGTGTTCAGGCACAGACAGTCGCGAACTTTTACCTTGCTTTTGAGTCTGAATTAACGATTATCCCTGTGATAAATAAGATTGACCAAGCCAATGCTGACCCTGGAAGGGTCAAGAACCAACTTAAGTCTTTGTTTGATCTTGATCCCAATGATGCTCTTCTTACATCGGCAAAGACAGGGGAAGGGCTTTTACAGGTCTTGCCAGCAGTAGTAGAACGGATACCCCCCCCTAGAGGCCTAATTTGTTCTCCTTTGCGAACGTTGTTATTAGACTCATATTATGATGAATACAAAGGTGTTATTTGCCATGTTGCTGTAGTTGATGGCATGTTACGGAAGGGTGACAAAATAGCTTCAGCTTCAACAGGGCAAATATATGAGATTATGGATGCTGGGATAATGCATCCTGAATTGACACCAACAGGGCTGCTATTGACTGGTCAAGTAGGATATATCGTTACGGGAATGCGATCTACACGAGAAGCAAGAGTTGGTGACACTTTGCATCAAGCACACGTCAAGGTTGAACCTTTAACTGGTAAGACAATAGTATGGTTGATAGTCGGTGAAGGCCCTAGATTCTGATTATTACTGGTCAGTCTGTCAAAGTTTGCAATGTGTTTGTGACTGATGTCTGCTTGCTTCTTTTCTGGAAACCCAGGACAGTCGTATCTTGCCAGTAGAGGATCATAGGTGGTGTCTCTGTCACTTTTAAATAAGAGAGTTTAAAGGGTCTAGATATTACCAAGAGGACACATCTTCACAGAAAGTTTCACATAGGTTGTGCTTCTTCTTGATGCTCTTGTGCTTTGCATTTGGCAAATCAAATGCTTGATAAACAGCCATAATGCTGTTACCTATGTGAAATTGTAACTTGCTATAACTGTGTTATCTCCTGATGCTGTTTATTGTAATAGTTGACAGAAAGCATTGAGGATGACGCACATGTGATCTTGCATGCTGAAGTATAGGCAGCTTTGAACAAACCTGCTTTGTGCTTAATATTCTTTCCACTTATGAATAAGTAAAATAAACACAATGTGCTTGTCTCAAACCTTAACTTCGCATTTTGTGCATGAGGGAGCTAGGGGCCTGAATCTCTTTGAGTGATACTTACATGCTTTTGACAAAATCACGATGTGTTGGTATTTTTGGGGTCACCTCCCCACCTGTGACCCCCCAAGGAGGAGGACTTGGGGAAGGTGGTAGACCATAAGCCTAGAAGAAATGCCATGTGGGTTGTTAGAAGACTGCAACAGTGGCGGCAGCAGCCTGGAGCAGAGGAGACCTTGCAGGGACAGCCAAACTGTGGTTGTCTAGGCCAAGTCAGATGGCTGTTGAAACCTTTACCAGTACCAAGATCAGCCTGCTGGAGCAAATCGTTGGAACTCTGGAGCTCCCGGAAGGGCTGGAAACCCTAATCGCAGCAGGTTCAGGCGGCTGGAACAGAAATTGCAGCAGAATCTCTCTCGTACGAACACTCACACGTGCGATTGTTGCAAGATTATGAAGCTGGAACAAATTGCAATTTGGTCTGGAAGGAGAAGGCACAATTCGCAGCAGTAGAAACAACTCTAGGAGGGGGAGAGGGAGAACAGAATACAGCACTAGGGCCCAAAAATAAGGGCTGGACCCCCCCGAAGGTCTTTATTGCAATAGAAAATACTTTGTACAATTGGCTCTAAAAAGAGCATGAACTGAGTACAATTCTGAATACATCTTGGAGGCCTGAGGCCTTTCTTTTATAGACTTGGCCTAGCAAAAACCTAGGGCATGCTTTAAAAAAGATACTTTTACATAAAAGCCAAGCTTTTAGGCTTTTCTTCCTAAATTGGAGGCTTTAGGTGCCTTTTTAGTGTTGTGGGCCCTCTTTTTAAAGAGGCGCCCCCTTGTCCTTGCTTTAGAGCCTTGTGGGATCTGCTTTTTGTGCTTTTCTCCCCAATCTTGGGTCCTTTTTGCACTCTCTTGGGTCCTACACATTGCACAAACAAATTCCAACACTTTAACCCATAGAGGTTAGCGAGACTAATCCTAGTCCCTTGTGGGCATCCCCATAGTTCTCTTTTACCAATGCAAAGCAAATTTAAAACAATAAAACTTATTCTTAGTTAACCAAAGTCAACATTCTTTGACCGAAGTCAATTTCTGATATAGATTATACTTTCTTTATTGAGAGAAGTACCAAATGGTGATAGTTGTGAACACATCTGCAGCACCTGTGCAGCAAACAGGTGCAGTCTGGAGCAGATGGCCGGTTGGGGCAAACCTGCAGCAGACAGGTGCAGGGTACAGAGTTGCCACATGGCAGCAGGGCGCAATGATTGAGCAGACTTATGTCTGCAGAGCTTGGTCAGACCAGTCTGCAGACTGGTCTGGCATTTTCCAAGGGCTTCCAAGCCCTATATAAAAGCCCAAGGTGGGCAGTGCTCATTCACTGTTCAGGTGCCTTAGTTTGGGCTGTCTACACAGCAGCAGGAAGGTCCAGAACACCAACGGTATTTCCTCATGCCAGGCTGCCTACACAGCAGCAAGAAGGACATGATTAAAAGGAGACTTGTGCCTCACCATTGGCTGCAGATCAGAAGCAGCTGTCCGCTGGAGCAGCAAGAAGGTGCGTTTGCAAGGCATCATTTCGCAGCCAACTGGAGCTCTAGGAGAGCATGCAAGTTGACAATGTTTTGAAGGTGCCACAAGGAGGTAGGATAGCAGTCTTGTAGTCACAGGGGTCCATATCTAGGCAATACCTTGCTGCTAGATGGTGGCACACTGTGCACACCTTTTGTACAAGGTCTTGGTACACATATATATTTACTATTTCTATACTCTTGAGCACAATTCAATTAGTCTAATTTGAAGTCTTCCATTGCCTTGCACGTGTTTGATGCAGCCCGGGGTGACTCTTCCATTCCCTTAAAAAATTTCAGCTTATCCTTCCATGGTTTGCAGCTTCTCCTTCGTTCTGGTGCCTCTTTCTTTTATTCGTCTTGCACTTTCCATTCCTTTCTCCATTCCTCTTGCACTTTCTCTTGTTTTTAAACCTCAGATAGAACCTTGTCAATGTGGGCTTTCTGCCCCATTAGTGGCTTCCAAACGGTCAAATTTTCCAACTTAAGTAAAGCACTTTTGAATTGTGTTGAAGCATCAATATGGTTTTACTTGTTGCCCTGGTCTGGACAGTGTTGGCAACGGCAAGGCAAGAACACTAGGAACAATGTACAGGGGTTAGTGGCGTATGGCGTACGGATGTTTGCTTTGAGAATGAATTATATGCTGTATGGGTTGTACGGACACACGTGGTGGGTTGTACGGTCAAAGAATATGGGCTTATATCCTATTTGTAGAAGCCACTCTGGTGGGGGGGCCTGGAGAAAAGGGGGGGTTTGGGGTGGGGAGGGGGGGGGTTTGTGGGGAGAAGGGGGAAAAGAGAGAGCGAGAAGTGAGTTGGAGGTGGGAGGGGCAAGGGGGGCTGTGTGGATGTGGCTGGGGGGGGGGGGGGGGGGAGAGAGAGAGAGAGATTAATGTCCACGGTAGGCCTCATGGGCCTATGGGACAAAGTACACAGAAAAATGAACTCATACAAGCCTCAGTGAGCTGAAGCAAAGGGCACGCTAGGACTCTTGCTGAGTACTAATCTATGCTAACAAAGTCATAATCATGAATAGATATAGTCAACTGCAACTACATAGTGGGCCAGATCAATCTATCCAGGAACAAACTGAAAAACAAGTCAATCTCGGCACTAAGACTCAGAACAGAATCAGAAACTGAAGCCTGGTACAGTGATGGCTCTCTCGTGGGCTGCGAAGATGTCTTGTATCTATCTGTCAAGCTGTCTCGTGCTGCGGTGGGGGACGCGGTCTCCTCGCTCTCTGGACTCTCTGAGCTATGTCCAGAGTGACCCCTCGTCTCTGTCGGTCCCCCCTCAGGAAAGCTGTGATAGGTCGGACCTCAATAGAGTGTACTCTGGGGACTCTTTGTCGCGCATGTGGTCTCTGCGCTCCTCTCTCGATGGTACTGTGGCGGCTGCTCATCTAGACTACTCTCATGTCGGCTAGCTCCTCCTCCACTCCACTGTGTCCTGGGGCTGACTCAAATGTATAGAAGTTTGTGACGCGTTGCTGTGCCGGGTCATCCTCTATATCCTGTGGTGGTCTGGCCATCCCTTGCTGCTCTCTGATGTGTTGCAGAAGTGTCTCCCTGTGCCGACGAATCTCCATCAGATAAAGCTCGATACAAATCTGGTCATGGAAATGGATCAGTCGTGACAAAGGGCCGAGAAAAGGGATAGCAAATGGGCAAGAATTTGATCAGGCTTGCAAGGCGTACAGAAAGCTTGCGGCTCTGTAAACTTGAAACATAGTCTGAGTAATTGCTCTTAAAAGCCGTAAACTTTCAATCCTTGATCATCTTCACACTTGGAGACCCGATTCTTGTCAATACTGGTCAATTTGATAGGTCTATGCTGGTCATGTCCAAGATACAAACATGTGATTGTTGATATGAAGTTCTACATCCATTGTGGGTGCTATTGATGTTAAAGGCAAATATCATAGGAGCTAGTCCATATCATACATGATGGAGTCAATGGTTTATTGTCTTGGGCTTGTGGTGAATTTGTGCATAACCCTGTGGATAAGTACTAGTGTATATTTGGATGCCGGCGCCTCCTAGTAGAGACAGTGGTAGCGTCCCTGGATCTTGTAGTAGGTAGGGCAAACACAAAGAAAATGCTTCTCTGTCTCAACTGACCCCAACGTACATAGCGTGCATACCTGCGGCTCTTTGGATATACCTGCTGCTCTCCCTGCCTCAATCCTCAGTTGATGGGATGAAACCCGCATCTGACCAATGGCAATCCTCAGTGCATGGGGGACTTCTCTGTCCTCGAGATACTGGGGTTTGATGATGAATCCCTTCTCTGATACTCTTAGGAGGTGGTCACGATAAAATTGGGTCTTGGTAGGGAGCTCCTGGTCCTCCCCCCAAATCGGGGATGTATGAAGCTGGAGGAGGTCTAACCGTATGATACGGTTGATCTCATCTTGGTGGAGGAGGTCTAACCGTATGATACAGTTGATCTCATCTCGTGCATACCATGTGTCTGCCTCGCTCTCTGCTAGTCGTTTGGATGACTCTAGGGCCAACCTTGGAAGTCTCCAGTGGGGTAAGTCCTAGCCCCTGTGAATGAAAGTCACTGTCTAAAAGATGGCATCAACCTGGAGAGGTGTCATGGCGAACTCTGCCTGTACTATCTCATGTGGGATTGAGGGCTTACATCGGATCATCTTGGATCCCATCGTCCCTTGTAGCCGCTTGAAGCCCCTCCACCCTCGGAAGGTCGCATCCCCAGAATGGTGTTGCATACATGGCAGTCCGTCGCACCAGTGTGTCAAAAAGCCAACCCTTCGTCAGTGGATCCTAGAAGTGTGCCTGGAAGCATTGTCGCTCTAGTCTAGCCAAAGCACTTTGCCCTTGTGTGAGCTGTGTCTGGGCTGCATGGGTCATCGTGAAGATGGGTCCTGTGAAGATTGCTCCCAAATATGTGTATGATTGCACTATCTCCACTGGCTCGCCACGATAGGTGAAACTAAGTCAACGAATCACTGCTCGTGAGGTGTTGAAGATCATAACCTTAGTTTCCCAAGGTTGACCGTCAGGTCTCTCTCTCTGCAAAACACCTCTAATTCTCTCTGCAGCCCCTCTGCCGAAGAGGATATAAGGACTATATCATCAGCATATAGCAATATCTGTATGAGGAGATCACCTAGTAATGATCCCTCGCCCCTTAGGCAATCTATGAAAGATGTGATCTCATCGATGTAGAGTCCAAAGAGAGTCGGTGAGAGAGGGCAGCCCTGCTTTACCCCAATGGTGCTCTCGACCCAATTTGATAGACCGCCAGGAGCACGGATCCTACCTCTGACTGACTCATAGGCTCATCACACCCCAGATCAACGTCTGTGGAATCTGCATCTCCTGATCATGCGGGATAGTGGGACACGTTCGAAAGCCTTACGAAAGTCTACAAAACATTCTAGACTTTCTGATGTCTAAACCTCGCCTCCTCAATGACAGCCCTCAGAGTGAAAATGTGGTCTAGAGTAGAGTGCTGCCTCTTGAATCTTGCCTACCTTAGTGTTCGCTGCCCCCGTGCCTTTGTATGGCTGCTGATCTCCCTCTCTAGTACCGATCCATAGATCTTGGCCAATGTGGCCAATCATGAGGGTGTGATAGTTCCTGGTGTCCTTGAGGTCTCCTGCTTTGTGTATTGATACAATAGTGTTGGTGCTCCATGCTGGTGGGAAGCCGTGACAAAGTGGTGGGAAGCCGTGACAAATTGCAAGGTTAAACATATGTGCAAGAATTGGTGCTAGAACTTCCTGCCCATGTGCGAAGTGTTTTGTGTGAAGGCCCTCATGATCCTGTGCTTTTTGGTTGTGGAGCCGGCGAAGTGAAGCCTACACAGTTTGCGTAGTGAATAGATGACAGGTAGTGGGCTTGGGCACAGAGGACATGTGTGGCGGTGTTTCGCGGGAGGCCTCGCAAGCCTATGGGACAAAGTGCGGAAAACACGAAAAGGGAAAAAAACTCATACAAGTCACAAAGGGCTGGAGCAAAGGGCGCGCTAAGGCCCTTGCTTAGTACTATACTATGCTGAAATAAAAAGGAGCTCAGTAGCTCAAGCAAAATAGAAGAAAACAGGTCGTATCATATCATGTCATGGAGGTGGAGGAGGTCCAACCGTATGATATGATTGATCTCATCTCGTGAGATCATCTCGAGTGGTGCATCCAGACTGTACTGAAAAGGGGGAAGTCTATCCATCTGAATGCCGTGGCTACCAAACCACGTGGATATCTGTGCCGTTTCAACACCGCTCTCTGCTAGTTGCCTGGAGGACTTAATGCTAGCCTCGGTAATCTCCACTTGGGAAAGGCCCAGACTTTGTCGAGGAACATCACTGCCTTTTAGATGGCATCAACCTGGGGGGGGGAGAGAGAGAGAGAGAGAGAGAGAGAGAGATTTTAACGTCCACGGGAGGCCTCGCGGGCCTATGGGACAAAGTACATAGAAACACGAACTCATACAAGCCTCAATGGGTTGAAGCAAAGGGCACGCTAGGACCCTTGCTGAGTACTAATCTATGCTAACAAAGTCATAATCATGAATGGAAATAGTCAACTGCAACTGCATAGTGGGCTAGATCAATCTATCCAGTATCAGGAACAAATTGAAAAACAAGTCAGTCTCGGCACTTGGACTTAGAACAGAATCAGAAACTGAAGCCTGGTACAGTGATGGCTCTTTGGTGGGCTACGAAGATGTCTCGTATCTGTGTCTGTTGAGCTGTCTCGCGGTGCGGTGGGGGACACGGTCTCCTTGCTCTCTGGACTCTTTGAGCTATGTCCAGAGTGACCCCTCATCTGTGTTGGTCCCCCCCGAGGAAAGCTGTGATAGGTCGGCGGACCTCAATAGAGTGTACTTTGGGGACTCTCTGTCATGCATGTGGTCTCCCCTCTCTTGATGGTTTTGTGGCAGCTGCTCATCTAGACTGCTCTCATGTCGGCTAGCTCCTCCTCCTCCACTCCACTGTGTCCTGGGGCTGACTCAAATGTATAGAAGTCTGTGACGCATTGCTGTGCCCGGTCATCCTCTATATCTTGTGGTGGTATGGCCATCCCCTGCTGCTTCTGATCTGTCACAGAATTGTCTCCCTGTGTCACGAGGGCGTGATTTTTTGGCGCATGCATGTTGTCTTGGCCAGGACTTTGGGAAAAGAAGGGGTGCGGGTTACTCTATGTGCTAGAACCCCTAGCATTATTGCTTTGGGGTCAAATGAAAGGTCTAGGGCCAAGAGGGGCCCAATGAACCTTAGAGTTAAGGTTGGCCATTGGTGGGCTTTTAAAAAGGCCCCACCAGAGGGGGCCTAGGGGCAAATGAGGCCCTTGGGGGCAACCCAAGGCATGGGCTGCCACGTGGCATGCATGCCTTCCTAGAAGGGAAGACCTTGGAAGGTTTGAGAGGGGAAAATGGCGCACGTAAGTTCACGGGAGGCACTTGTAGAGAGACGATGGGATCTCGCGGGTGGTGGATAGCTACACATGATGGATGGCTGTGGTCGTGAGGCTGTATGGAACACCTTTTTCTACTGTCGTACGGCTGTACGGGTCATTGATTGCTGCTGGTATGGAGAGGTACGACTGTTGGTACAGGCCGACGTACACAGCATTCGTTGCTGCTAAAGGTGTACGGCTGTGTACGGACTGTGGCATGACCATCTATGCTTGAAAGTACAGGCGTTGCAGGTACGGTCACCTACGTTTGTGTGTACGGACTGCTAGCAGAATACAGGATAGAGAGCAAAGGCTGTACGGACTGCTAATTACGGGCTGATGCACGTGGCTGTATGGTCAGCTGCTGACAAGCTGGAATGGACACTGTACGGTCTCTGTCGTGAGGAGCTGTTTGAGCTTTTCACAGGCTGTTTAAAGGGAGACTGCCTGCAAGGCAACGTGGCAGCAGCTAACTGCTGTTTTGAATGCTTTAGCTCATGTATTAGCTCAATACTTTGTGTTCAGGCTGAAGAAGAAATCACTCATGCTTTGTTGTGTTTGCCATTTGCATGGACTGTTTTGGAGAAGCCCGGTTGGCAGGAGGATTCCAAGTGAATGCTTGCAGTTCAAGATTGATCTCAGATGCTATGGGTAGTTTATTTATGTTTTCACCCAATGCTTGGATAATCCAGTAAGCCAGTGGACGCTAGGGTGGGGGAAGTTGTTAATTCCCGTGTGGGTTGTCAGAGAACCAATTCCAAGCCACATGCTGGTGTATGACCAGAGATGGATGCTCATTGTCTCATTGGGGTGTAAGGTGTAGGCCATCTCATAGGCTATCTATAGATGCCACTTATACCTTGGTAATGTGCCTTGTAGGCTTAGTTATAGTTAGTTAGGACTATTGGTACTGTTAGTTTATGTACCATCTAGGTCAGTTAGGACACTTAGTCTAGTTAGGGCATTTAGCCCTGGGGTTTTGTTATGTTGGCTCTTCCTTGAGCCTCCACACTTCAGTTTTTGCAGCAATCTATTACAGCATCTCGTTTTTCTCCTTGTTGCTTCCATTGCTTCCAACACCCAACAGTGGTATCAGAGGAGGTCGGGAATCCATTCCCTCAGCCCTTGACAGCTTTCCCAAGCTGTTTGGCAGCCTCCTGAGACCTCATTCCTGCTGGTTTTACTGGTTTCTACACACCCGTGAGTGTTTGAAGCCTCTCCAAGCACTTCTGTTGCGAAAACCCTGATCTTGAAGTGAGAAGATCGCATTTTGGAGCATCCACCGCGAAGGGAGCTGCATTTTGAGGCGAAGGGAGCTGTTTTTTCTCAGAAATCACTTCACACGTGTGGCGGCTACCTGCTGTACGGAATCTGTATAATTGTACGGTTCATTTAATTCACACGTGTGACTGCAGTTTGCTGTTTGGCGACTGTATGGCCATCCGTACAGTCTGTACAGGCTGTACGGACTTGCTGCATCTGCATTTAATGCTTCGAAAGGTTGTTTGAACCTACCTCGAAGTGCATGCCAGCTAGTTTGAATACTTCTCAGCATTTTGAAGCTGTTTCGGAGTGCGTGCCAGCATTTCGGAGCTGCCTCGAGCTGCGTGCCGGCTGTTGAAGCCATTTGGAGTGTGTTGAAGTGATCTGGAGTTCACTCCGTGAGCCCATTCTTCCCGATTTGGCATCCCTTTGCCTTGGGCTGCAAGTTGTCCTCCATTGGATCTCTTTCTCTCCATTTCTAAGTGCTCTTCTCCTCGTGGGAGCACTTTCTTTTGCTGTAATTCTCATTTCCAACCCTCATTTGCTCGTATTCAGAGCCTTTCATTGCTGTCCTTTCGGGCTACATCATTGGGTAAGCCGTTGTTGCATTGGCTCTTTCCAATTTCTGCTTCATTTGCATTTTGGAAAGGCCTCGTGTTGCCTTGGACGGCCTCGTGTTGCCTTTGGGGATTTTTTTTGCAACAGGTACATCGTGGGACAACAGAGTCTCTTGCAGGCATAAGCTTTGAAGCTTGGGCATATTTTTGTTACTTGATTATGAGAGGTTGCCTTTCTCTCATTTGCTTTGCCCGTTGGTGCATTTGTCTTGTATTTCAGCACCATGTCTGGTGGCAAAGATGATTTGTTTGGGATGATTGGGGTTGATGACAAGCTTGATGGCACCAATTATCCCATGTGGTCATACATGATGGGACATTGGCTTTTTCCAAATTTTGCTTCATTTGCATTTTGGAAAGGCCTCGTGTTGCCTTGGATGGCCTCGTGTTGCCTTTGGGGATTTTTCTTGCAACAGGTACACCCTGGGATAGTAGAGTCTCTTGTAGGCATAAGCTTTGACACTTGGGCATATTGACACGTCCCAGCACTCCTGAAACCTCTGATCTGCAAGCAAACACAAGAACACACCAACGTGAGGAAACTGAGCAGGCTGCTCACCACCCAACCATGACATCTACGGGATGTGATCCCGAATCAAGAGATGTCCCCTTCGAGCCACGAGCTGAGCTACTGGCACGAACTCCCAACCAGATCCTAACTAGCCTGGTGTCCCATACCACCAGGTGGCGCTGTGAAGCCTGGGATCTGCTGTTGGGCCTTGGGCTACGCTATGATGCAGGCGCGTGTCCGCGACTCAATCCAGGATCAGACCTAGCACTTGGGAACGAACTTTGCTCCCATCGGCTCCCTGAGAACTGAACCTTTGGGCCCCTTATATAGACTCGGGCCCCAAGCGCCAAAAACAGCAAAGACCTCTAACTGGTTCGTACCCTTGCCACTCAACCCGAGAATCAAGCCTGCCTAGCTCTAAGCCTCCCCAGGCTACCTGAACTAGTCTTGTGTACCCAGTACACGTCGGATACCAATCCGTGCACATGACATACTTCACCTCCTCTAAGAACTCACTCCTGAGTTCGCTAAAAAACCCGAGAATGTCCTTTGGAGGTTCTGTAATGTCTCCCATGTTGCATCCTCCTCAACACGATCCTTCCACTTGATCTTGTATTCCGTGATAGTTCTATTACGAATCTATCTTTCACGAAATTCAAGAATACACTGAGGTTTGTGTGGAATAAAAGTCAAATCTGTAACTTCTATTATTTCTTGAGAAGAAACAAGTTGATCATCCGCACCCAATACTTCTTTCAGTCTATTGACATGAAATACTGGATGTACTTTAACATCAGGAGGCAATTCTAGTCGATATGCAAGTGGTCCAATTCTTTTAATGACCTTGAATGGACCACAGTATCTAGGGGATAACTTTGGAACGAAATCAGTACTTAGGCTCTTGGATTCCTTGGGAATTCGCAAATATACCATTGTTCCTTCAGAGAACTCTCTAGGTGAACGATGTCTATTAGCATAAAATCCCCGATCTTAGGCACTTCTAATCGACTCCTTGGCAAACTGCAACATTTCCTGCATGTCTAGCAAGAAGGTCTTTGCAGCATCAGTTTGGATTCCTTTTAACCCAACCATAATTGGTGACTTAGGTTGAAACCCGTACATAAGCATAAAAGGACTGTAACTAGTACTCGAATGCTTTGCATTGTTATAAGCAAATTCTATCATAGGTAGATAATCTTCCCATGAAGACTGTCTCTTAGAAACATATGCCCGAAGCATATCTTCAACCAATTGGTTGACCTTCTCTATACTGCCATCGGATTGTGCATGATCTGAGCAACTCATACTTAGAGTAGATTCTAACTTCTCAAAAAGAAGTGTCCAAAAGTTACTTGTAAACTTTGAGTCCCTGTCATTGACTATGTCAGAGGGCAAACCATATAGCTTAAACAAGTGGTCCACAAACTCGTGAGCCAGCTGAACAGCTGAAATAGTTGTTCTAGTAGGTAAGAATCGAGCCATTTTTGTTAGACAGTCGACTATGACCCAAATGGAGTCATGACCCTTGGGCGTTCTAGGTAAACCAGTAGTAAAATCCATGGAAATACTTTCCCATTTAGTACCTGGAATTTGCAATGATTGTAATAAACCCGCGCTTCTAAGGCGTTCTACCTTAGTAACCTGACAAACCCGGCAACCTACCACAGTTTTCAATAAATGCACGTATTTTAGGCCAATAAAAGGTATGCTTCACAAGAGACAGAGTCCGATGTATACGCGGATGTCTAGCACTAGGAGCATCATGACGCTCCCAGAGAATCTTGGATCGAAGTTTCAGAACATCTGGCACACAAATCTTTCCATTCCGGAAGAGCAAGCCATTCCTAATCATCCATTGACCTCCCGCCACCTGTATCGTAGGGGGCACAATCCCTGAGTCTTGGTCAACCATGGAGCTCCCATGTTGGACTTTCTGCCAATAAGAACTGAAATGACTCAGTTGCACAAAGCCCTCTTAAGGATTGAAATAGGTCTGAGGATATTTGCGTAAATTACATAGCATTTATAAACTTGACTCGACTTAAGGCATCCGCCACACTATTCAACGAACCCTTGCGATAACGTATTTCAAAATCAAAATCTTGCATTAATTCCGCCCATCTAGCTTTCGGTCCCCTCAATTCAGACGCATCACACACATACTTGATTGACTGATGATCGATCAATACAAGAAACTTCGAACCATACAAGTAATGTCTCCAAATCTTCAGTGCATACATGACTGCATAGAGTTCTTTTTCTAGTGTGGGCGAGTGATATTGGGTGTCGTCTAGCTTCTTACTCTCAAAAGCTACAGGTCTGCCCTCTTGGAATAAAGCTGCCCCGATCGCAAAATCACTCGCATCGGCCTCTAAAACATAAGGCCGGGTAGGATCAGGTAATGGAAGAACGGGTGCTTCCTTGATAGTTTCAAAAGCCTTGTTCAATGCATCATTCCAAGAGATCGGCTGGGTAGACCTGTGTTCACGACCTTTTAATATGTTTGTCAGGGGTGCCGTGATGTGTGAATAATCACGCACAGACTTTCGTAGAAATACCGTAAATCCTAGGAAAGAACGAAGTTGTTTCACGGTCTGAGGGATAGGCCATTCTAAAACCTTCTGGATACGATCCAGATCAATGCTAGTACCTTCAGAAGAAATCTTGTGTCCTAAATAAATGATCTCCTTCATAAAGAAGTCACATTTTTACTCATCTTGGCATAGAGCTTATGCTGTCTTAGAATAACTAAGACAATCCGGAGGTGTCCTATGTGATCCTCTAGCGTTCGGCTATATACCAAGATGTCATCTAAGAACACTACAACGAATGTGCCCAAAAAATCTCGGGACAAATCGTTCATCATTTATTGGAAGGTGGCAAGAGCATTGGTCAAACCAAAAGGTAATACAAGAAACTCGTAGTGGCCATACCTAGTTTGGAATGCGGTTCTATCTATGTGTTTAGCATAGATACGGATTTGCGTTCGCAAATCAATCTTAGTGAAATACTTCGCTCTGGCCAAACGGTCTATTAGATCATCGGAACGAGGTAGAGGGTATCGATTCTTAATTGTCACTTTATTCAATTGTTTATAATCTATACATATTCTCCATGTAGAATCTTTCTTCTTTCTTAAGAGGACATGTGCTCCCCAAGGTGATTTACTTGGGCGAATATAGCCCATATTCAAATAATCCTGTAGCTGTGAAGCTAACTCATCCTCCTCAAGCTGGTTCATCCTATAAGGTGGAACTCTAATAGGTTGAATCCCAGGTACTAAGTCTATGCGATGATCTACTGCCCGTTCTGGAGGTAAACCTTCCGGCAGTTGAGCAGGGAATACATCCATGAAATCATCTAACAACGTTCTCAATTCACGGTGTTCAAACGCACTTAAATCATTCTTGTTATTAACAGAGACAACAAATGAAGAAAGCGGAATCAAAACACACTGATAGACATCATAATGAGAAGTGTTTAATATATTCCGAAGCTGCATCGCAGATACAATAGGTCCCTGAGAAGAGGGAATATTATCACACTGAATACAAAATTTATCTAAAAAAGAAAGAGTATGTTCCTTCCATCCAATCCGAATATCATGGGTTTTAAACCACTCTATTCCGATTAACAAGTCCACATGCTCCAAGTGCATGACATAGCATGTAAGAGCCACTGTGTATTCTTGAATCCGGATAGAAAGCGCTTCAATCTTGCGATTCCAAAACTGCTTCCCAGCTGGAAGCTGCACCTCATAGGTGTGATCGCTAGGTATCGTGGACAGCCCCATCTTCTGCACAAGTTTGTAATTAACAAAGTTGTGAGAGCTGCTCGGGTCAAAGAGAATGTGAACTCTTTGGTCCCTAACTTCTCCATAAACTCGGAAAAGATCATGGA
Organism: Dipteris shenzhenensis; assembly: GCF_047967505.1. Classification (NCBI taxonomy): domain Eukaryota; kingdom Viridiplantae; phylum Streptophyta; class Polypodiopsida; order Gleicheniales; family Dipteridaceae; genus Dipteris; species Dipteris shenzhenensis. The sequence goes on from NC_141610.1 coordinate 14,970,613, forward strand.
ACGAAGTATTAAAAGTGCAATTACAAGAAAGTGGGCAGGTAATGACATTAACATAAATACCTGTCATCGAAGCTTGATTAGCTCCCTTAGCTTTGGTACCCAAACCCGCGTGGAGCTTCGATCCCGGCACTTGCTTGTGGTTCTTGCGCTTAGGACAATCATTTTTAGTGTGGCCCCGCTCCGTAGATGAAGCAACGTCCCTCTTTTAGCTTCAAGGTATGAAGGAAACGAGCACGACCATTCTTCGCCTGAGTCAAATGTTTCTTGGAGGCATTGTCTATAGACTTCGTCTCCCTGGTACCAGTGGTAGACTGGAAGAACTTCCTCTTGTTCTTTCCACTCGTGTCGGCAACTGTGATTCCCTTTGCACTGGCCATGGTATCATAAATACGCGTGTAATTCATGGCCTCTTGCAACGTGGTACACTTGTTGTTCTTGATCTGTAACTTGTAGGAGTCAGGCAAACCATCCACAAAGAAACCTAACAAGGTCATTGGATCCATCTTTGTAGCTCTGGTCTGCAAATCCCGAAACCTCTGAAGATAAACCTCAAAAGTCAAATTCAGCTTGGACATGTCGAGCGCTTTGAGATTGCCTACGATATCGTAATCTTCCTCCTTCTTCAGAAACTCTTTCCTGAAGACCCCTTCGAATTCTATCCATGTTGCAGGCTTGGGTTGGAGTTCCTTCCACCACAATAAAGCCTTTCCTGACATAAACCCAGCTGCAAGCTGTATTTTCTTGTCATCTCGATAAGGGTGAAACTGGAAGTGTACTTGCCACTTGTGCAACCAAGTGTCAACAACCTCCTTGGTACGAGACTTTTGGTCTCCGGGAAAAGGATATGGAGTGATGTTCGGACCTAACACTGAAGCCATGGCATCCACATGCGTAAGCGCCTGAACAGTGCTAGTCAAAAGTGTGAGTGTAGTTTGAATCCCTTGGAGTTGCTGTGTCAACCCCGTTTGATTCGTGTTAACTTGCTCAAACTTTCCATCAAGAGCAGTGGTGAAATCACTAAAGGCTTTTTTTGTAATCAGATCATCGTAGAGACCCCGGTCATCCTCCGCATGGTAGTTGATATCCTGGTCTCCCATCGCAAGCTCAGGGTCTACAGAATCAGCCATAACTGAATCGAATCTGATGAAGAAAATAGGCTGAGAGAAGAGAAGGGACAGGTGGGCTCGAAACTAGGAGACTGGAACAGAGAGAAAATCTGACGAAACAGAGGGGGATGAGAGAAAGAGGCTGGCTGGTCGAAAGAATACTCCAAAAATTGCTCTCCCAATACAAAAGCCCCAATTTGTGGCTTGAAATTGCAACCAGAAAGGGGCAAAATTACAAAAAGCCCCAAATCTGCAATTTCTGAACAAAAGCCCCAAATTTTAGACTAGATCTGCAGATCTGTCTGCAAAAGCCCCAAATCTAAAATGTGTCTGTCAAAGCTCCAAGTGTATTTCCAAAAATACAGCCAAACAATGGCTATCTGCAAACAAAGCTTGCCAAAAAAAAACTAACTGCTCGAGTACTTGCAGAGATGAAACTCTGCACAGAATGCCTGCAGCAGCAATGTACGGACAGTATGTTGACTGTACGGAACTGTCTGGTACGGAATTCGTTCGTTGTACGGAGTACGGACTGCGTACGGACGACGGAGTGCAGAGTACGGACGGAGTGCAGAGTACGGACTGCGTACGGACAATGGAGTACGGAGTACGGACGACGACGTTGCCTACAAACGTGGCGCAGATCTGTACGACACTCTAACGGCGAGGTACGGAGCAAAGCTGTACGGCGTTGTGCGTCGCTAATCTGTACGGCGTGCGGGTATACGGACGAGCAATACGGTACGTTGGTGCTGTTTGGCGCAGAACGATGAGCAGTACGGCGAGCAGGTAAGCAGCGGTGCAGTACAGTAGGATTCCGTACAGTCGTACGGACTGTACGGACGAGATGTCGCAGGCTGTAGCTGGAGCTGAACGGGAAGGTTGGAGCTGGAGGCAAAGAGTAGGAGCTGAAGGGAGCAGGGAGCACGGAGCTCTTGAACCCGCTCTGATACCAAATGTGAGGAGATGGTGAGTGAGAGAGAGCAAGAGAGAGTGAGAGCTGGAAGCTTGGAAGTTGAAAGCTGAGTTGCAATAGAAGAGTGTGAGAGTACAACTCAATGAGTGAAAAGATAAGGTTTTGTCCTAGTGACAAAACCTTAGTAGTCATAGTAGTCACTAACCATAGTTAGTGAACTAACTGCGGTTAGGAGAAAAAACCTCTTAGAGAGGGAAAAGTGCCCCTAACTAGCTTATTATATTACATTGGTCACTGTTGAATTATATCTATAATTCTAACAGGCAGCGAGGGTGCAGAAATGGTGTGGGGGGAACATGCACAAGTAGCCACGGAGGGGTAGGTAGCCACCGCGAAGGGGTGAGGGGTAGGTAGGCCGCGGAGGGCGGGGGGGGGACCGTGAGGACAGTGAGGGGGTTGTGAGGCCGCTAAGAGGTGGTGAGGGAGGCGTGAGAGGCTGTGAGAGGGTGTTGCTGCACGAGAGAGAGAGATTAACGTGTTTGGGAGGCCTCACTTGCCTATGAGACAAGGTACAATAAGAAAAGTAACTCATACAAGCCACTATGGATCGAGCCAAGGGCTCGCTAAGGCCCTTCCTGAGTGCCATACTAAACTAGAGAAACTCAAGCACTAGGACTTAGAACTCAAAACTTGGAGATCTTGAGAGAGAGTAGATGTGATCAACTATCAACTGTGATCCTAGTGCCAAGGCAATCCTCCGGTGGGATATGAAGATATCTCATATTTGTCTTTGTCGGGTCCTTTCTTATTGGCTTGGGGACATGGCCTCCGTGATCTATGTATCTGGTGGGCCATATTAAGAGTGACACCTCGGCTCTGACAGTCCCCTCTGATTAGAACCAGGATAGGCTAGATCTCCATCGTGTGTGCTTTGGTCAACCTCTGCTCTATGTGTAGTCTCTATGTCTCTGGCTCCACAACTTCACGTCGTCTCTTCTCGCTAATCCACTCTACCCTTATATTAGCTAGCTAGCTTCTCCTCGACTCCACTGTGTAAGGGATGACTCAAATGCGTAGAACTCTGCGACATGTTGCTGTGTTTGATTTGACTTTGTGTCTATTGTGTCATTGTTATCGCTTACTATTTGATTGGTCTTAGCAGGGTCTCTCTTTGTCACCGCATCTCGATGAGATGAAGACCAATAAAGTGGATCAGCTGAGAAAGTGGCCCAAAATCGCGCCCCTTCTGGAAAAGGCACTGGTATCGTCCACGAATCTCATAGCAGACTGGATATGGATATAAGAAGTATTCCCCTGACTCCACCCCTTCAAGTGTGCCGAGCCTGCAGATCTACTGCTCTCGAGGAATGCATGTTGCTCTCCTTGTCTCGATCCTCAACTGTTGGGACAAGACCCCTAGGTGCCCAATGGCAATCTGCTCGATCCTCAACTAGTGGGACAAGACTCATTGCTACCCAATGGCAATCCTCAGTGCACGTGAGACTCATCTGCCCTCTAGGTACTAGGGTCTGATAATCACTTCATCCTCTGATACTCTCTGGGAGTGATCGTGATAGAATTGGATCTCGGTGGGGCTCTTGGTTCCCTCTTGGTGTATAGAGATGGAGTAGATCCAACCGCATGAGAGTTGATCTAATTAGAGATCTGAGGGATATGTGGTCGTGGCAGAGAGGAAGAGGTTATAGGGGACATACAGGAGGTGGAAGCAAGTAGTGAATGAGAGAAAGAGGGACGAGGGATGCTGGTAAGGAGGTGGAGGAAGGGTAGGATAAATGGATTTAGCAATTTGATAATCCTCAAGAGAAGGATTTTCAAGTGGTGGGAAAAAGTTTGGTGTGGCTGGATGGTAAGATTGGGATTCTTGGATTAGAAAGAAGTGTTGTGAGGCATGGGCGAAGAGGCATGGCAAGGAATAGTGGTTCGCATGGATTTCAGGAAATGTATAGAGGATGTTACTAGAGTTAGGGAGCGAGGTGAGAAGATTAGAATAGAGGGTGGTGAGATAGGGAAGGATGGATTGAAGGTAGACCACATATTCCTCAGGGAGATCTTTATCAAATTTTGTTGAAGGCATTGTTAGCACTAATGTGGGAATTGTGGGAGGATATCCCAGGGAGATTGATTGTGCTTGTTGTAGTAGGGGGAAGAGTCCCGCTAGAGGACTGCCCATTAAGCATTCATACAGAAGTATGTTAAGTGTAGGACTGCACGATATCCACTTGCTTCCCTCAGTAAGTGAAATTTTGTCGATATAGTACTGCCTATGAGGTATTGAAAATCATGACCTTGGTCTTACCAAGGTTGACTGTCAAGTCTCTTTCCCTACAAAACACATTGAAGTTCCTAACAAGGAGGACTTTCTTGCAGCTTGAGAAATCCATAATGTCGAGATGTAGTGTTGCATATCGTGATGTCTCAGCCTAGTCACGAAGGTCTCTAGCAAAATGTGAGGTCTCGATGGGGAAATAGAAGTCCTGCCAAGAAGTACCTCGGATTCAAATCCGTAGAAATATGGCATGTCTGTCACACCTCTCGACAGAGATCATCCTAGTGAGAGATGACTAGTATAGTATCGCCACTCCTTTCAATCCACAAACTCCACGTGTCTCTCGATTCTTATCACGATATGTTGACTCCCATTCGTATCCGCAAACTATTGGCTAAGGGTGGTCTAGGCTCTAATGGGTCTCTGTGTAGAAAGCTATATCTCATCCTATGTATGACTAGAAATTCTCATCCTATGTATGACTAGAAACTATTGGCTAAGGGCAGTCTAGGCTCTAATGGGTCTCTATGTAGAAAGCTATATCTCATCCTATGTATGTATGGGTCTTTGTGTAGAAAGCTATATCTCATCCTATGTATATCTCTAATGGGTCTCTATGTAGAAAGCTATATCTCATCCTATATCTCATCATATGTATGACTACTAGAAATTCCTTGTACGTAAGATACCATTATAGCTTGGCTAAGGGCGGTCTAGGCTCCAATGGGTCTCGATGTAGAAAGCTATATCTCATCCTATGTATGACTACTAGAAATTCCTTGTACGTAAGATACCATTATAGGTCCAAACTGTGCATGGTAGGGTCTTGATGCTTTGAGTCTAGTAGACCCCGGCCCTCCTATGCAGGGAGATTGTTGGATTCCTATCGAGGGCCTATCAAGGGATGCCCATCTTGAACCATTGCCTACTTATCCTCCTTGTGGGCACTGTCCTCTTGCTCCAGAATAGAAAAAAGATATATTAACTTTTTTGGAAGCCTCAATTGAAGCGGGCACCCAAGGCGAGGGTTAGCTAGGCCAAATTTTTGGTGTATTCCAAGGTCTACTTTGATGCCGAGACCTGCACAACAACCATAGAGTAGGAAGAACATAAAGAGGGAGTTGGTGAGCTCACCTCCTTGCCGTAGATCTAGTATAAAGGATCGCCCTCCGAGCTTGAGGTTAGGCAAGCACCGTGCCATGTCCATGACCATAGTGCCTACATCACGTCCACCAATCCAGGTGTTCCGGCGTGACTAGGCATAGGCTTGTTAAAGGACCTGGTATCCGAAGGAGTCCATGCCAATGGATCCTTGTAAATGAGCCAACGGCTCATATTTATAGACTTACCCAGGGGTGTCCTTATCTTTAGAACATCCTTACACTAGGTGTTCTAACTCACTTCTTTAAAGAGGTCCAATAATTATCTTATCTTAAGGGCGTCCTTATCTTAAGGGAACCCTCACACTAGGTATTCTAACCCACCCCTTAAAGGGTGTCCTTATCTTAAGGCAATAGTAAACTGTAGGCAGCAGGGGGGACGGCAAATTTTATTTTCTTTTTTTTGGGTCTCATGGATTTTGTAATAGATTGTACAGTTTGTTTTGCTCACATCATATGTATCGAAGAAATGTTCTATTGCAAGCTTGGACGAGTTCTCTTTTTGTAAGATATGGTGACAGGAACACAATTAGAAGAAATAAATCCCCTGTCAGACGTCGTTTCCACCTTTTTTGGTTCTTGGTATTGTCAATATTGTTGGATGGAAGCTTTGAAGCTATCAGTTTGGATCATGTGCAGGATTCAAACCAGCAAAGCATATGGTATTTGCTGGAGTATATCCAGCTAACGGATCAGATTTTGAAGCTCTCAACCATGCAATTGAACGGCTGACCTGCAATGATGCAAGTGTTTCTATATCCAAGGAGACTAGTGGAGCTCTTGGGATAGGATTCAGGTTTGTGTTCTGATGATTATACTGGCGGTTGGAGAGAGAGAGAGAGAGAGAGAGAGAGAGAGAGAGAGAGAGAGATGATATGATATTTTTTACGCCCATTGGAGATCAAAAGCTTCACATACGAGAAGTGTATGGTGCTCATCCTCAATGTCACCCAATGTACATAATTTGAAAAGTGTCTCCTCTCTTCGTTCTCCCATCTTTCATTCCCACACCTGAACTCCATGAGGGCTAGTCATGAGTTTGCTTAGGTATTTTTTGAAGAGAGATGTTCTCATTGAGGTACTCCTACCTCCTATAATTGAGAGTTGGATTAATTTGTCTTTTGTAGAAGGCCATCTTCCCTTTGGTTCATGCCATACCTCGGTTAGGAATTTCTTTGTTACGGCTTTGCATGGCAATATCTTTGTCAAGAATATTTGGTGTCTTTATTTTATTTATATTTTATCCATTCACTACCCTCCCAACACCCACCATCCCGATCGGGCCACACACCAACCAGGTCATTCGAGGGGATCTCTTGCAGCTACACACCTTTAGGACCTGGTTGGTGCCGAGGGAGCTTCCAGTGAAGCTGAGTTTCTACAGAGATTACTATCTTCGTATTTCGGAGGAGGGATTCATCACACCACCGGGGTACACTGAGCTTCATATGCCTCACTCGCTACGGATCTTCATCGGACAGTTTCGGCCTCCGCATAGAGAGCGGTAGAGCAGAGGGGATTCCTAGGGAGCATCGCTTATGCATATTGTGCGACTGTCAGGAGGTTGAGTCAGAGGAGCATTTTATTTTCAGGTGCCTAGTGTACTACGAGATCCGAGGTCGCTACCACTGCCTCTTCAGAGATAGCTCCGGATTCCTTTCCAGATTCCTCGCCTACTTAGATCAGAGATGCCTCGCGGCCTTCATTCACGAGGGGGTCCGACACAGAGAGTACTTACTCAGGCGACGGGGCTTGACCACATCATCAGACACCTCTCAGAGCAAGATCACAGAGTTTTTTCCATCGAGTGACATTGATCGTCTAGTCTCTAGCTGCAGACGTGACAGAGATCCCAACCTGACGATCACAACACGACACACGAGACATCGAGGGGACACACAGATCACTCTAGGGGACCTCCCGTCATTGTTTAGACTCGGGATAAGTCCCACGGGAGTCACGGTGGCTCTGGTCTTGCGTCGAGTCTCGTCCAGGAGATCGAGACGCACGGCACCCCTTGTCGGGCGCCAGCGTCCCATCATCGGCTATGCACCAGCCAGGGCGACATGACATACGGAGGATTCCGCTCCGCTCCAGTCCTTTTCTTTTCATTGTTACATCTAGATGTATTCGATTATGTATGATCAGACTTAGGATTCAGCACGGGTGATGATGCTCGTTTCAGTAGCTCCACCCTTACTGTGATTTGTATCAGGTTTTCTTTCAGTCTCATAGACCCATCGGTCTTCCGAAGACTCTAATAAAATTTCTTTCTTTTCTTTCTGTAAATAATTATAACTCTCTAAGCATCTCTTTGAACTTTGCATAGAAGCCCTTTACGCTGTGGGACCGTGGAGGAGAAAGATTGAATTGCTTAATATTGCGGAAAATATTGCTTTACTTCAGAGATTGAAATGAACAGAAACTAAAATGTACAATCTTGCTTGAGAAAAGATGAACATGGGATTAAAGCTCCCCACCCACCCCTACCTTTTCCGGGCTCTTTATTACAAAGGAGGTACAAGACCAAGGTATTAAGTAAAATCTTATCAACACCTTCCAAACATGAAACCAAACTGAGAAGGACTCAGATTGTAAGCATAAAACTATGTACAAGACATGAAATGAAGCGTATGGATAAGAAGCTAGTCTATGTACATACACAGTGTCTCGAAAGATAGCCGAGCTATGGGTATTCAAGACTCCAAGGGCACTCCAATCTTGAGGGAAGGTGCCTGCACAATTACCATTGCTTCCACACATCAGTAACAATCAACCAATGCTTTAAAAAGGAGTTTTTGATTCAGCAAACCTATGTGCTTCTAGTTCCCTGATGCAACTTCACGATAAGATGATTAACAATGTAAAATCTGCTACAAGTAGCCTTGAAAGTGGAGTACAGCTGCTAGGAGGGAACAGCACTGCATTGGGGGGAGCTGCACCAACAAGGGGGAGCAGGACTGCATAGGGGAAGGGCTGCTGTGGAGAAGGAGCTGCAGGGGGAGCCAGAGCTTCTGCAAGAGAGGGATCTGCTGCAGGAGTGGCCCACAAGAGGAGCTGCTGCAACAAGAGAAGGAGATGCTGCAGGAGGGGCTGCTGCAAGAGGAGAGGCCGCACCAGCAAGTCTGCGTGGAGGAGGGGTTGCACCAGCAAGAGGGAGAGAATGAACAATTGAAGGGGGGGTGGCCCTTCGTATTTAGGCTGTACTGTAGGTCGTGGGATTTGGAGCCCAAATAGGAATGAAGGCTATGGAAGGGCCTCAGATAGAATATGACCCTTTCTTTCCTCTAGAATGTGGTGGTGGCTTCCTTGAAATGTGGTGGGCGGCATGGAGACTGCGTCCATGGTGTGACAAGTGGTGCCATGGGTCATGGGGGGCCCTGCCACATAATCCTATGCCACCCCACAGGCTGCCAGGTGCCCTATGCCACCTCACAGGCTGCCATGTGTCTGTCATGCCACGTGTCAAAGCTGCTCCATGTCATGGCTACCACATGTCATAATCTTTACTATAATATCTTTCAAGGGAGATAATGAAATGCACCTTTGCAAGATGTTGTAGCACATACTCCTCAATGGAAGTCACATATTTTGTGCAACAATAATATTGTTCCTCAAGCATAGTAGGAAGGGTTCTCCATATACATAGATGAGACTATTTAAATTTATGCTATATGTGAGTGTAGTAAAAGTAAACTCAACCAAGCAAGGCCATAAGGTGCGATGGGACGATTGACAAAGGGGGGTATGGATATATGGCTTAGCTAGTGCGAAACGTGCATTGCTCATTGGGAAAATCTAATGTGTGCGGTATGATTGGCGCCCTCCTAAAATACGACCTAGTTGGGCGTTAAGGTCGTGTTTCGTATGAATCTAACATGTATTGTTTGTTTTCCACCAGGCATGAAGATTCCATTAGAGTTGGCATCGGCATGCCATGTGTCACATGGTATAATTGTGGACTAAGGTGGTTTTAACCACTCCATTTGCTTGGCCTTTATTTTCAGTCTGAGTGGTCAATACTAGGCTGATTTTATTCTTAAGTTTTATTAGCTTTTATTCAAAGGTTAATCTAGGAGTAACTGAGTTTGATTGGCCTTCTCACATATCCTCTTAGGCCTGTTTAGTTTGTCTTCTTGTCTTGTATCCCTTTGACTCTTTCACGTTCACAGGCCCATGCCCATGGCTACTGCAAGCATTCTCTTTAACTGTTGCTAGGTTGGTATACATTCTCTGCATTTGATTGGTCCCATGTTTGGGTACTTATGTTGGGTGTGCTCCTAACTTGTGGGAGACTAAGCCTATAACCTCTTCATGGAGGTTCCATCCTCAAATGCTAGACCCTAGGCAACTAGTACCTAACTGTACCTAACTGAACAGTAGGAAAACATAGGCGTTTAACACCCTAATTTAAAGAGCTTGAAATCACAGAAAATAAAGACATGCATTAGATGAATACCAAGCAATTGAATATGCTTTGTGAAGAGAAGTGACAAGGTGGGAGATAGTGGTAGGGAGGAAATGATCCACTCTTGAGCAGTGATCACTGTCCAAATGGCAAGGCAAAATCTCGTCAATGCCTTAAGCGTCACTCGCTGTGTCAATGTGGCTGTTTGAGAAAAGTCCTTACTCCATGTGGGAAAAGTAAGGTGGTGATCTGTAATGGTCGTATCGTGTTGTTTCTTGCTATGTAGATCTATTTTTTTGTGATGCAGGGTGCTAGTGTTAGAAGTCGATACTTACTTTTATGTACTTGTAATGCTCTGTTAAGTAGATCTATTTTGTTGTGATGCAAGTGCTAGTAATGCTCTTTTAGGTTTTGGACCAAATGGTCGTTCAAATTTTGACATCAATTAAGCTTAGCTAGAGACGCTTGTTAAACTAATGAGTTCTCTCTCTTGCCTTAGCTTGCTCGCTCCTTAGGTTGCCTTTCGCAGCTCCTTTTCAGTTTCCTAGTAGTTTCAATGAGGGGAAGTCACAGCTCAGGCAGTAGACAACAGGTTCGGGGTACAGTTCGTGCCACATCCGACCCTGAGCTAGGCTGATTCCGCCAGCCCAGCTTCAGGGGCTAAGAAACAGCAAGGGGGAAACCATGCTACAGCCAAGGCCACTATGGAGCATCAGTCTATCACCTCGACTCCCTCAACTCCTGCAGCAAAGAAACCCTCCCACTTTGCCATTGCTTAAGTCCGCCCCTCCCCCCCCCCCCTACCCGCAATGCCCTGACTTTCCATAGATATCAGAGCAAGCTCGACCCGCATGAGCAGATTTATTTCTTGCAGCGAGAGCTTAAAGATGCAAAGCTCCAAATTGCTTCTTTGGAGAAGCAAGTCTTGGACATGAACAGCAAAGGAAAGCAAGAAGTAATCAAAGAGGTTTTGCAGAAATGCACTACAGCAGCACCTGCAGCACAACTTGTGACTAAGGAACAGGAAACAGTAACCACCCAACTCAAGTCTATGAAGCAGGAACTCAGAGGCACTGTGAACTCCAAGATTCATAAATGTGATGTTTACAAGGAGGTAAAAGAGCAAGAAACCAGGGGTGCTACTGATCAGATTGCATGCATAGGAGGGCTACTAGAGGGTTGGAGTGTGGGAGAGGGTAACACAGAAACACAGCTTGACAATCTCAAGAAGACAATCCCCCAGATTGAGTGGGACTGAGGGTAATCTTCAAGGACTACTAGTAAGGAGCAAAGTTCTCAAACAAACCAACAAGCTGGGAGGTACCAAGACATTGTTGGGATGTCTCAAGGTGTATGTCCCAGGCACACCTTGGGTTCTATGTGTGTGTGCTAGAGGCACAGTTAGGTGCCCATAAGCATTGTTAGGTGGTGGTAGATGCCACATAGGCTGATTGAGAGATTCTAGGAGCTGATTGAAGAGATGATTGTGGAGCTTCATGTAGAGGTGCCTACATATGGACCTCACCCTTCTTCATTCGATAAGCATTCTCTTGTTTTGTGTTCAGCTCCATGCTTTCCTTTCACTTCTCCAACATGGTGTCAGAGCACTATGATCCTCCTTGAGCCCATTTATGCCATGTCATCATCTTCTTCCCCACCTCCACCTTCGTCTCCATTTTGCCTCTTTCTGCCCAACCACTTGGAGGGCTGAATTCTCCTCCTACAGGCGACCTCTTCTAGAGTCCTTCAGGCTGGGGAGACCCTTCGTATAGACGACCTTCCACATGCAAGGAACTAGAGAATGATCGTCGTTTTGCTGGTCGCCATTCCCCGAATTTTGTCGAAGCTCTCTTTCGCATATTCTCCTTCTCTACTCCACCTCTTTCTAATTCCTTTTAGGGAAAGCTTTCCCATACTTTGGACTATCTTGTATCCAATTTTGAGCAGCAATGGTTGTATATTCGAAGAGAACAGAGCAAAAAACGAGTCGACATTGACGACGTTCCAGCCAGCAACACCGCGTGACATTACGCCCGACCTCTGCACTAGAGATTCACCCATATGTGAGCTTTCATTTGAGCTACAAAGCCCTATTTTTTTTGCTTTGAAGAGGGAGATCCAAGCCCTCCAAGATCAGGCCTCTGTTTTGGACAGTTTTGACAGTATTATGAATTTGGTGCTACATTAGATGCTACTTTGGCATATTTGATATTTTAAAGTGTTGAATAGCATCAGTTTAATTGTGGCTACAACTTTCTTTTAGGTTTCTATACCTGGAGTTGCTTAGAATACTTTCATTTAGCCACCTCTATGAAGCATGCAAGTTGAAGTATCATTTCTATTGATTTTTATTATGGAATTTGATTACAAGTCTTTTCTACACCAAATGCTAATACTTTGAAGCTTTTCAGTTTTTTCTAGCCTTGTAAGAGAGTAGACACTGCCCATTTTGGGTTAGACCCTCTCATGGCTACCTTCTTGCATATTGATAAGTTCAATGGTAAAGGCTTTCACACATGGCAAATGAAAATTAAGTTTGCATTGATGAGGGAAAACCTCTGGGGGCTTGTCAAACCGCTTCAACTTCTTCTTCAACAGCCTCTAATGCTGGAGAATCCTCAGCTCCTACACGCCCGGCACGAGATATTGCTAAAGAGGAGAAAGCCTATGGCATCATTGCTCTTGGCTTAGGAGATTACTATATTCATCACATTTTTGATATGGAGTCTCCTTCTGAAGCTTGGCACAAGCTTGATATTCTTTTTGGTGCTAGCTCTCACATCTCAAAATTGTCACTTTAGTTTGCTTTCTTTGAATTGAAGATGGCTAATGGCACTCCCTTGGCTGCCCATGTCAATCACATGCGGAGTCTCATGACTCAACTTGCTTCTATCAACTCTCCAATCACTACGGATGATGCAATGGCAGTATTGCTCAAAAGTATGCCTGAAGGTTAGGATCATGTTGTCACCACATTGAAAAATTCTCCTAATCTTACTCTTGAAGGTCTTATTACTGCCCTTCAAGAAGAAGAAAGGCACAAGGAACTCCGGAGAGGCAATGACACAGCCTATGCCATAATCATGGTTAGTGAATCAATTGAAGACTTAAGAAACCTTAATGATGGAATGTATGGGAAAGGTTTTAAGGCTTAGCAAGGAGCTAAATATAGCAATGAGCCTTCTAGGGATATGGGTCACATAGAATCCATGTATTGGACAATTGAAATCGAGAATTACGTGAGAATTCAAGAATGTGATTGAAGTGGAGTCTTTTTTGGAGTGTGACCTACCAGGTGGTTTGGCTAATGGTGTGATTTATGCTATGATGCCTGCGAGTTTTCTTGAGGAGAGCTGAGAATTTGGTATAACATTTGGTATTAGAACATAGGAAGAATAGTGGAGAGATGCTTGGAACGTCAATAGCTAAAGGAAATTTGGATAGGATAGGCGACACCCAAATAATGAAGGGGTTTTAAAGTGGGAAATAAGTGTGGAAGATTGTTGCTGGGTCATTGACGTGCTCGTGCTGAGTATGCAAATAGTGAACATTGCTGAGGAAACATGTTCTGAGCAGCTAGAGATTTGATTATCAAAGTGATCAATGATTGTGCAGGCGAATGATGGCTTTAAAGGTAGTCATTGAACCCTGTCAATGGTCACGTGGAGCTTGGCGCATGGTTGATGAAGCCAAATCTAAGCTAAGGTTTGTAGACTGCAGAAATTGTTTTAGGTGTAGCATAGCGGCAGATGGTCGAAGGATTGAAGAGGGATTCCAAGGCTGGTTAGAATTTAGTGGAGCTATGGCTAGGCCTTGGTTGATGGGGGTCCCTTAATGGAAGAATGATGTTGCGGCGAACCATGTCGTCTTTCAAAGTCTTTTAGGAGAACGTGCTTGCATCCTTCAGATTATGAAGCTAAAGGGTTTTCTAAGGTTTTGCTTGTTTCATAGCTTTGGATTAGGGTCTTGAAGTGGGAGATAAGTGTAAACGATTGTTGTTGGCTCATTGAAGTGCTGAGTACACGAGCAGTGAACATTGTTGAGGGAACTCGTTCTGAGAAACGAGGGATTTGATTGTAAAAGTGGTCAATTATTGTGTAGGTGAAATGATGGATTTAGGTAGTCGCTTGGTCACGTGGAGCTTGGCACAGTACATGCTAATTGATGGTCAGTGAAGCCAATCTAAGTTGAGGTTTGTAGATTGCAGAAGTTATTTTAGGTGCAACATAGCGGCAGGTGGTCGAGGGATTGAAGAGGAATTCCAAGGTTGGTTAGAACTCAGTGGAGCTATGGCTGGCATTGGTCGATGGGGGGCCCATTAATGGAAGAATGATGATGCGGCGAACCATTAATGACATCAGTGAGGATGTCATAGTAGCTAGTCCCTGGGGTGGAGTTTAAGGTTTTCAACCTTATGAGTGACTATCATTAGATTGAAATTGCACTATGTTGTGTTTTTAGAGGATGAGTTTGGGAATGTTCCTGGATTCATCTAGGTATATGCGGCGAACCATTTCATCTTCCAATTTCTTTGAGAACGTTCTTGCATCCTTTAGATTACAAAGCTGAAAGAGATTTTTGAGCTTTCGCTTGTTAATAGCTTTGACTTGCACAAAATGTACAGCACGTTGATTCTAGCAATGCTAGTTTATTAGGAGGAGTTGAACAACTTCGTTAACTTCGTTGTTGCCTAAACAATGACCATCAAAATATAGCGAAGGACAAAGCATGCTTTACTTAATACTGAAAAGGATCAATCCTATCGATGTGGAACCCTAGTCTCACAAACCATCTGTGAGTTTGTGCATACCAGCATCGCTCGACATCATATAGATGGTGTGCATACGTGTGCCAGACTCTCATGCGATGGTATAGGGAATATTCCATGGATAGGGAATATTCCTTGAATATTCCATGGATGACTAGTCGGTTCCATCGACTAGGTTGACTGGTCGGCTTCATCGACTAGGTTGACTGGTCAGTTCCACTGACTACGTTGATCCGACTACCGCCCTCATAGCTATAAAGAGGCAACCTCCCCAGTCCATTGTATTAGATCAGTTCAAATCAGATCAAATCTTCCAGCTAGTAGCTCTTCACCTAGTATCTGTCTAGATCGCCATCTAAGCTCCACTATGGGAGCGCATAGGTGGACGGAGCCATCATCTGTACTACATCAGTATTGAAGGAAAAGTTTCTTTCTCTCCAGTTTGTTGTGTATTCTCTATTCTTTGTTTAGTTTTTGTTCCGTTGCGCCGTGTAATTTAACATACTAGATATATTTCTATAGAAAATTTCAACCAGTTATAACCATAGATTATTGTAATTCAATATTTATCTAAATAAAGAGAATAAACAAGGCAATATTTGTGTGTGTGTGTGTGTGTGTGCGCGCGCGCGCGTGTGTGAGAGAGAGAGTCCATAACTCCGAAAGCCATGCTACCTAAATTAGAATACAAGTGCAACAGCTCCTCCTCATTTTGACGAAGAAAAGCCTGCTTCTTCCGACGTACGAGACATCGGTACTTGCATACCGTGTCTGGTGTGTTCGGGAGGTGACATCTGGTTTCAAGTCAGAGCTGTCGGCGATAAGCCTTGCACTCCGCATCGTACCAATTGTTGCAGGGTACAGAACCAAGAGGTGGTGGTCTAGTGGACCGTGTGGTGTGGGGAAAGATTTGGAGGGCAGCCTTGTGGAGTGTGCGACTAATCAGGGCAGCACGGTCCTCTATGAGTGGTATGTGATCGATGTAGGTTAGGAGTCTGTTTAGGCGTCCAGAGTAGGCCGGTGAGAGGCTGTGATCAAAGTGTATGTCGTGGTAGGTGTCGTGCTTCCTATGTGGTGTGTGTGGTGTGGCTAAGTGTGGGGTGGCGATAGTGAAGAATAGGTATGTGTGATCAGCTCTTGGAGGGAGTGGTGCTACGGTGAAGTCGGTGATACATGAAGTGAAGGTAGGGGATCCCATGATGTAATCTACTACACTAGTGCCCCCCCCGTGTGGGAAGCAAGTAAAACCACCTGAGGAGGGCCATAGGTCGAGCCCATTGTAGATGATGAGATCATGCATCCTGCCCCTGCCCAAATCAAGGAGCGCGTGTCCATATGGTGTAACAGGCCTGTGTCGGTTCGATGAGGTCCTGGTCATACCTTCTCCGTCTAGGTCCATGTCTGGCAGCATGATAGAGTCGTCTCGGAAGTCCAGGAGTGGTGCCTGTCGCGTACTCGTCCTGGCGTTGAAGTCCCCAACAAGGAGAACTTCCCCGCGGGCTGAAAGGTCTGGGATATCCTGATGTAAGGGTGCATATGGCGATGTCTCACCCTCTTCTCGTGCCACTTTGGCGAAGTGGGATGTGTCTGGCGGGAAGTAGCATATTGCTATGAAAAGGTCACGGGTGTCTGTGCGTCGGATCCAGATCCACATGAATCGGGAGTGTGCGTCCTTCCTCTCAATGGAGATGGCTCCAGCGAGGGAAGATCTGTACAATATTGCGACCCCGCCTGATCCTCGAACTCCTCCTGTATCCCTCGTCTCATCCCTGAAGGCTGACTCCCATGTGTAGCTCTGGGCTTTGGTGTGTCTCCATGTAAAAGACTATGTCTCGTCCTATATAAGACTCCGAGAAGTTCCCTGGGTCTGACCATAAGGTGCCATTACAGTTCCAAATGGTGCAATCTAGGGTCTCGGAAACCTAAGTCTCATAGGCCCCGTCCCCCTAGGGGGTACAGGTGGGAGCCCGACGAGTGCCGGTCAACAACCTACCATCTCGGACCACGGCCCATTTCTACTCCTTGCGGGCAACATCCCGCTGCTGCAGAAGAACTCGTCGCTTCTCAATCTGTAGTGGTGTCAAGTCCTCGTCCATGGACAGGGTGGGATGCTCTCGTAGAGAGGCTCGGCATCGAAGTGTCGCTAGTCGAGCATGTGAATCTGTGAAGTGAATGACTAGGGGCTGCGCTCTTGGTTGGGATCTCTCCAAACACGCCATGCTCCCTCTATGCCATGGTCGGGGACCCCCATGGTGGTGGTCACAAAGGTAATCGCCTCCTCCATGGGCGTCGTAGTGGTGCTGGTGTTGTCTCGCGTGATCCCTCGTATCCGGATGGTTAGGGCCTTCGAAGCCCTCTGCTGCTGCTCCTGTATGGCGGCTGAAACGGTTGCTTTTGCGGGCTCCCGTTTTGCCACATCCACCCATCTAGTCGTCTCTGCTATAGCCGACTGTATCGTGGCTATCTGTGCCTTCATCTCTATGACTGGGGTCCCTCCAGGCGCTGCTCTAAGGGTCACGAGCTCCTCTCGAAGCTATGTGATGTCGTGTCTGAGTCCCTGGATAAGGGTGCCCTACTCGCGTATAATGTGGGCCTGCTCCTGGGTGTATCGGCCTTGCTCCTGGGTGTAATGTGTTAGCTCTGCTTGACGGGTCCGGATGCTGTGTTTCTCAGCCAATAGGGAGTCCCAAGCATCTGGCGGGGGCCTAAGATGTCCTGGTCTAGGTGGGAACTGGATCTCGAGAGGGGTTGGAATGAAGGTGGGCTGTTGAGGTTGTATTGAGGGTGGGGACAGTATGATCTGGGCGGGGGAGTGATATGTAGGAGTAGCGAGGTCGGACGAGGTGATGAAGGGTGGCTGACTGAGAGGTAACCATAGAGGTCGAGGATGTGGTGAGCGGCATGGGCTTTGGGTGGGCCCCTTTCTTCTGGGCTGCGGTGTTGTCCACTGTCAAACCGCTCCGGTTGCTGCGTTTATTGAAGTCCTCCAGATTGAGTTGCTTTTGTGTTTTCGCCTTGTCACCGTTCCCCTTTCCCATCTCCACGCGTATGCAGATTTGGGTCGAGGGGTCTCCCGCCTAGTCTCCTGTCCTCATCCCCCTGTTCCCTTCTTTATGGGGGCGAAGAAGGGACTGCAGGAGGTCGAAGCTACTTATTTTTTTCCCCCTTAACCCAAAAAAAAAAAAAAAACGTGGAGGGGGGGGGGGGGGAAGGGGGGGTAGTGAGGGGGTACGGAGGGGGTAGCGGGGGGGTTAGCAGAGGGGGTAGCAGGGGGTAGAGAGGCGTAGCGGGGGGTTAGCGGAGGGAGTAGCGGGGGGTAGAGAGGGGTAGTGGAGGGGGTAGCGAGAGGGGTAGGGGGGCGGGTAGCAAGGTAGCGGGGGGGTTAGCGAGAAGGGTAGCAGGGGGTAGTGAGGTAGCGTGGGGGTTAGCAGAGGGGGTAGCGGGGGGGTAGGTAGCGAAGGGGGTAGCGGGGGGTAGCGGAGGGGGTTAGCGAGAAGGGTAGCAGAGGGTAGTGAGGTAGCGTGGGGGTTAGCGGAGGGGGTAGCGGGGGGGTAGGTAGCGGAGGGGGTAGCGGGGGGTAGTGGATGGGGTTAGCGAGGGGGTAGCGGATGGGGTTAACAGAGGTAGCGGGGGGGGGGTAGCAGAGGTAGCGAGGGGGTACAGAGGGGTTAGCGGAGGGGGTAGCGTAGGGACAGAGCAGGGGGTAGCGTAAGGGTAGCGCAGGGAGAGAGCAGGGGGTAGCGTAGGGGTAGCGCAGGGAAAGAGCAAGGGTGGAGGCGAGAGAGAGAGAGAGAGAGAGAGAGAGAGAGAGAGAGAGAGATATTAACGTCCACGGGAGACCTCATGGGCCTATCGAACAAAGTGCACAGAAAAGCGAACTCATACAAGCCTCAGTGGGTTGAAGCAAAGGGTGCGCTAGGACCCTTGCTGAGTACTAGTCTATGCTAACAGAATTATAATTATAGTCATAATCATAATCATAGACAAAAAAAGTCAACTACGGTTGCAGAGTGGGCCATATCAATAAATCTATCCAGGCCTGGTATAGTGATGGCTCTCTGGTGGGCTGTGAAGATGTCTCGTATCACGGTGGGGGACGTGGTCTCCTCGCTCTCTAGACTCTCTGGGCTATGTCTAGAGTGGCCCCTCGTCTGTGTCGGTCACCCATGAGGAAAGCTGTGATAGGTCGGACCTCAATAGAGTGTACTCTAGGGGCTCTCTGTCGCACATGTGGCCTCTGTGCCCCTCTCTCGGTGGTATTGTGCCGGTTGCTCATCCAAACTGCTCTCATATCGGCTAGCTCTTCTTCCTCCACTCCACTGTGCCCCAAACGTATAGACGTCTGTGACGTGCCATTGTGCTTGATCACCCTCTATGTCTTGTAGTGGTCTGACCATTCCTTGCTGCTCTCTGATCTGTCGTAGAAGAGTCTCCCTGTGCCATCGCATCTCCATCACATAAAGCCCGATACAAACCTGGTCATGGAAATGGATCATTCATGACAA
The DNA here is from genome assembly GCF_047967505.1 of Dipteris shenzhenensis. Taxonomy (NCBI): domain Eukaryota; kingdom Viridiplantae; phylum Streptophyta; class Polypodiopsida; order Gleicheniales; family Dipteridaceae; genus Dipteris; species Dipteris shenzhenensis. Next base: position 14,989,763 of record NC_141610.1, read on the forward strand.
AGGACCGAAGCCACTCCCCTCTAGGAAGAGACAGTGGTAGTGTCCCCAAATCTGGTAGTAGGCTGGGCAAACACAAAGAAAATGCTCCTCTATCTCAACCGCCCCCAGTGTACATAGCGTGCAGACCTGCTGCCCTCTACGTATACCCGTTGCTCTCCCTGCCTCGATCCTCAGCTGATGGGACGAAATCCGCATCTGACCAATGGCAAACCTCAGTGCATGAGAGACTCCGCTATCCTCGAGATACTTGGGTCTGATAATGAATCCCTCCTCTAATATTCTCAAGAAGTGGTCACGATAAAACTGGGTCTTAATGGGGAGCTCCCGGTCCCTCCTCCCAAGTCTACGATGTGTGAAGCTAGAGGTTGATCTCATCTCGGGGATCGACTTAGAAGGTGCATCCATGCTATACTGAAAGGGGGGAAGCTTGTCCATCTGGATACCGTGCTTGGCAAGCCATGTAGATATGCTTGCATACCATATGTCTGCCCCCCTCTCTGCGAGTCATCTGGATGACTCTAGGGCCAACCTTGGAAGTCTCCAATGGGGTAAGTCCCAGACTTTGTGGATGAAAGTCACTGTCTGAAAGATGGCATCAACCTGGAGAGGTGTCATGGCGAACTCTGCCTGTACTATCTCACGTGGAACTGAGGGCTTACATCGGATCTGGATCCGATTGTCACCTATAGCCACTCAAAGCTCCTCCAGTCTGTCCTCAACTCCAGAAAGGTGATGCATACATGACAGCTGGCCGCACTAGTGTGTCGAAAAGCCAACCCTTCGTCGGTGGATCTTGGAAGTGCGTCTGGAAACACTGCCGCCCTAGTCTAGCCAAAGCACTACGCCCTCGTGTGAGCCGTGCCTAGGCTGCATGTTTCATTGTGAAGATGGGTCCTGTGAAGACTGCTCCCAAATATGTGTATGACTGGACTATCTTCATTGGCTCACCGCGATAGGTGAAACTAAGTCTGTGAGTCACTGCTCGTGAGGTTGAAGATCATAACCTTAGTTTTCCCAAGGTTGACCATCAGATCTCTCTCTCTGCAAAACACCTCTAATGCCTCGAGATCTCTCTGTAAAACACCTCTAATGCCTCTAGATCTCTCTGCAGCCTCTCTACTGAAGAGGATATGAGGACTATATCATCAGCATATAACAATATCTGTATAAGGAGATCCCCTAGTAGTGAGAGAGGTGTATGCACATAGATGTGTGTGTGTGTGTGTGTGTGTGTGCCCAGTATCGAACCAATATGATCGTGAGTCACTGCTCGTGAGGTGTTGAAGATCATAACCTTAGTTTTCCCAAGGTTGACCATCAGATCTCTCTCTCTGCAAAACACCTCTAATGCCTCCAGATCTCTCTGTAGCCCCTCTGCTGAAGAGGATATGAGGACTATATCATCAGCATATAACAATATCTGTATGAGGAGATCCCCTAGTAGTGAGAGAGAGGTGTATGCACATAGATGTGTTTGTGTGTGTGTGTGCCCAGTATCGAACCAATATGATCATGATGTATATTTGTCCTACAGTGAGATTTTCTCTTGATGTATGATAGCTCTCCCTTTCTCGGATAGCTTCTTTGTAATATAATGACTGAAAGATTCCACAACAAAAAAAAAAAGTGTCTGTGTATGTGTGTATCCCATACTTGTATATCTCTTGGTGTGGACAAACACATATTTTGAGTTTTTGTCTCATTCACATGTGTATTTCAAACATTTCTAAAACTCTTCCTATGTATCTAGGCTCTTTTTACATTTTTTTATAAGAGCCAAGGGTAAAACATTGTTTGCACATAATGAATAATAATGTAGACTTTGAAAGAGCTTTTGTTTTCACATGAGTAACAATGAGAAAGGTGCATGTCTTCACCATTTAGATCTAACTTCTTGGTGTTGCCTTAGCTCAAGTTCATGTTTGTTTAGATGTTGATGGTATTTTGTTTTTGTAGGTGTGGTTTTTTGGGTTTATTGCATATGGATGTCTTTCATCAACGACTTGAACAGGTGAGATTTTACCTAATTGGATTCGTATAGACATTGGGTGATTCTCGAATCTCGTTCCTAGATCTTCTTAGCTGCTATTTTAAGTAAAGTCATTCTCCACACAAAGTGATTTATTCATCATAGGAACGTATATGATGCATCTAGAATAAAGTTGCAACATGAGCTAAAGGTTTCATTTTGAGTCCACATCTTTTGAGTCACATCAAGGGGTTGATATTCATGAGTTGGCTAATCGATAAAGATGTGTAGTGATCATACACGTTTAGAGACGTTATATGAGATATTCTTGTCCATCGATATGGAATGCATATTGTGTGAAAGACAATGCTAAGTTAGGCCCTTGGGTTGCATGTCATTTGGCATCAGAGCCTCTCTCACGCGAGGATGATCTAGACCTATAGTGAAGGCAGGTATGAACCAGACCATTCAGGGTTTGCTTCAAGTGGAATCCAAGCAAACCTCAAGATGATTGAGATAGTTTTGCAAGTTTGATTTAACGTGCAAACTCATTTGAGACAGTTTTACTTTTATCTGCAAGTGCATTTCTGAAATTTTCATCTGCAGTTGGATGCTAATTGAGCTCACTTATCCAACAAGCACTAAGCTCTTTGGCCTCATCAGTTCTGTCAAGGATGTTGTAGAGCTTGTTGTGGAAAGTTCAGGTTTTTTCTATAACTCGGTGACAATGTTCCACAATTTCTGCCATTGGAAAAGTTCACAACCTTGAACTTCAAATTTGCATAATTAGTCAACCAATTTGCTATTATGACTCCAAGAAGAAGATGCCATCACGTGATGTCCAATACCTTGCAGCCCCATCTACGAACGGATGATGTTAGAGAATCATAGTCCTGGACAGATTCCATCGTAGCTGGGTAACTAAGTATCTCTGTCACTAACAATTTTAGTCGTTAAGCTATATAGGCTAAACAGCCTTTTCACATATAAGTTGGCAAGCTGAGTGGTTAAAATATGAACCGTATCAACATGGTGAGTCGATCCATGATCGCCCAAAGTGCATCATGCCCACGTGAGGCTCATGGTAATCTTACCACAAAATCATTGAAGTACTCTGCCATTGATTTTCAGATATCTCCAAAGGATGCAACTCAAGCGCTCAGCTTTATTAACTTACACACGACATCAACCTCTGTCTTAGGCCAATAGAAGATTCTTTTGACTAGATCCAAAGTTCTTTGTACCCTTGAGTGACTATCATGACATTTATACAAGATAACTCCTTGAATCTCTCACCTACAATACACATACCTTACCCTTTTGAAAAAGCATACATTTCGAATGGGAAAATCGATTCTAAGAAGAGCATACTTCATCCCACACACATTTGAAGAAATCATCTTTGGGATAAAGGATGTAATAGAGTCATATAGATCAAAGTGGCATCTACGTGAAGCAAGTTGATTCCACTACCAATTCTGCTAAAGCATCCAACGACCTTGTTGTATATCCTTTTTGATAATGGATCTCAAAGTCAAATTCTTGCATAAGCTCCAACTAGCGGGCTTTGTTGTCTCTTTACAAAATACTTTAGAGAATTAGGGCCTTTTCCCACTATTGTTATGTTATATGAGTGAGCTAAACATAACCAATTCCATTAAGTCTAAGATAACCTTAACAAGGGAATTACATTGGTCTTCACTAAAACTTTTGGGGTTTTCTTTCATACAAAGTGGTTTATTTCATAAATCCAAAGTCAATTCCTTAAAGTCAAGGTCTCAATGGATTTTCTTTTTAAGAACTTTCAAACAAGTATCCATGTTGTATAGTTTTGAGTTGATCTTGACCATGAAAATTGCTTAACAATAATTTTTCGTAAAGTGGCATTACAACTACCCACGTAAATTTTTACATTCCAACTTCTTTCTTTGCACAAAAGTCCTTAGAGTACCTCTTTTGGGAGGGTCAAATTTAAACATTTTTTACTAGTCATTAAAAGCTTAAGTTAACTAGACCAACAACACATAGCATGAACTTCACAAAAATCATGCACATCAGCAGACAAAAGTATATGGACACATAAAGAGCCATGCAATCTAAATGCCAATGGGATTGCACACTTATATGAACACTCCATTAATAACCTTAACTAGTGCTCCCTAACTGGTAGTGGGAGTAGGCATGATTCATGTGAAAAGTAGATCTATACAAATGATGTCTACACTTTTTCAATGCGTAAATAATATCATACAACTCTTTTCCACTTATATTGGGTTGGTTAGTTTTTATTTCTCAAAAGCTACAAGAGGTGAGGTCATCTCATGTTTCAGTTGCTTGGAACTTGCATTAAACTCCTCAGTCCTCACAATGGGCTGATATTGATTGTACTTTTTTTTTCCACCCCCCCGGTAGGGGTAATGCTATCTTAGCATGATTCTAAATTAAGGTTTGGAAGAGATTCACAAATCCAACAAGAATTTAACCTTGGTAAGCATTCTCAAAATAGGTTACTTACATATTGGGCTGAAACTGGTTATATTTCCTTTTTCCACCCCTGTAGACAAGTCCGGGAGGGGTAATGCTATCTTAGCATGATTCTAAATAAAGGTTTGGAAGGAATTCACAAATCCTTCAGACTCTTATAGTCTACACACAAGCACATAGATGTGTCTTTCTTTTTAAGCAAAAGCACTGGTGCACCCCCAAGTGACTTACAAGTTCGATCCTATGGTCAATGTTTCTCTTAAGAGGGAGATCATAGGGAAGTTCCTTGGGAAACATGTCAAAATACTCCCACATAATCTCTCGAATTAGTTGAGTCTCGGGCAAATCATTACTCCAAGTGCTCCAACTAATTGAGCCAGCCACCCCAGTGACTTGAGTATAAGTTTTAGCCAGCTGATTGTCATCATAATGATACCAAGCAATAGGTAGTCCATCCGCATAGTGCTCACACAACATTGAAGAATATATGTGGGCCAGCCTCAACCATAGTGAAGTATTATATTAGAGAAATTTGCACCAGAAAGCTTAACTCCATTGTTGTTTTTCAGGACATAAGACCATTTTCATCATTATGGCATGAGAGAATGGCTTCATACGTGTGTTTATCAGAAAGTTGCAACAAATCATTCTGTGAAAGCAATTTGGGTTTCAATGTGTGTGTATGTGCGTGCGTGTGCGCGCACACACACACGTAGAAAATACAATGGTGGATTTATTTTTATTATTTACTGTTGTGATAGTTCAATTACTAATCGTAGATGTATTCTACAACATTGGTCTAGGACATTTATTTTATTGACACTAGGTCAAATAAATCAAGATTTGAACTTTTACGTGGGAAGAACATGTTATCACATACTCGCAACATACCATATGCACTCAAGTCTTCGTATAGCTAATTTGTCATTTAGGATTTTAAAACCATCTCGTGCTGAAGAATCTTCATCAAACCTGAGGTCCAATCTAAATCAAAGGTGAGGTCCAATTTGAGTCAAGGGTCATACCAAGATTGAAGGATCCGAAGGGCACTTGATAGGCTCAATTTGAGTCATGCAGTAATGACCACTATGAAAAACTATAGCCGAGCCTAAGAGATATGTGAATGCCAAGGATAATCCCAAGTCGCAGGAAGAGTATGATAGTATTATACAAAATAAAACTTGTGAGTTAGTAGGTTTACCACTAGGAAAGACTTCCATCGGTAACAAATGGGTCTACTGGATTAAAATGAAGAGTGATGGAAGTGTGAAAAAGTATAAAGCTAGGCTGGTTGCAAAGGGTTATGCCCAAAAAGAAGGCATTGACTATGATGAGACCTTTGTGCCTATTAGATTGATAGCAACCCTTGCCACTCATTATGGTTGGCCTCTTTATGAGGTGGACCTTGGAAATGCTTTTTTGAGTGGCGATTTAAAAGAGGAAGTCTATATAGACAGCCATGTGGATTTGACTAAAAGGCAAGGAGACAAAGGTTTGCAACCTATAGCATACAAAGCATGATGACAAAGGCAATATAGTTCTCAGTCTTATATGTTGAAGCATTGTCATAAGTGGTTATAATGACTTATGAAAGAGGCCGAACGGGACCTAAACAATGCCTTTGTTATGAAAGAACTTGGCTATATGCATTAATGTTTGGGAATTGAGAGACCAAGATAAAATGTTCATATCCCAAACCAAATATGCCAATGGCATGCTCAAATAGTTTAGAATGGAGGATTGTAAGATGACCAATACATGAATGAATCTAGGTGAGAAATTGTCAAAAGATCAACATGGTCCTTGAGTAGATGGCACCTTATATAGGCAACTTGTTGGTAGCATGATATATTTGACCACCACCAGATGAACATAGCAGTGCAATATCCAATATAGGGCTGATCCGAAAGAGAGCCATTGAAAAACATGATTTAGTACAAAAGAAGCAATGATCTAAAACTCTCAGGGTTTACTAATAGTGATTGGGCAGGATGCTTAAAATGACAGAAGGTCTACGTCTAGATATTGCTTGTGTTAGAAATGACCCAATAGAGGGTACGCACAGCAGAAGACTGATAGTAATGCTGAGGAGCTCACACAGTGTGGTGTGGGGTGTGGAATCACAAACTTCTTAACTTATGTGCATAGATGTGCAAGCCAGTAAATAGACAATGCTCAAAGACAAATATAGAAGCAACGCTTTATATTTCCGTCCGTCCACAAAGTAGGACAGGATACAATACCAAAAGGTTATCCTACTAGATGTCAAGCATTTCTAGATCTCTGAGCCCGCGTGCTCCACCTCGAGCATATGTAGACTCTTTGTCTAGTGTGTTCTTCTCCACCTTACTGCCTGTGAATCAGCCTAGGTGGGCAACCCCTGCCAAGCTTTGTCTGCAGCACACAGGTCCCCTTGGTCCTCCCGAATGTAGGCCCCAAGATAGCTGCTCCACTGCTCCAAACTGCTTGTGAATGGCTGCTCCAAAAGATGATGATCTCAGCAACCTTCTGCCCTACAAGACAGTCTAGGTTCAGCCTCTTCCTGGAGCTAAGTCTGCAGCAACACCTCTCTCCTTCACTTCCTGCGTAGAGGCCCAAGGCCGGTGGATATGCTGCTCCTTTCTGCTCCTCCCAAAGCTGCTTGGCTGGATAATGAAATGAGGCCTGAGGCCTCTCCTTTTATAGGCCCCCAAGGGGCCTTCATAAAACCGTCCAGCCAGCCTCATCCTGGCCGACCAGACTGGCTGACCAGTCTGCTTGCTGGCCAACTTGGTTGGCTGCTCCAACCAGCCCTATATAAGGGCCCTAGCCAGGCCCTTTTGGGCTGCTGCTAGGCTCCCCTTTGCTGCTGCTGTCCTGCCATCAACAGGCCCTTGTGCAGGCCCCAAACCTGCCTCGCACGTGTGCACCTTTGATGGTGAGTACCCTGCCCTGTGCCGCCTTCATATGGCCACTCCTTGCCTCTGTCTGGAGCTCCAAATCGCCACTGATCTGCTCCTGGACCTGCTTCTGCCAGTTGCCTTATCCATGGTGCTGATCCATACTCCCAGATGGCTCCAGGTACTTCTCTAGATGTGCTGCCCACATGACAGCCATGATGCTGTCCATGTGGCAGTCCCTTTCTCTCTTTTCCTGTGAGGTACTGCCCATGTGGCAGCCCCCTCTCCATGTTATTTCCTCTGGGCATGCTGCCCCCATGGCATCCAAACAGATGCCCATGTGGCAACTCTTGCCCTAGGTGTCCCTCCCCCATGCTCTCCTCATATGGGGGCTTACAAATGGGGAGGTGACCATTCCAACAGCTTCAACATTGGATATAGCTTGACATTATGGAGCAGTAGGAAGCAAGTACTATTACTTTACCTCCACAGAAGCCAAATATAGGGCATCCACTTATGCTGCATGTGAGGCTATCCGGTTGAGGAGGATCTTAAATGATATTGGATTTGTTTAAAAAGATCCGACTCTGTTATTGGCCTACAATCAAAGCCTTGTTACATTTGCCAAGGATCCTGTATTTCATGCTCGGACAAAGCACATTGAGGTGGCAACATCGCTTTATACATGAAAAGATATTGAGCAATGAAGATGAGGTGGCTGATATCCTAACCAAACTCTTCCTTGAATTAAGCAAGAGAAGTTTTCCAACTTGTTGTGAAGTTTAATTCATTGTTCATCAATGGGAAGTGTTGGAAAAGGTCACTATGGACTTAGCTCACTAAATCTCCCTTGGGTAAATTTGGATTAGGATTAATAAAAGGTTAAAAAGAGTGGTAGGTAGACCTCAGGTCCTACGATGGGATATTCATGATGTTACGTCATGGACAAGGGTTAGAGATTCTTAAGGGCAACGTGATGTTGAAAGCCCCCACATACATCCATCATGGATGAAGGGGATGGTTGACACATGGTACCATTCTATTGGCATGTCTTGTGTGGCCTCGCCACGTGTGTCGCAAACATTCACTCACTATTTCATTCTAGGGCAGCCAATCAGGTCCAAGTATTGCATCTAATGTTTGTGTTTGGTGCATTCTGATTGGAGACACTATGTCAGTGCCCCACATTGGATGGGGCTAAAGCTTTGGCTTTTGTGAGAAGCTATAGGAAGCTTTTCCTTCCTCACCTCCTTGGTTGGTTTGCTTTATTTGGGCCTCATTGAGCATTTGCAGTTTAGTTGCTGCATTTTCCATTGTATGCTTTTCATTTTGGCTAGGGTTGGCATTTTGAGTTTGCAGCAGTTCATGTGTGTGTGTATCTGATCCTACATGTGTGTGGAGGGCACTGCAGTCTAGCAGGCCTCTCGGTTTTTTTTTTCTTTCAGATGCAGTCCACGTGGCTGTACACTACTGGCTGATGATGTGGCAGCAGCATATGGGCTGGTGTATGACATGGCAGCCTGTGGATGATGTGCAAGGCAATCAGGAGCTTACATGGCAGGTTGGCCAGCATCTATTCAGATTTTCCTTGTTCATCTTCATCCTCTCTTTCGGTCGCTTTGTCCCTGTCGTCCCTCCCTTCTTCTCTCCTTCTACTCCTGGCTGCGTTGAGCTCCATGGCTCAGCAGCCAGGAGGTTAGCACTAATCTTGGAGGAGCCGTCATTTGTTTTGCAGCTTGTCTGCACTGCCCCAGCCACCATAGCTCGAATCTCAGAAGCTCAGCTCGTTTTCCATTTCATCTTCACTGCCCTAGCCGCCGCCATAGCTCGAAGCTTAGAAGCTCGGCTCTTTTTTCATTTCAAATACACTGCCCTGCCCTAGCCACTGCCATAGCTTGAAGCTAAGAAGTTTAGCCAGCCATAGCTTGAAGCTCAGAAGCTATTGCAGTCACTGCCATTCTGCTGCCATGGCTTGAAGTTCAAAAATTCACACTTTGTTGCACCTCAGCCACTGCAGCAGAACCCATCCCCAACCCACAGGAAGGTCGCGTTTTGCAGCTTGACTCTTTGCAGCAGAACCCATCCCCAACCCACAGGAAGGTCGCATTTAGCATGAACTACGTAAGCTCATGATTGAGCAGTAATTCTATATACATAAATAAAAGATAGCCTAGCTAGAGGTACTCAAGACTCCAAGGGCACGCCAATCCTGAGGGAAGAGGCTTGCACAATTAGCGCTTCTAGCTCCCTGATACAACTTCAAAAGATGTGCAGAAAAACAATGTAAAATCTGCTACAGATTCCTCGAAATTGAGTATAGCTGTTGGGAGGGAGTAGCAGTGCATAAGGAGGAGCTGCACCAACAAGAGGAGGCAGGATTGTGTAGGGAGGAGTGCTGCTGTAGGACTTTGTGGAGAAGAAGGTTGCAAGAGGAGCAAAAGGACTGCACATATAAGGAGCTGTATAAGCAGAACTGTATGAAGGGGAAGCTGTATAAGCAGGACTGCGTGTAGAAGAAGCTGCATCAGCAGGAGGAGGTGCATCGAAAGAGGGGCTGCTGCAGGAGGAGCTGCATCACAGGAGGGGCTTCTGCAGGAAGAAAAAGCTGCAGGAGGAGCTGCATCAGCAGGAGGGGCTGCTGCAGGAGAGGCTGCTGCAAGAAGAGAGGCTACTGCAGGAGGGGCTACTGCATGAAGAGCTGCTGCAGGAGGGGCTACTGCATGAAGAGTTGCTGCAGGAGGAGGCTGCTATTGAAAGCTTCTGTGTGGAGGAGGACTGCACCAGCAAGAGGGAGGGAGAGTGCTGGGTCTTCTTCTATAGATGCAGGCTGTGCGGTGCGGGAGTTTTCCCCAAACAGGCATGGATGGGATGGAAAGGCTCAGATAGAATGAGACCCTTTCCTCCCCTTTAGAAGGTGATGGCGGCTTGCCCTAGTTTGTGGTGGCCTGCATTGAGACTGAGTCCATGCTGTGACAATTGGTGCCATGGGTCATGGGTGGCCCTACCACATGTCCTATGCCATCTCAGGGGCTGTCACGTGTTCTATGCCACCTCAGCAAGCCGTGTCAAGTTTCCATGTGTCACGGCTGCCACGTCAGCATGCCATGTGTCATTGCTATAATCATGGACTAAGGTTGTCTCAACCACTCGTAGTTGCCTAACTATTAAATTCAGTTGGGTGGTCAACAGTAGTCCGATGTTTTCATCCTTAGGCTTTTGGCAGTCAGCTTTATTCGAAGGGATAATCTAGGACTAATTGAGCTCGGTTGGCCTTCTCAAAGGAATAATCTAGGACTAATTGAGTTTGATTGACCTTCTCACATAACCTATTTGGCTTATTTAGTCCATCGTCTTGTGTTGCACCTCTTTGACTCTTTTATGTTCACAGGTCCACCCCCAAGGATACTGCAAACATTCTCCCTAATAGTTGCTGGGTTGGTATGCATTCTATGCATTCGATAGGTTTGTGCTTGACTCATACAGAGATATTTCTTGACTTGTGGGACAACAATGCCGAGGGGTCCATCCGAAAACCAGCAGCTGAAAACACATATGGCAAAGCTTCAGAAGCGCCTTTCTACCTTGGAGAATCAAATCAACAAGTAACTCATCTCTGATTCAATCAGAGAAGCGGTACATCAATGCGTCAGCCCCCTCCCCCCATGCTCCCCTCCTGATTGTCATCTCTAAGTGCCACACTCTGATCCCTCATGAGGTTGAACAAGTCGAATTTGCAATCGAAGAGGACGAAGAAAGAGAAGCTAATGCATTGAAATTCAGGGTAGGGGGATTGCCTAAGGATTGGTATCAAGCGGAAGCAACATTCGATGCATGTGTGCATGGTGAATTCTCCCACAAAAGGGGTGATGTAGCCATAGAAGGTGCAATTTATAACTTTATACGTTATTGAACGTGGGCTGTTTTCCGTCCCATCCGAGGGGTCCATCGGAAAACCAGCAGCTCAAAACACATATGGCTTCAGAAGCGCCTTTATACCTTGGAGAATCAAATCAACAAGCAACTCATCTCTGATTCAATCAGAGAAGCGGTATATCAATGCTTCAGCCCCCTCCCCCCATGCTCCCCTCCTGATTGTCATCTCTAAGTGCCACAGTCTGATCCCTCATGAGGTTGGAACCAAGCTAGAGAAACAAATCGATTTCGCCATCAAAGAGGACGAAGAAAGAGAAGCTAACGCATTGAAATTCAGGGTAGGGGGATTGCCTAAGGATTGGTATCAAGCGGAAGCAACATTCAATGCATGTGTGCATGGTGATTTCTCCCACAAAAGGGGCGATGTAGTCATAGAAGGTGCAATTTATAACTTTATACATTATTGAACGTGGGCTGTTTCCCGTCCCATTTCATTTAATATTGGATCCCTACTACTAGGCTTAGAGGCTTTGTTCCAAATTATATTGGATCCTTACTAGGATTAAAGGCATTGTTCCATTCACTTCTTGAATTATGAGCCCATATTAAGCCTCTTGGCATCCTTGTTGGTGGCATTTTCTAGGCTATGGAGCCATAGGCAGCAGCTCTTAATGTAACTGGCATGGGTATTCTAGGCATCCTTACCCCTGCTCATTCTCATAGTCCATCCTTCAGCTAATTGTTGGATTGCTCCTGTTCTAGTTGTTGGTGTAAATATTTGGTGGCAATGGCCCCAAGGACAACATAGACATTTGGAGAGTTGTGGAACAATGAACAACAAATCTGTTTCAAGAAAGAGACATTGTCTCTCGTCTTAGGCAGTGGGTTCCTTGAAAAGAATAAGAGAAGATAAAGTCGAGCATCTCAAGCATGAGTTATTTTCTTGAAATACAGAGTATCTTGTGGGTTGGCTGAGTTGATTTTTTAAAATTGCTTAGCTATAGCATTTTTCAGTCTTTCACTCAACCTGAACTAATATATGCCGGACTAATCAGAGTTTCTTTAAGAAATGAATAATTTAAAAGCTCCATCTCATGATGTGTAAGGCGGGATTAAAATTTTGATGTCAATGCTAAACTTTTGTTCAATTAGGAGCATGGTGCTCAGGTGATCACTACCACACCGACAGTCCCATATATATTTGAGTATGCTGATGGAAGGTACATTCTGAACTCAGTTTTATAAGTTACGGAGGCTTCTTACTCTGAAATCTCCTTTTAAGCTCTAGGTCTTGGTGCATGAATTGTCCATTGATGTTAGAATCCAGAAGTATAATTCAAATCATGCAGCAAAACAGTTTTGATTCATCTCTCTGATTTACTTACTGTTTCCTTCAGTAAAATCAATGTGCAGAATCCGGCAGCATTACCTTCATCTCCTGGGCAAAAGATAGTCTCTTCTTGGGAACCGACAGTCACAGCTACTATTGTCACTCCCAGTGAGTAAGCCCTCCACATCTGTCTTCCCAGAGCTTTTGGAACATTAATATATGTGCCATCTTTCAACTTTTCATTATCTTTCATCTTCCCGAGGTTTCTACTTTTCAATAGCAGATAGAGCAACGGATTGATATTCGGTTAATTTCATTGCAGATATGTTGGTGGATTAATCACTCTTTGCTCAGAGAGGAGGGGTGAGCAGCTGGAGTACAATTTTATCGACAGGTGAAGATTCTTTACACAATAAGTCTTCTGAGTCACAAATTTTGTGTATGTATTTTGGACATGGTATGTATTTTTTATGTAATTGTTGTTTATTACCTTTTTATCTGAAGGTGGACTAATGTGGTATAATGTTTTACAGTCAACGCGCTTTGCTGAAATACAGACTTCCTCTTCGTGAGATAGTGGTGGATTTCTATAATGAGTTGAAAAGCATTACCTCAGGATATGCCTCTTTTGACTATGAAGATGCAGGGTAAGGCTTTCTTACTGTTCTTATTGGCAATGATTGGTTTCTTATTGGGCATCAAGATCATTTTCTCAGGTCCTAATTAGTTTTTCATCGCGGATTAAGATCATTTTATTATAAGAAGCTTGAATATCACTGCCTAGCACGATTGAGTAGGATTAAAATTCTCATCATGGAACGAATGAGGCTAGTTCATGTCAGATCAGGATGTGATATGAGGAAGCATTCATGGAGACATAAAATTTTCTCCGGAGCATGTAGATCTCATGTTAGATGGAAAATCAATGATGTAGCCTACTTCCCCACTCTATTTAGTGTGTGATAACTTTGCTTTCTAGGATCTGTATTGATAGTGATGCCGATGCCCTACTCTCTAATTGGCAATGGCCAACTAATACTTTTTTTAAGGCTTCTTTGAGATGAAATTAAGTTGGTCTCCTGATAGTACAAGCTGTAAGCTATGGAGAAATTTAGGCTACGAGTTTCGATATATAAGAACCACGTAAAGAGGTAACATCAAATTGAGCAAGAAAATTACACGGTTTTGAATCTTTTTTCTTGAGTGCGTATAGGTTATGGAATCTCAACTTGCATGCACAAAGGTCCCAATCATCATGCAGTGCATAAGGAAGCGTGGAGTTGGTATATTGGTCTTCTTGAGAAACATGCCCTCCAGCCACATTGAATTATGAGCTTGTCTGGTGCAATAAGTGTGCTCTTAGTGCCCTTTCATATGCAGTCATGTTGTGATACATGCCTGTTAAAATCTTGATTTTAAGCTCAAAATGGTCTTCAACATTATATGCTGTTAGAGCGTATGCTCTAATCATCTTGGCCTCAATATGTGTCCATATGATGGAACTGATGAAACAAGTCAAATGAAGGCCCTCCTAAAGGGCTATCCAGTCATCAATTGAAAACTATATGATTACAACTAAAATTTGTGAAAAAAGGCACATGTGACATATGAAAGCTTGACTATCCTAGATGCACTAGGTCATTATCCTTCATAGCTGGCATAAAGAAGTGGCAACATGATAGTTGGCTCTCTTCGTGCAATAGAATGGTTTTATCTTATTTGAGTATGCATGATTGGGTCTAGAAACATTTTCTTCATGTAATCTTCATGCTTGTATCTGAGTGCACCAAAGAACTCCTAGCAATATAGCGAAATTTGTCATGAAGTTTGGATACGTAGATTAGACTTTCCTTCCATTGTATTATCTTAGATCTTGTAGTTAGTGCAGGTTAGGCAATATCCGATTCCTCTATCTTCATGATGATAATATGAGCTGGGGTGGTCTAATCGTCCGTGCATGAAGGCCAGCAAAAATAAGGTGAGATTTTGTAATTTTAGCTGAGTGAATCCCAAGAAATGTTGAAAATTTCTTGAACAAATCCAGCTTAGGAACAAGAACCTAAAGGTGTCTCTGATAAACTTTGCCTGGAGCAGCATACATGGGACAAAGGGATTAGCTATGTTTATCTCCTGTCTGCTCAGAAGGGACGAAGGAATTGAGGGTCACCTTGAATGGCTCCTTACAGGATAAAGGGATATTCAACATTTTTGACGTACATTAGCCTCCTTGTAAGTTTTTCCTGATAAACATTGCCTAGAATGCACCTGAACCATATCCACACCATCAAAGCGTGTTATGAAATCTGTAGTTGATCCTTGATGCACTACTCCTTAACTTAGGCATCATGGTGTGTTGTTTAGGGACTGGGTTCAACCCCTTGACCTAGGCATCATGGTGCGCTGTTTAGATACTGGCTGTAAAAAAGGAGGAGAATTACTTTTGTTTTCCAGCATTGCTGGCTGACTCAATTCATCCCTATCTACTTGATTTGCCATTTTCTGCAATAATTTGGAGCTTAATTTGGATAGGAGTCACATTGTGTGGAAATGCAGGGACAGCCCTTGGTATCTCTCTTTCCAAACAATGACCTTTGTCTATGTGCAGGTACCAGAAAGCAGACCTTGTTAAGCTTGACATAATGTTGAATGGCCAATCTGTTGATGCCCTTGCATCAATCGTGCATAGCTCAAAGGCACAGTATGTGGGTCGTAAAATTGTCGACAAATTGAAAAAACATATAGAGAGGTTGGGTCCATTGCTTACTCTATTTCACATGCTTGTGAAGTAGGAAACATGTTTTGAAACCTAAGATGACCTGTTCCTTGTTATGATACAGGCATATGTTTGACGTTGCTATACAGGCATCTGTTGGTTCCCGTGTCATTGCTAGAGAAACGTAAGTTCTGACATCCAATCATGACATCTTATGCTCCTTACAAAATTTATAAATAAATATTTATAGTAAATACTAAGTGTCATTTACCATTGTTGAACAAAAGAGCAGGCTTCCTGCCATGAGAAAGAATGTGCTTGCAAAGTGCTATGGAGGAGATGTAAGTCGAAAAAGAAAGCTCCTAGAGAAGCAAAAGGAGGGAAAGAAAAGGATGAAGAGGGTGGGATCAGTTGACTTACCACAAGAAGCCTTTCATCAATTATTGCAAACTAAATAAGATGGAGTGGATGACTGAAGCATGTGGCTTGTAGGAGAATTAGAATGTACACTCCATATATGCTAGGGAGATTATATCTTCACATTTATTTATCTCACATATCCAATGCACAGACTGGTTAAGGGCTGGAGATGTATAAAGATTTTAGCATTTTGTAACTAAACTGTCCTAATGAGAGCATACAACGATTCTTTTACAACTTGTCTACTCATTTCCAAAGCAAGCGAGGTGGTTATCCTATTCGAATATCTTGAAGAAAACAGATTTCCAAACTGCTTAATATAGCTGTGCTGGGAATAATAGCTTCCTTTACTGCACCTGAGATGAAATGAGAGATGTGCTTGGGGATGAGCATAGTAGAGAACAGATCTGCAATTTATTTACATGGCATGTTCTTTTCAGGAGTTTGTGCTTGGGGATGAGCATAGTCGAGGAGAACAGATCTGTGATTTTATTTACATGGCATCTTCTTTTCAGGAGTTGTCCTGGGGATGATTGGTTCTTCTCATTGTGCATGAAATCAAATGAAAGCTGCACATGGGAAATGTGAATTTAATCTTGTCAGCTAACTTCACATTTGATGGCTGTTATATGACAGTTTCAGAATCTAACCATGGGAGCGTGTTATTTCTGATTTAGCTTACGTTGTGGATTTGGTCCAATGTGGTATCTTCTCAATGTAGCTGTCCTTGATTAGATCCCATAAGGCTATTCATTTAGTCAGTTATACTTCTGTGTGGCCCTCCTTTCTATTTGTTGTATTAAGAAAAGGTTTGATAATGAAAAGAGATAATATATCCAGCTTTGCCTGTTGCATAGAGAACAAAAGGTGATGCTTGTTGATGCATTTCATAGAAACACGAGTTCTGAATTTTGTTTGGGAGCAAAGAACCATTCATTACAGAACAGCAGCAGAGCCACTCAACAAATACTGATAGTATAGGATAACAGGAATCAGTCTATGACAGCAACAGTCAGGCTGAAAATGCTGCATTAGAATAGCTGATTCAGTAAACAGCCATTCTGGGATAGATCAGTACCTAGCAACAACTCTCTGGATTACGCTCATGGACAACTCAGCATATTGGAAGAGCTGGTATCAGTATTTTCTGAATGTCAGAATGTCTGAGGTACATTTCAGGGATTACGGAAGATGGAGACTTTTGAATGCAATGACTATTCCGATGGTAAGCGTTGACACTGCAAGGTACACTAGAGTGGTTGCAATGTCAGTCTTGAGGGGTAATTTTGGAATGTTAAAATGGGCAGCAGGGTGCTTTCTTGAAGGTATGTGCTGAAGCATAGACCAACCATCCCCCAAACAAAAAGGCATACAAAGAGGACTAATTAGCAACTAAGGCCCTTGTAGATTGGACATGTGCACGTCCCAAGAGGTGCTTTTACTGAGTTTCATCAACAATAGTCTAAATCCGGGCAACACGTGGGAGAAAGGACATGTTGACACCAAGCAGTGCAAATCTTTTTCCTTTTCAATAGGTCTTGGTCTCATTGCATAAGAGACTTGAGGCGCTTCTATTACTTGGGAAGCATGGGGGGTGGCGGGGGAAATTCGACTACCTCTCTCTCTTTGAAGCAGACTTTGAGACAAGAGAGCAATTTCACAGGAAGAATACCCAACATTGATTGGGATCATGAAGACATTCTTTATCAAGCCAGAGGTAGCACATGTGCAGCTTTGTTGCAGGGGCAAAGAAGTAAAATCAAAGATCCTGAGATAGACTAACAAATTGAGAAGTACAAAGAACTGGATAGAAGAAGAACTCACTCCCAACCAGCTCAAGCAGAAATCCATTGACTTCTGACTCCAAACCAGCTCAAGCAGAAATCCATGGAATGAACTTAAGGGAAGTTGGGGAAAATCGGCTGTCTATAGAGATGGCAAAGCACTTATCAGAGACTGCAAGCCTAAATCCAAATCTGAGTGGCGGAGACTCGAGAGGCTATAGGTGACTATTGGGTCCAGAATGATTAGAAGTAAGCCATTGGTTCCCTCACCAGATCATACAAGGAGAGTTAACTATGACACCACTGCAAATTGATGCCATCTTCCATACAGTGACATATCTACATAGGGTATGGGCCTTGCCTAGCTGGAGAGTCATCTAGGCCATTAACTGAGAGTGGGGTCAGCACAGCCTGTTATGTACGCATCTCCAAATGGTTTTGCACTCAAGGTATTGAGATGGATCATCTTCCCCCCTTTCAATACAGTCTGATATATAGCGCCCAATCCCTCTAGATCCCACGAGATGAGATTGACGGTATCATATGGTTCGACCTACTCCAGCTATTTACATCACGGACTTAGGGGGGGGGACCAGGAGTTCCCAGACCAAGATCTAGTTCTACCACGACCACTCTCTGAGAGTATCAAAGGATGGATTGATCACTAGGCCCCAATATCTGGAGGACAGACTGGTCCATGCATTGAGGATTGCCATAGGATTGATGCTGGACTCGTCTCATTAGCTGAGGATTGAGGCAGGGAGGGACATCTAGAGAGCAACAGCTTTGCAGACTATGCACACTAGCAGTGGTGGAGATAGAGAAGCGCTTCTTGATCATTTGCCTTGCCTACTACGAGATCCAAGGATGATATCATTGCTGCTTCTTTGAAGAGGGGCACAGGTTCGGGCCACTCTTCCGTTTGATCCATTTCTATGACCAGGTGTGCATTGGCCTTTTTCTGGTAGAGATGCGGTGACACTGAGAGACTCTGCTACATCAAATCAAAGAGCAGGAGGTGACAGTATCACAGGATTCCGACCACGAGCATAGAGACACGTCACGAGCTTCTATGCCTTCATGTCAGTCCCAAGGCACATTGGGGTAGAGGAGGAGATAGTCGACATGAGGACAGCATGGATCAGCGGGAAGAGACGATGCAAGGCGGTGGAGCCTGCGACATAAAGGATGACCAGAGCATGCACGATAGAGGTCCAGTCCAGCGCTGCTCTACTCAGAGGAGATCGATCGACCTGAGTTGTCACCCTTGATATGGCTCATCAGATACAGAGATCATGGAGACCACGCCTCCGCCACAGCGAGAGATAGCTCGACAATTGCAAATACGTGACATTTTGGCATCTCATCGGAGAGCTACACCGACCCCTAGATATGTCTTTGGAGCATTTGTACTACTTGCTAGAGTCTTTTGAGAGTTTTTGAGACTTAGAGATTATTAGCTCAGCTTCGCACTCAGCAAGGGCCTTAGCGAGTCCTTTGCTTCAACCCATATTGGCTCGTACAAGCTATTATGCTGATTGTACTTGGTCTCATAGGCCCACGAGGCCTCTTGAAGATGTTAATACAACTCTCTCTCTCTCTCTCTCTCTCTCTCTCTCTCTCTCCCAATTGTCAGCACTTCCCATTGATACTAGTGTGTGCCAAAATCATTTGCATTGTCTGTTTGGTTAGATTATTTGTCCTTTGTTCTAGGATTACTCCAAGTCTAATAATACCATAAAGGCTTCAAACCTATGCTTCTACGATAGGGAAACTATTTCGTTAACGTGAGCTTGATTCCTACTTGGAAATTGAGACACCAAGATTGTCATTGATATTATGTGAATTTGTTAGCCTTTAGCCTAGTAATTTCCCATATGGGTATTTTGTAAGTCAACTATTTTGTGAGAGTTGAGCCTCTGATACTTAATCTCATCATCTATGAAGTAAATTGGATTATGATTATGGAAGAGTTGCACGTGGACGATCTCTGATACTTAATCTCGTCATCTATGAAGTAAATTGGATTATGATTCAATGGAAGAGCTGCACGTAGACGATCTCTTTGACTTCTCTTCATGTGTCCTTCATCCTTACCTAGCTGCTTATGACACCACTTCATTTGCTCTTTGGTAGAGCAAAAGATTACCTCTTGAGCGGATTTAGTGTGATTTTTAGGTTTCTCTCTTATCATGCTTTAGAAATCTACAAATTGACATGAGGAACAACTTGAGCAGATTTAGTGTGTGATATTTTCTTATTATGCCTTAGAAATCCCCAATTAGCATGAGAAACGACTTCCATGTAGTCGAAGATGAAGATTGGCTTTCTCTTTTGCTAATGGAGTGGTTTTGCAATATCATCTTTAAGATTATCCTCTTGTGCAAGGGTTTGGGTTTCGGGGGTGGGACTACTCAAGAGATACTAGTAGGACTTTGCACTGCCTAGTTCTTTGACAAAGGATGCATTGTCTCAAATCAAGTGCTATTTATGATGTCCAAATGTCAAAGCTTCAACCTAAACGCCTTTTCTAAGATTTTGTAGGTTGTGTTAGCAAGTTCTTGAGATTGATGAAAGCCTCATTTATGTAAAATGTAAGATTTTAGGCAAAATTAATTTGCTGGTCTCCCATGCCAAGGGGCCTTAAATAGTGATCCTTTGCAATTTCTTTCACAGAGTGCAATTTGTCAATAATTTAGTTTTACCTCTTTAATGATTATGTTATGTAGATGCATCCCCCAAGTTTCCTTTGCAACAGTAGATTGAATATGTGTTATCTTTGAAATCTCGTATTAGTTTAGATAAGGGGTGGGTGCACAGACATCGCCTTGTATTGCTATTTTACCAATGGTGCACCTCCCTCCTTAATGTGGAATTGTGAATTATACAATGGCTTCTAGTACAACACTTTAATTTTTTGTTGCATCCTTTTTTTAAATGAGAACATTCATTACATTTCAACAAAAAGAAATTACAAATGTAATAAAGTAGGTGCCTCTCCCTTGGAAAACGCCTTAAAGAGGGCTCATCTTCATAGGACAAGAGGCACTCCCTTAAATTCGACAAGGATAGGAAGGGCTTGCTCAATATAGAGGGGAATCACAAAGAATCCAACGAACACTAGACTTGACTTAATTATTTTAAAAAGAGGAATTTATAATGCTTGATTGTATGGAGACAAGGAAACTTTGAATAAAGATGATACCTCACCTTAAAGCTATATCAAGGGAAGGATTGGAGAAATCCTTATTGCTTATTGTGGTTCCAAAGTAAAAAGGGAGAGTCAAGATCTAGAAGTGTTGCCAAATTAACACAAATAAAATCTATAGTGAAGCGAGGAGTAGTGAAAGGGAAGCTTTAATATGGTAGAGGCCAAATAAAGTCCTCAATATCGTCAAAAGTTAAAACTCTCAAACTGAATCTCAACCAAAAAAACCAAATTGTATCTTAAAAACCATCAAAGTAAAGAACCCACAAAAGTGGAATATGTAAGAGGAAAAGGCCTTGGGACGACTAGGCATGTTCAAAATACTTGTGATGCTTTGCAATCCATAGCATTAAGACAAGTAGTAAATAAGAGTACTTCCCAATCACTTTTGTAATTTACTCACATTTTTGTGGTAGATGCTTGTCCAATTTGTGTTGAGAAGATCTATCCATGAGAATGAGATGCTTCCCTGTTAGAAGTTGCTAAAGGAAATGGTTGGCTTAAGCTCAACTTCCTTAGTTTATAATCCTTCCTCTCAAAAGAAACTATTTGGTCAAACATATTCCAACCTTTGTGGATATAAAGTGGTTTTGAAAATAGTTTGATCCAAGTAGCAATGGGATAATTGGATGTAGTAGATTAAAATTAGTAATAAGATAATGGTAGCAATATGCCATGTACGGTTGATAAGAATCAATAAGAAAAATAGCCAACAAAGTGACTTTACAAGGTTGGCATGTAATGTGTCGTGCCACTATCCTATATCCAAAGAGATCTTTGTTGAATCACCGCTGTGGTGAACCAACCATTGTCAAAGGTATTGAGGTGGTGTCGAATGTATGAATGCAAAAATCGATGATAGATTTGATGGGATTGATTAGGGACGAGTCAATTTTTTTGGGAAAGGGCTCACCTAACTTTGTGGAGTTCAATCTCCTCTAAAGATGTGCTAGTCTATAACTAAACTACATGTTGAATGAGAAATGCAGCAAAAGATTTTCTTTTCTTTGTTTCTTTTATGTGATGGTTTGGTCGGTGAAGAGGATTCAATGAATTAATATGTGGTTCCAATGATGACAACTTTGCCAAGCGAATCATTGGCATGATGAACTACCCACCATCGTAGGTATTGAGGTTGTGTCAAATGAACGAATGTGAAAATTGATGATAGATCTTATGCGATTGACTCTACTAGAAACTAATTAGGTTTTTCAAGCAAGGGCTCAATTGGATTTGTAGCATTTTATCTCCTCTAAAGATGTTCTGGTCTTTACCTTTATGTATTCCTTTTATATGTTGGCTCAGTGGTGAATAGGATTCAATGAATCAAGAGGTGGTTCTAATGATGATGCTAAATAAAATTGGACATTGATAGGTCAAAACTTATATGTGAGGTGTGTAATGTGTAGAGCATGAGATGCTATGCATTTTTCCTTTTCATAGCACCTCCAAGCTCTTTATGCATCAAAAGTTATGGCACTTTGAAGATTTGTCAAACTTTGATAAAAAAGAGTGTTGATGTGGCATGCATAGGTGATGTGGTGTGTGTATGCATGTACTGTCGTAAAATTGTGCTTGGTGTAGCACTTTATGCTTAGATGTTACGGGATGAGGTGGTCGTGTGCCACGTGCCTATTGAAGTGGTAGTTGATGAGATGGTTGTGGAGGTGGCATTGTTGGATGATGTGGTAGATCTAGATGGGGTGACCTATTAGATGATATGGCAGATCCAAATGATGTGGCCTATTGGATGATGTGGTGGTGCGGCACTCAAATGCCATATGCGATATGCTAGATGGCTATCTATATGTGGAGAGAGGTTGCATTGGCTAGCTTCCATCCTCGACTGGTTCCTTGTACGTTGTCTCTGTAGTTGATCTTACCCTCAGGATCCCTACACAAAACAAGTCTTGGTTCGGATGTTAAAGTAAAACTAAACGATCATCGCTACTCTCGTTGTTGTTGCTTGTCTTTTGGGGCGATTTGAAGATGGAGGTGGTGAATGTAATTATCAAATGGTCCAATACCACCAAGTACATTGCAACATCGCTTAAGAGTCCATGTGTATGGGATCTTTGTTGGCATCGGAACTGCAGCAATTGTCAATTTCTACAGCCACACATGCTAAATGATTTGGGTCCAGCACAAGATGAGTAGACGATGAGAGAGCAGTGAACGACGAGTGATGTTGGGATTGCAGTGCCTTCTTTCTCAATGCCACACAAAGCGACCTATCTACTCTAAACATGTTGCACTTACCGCTTGCTTACTTTTGAAAGATGATTTGTTATGCGTCAAGGAAGGCATACAGAGATTATAGAGGCTGGGCTCCGCAATCAATGTCGTAGGGTGTAGTTCTTTATTCACAAATTCAATGGAGTTCATCTTAGAGCTTAATTAAACAAGATAACTCAATACTCTCAAACTCAGAGGTGTTGTCATGGGCACAGGGCCTTTAAGTTTACAAATATAATGCCCACCCAAAATGGCATTAAAATTTTAAGCAACCCATTTATTGGATTAATTTAGTGAGAAAGCAAGCCAAAATGGGTGCCCATCCATGGGTAGCCAACTTATGGGGAGATTTTGGGCAAGACATGGCAGCCAAGTAGGACACAAGGAGAAGAGTGTGGTGCGTGCCCTTAGCGCCCACCATTGGTGGCGGAGCCTTAGTGTGTAAAGACCCATAGGACACAAGTTTTAGAGAAGAATGACAGCAGCATTTGCAATGTTGTTGTCATTCTTCTTAGAATTTAATATGCAAGCTAGCGGCTAAGGTTAAAGAAGAATGTAGAATAAAAGAGATGTCACATTGTTGTTATAAAAAATTGTAGCTTTGAATCCTTCTTCCAAACCCTCAATCTACCTAAAGAAATCTCACAAATATCTCAAGAGGAGCAACACTCAAAATGAACTCACAAGACACTTTAATGTTTAAAAGAACCATATCTCCCTTAGGTTAGAGTTAGGAATTGTCCCATGTAGCCTATCTCAATGGTGTAGTTTATTCTATTCGTAATAGGACAACGATGTGATGGTGAATGTGAATAACTTAACATTGGTTTATTGGATAGTTCAGATGATACATGTTCTATTACAAGAGATAAAATACTTTAGATGTAAGATACTCTTAATGTCAAGGGGACATACTCCTCAACTTTATTCCTCTCATTTTTTTAAATCCATGGAGGCTAATTAACATATGTTTGTCCATGGGTTCATGTATGTTATACATAGGTTAATCTTTTTAGCCTATGTCTAAGAGGGCTGCACATGATATTTGAAATTCAAGAGGGCCTTTCCCTTAAGGTTTAAGAAAATATTCGAACCCATAATCTTGAATTTCCCACAGATGAACTCTACCACTAAGCTATAGAGTAGTATAGCATCTCTAAACATAACCATAATATTACAAATGGTTGCTCCTCCCCCTCCCCCTTTCTCATGTCCCTTCATCTTTAAAGCCCCCTTCATAAGTAGTCCCTCCCCTCTAATGTGGTTCCCTCTTTAATGCCCCTTACCCTCCATTATTCTTTAATTGAAACTCCCCGCCCCCCCCCTTTAAACCTTAGTTTAGTCATGGCTTTGCCCTCTTCCTTTTCACCCAAACTAATTTATAGGAATTCCCATTTTTTCAATATGCTGGGGACATACTAGACATTTATTAATGTCTAATGATAAATTTTCTAACTCAATGAATGATACCTACAAAATGATGGCCCCTCTATACCATGGTACAAAAGCAAATGCCCATATAATGCATCATTCCAAACAAATGTGAAGAGATATTAAGGGTTATCACAAGCCTTCTAAAAAATACAAGGGAAATATAGAGGCCAAGCCTCCTCGCGTGCTGAGTTTAACAATAAGAATTAAAGGATAGCTACCTCAATGTATCTCATCCTACACC
Source organism: Dipteris shenzhenensis (assembly GCF_047967505.1). Lineage (NCBI taxonomy): Eukaryota > Viridiplantae > Streptophyta > Polypodiopsida > Gleicheniales > Dipteridaceae > Dipteris > Dipteris shenzhenensis. Next base: position 15,014,333 of record NC_141610.1, read on the forward strand.
TTGGACAATATGTAAATTTTATCAAGAGAAGCAATTTGTTTGTTGAGGATTCAAACAGTGTTCTTCAACAAAATGGGAAATTTCATCAACGCTTTGAAGTTAAGCTATAGAACAACCATAATGCCATTCCTCCTCAAAGATTTTAGATACTTTTGTGAGGATACGGACACCATTGTACTCATAGTCTAAAATGGACATTCCAAACATCTCTTTTTGCTAATTAGTATCCGATACTAAAAATGAAGCTTTAAATACTTGTTCCCGTACTAGCTCCATCCTCATACACATATGAGTCATACATGTGGGAGTTTTTATTTGATGGAAAGCATGAAAACATAAAAGGTGACTTACTTGTTTTCTTCACTAAGGCCATCTAGCAATGTATTTGGCAACCATACATTCAATAGCTACTCTCAAAACAATTATTACATATACGCCTTCAATAGTAGTTTGTGCCTTTAACATTATTTGACAAACATACATTCAGCTATACGTATAAGCCTTCAATAGTAGTCTGTGCCTTTAACATTAGTGATGTACAAATTATAAGTCATTTAACATTACCATTTTGGCAATTAAAGAGTCGGCACATGAGTGACTTCTAATGACTTTTACAAACTTGCCTCTCTTGCTCTCACAATTTTATTTCAACAAAGGGCAACAATCTTATACCTTCAATATTCAATATCAGAAGACCTATAATGAATACATTTGAAAATTTCACAATCCATTTAATTTTCAATGAACACATTTGAAATTCTTTGAATATGCAAGACTCAAAGGGGTGGAGGCAAGTCTATTAATTTGAGAGGAGGGAGGGGGGGAATCGCAAGAATGAGTAGTTATGTCAAGTTTTGCCAAAGCTTTTATTGGACTTAATCTTATGGCAGACAAAGAGAGAAAACCATGATATTTTAGTCTTTTCACACACACATAAACACATGCACGAATGCGTGCATACGTGCGTGCATGTGTGTGTGTGTGTCTGGTATCAACTACATTATTGGGTCAATTCACAATGTACAAGTAAACCGACACCAACCATATATCATTGCCCTTCACCCTAAAAAAGTAAGAATAATCCATTACTATACCATCCCTTCTAACAAATTGTTCAAGTGGGAGTCCATTTACATACATTTGTATCGAATAATTGTAAGAGTACAACAATACTCATGACTAGTCTCCAATTATTGGTAGTTGGAGATACTCTCCTATATAGTCCTCCTTGAAGTTGCTAACGCCGTATGTTCATGCCTTAGATTTATCAATGCAAACCGATAGAGAGGTATGTGGACTCACTTGGCACCATTAGAACCAAATGAAAGTTAGAACAATTCATGCAAGCTGTGGCAGCCATGCTTCAATGCCGGCACACAGTTGTTATCCATGTCACTCTATCTAGACTAGCATGATCAAATCTTGGCATTTTAATATTTGAAAATAATCAAAGGTTGGCATTTAGACAATTTAATAAAATGCTTATAAAAATGTGCATTGCCACGGGATTATATAGAGACTAATCAAAGGTCCCATTGTCCTTTGATGAATTCTCAACCAGTCATGATATTGCATCATGTTAGGCCTGCAAACAAGAACCCAAAAAAATGATGCATAGGAACTTGTATATAGATCAAAGGGTAAAATATGTCTTGACTCTAAAATTTATTCATATCCAAGACAATCCCTAACTATGTATGTCAATCACTATCCATGTCAAGCCCCAGAAGGGTATAATGGTACCTTAGGGTATTATATGCCCTAAGGAACCATAAATAAGATTCTTATAAGCACACACATCATCAACTGTTTCCAAGACAGTAATGTAAAATCTTCTTACAAAACATTATGATACAAATTTCAAGTTAACTTAATATAATAGACATGAAACATCCCTGAGATGTATTCCTGATAAGCATGGAACTTCCTTGGTAATCACCTCCAAAGGGAACTTGATATAATCCAGGCATGAAACATCCCTAATAAGCATCTGTGATAAGCATGGAACATCCCTAATAAGCATCTCTCATAAGCATGGAACTCTTCTGTAGAAGAATTCGAAGGTATCATATTGTACTAGAGCATTATAAAACTTGAGATCTCCATAAATTTCCATAGAGTGAGAAAACCAAGGACTCCATAATGTGAATATAGAATGAAAAAACAAAGAAATCCATACTGTCAAGCCATTAATCCAACCATCCAAGTGTTAAATGTCCATGGACATTTTCCCTTTTCCAAACAAGGTCATGAATTTCAATGCCAATCCCTGCAATCCAAATAACCGAGACCGTTATACCCTCTGAGTGTAATCATGCCCAAAGGCTTAGAGAATGGCATGAAGCAAATAGGTAAGATGCATGAGCAGTTAAAGGTCAAAGGAGACCAAAACTACATTTCATTACAAAGGAAATTTCCTCATACTCCAAAGAAATCACAAGATGTTAGAGTGTGGGATGCAGATAGATGACTAGCAGAATCGCGCTTCACCCACGACCGCAAAAAAGTGGCCTCTCTTGAAAGGATCCACTACATAGGAGAAGTATAGTAGAGCGCAAAGCCTGCAGCTGAGAAAGCTCAAAGCAGTCGAGAAGCTGGAGTCCTTCCACACTAGGCACTTGGGTTCTTGACCCAGGGCATCTTCTGATGGAGCTACCATGCGGAGTCTTCTTTAAGTGCTCTGCTGTTTCAGCAATCTACGAAAAGCTCTTATTTAAACGAACTCGAATGGCAGCAGTCGAGCTTGCACTCCACTTTTTTCTAGACTACCAAAATAGTATTTGGCCTAGATACTCCATGCGTGCAGCATCTCGACAGTAGCCTGGTTAGCATTATCATTGTGTAACTGAGTGAAAGGTGAAGGCCAATCCACAAGGATGAGCTGACGTAACGTTACTAGTTGCAAAGGCTCGCTCCATTGCTTGCACATACATCAGGTAAACTCTCAAGACACCAAGTCTCGACCTTCTAACGTGGCGACATATGCGAAGTAGGAGCAGGAGGTCAAGTATGCGAAGTAGGAGCAGGAGGTCAAGTATGCTTTGGGTGGCATGAAGCTTCTCCATAATAAAATGTTCCCACGGGAAACCAGTAGTCCTTCTAGGTCACGACCGTTTCCAGGGTCGAAAAATCTCCGTGCCAGCTATAGCGAAGATAGCATATCAAGCAATACTCTGTTTCAACGCAATACTGGCGTGAAATTCTCATCGTGATAAAATACCGCTAGAGCACCAGAAGCATATACCCAAGAAGACAGAGTAAACTGTATCAATGTAGAACGCTTCCAATTTCCAGTATGAGGAAGAAAACACCGTCTATTGTCGCATTTGCCTGCAATGTATCAAGCTATGGGCGTGGCCGCTAGCGTGCAAGCTTTAGTAGAATCGATGCGCAGACGAAGAAAAAGGCTAGTCCAAATGGTACGCGCTCATCTACCCGCGAGCTTGACAGAGCTATTTTCTTGCTGCATACCTTGACATGAATACGAACAAGAGGCAAGGTGACTACTGTTATCACGCCATCTGATCTAGGGCAGGGAGATAAAAGTCACCCGAAGCGGAAGCACGAAAACAACAGTTGAAAAAGCAAGCCAATGCAATAAGATTCATGAAAGTCCTCACGTGAGCTCGAAGGTAAGGTCACGATGTTACGAAGGTTTTTCCTCTACCGAATCTAGTGAAGAGCTTCACTTACTCGTGGAGATCGAAGCATGCGCAGTGATAAGTAGCCATAGATGTTACTCCTGATTTCCAGAGTCATGTCTTTTGTTGCTCCTAACGTTCCAACTACAATTGCAATTGCCGCCAGGCAGGGGTGGTAGAATGGCGCGCTCTTGCTTGGCTGTCTTGGACTCTCTTCAATTGGGCCATCATCACCTCTCAACAAATCACAAAACTTGGGGTTTTAAAATTTGGAGTTTTTTCCCAAGACTTTGTCCATTTTATGGCTAAAATATAACTAAATTGCCTAAAATTTTGTAGATTTTACAAAATTGAGAAAATATTGGATGAAAATGAAAATGCTGAGGTTCATTGTATATAGTTTGCAGGTTTTCTGTGAACACTTCAAATGGGGGAACACTCTATAGTTTGCAGGTTCATTGTATATAGTTTGTAGGTTTTCTGTGAACACAAATGGGGGAACACTCTATAGTAATGAGGTTCATTGTATATAGTTTGCAAGTTTTCTTTGAACACTTCAAATGAGGTTCATTGTATATAGTTTGCAGGTTTTCTGTGAACACTTCATTACTATGGTATCCCCCTCCAATTCTCATGAGTGTAATGGAGGTATTAATGTTGTCCTCCTTCTATACTTCAAAAGTAGTGTTCTTAGATTCATATATAAACTAGTATTCAAATCCAATTCTATCCTAATTCTATTTTAAATTCACAAGCCTCCGATGGGCATTTTCCATAACCTTGTCTAAGTGCTTGCATCTCGTTAAAATCTAGTAATTACTCAATAATATCATCCTTATTGTTCATGAATTATAAATGTTCCTGCCAGATGAAAGAGTCCTCCCTCCATCAATATTATATCCATTAAACATGCAAGACCAGATGGAAGGGTCCTCCCTCCACACAGTCCAGTTCTAGCTATAGGTATTACCAATGCCATCCAATACAATATTATCCTTTCCACTCAATTTATATGTGCTCGAGATATGTTGGTCCTTCAAATATGTGTAAAAAGTACAACAATACTCATGACTAGTCTCCAATTAGGCAAAACCCCAGGAAAGATGGCTTACCAATTAAATTCTATCAGGTTTTTTGGGATACGGTAGGTCCCTATACTTTTTAAAACTTTGGAAGGAGTCCTTGGGTAGAGGTTTTTTTGACCCAAGAATAAACACTGGTATGATTAAACTACTCCTAAAAGGAGTCCTAAAAGAATGGCCCAAGGACAGGCTGAAGAATTGGCGACCCTTAACAATGTTGAACACTAGCTATAAGATCTTTGCAAACTTGGCTCTAGATATCAGACTTAAGGATACGATGCAACCATGGATGAAGAACAGAGAGGCTTCTTAAGGGGAGACACAATTTGGAGACAATCCTCATGCTCTTGGAGGGACTAGAGTATGCAGATGAAACTCAACAAGATATGTGCTTCCTAAAAGTTGATTTCGACAAAGCTTATGATAGAATGGATTGGCAATTCATTCTTTCTTCTCTACAAGATGTGGTGGTTGGTCCAAATTTTATTTCTTTTGTAGATACTCTACTTCAGTGGGCCAGAGGCAAGGTAGAGATAAATAACAAAACCCCCTCTCCCTTTGTTCTTAAGAGGTCGATCAGATAGGGATGTCCTCTTGCACCCTTGCTCTTTGTTATTGTTGGATGACACTTTAGCTTGGCTAATCTAGGATGGGGTCAATAGGGGCACCATTAATGATATCCAAGTTGAAGGGGGTGTTCATATTATTTGCCAACAATTTGCTATAATGACACTAACTTAACACCCAACAACAACATCCAATCGGTAGAAAACATTCTAAGATGCCCATAAGTTTTTTGTTGTGTCTCTAGCTCAAAGATTAACCATGAAAAGATCAAATTTTTTGGCACAGGCAACCCTCTACCCTAGCTCTTAGCAGACAAAGGATGCAAGATGATAAAAGAAGAAGAAATTTTCAGGCTGCTTGGAATCTAGATGGGCTTTAGATGCACAAACAAGGACAGATGGGAGTGGGTAGTTGACAAGTTTAGGTCCAAAATGCAAAGATGGCAAGGACTTCAATCAACGCTTGCAAGAAGAAAGTTTATTCTCAACCATTACATCTATTGAGCATCTATCCTTATTTAATATATTTTATTTCTTGTTGGTTCCTGTTAAAGAAAACTTTGATCAGATCAATTATCTCTTTAGGACTTTCCTTGGGGGCCGCGGGGGGGAGGGGGGGGGAATTTGGGTCAAAAAAAGATGGCTAAAGTCCGGTGGTGGTAGGTATGTACTCTTCCTAAAATTGTTGTGGGCCTAGGCATATAGGATATTAAAAAATCTTCCACAAGGTTCATGGCTCAGTGGATTCTTGAAGCATATCAAACGTTAGGATCCAACTTGGGCCTTCTGCATTTGGAAAAATATCTCCATGGGCCTTCTGCATTTGGAAAAATATCTCCAAAGTTAAAATCTTTAGATGCAAACATTGGAAGCATCTTCCTTTAGGTGAATCATTATTCGGGAAGGAACCATGCATATAGCTAAAGGATCCAAATTGTGGAAGGGTATGTGGAAATATTGGGAATCTTTGAAGCCATACATCGGCTAACATGTTGAACATTGAGACTTGTGGCCATACAAATTGTATTGCCCCCTCCGTTGTTAGCTCCTTGTTGGCTTGGGCATAAAGCTATTCTACACCTGTATCCTACATAGTCAATGGCTCTACCTCTAGTTCTCCTGACTCAAGGGTCCCCAGGATCTGTGGCATATCTCCTTGGCATGTTGCATTGTTTTGGCCGTCATCATGGTCACTATCTAGGACCACCATCTGTGGTTGTTTTAGTGTTAACCTTTGGGTTAGTGATCCTGGATCCTATCCTTCTTCAGGTCGCTGATTTGGGGAGGATTGTCGAGGTTGAGGCTTGGGCCATATGGCTTAGTTTCACTTTGTTGATGGCATTTTAAGCCTTTTTCCCATCTTAGTGAGCTATCCTTAGCCTAGCATTTCACACATGAATTAGGTCCCAGTCTGACAATGCCAACAATGCCCTGTGGTAAGAGCTCCATGTGCTAAAAGTGCATGTTTCTTTTATGAGTGGATGATGTATTTTATGCTTTTTTTTATGAGGGTGCCGTGTGCATGGACCAAAACAAGTATCTTTTAGGGGTTTTACTTGTGCAATTTGTTCGTGATGCTCAAAATGTGTGGGTGCCCTATGCATGACTAGTAAGGCGGGAGTTCCTCCTATATGCTTAATTTGTTAGGGAGTTGATAAAGCAGCTAGGACTCAATCATTACCTCTGAGCCCTAGATTGAAATTGGTTGAAGCTACCTATATGTACAAAGATGTGCATATGCCAGTGAGTGCTCAAGATACAATCTAATACTAGCTATTGGCCTCCGTTAAGTGCTTCCAGTAGCACAACTCCAATGGGATTCATCTTTTTTGCTCTATAAGGTCCTTGACCTAGATATTTGAGTTTTCCCTTGTGGACTTTGGCATTGTATAGTAGAACTAGGTCAACTTCCTTAATCTCTTTATCTTTAAGGTTTCTGTCAAACCATGCCTTCCTTCTTCATTTTTCTACTATCATGGCATGGTAGGCAACTAACCTTGTCTTGATAGAGTCTTTCCTTGAGGGACTCATGGTCTCCCATGCGTTCTTGTACTACTATGCATAGGCTTGGTATTACAAATTCCAATGGAACCACTACTTCAAGGCCCTACACCAATTGAAAAGGCATAAATCTTGCATTGACCTTAGTGTGGTTTGATGTGACCATAAGGTTGCATTAAGCTTTTCTGCCCAGTCAGATCTCTTGGGATCCACTATTTTCGTGAGGACAATGCATAGTACCTTGTTAGTGGACTCGGCTTGTCCATTGCCTTGGGGATAGTAGGATGTGCTTTTTTTGTGTGGATAACCATAAAGCCAAAAAAAAGTTCTTGGATTACCTCGTTGATGAAATGTGTGCCTCTATCTGACACAATGTTAATGGGACATCCAAATTATGTAATCACACTTTCATACAAGAACTTTGTTGTGCTTCTAGCATATGTCTTTCTCACTGCTTCAGTTTTAGCCCACTTTGTGAAGTAGTCTGTGGTGACAATGATGTAGCATGCTTCTGCTA